>NW_028257173.1:0-629460 GCF_035046125.1 Drosophila serrata | reverse complement strand
TGTGTTTTTAAAGAATAATATAAAATTGTTTTTTTTTTTCTTATTAATTTCAATTAAAAATCAATAATTATACTTATTAAAAAGAAGTGAATACAAATTTGTTACGGTGTGACTTCTCCTTTTGCTTACATTAAACTTCCCCCCAGATTGTGGCTCCCTTTAAAGTTATTTTTGGAGCTCTGTGCGTTTTCCTTTCACATTTGGGAATCCCCTTTCCTCCAGTTTTTCCCCCTATCAAGCTGTAACGGTACATTTGCATCTCTTCCATAGCATTTCCGTTGCGTGTGCAAAAATCGAAATAAAAGGAAAAACAACAGCAGAATGCTAAAGTGCAGTGATGTGAAAAAATAGAGAAGGAAAAATATTGTGTATATTTTAAAAATAATCATCCTCAGGGCGGGACCAACAACAACCAAGAAAAATCAACCAAAATAATAACAACAATAACAACACCAAGCACACACACACCCTTTGGTGTGATTTTTTACCCCCTGCTAAAAATGCATTGCATGTGTTTCTAATAATGAAGTGTTTATTTTTGAGCGCCCGCAAGTAAAATGCATTTGAATAGCTCACAAAAGCCACAGGCCGAAATCAAGAGATAAATAAAAATTGGAAAGTGTTTCTATTTTTTACTCATCCGCTCATGCTCATGCTGTATTTTTCTCATCTTGTGAAGAGGCTGCAATTTCGATTGGATTATTTCCCTTGGCGGGTAAGTGTATTTATATCTTATCTGATATCTGCAATATAGCCAGCGAACAAATTGTGATTTATGCATTTATTGTGAAATATTTTCAACGCTTTTGCCCTCATCTCATTCTTTGCGGCATCGAAGCGAAATATCTCCCAATTTAATGGCTCCCATCTCCATGTTTTTCCACTCCGCTCTTTGGGTCTCACTATAATTTAAAAGATTTTCATCCGATAGGCTCTTCTTTGATGTAATTTCAGTAATTTTATTTAATGTTTTAACAAATTGTTTGAGGTTAAATGGCTGCAGGTTACCCTTTGAGTTACTTATTTGAGTGGTAGTGTGAAATTTGAAGATTAAAATGAGGTCAAATGGGATATATGTTGAGATATGTACCAAAAAGTGTACCAAAAATCTTACTGGGAGGGATATAATGAAGATATGAAGGCTGGAATTATTTATTTTAATTAAATATTATTTTTTGGCAAAAATAATCTTGGATTTTCGTATATTTTCAATACAACAAATTTATTTTAAAACTCTTGTGTACGGAACTTATGAGTTATTAAAAATTTGATTTGACTATAAAATTCAAATATAAAAATACCGAAAAAAAATAATTGAAAGAATGTAAATATGTAGTAAAACTTGTTTTCTGACTGGATCCTATAATAAAATTGTAAACTCCAATAAAATATATATTAGTTTAAAAAGCACACATATTTTTGTTACCATTTTAAGATATCATTCCATGCTCATATCTCTGCCAAAATCACCTACCCATCACATTCCTTTATATTTATCACAGCACAAAATTTTGTTCCCAAATAATATTTCACACACATCTACTTTTTCACTCAAAAAGAAGACAGTTTTATCTGTGAAATCAAATCTATTACCATACTCTTAACCGTCCCACTTCCCCCGTTAAATACAAAGTACTTGACGCATTCTTGAAGCTTAGTTAGCCATTTTTTTCTTTTGTCATACGAGAGAATGTCAACCTCTGGGCAACAATAACAAACAACGCCTTGGAGTAAAACTTTTAAACAAAGCCCACAAATCATATTACACATCAGCAGCAGCATCAGCAGCACACAAGTATAACTAGGCTCTGGCACGCCCCGAATGCCCAGCCCCTTTGGAGAAGGGTAAAGTGCATGGAGACAAACCGAAAGCGAAACATCCAAGTAACTATTTTGCACACATAAATCTGACTTATGGCACCCACACACAATGGGGGAGGTGACTCTGAGGGGCGTGGCTGGGCCCTAAAATACACAGATAAAAGTTAAACATCATTGAAAAACATAATGACAAGTTTTATGATAATATTGTTAACCAAATGGCAGGACTAAAATTGTTGTTTCAAAAGAGAGACAGAAGGAAAGAGTTACATTATAAATAAATAACTTTTAATGAGTTTATATAGTTCATAAAAAAGTTAATTTAAATAGATCAGGTATTCAATTCTCAAAAATTTAAATTGAATTTCATAATTTCACTTAATTTTTAATAGTATGTTATTCAAAGTAGTATGTGGTGCAATAGGTAACATTAACTTATCAAATTTAAATATGGTTTAAATTGAATATAATATTATTTTATTGTAAGGGAATTAACTTTTCCACCAGTGTAGTTACCATTCCATTGCGAATGCCTTCCTTGTTGATGATGTGTCTCTGTTAACAGACCGCGAGGGCTTTTCGAAATGAAAAATGCTGATAACTGCAACAAATCACAGACTCGACTCCTCCGACACCGAATCTCTCGGCGTAAATTGCAAGAATGTGAGCTCGTCCATAAAAACATCATTTATAGTGGGTGGGAGGGAGAGTTTTTCTGGTTTAACACCACCCAAAAAAAAAAAAACCTTTTGTCTATGTGCCCTCCACACCCATCCAAAAAGTGGCGCCTAATGATGAATGCAATTGCCGCAATTTGCTTTTACTATTATGACCGGCAAAAAACAGGAAAAGGCTTCCCAGTGGAAAACCAACGAGATAAGAGATGGAAGGATGGTAGGTGGAGACTAGGAAGCTGTAGACTCGTAAAATGAAAAGCGTTTTTCGGTGTTTGCATTTGCCAGTTTAATGCCTTCGCTAGGTAATCGAGGGGGAGGCATTGTGACCTTTTGGCAAGGCGAAAAATCGTGTTTGTTGTTATACACTTGACTTGAATTGGTTATTCTGTGGCTTGATCTGGGCCCAGCAGCCGAGCAGAGTCTCTGGTATATATTTTTGGATTCCTTGGGTCAATAATGGTGGTTAGGTCAGTGAAATGTTTGTGAAAGTGGTCAGAAACATATATATATTTTGTATGGAATCAATAATTTAAGCAAGGCAGTCATTTAAACACATTTCTTAACGTATGGAAAACCTATACAAATTTAAATCTGAAATAGCTTTAAATTTATCACATTTCTTAAACATTTTAAATATTATAATAAACCGCGGATTAAATGTTTTCTTTATGCCTCCCTTAACTTTTTTAATTAAACGATTAATTAAAGCCGTCAATTACTGAAAATTGACCCTGCTCTTTATAGTCAATTATTTTTCCCTTTTCCTTTTTTTCCTTTATATATATATATATCTTTATAATAAATCCCCTGGCAAGGGAATTGCACATTCGAGTACCTTGGATACTTGTTTTTTGGGTTTACTGTCGCTGGAATCGACAGCCAAATAGTACCAGAAAAAATTGTTAACCAAAATGGAATAAGATACAAAATAAAAGCTGGATCTGAAATGCTGAAGCAACTGGAAAACCTGAGAGAGCGGAAGATGATGATGAAGATGCGCGCGAAAAACGTGACGAGCGATTTGTGTGCTGTATTTTATTTATTTTTTTTTTTGTACTCCCCCAGAAAATGGAGCCTGAACAAATGACAGTGAGAAATTTGCGTTCGATAAAAGTTTTTAGCAAAGAAGCAGTTGCATTGAAAAGTTTTTTTTTTCTTGGTCCAGACAGAATGGAATGCAATCCAAGTGTCAAGCAAGTAAGCTGGGAAAATGGGAAAAATGAGGAAAAAATAAGGGCCCGGACAAGACATCTTAAAATTTTGTATTATCGATAGTTTTACAATATTGTCAGTTTGATATTTTTGACATTAATGACAGCGACAAATTCTTTCCTAAAGTTGCTATACAACTTTACACTTGGAAAAAAGTAAAATTAATGATGTTTAAGTATTTTCTTTTCAAGTCAGAACTTTTTTCAATAATATTGACATAGGGTTGTACAATAAATTTGAACTTTGAGAAATCTGTATTAGACACAATCACTAGTTTGCAGATTGTTGTCAAAAGTATCTTATAGATACAAATGAATTAAAACAAAATTATAACCAATAACTTTAAAAGCACTCTATTGCTTTGCTTTGCTAAAAAAGTATTTAATATTATTTAAATATTTTCACTGACATTTGAATTTACTTATATGTATTTATTTAATGTAGAAACTTATTTAGCTCTTGGCGAACTTCAAAGATACTTTAATTCCAAGTGTAACGACCCACAATCGGATGATACGCTGTGCTCTGTCTTCCCGTTTTTCTCTCACTCTTTCTCTGTGTCTCAGTGTCTGGCATTTTGCTAAATTTTTATTTGTTCCCACAGTTTGTCGCTTGGCATAAATACATCGTTAGCGGCAGTTCCAGCTCCTATAGCCTCAGTTCAGCCTCATCTCCAGCTTAGCTTCGCCGCGAGATCTCGGGGCAAAGTTGCAGGAAGCTGCAGACAAAAAAAGAGCTGAACTAGACAAAGGCAATAGCAAAAACCTGAAGCCACTAGTCGCAGTCTTAGACGCTGACTTACTCGTAATAGTAGTTATTGCCTTACATGCACGTTTAATGTTCTTTGGAGGCGGTGCGACAGCCAAACTAAGAAAAATCAGAGTCTAAAGAAAATGAAACGCGTCTGGAAAAGTTATGCAAAATGTTTGATACTCTTTTCGTGGAAAAGCATACATTAAATGAAAATACCATAAAAATTGCATGGAGTACAACTTCTTTATGACTTTCTTTGTCATGAAAAAGTGCAAGACTTTACATAATTTTGTAAACTGATTTTCAAAAGTAAAAACGAAAGGGAATTTTGTATACTTCCTCTTATAATATTCTTATTTAAGGTTATATATTTTTTAGGAATATCTGTGGAGCTGTGCTTATGAGACAGTATCCCCATTACAAGCCCCTATATAGTAGTATGTCGTGCCAAGAAACCCAATGGAATGGCAAGTGAAGTGTCTGTGAAATGGTGCACAAGTGAAAACAACAAATGGGTCGCCTTGTCAGAGAATCTCCAGAGCAGGGCTCACTCACGTTTTTGTTTTTTATTTCGCCGTCGATTAGCTGGCAGTTCATGTCAATGTCTGTCCCACAGTCTTAACCCCCTACAAGGAACATGTGAGGCTTTTTCTGCACAATTGCTCATCACGTTGAGCTCCAGAGCTCCAGAGCTCCAGAGCTGTGGAGCTCTTTGCAGCTCCTCGTAAATGAGAAATTGTCGCCGATTGTCACTTCACATTGCTGGACCCCCTTTTCTCGTTTCCCATTTGCTCTACTTATAAATCAACTGAATTCATAATTTTTGCAGGCAATCTCCTGCCGACTTTAATGAAGTTTTGCCAAAGGGGAGAACGCTGAATGCTGGTCCCCATTTTAGCTCTTGGCCACTCGAAAGAGGATGTAGCTTTATTTATTTATTCGAAACAGCGTTTTTTTCGTTATTTTGCAATGCCTGGTTTTATGCTGAAATGTGTTTTCGAGTTCATTAAAAGAGTTCTGTCGAAGAAGCCGCGAAATGCATTTTGAAAAGCAAGCAGCTCAAGGATGGAAAAATATTTACAGATGAGATGTGACATGTAGTTATGGAATTTATGTAAAATTTGTAGTATTTTTTGAGAGAGAGAACTAAAAGAAGTTTAATATTATGAACTAAACACTACTTATTAAAAAAGATTAATGAAAAAATATATATAGAAACTAGTCAATATTCAAAAGAATAAATATATTTTTATGAAAGCCTATGATAAGATAGCATATTAATTAATTTAAAATCGTTGTTAAGGCTACATTTATACACAATTTTCCTCATCAGTTCCCATTATCCCCAGATATTAATCCCTGTATTTAAATTTCACACATAATTTAGTACAATGCCAGTTATTGGTTGTCAAAGGAACTGATGTGTAAAGCTATGCTTAATTACCTATTGAAAATCACAGCCACACACAAAATTCCCCATTCAATTCTCTCGATATACCCATAGAGCTGTGCATTTATTTGGAAATCTCGACCGGAATATTTCAATAATCCCCACAAGCAACGACTCTATTCATAAACCAGCACCTCCTTGGGCATTCTCTCACAATCGGAGATGCCAAAGTCAATGCCAGAGCTACTAATTTGCCACGACTTATGGAACTTATGGATGGGGGAAGAGGAACTCGGTGGCAGACCTGGGCCCAAACTGATTTGGCTACCACTTAATGCCACATCGAGTCCAAAAGTCACCCCGAGGTGCTGCACGTTCACTCGACTCCCATCTCATTCTCCCGCTCCATGACCAATAAACATATTAAAGACGTGCCACAAAAGCAATTACTTAGGCCAAAAGGGAGGAAGAAGGTATGCAAATAGGACGGCATATATGAGCAGGCTCGACTAGTTTGTCAACCAATTTTAGAGGGAGAAAAACGGCTCGTGAGAATGTTTTTGTGTGCAACGGCTAGAAAAAGATCTCAGTCACGCTCGGGTTTTGGCCCGAAGAGTGCGGTTTTGGCCAAGAGTGGAGAATCCAGTATCCAGCATCCAAGCATCCCATATCCAGAGTCTTGAATCCACCGCAGAGTGTGTGGTGCGGGCGAGCAAAAAAAATCTTGGGGGCAATTACCAGCCCCAGACGCCCAAAACGGGCCAAGGCTAAACGGGTTCACAAGTGTTTGGCCAGAATGCAGTGTGTGACCTTTTATGGCCAAGCCAGCCAAGAGTTAAGAGCACCTCTCGTTTCGGGGGGCAGAAAAAAAAGACTTGGAACATTTTGAAGTTCTCTTCCTCCTGCTCGGTTAGGTTTTGGATTTATGGTCAAAAGATCTCTGACAAGTTTTGTGCCAGGAGAGCACTTTAAAAACACTAAACGGTTTCCAAGGAAGCTCTTTGCAAGAACTTACACTAAAAATTGTGATTGCCATGAACTATAACATGGCTTTAAAATCGATAAAAATGTGTATTGATTGCGCTTTCATATACTCTTTTTTCCTGAGTGCATCCAAGTATTCCCTCTGATTGAAGGCACGCCAAACTATGCCGCACAGATGTACTAGAGTTGAGTGGATTCTGAGCGATCTATGGGATCGGTCGATCGTCTGTTTGACTTCGATCTCATGGTCCTGGCCATTTATTTATTTATTTGTGGCTCTTTTCATGTCGTCAACTTGTTGTGACTTTGTTTGGCATACATAATAACAAGTAACAAGGGGGGAACCGCAGCCACTTCGGGCCACAGCATCCATTGGGGCCAACACAGATCACTGACTGATCATCAATTCGCTGATTCGCCTGGCTAAATGCTTAATGTCGTTACCTGAAAGGTTGTTTGTTGTTCGTTGTTATGTATTCGCCTGATCTTTATTTTGTTTGGCATGTTTTATCTGCATCTTTCATGTTCGCATGTAATTTACTTTTGACTCGCCACGATCATCAGTCTTCTAGCCGGCAATCTGCTTTCTGGCCTTTTCCATCCTCTCTCTCACTATGCGCATTTTCCACTTAATTAGCTTTTGACTTGTCGCTGATTTGATTTGGCTTTGATTTCGCTCTGACTCTTTGAGTTTGAGTGATCTTCCTCGCATTGCCTCCTTCCTTCCTTCCTTCGTCAATTGTTCATGTGAAAAGTAAAACGTGCATTTTCTTAAGTGCTTAAATGGAAATTGAAGTGGAATTAGTTGCCTAACGAGTCCGGCAATTATCTAAGGGCAGCAGAAAGCGATCGATCAATTAGGTATTTAGAGCTAAACTTGTGGATCGAATGAAGAGTGAGGAAGAAGTAGGAATCACAAGTGTCTGAAGTAGCTCAAGAACTTATTGAGTAAGCGCTTCTGGGAAGCGAGTAAAAATAAAACAGATCCAACTAGATCGATGGAGGATGCTTTATAAAAGAACTTGGAAGGGGAAAAATTGTGCGAATATTTATGATGGTACTTATGGCAAAAGGAAAAGCAATTATTTAAGACTAATACTTGAGCCTCTTTAAAGAGTTTAAATCAAATGAATGTATTTGCCATATTACTATAAATAGTTGTCCTTATCCCTATATTTAATATTTTACAATTACTTAACCTTTAAAATAACAAAAGTTTTCGTTATCACATCCCCACCTAACCAGTTAACCCGAAAATGCCGCAATTTAAAGATTTATCTCATCGACCATCGCAGACAAAGACAAATTACTACATTAAGCGATAGCCGATCTAAGAGAAATAACAACAATTAATTCAATTTGCATTTTGTTTAAATAAACAAGCGTGCTCAAAAGAAAAAGAAACAAAATGTGAACGATAACAAAACAAAAAATGAAAACGAAAATGAAATTTTTGCCATGCATATGCAAATGGAGGAGAGCAGAAAAAAACAACAAATTCAAAATACAAATTGAGGCAACAAGAGGGATTGCCATTGGCGGAGGCTATCAAAGCCCCCCAAAACAAAATAGTTGTAGGCATGCGATTTTATTGACCATTTCGGATTCAATTAAGGGTAATTTAATTTCAATAATAACTCGATAGACAAGGGACCACAGTTCCCCAGTGTGGACACAAAAGATACGCCATGTATCTCTGTGTCCAGAGCCGCATCTGTATCTGTTGGATATCAACAGCATTGTGGTTGCTGATGATGGCTTCCAGCCGCAAGCTTTGGATTTTAGAGATTTGGGAAGCGTTGGTGTGTGTGCCTCTAATTTTGGTCGCAGTTACAGTTATGGTTTCGGTACACTGAAACAAATTTTTAATAATATCAAAAATGATGTTTATCAGAATCTTACTACTATCAACATAAACAGTGCGGATGCCACGGACAGAAAGGTCCTGCATTTACAGTCTCCAAGTTAAGAGAACAGATAAAGTGAGAGCGAGAGACTAAGGGCTACCTCTAGAGAAAGTCAAAGAAAGTCAAAGCGAGATAGTAAGAGCTATCTCTAGAGAAAGGTAGAGAACAATAGAGAGAAAGGGATATCTCTAGAGATACCCATAGAGAATTAGACAAACCTAGTGAGAGAGAGAGAGAGAGAGAGGCGGAGCATTTGATTTATAAAAGTACATAGTCTTAACATTATTTTAGAATATACTTAACTTGATTTAACATATTTTTAACATTTCTCTTTGTGTATTTGTTGTAACTGGTTTTCGGGGTCTGATTTGAATGTTGCGTGTCTTGATACTCTTGATGTTGCCTGCACTTCTTCGAGGAAAACGACAATGACTTTATGTACTCTCAAGTTGGGTGATCATATTTAGCTCTTAATGATACAGTTTTTGTCTCATTTTTAATGGAGGAAACATGAATGAGTGATGGGTGAGCAATCTCTTAGAATTAACGGAAATACTGAAGTGAGAAAGTAATTGTAATAAAATTAATTACATACATTTTCTTTTATAGATATTTAAGTGATGATTCATTAGAAAGGAGAAATGTTTAAAAAATTAATGCATAAAAGATTGCTGAAAAAGGTGAAATGCTTGGAATGCAAATGTTGCTTAAAGTACAGATTTAATAAAGAATAAACGTGTTTTATAAATATTATCAATTTAAAGAAAACATTTTGAGAGAGGTAGAAAAAATAAACCCTAAATAATTTGACGGCCTCTGTGATATGGGATCAGGTCACTTTGGGCCCAGTTTTTTTTTTTTTGTTGTGGTCAACAACTGGCTGCCTCTGTTGGATTTTGTATTTTTATTTTGTTTTGGTCGCGTGATGATGACCATATTTTTTTCCCTCTTTTGCCCAAAACAAAATACCAACACGCAAATGAATGTCGTTGTTTTTTTGTTTCACTGCGTTTTGTTCGACATTTTGTTGTGTGTGTTTGTGGTGTGTGTTTTTGGCGCCAGTGCGTGTTGCATGCATTTGAAATGGGGTAAAAAAAATACGTAGCTTATGTGCATCGAACAAAGGAGGATATGATAGGAAAATTATGACAGCAGCACCGGCAGCAGCAGCAGCCGTGAAAATGTTTGGTGGCCGATTGCCAAACAACACACACAGAAACACAGCGCACATTGTATCTATGTTAATTAATTAACAATTAATTAGCTGCACCGACAACGACAAGCGACGGCATCGACCCGACTTCGAACCGAATCGATGACGTCGCTTAATGGTTAATGATGACTTTTTGAAATATCTTCTGTTTCTGGGTTTGGCCCCATTTCTCGATGGGTTAGCGTGCCTAAACGAAATGTTTGGCCAAGAAAAGCCGAAAAGAGGAAAAATGGAAAAGAAGCCGCTACGCCCCATCCACATATTTTATTTATTTATTTCTCGTTTTTAATTTTTTATTTTCCGAACTCATCTCGTGCGGGTGCTGCAAACCTTCTGTGTGTCGTTTTGTTATCGGCCGCGTTTATCAAACGCAAGACAGCTTTTTATTAGACAATCCCCGTTTGTTGGACCCCTTCTTTTTTTTATTTTGGTATCTTTTAGTTTTTGAAGCATATGAAATTGATTAATACACCATGATAAATAATTTCAAACTCTTCTCTGGCTGTTGTTCAATTTCTATTCCATATCTTTGAGCTGCCATTAAGCCCGTGATCTATAGTCGTTCGATAGCTCGGTGTATGTCAGGGTGCAGCCTCCTTCGATAATGACGAATCGAGCGTATCAAAAACAATTTATGTTGAAAGTCGCCTTTGGTAATGGATAAATGTGAACTTTATCTCGGTGGAAAATGATTAAAAAGTTAACAAATTAAAATCGAGAAAAAAGATCTAGGTCTTGAATTAATCCGTGGAAAATACCATGGGAAAATAGAAAGCGTTGAGTCTTGGATTTTATTTTAATATATTAAAGAGGATGTATATGAATCTAAATATATTGATTTGGGTTGATTAAAATTCTAAGAAATAAATATTGAATGGATATTTATATCAGATACTTTATTTATTATGTATCAACCAAGTAAATTCATTTAAAATCTCTGAAAAATCAGACCTTCTTGTACACTAAAGCAAATCCCTCAACAATAAAGTCTTAATTTCCAATATCAATCATTCTAGCAAAAACACAATTAAATTCAACGAAGGGAAACCTCACACGAAAGGGAGTTGAAATTTAATTAAAACCGAAATGGCTTACCAGAAAACCGAGCTAAGGCTTAGACAAAACACAGACAGAGCCTAGCCCGGGCATTTAACAAGTACAAAATCTGCGCATAAATCTGCTAATCTCTGCGCCTTAGCACCTCGAAAACAAATGGTGCAGAGTGAGTGTTTGAGGATGAGTCAGGAATATGGTATGAATGTTCTGGCCAAGCCCAGTCCCAGTCGAGTTGAAAACAACTTCCGGCAGAAAGTGAACTTTCGCCTGGCGAGCAAAACAAAAAGAAAAAGGGTTTATATCTATCCGCAGAAAAGGGTTAACAAACTTCGCGCCCAGGCAATAAAATTCTTCTTCCACTGGGCGAGGCTTTTCCTCCTCCGTTGCCCTTAAATCACCTAAAGCGTAATACAAATTGCTTGCATGTCTGAGCATTTTATGACAATGGCCAACTTCCCCAGACTGTTAATTAATATGTGCGGAATGGGCTTGGATATATCCAAGCCAAGCCTTTTCGGCACAGCTTTTCGAGCATAAATGACTGATTAATAACCAGTAAAAACATATCGCGTTTTATTTGCAAGAGATAAGCATATGTTTATGGGTAATAAATCATAAAGAAAATTAATTAAAAATAATCAAAATCATGCGTAGAAAAATCAGCGCATGAAGAGACTTTCTTTTTGATTAATGGAAAAGGTATCGTAAAAGGTATGTTTTAGGATTCTGTTTTAATATATTCTCACTTAATATACAAACATAATGTGTAACAATTTAAGCGTATCTGAACCCTAGCCTAGACCTCGCATTAATCTTTCAAAACACCAAAGGGAAAAAATACAACAAGAAAGGAAACTAGCTTCAGGAAGTCGAAGATTTATATACCCTTGGAGTTTGCAATTAATTTAAATTAATCAATTATAAATAAGTTTAAAATATTCGCATATGAATGGATATTTATAAAAATAATTATATGGTTTTTTTTTTGAGAAATTAAAATTTAAAAATCTCATAAGATTGCCAAAAATTCATTAATTTTAATACGGAAAGTTTTTCTATGTTAGTTTTTATTCGGATTATATGTCTGCATAAATTTTAAAAAATTTAAAATTTTTGACCAAATTTTGACAATTTTAACGATGTAACCCCTTGTAAAATTTTCAAAATTTTGAAAAATTTAAATTTTTGAGAAACATGCCTAGATCGATTCTCCTGTTGATTCTGATTAAGAATATATATGGTTTATGGGGTCGGAAATGGCTCCTTCACTGTTTTACAAGCTTCTAACTAAAATGGAAATATCCAGAAATGGAATAAAATGGCGAAAAGAAACATATAAAACCACCGTCTTCAAATAAATGATAGGCCATCGATTTCTTTTTTTTCCAACTCATTCGATAAAGAACATTGCAAATGAGAAGTGAGAAATTTAACCGAGAACTAGACCTTAAATTTACCTAAAAATTTCTGCTTTGTAATGGCCCAAAAATCTTGTAAGATTTAAATATAAGTCTTTTAAGCCTCATCAATGATGAAATATTGCAGTGTCCCAGTGAAATGATAAATGATGCAAATGATGCCCAAGGAATCATTTTTTATTTGTATGCTACTTGTTTATGTTTTCTTTTATTTTGTATTTATTTTTGTTCCCGCGAACGGAAGTCAGCCAGGCAAAAGTGCCGACATCATCGTCATCATTATCATAAACAACAAAAGTCACAATAATAATAATAATAATAACAACAAGGAGCAGTTTTTTAAGCAGCTACCTAAAGGGATTGCTAAATAATATTTATACTCATTTTGGGGGAACACTCTTCCATTCGCTCATTGTTTCCTTATTTATTTATACAGAAAAGTTTTTTGTTTATGAGGCCGGCGAGTGCCTCCTTAAGTAGAGCAAACCACTTACATAATGGACCCAGCTGGTGAGAGGCATTCCATTTCCATATGATAAATGATGATGTACGCAAATTTGTTTATGACTGCAGGCATTCTAATTGATGATCATGTGTGTGGTGAGAGTACCAAGTAAATCTTACTCCTCAATTGCAGCTGAGAACTTTTCGGTTTTGGGTTAATCGTTTCAAGTAACAAGTTTTACACATTTCTCTATACTCTCCCAGGGACCGCCCTAACCTATTTCAGTGCCTTTGCTTTCCTTTCCTTGGCCAAGTCGTTAAGGTTTCTTTGCTGTTTTTTATGGCATTGTAAAATCATTGCTAATGACCCAATTCGGTAAGCAAATTAAGCAGCAGGATTTATGCTGATTTACACACGAAAACTCCCCCAGTTCCCATTTCTTAGTACCGAGTTCGCGTTACTCCCCCAGTCAGTTTTAACCTTAAATAGACCCATAAAATAGCCACAAGAACAAGGCATAAAAATGGTCAAGGGGCTTGCACGAGGGAAATAAATCAATATTTAAATTTTATTATCCACGTTCAACGGGGCGTATGTGCCACGTTATCAACATCGTCATCCACACGGACATCAAACGACGATCGCTTGTGCACGGCAATTGTAATTAATTGTTAATGTGCCTACATAAATATATATAATTTGCTTATTTTGTGCAGCAAATATTTGCTTTACCACTAATTTACACACAACACTGACCATGGGGGCCCCGAAAGAGTTAAACCCAAAGGCAATGGGCATTTAATGTGTTTTTTAAATTTATAATGAACGGGGCGAGCCACAAAAGTTAATATACGAAAATTCTCGCAGGGGTTTTTTAAATGATGAAACGGAGGCGGAGATTGAATGGAAAAAAATAATAATTCATGAAATATTTACAATATTATATGATTAATTAATATTTCTTTGGGGAATAAATGATTAACATTTTGATTGAATTGATACACTTTGAGAATATAAATACTGGTTTATATATTGTTGATGATGTTTCATATTTTCTAAATATAAATATGTTAATGACTTATAATGGGTTCAAGTTATTAATAATAGGAAAGGGGTTTTACGTTGGTGTTTGTATAGTATTTATTTTAATAAGAAAATATTTGAGTATTTTGAATATTTTTGCTTTAGCTTTTCCACACTGCTGATTTTTCCAGACTCTGCTGGAATCCTCGTCAATCTGTAGAATTTATTTAAAAAGTACACATCCATCTTTAGTTTTATTGACAAATTACTTTATCAAATGCTGAACAGAGGGAGGGGGAAAAGATGGAAAAATAGTTTTTCCTTTGCTTACACATTGGCAGGGAAAGATAAGGGGAGCCGAGAAGGGGAATTCCCCGACAGAAGCTGGGCGAGAAAAGATAATGATTGTCTTGCTTGGATGGGTGCTCGAGTGTTTTTTTTTTTTTTGGGGGCGGAGTGGAAGTGGGGGGTAAATGGCACTCATACATAATGATTATGGGGCCACTTTTCTCATAAAAATTCAAGCGGCAGCTCTACGATAATGATGCTGATGGGATGGGTTGAGGGAATGGGATGCGAAATGCCACTGATGATGTCAAAACAAGCAACAAATTGGGTTCGACTAGCAAACACTTGTCATGAATTGAATCATTGATATATTCCTTGATTACGCCTGCGGCGATGTACGAAAAATGTTCCACATCATAATCATTATACTTTATTATAGTAAGCTTTTGGCTTTGTTTTATCAGCGGGCAAAGGCAAACAACCCGGAAAAATAATAATAATATACAACCACTCCAATAACAAAGGCAAATATAACCGGGGGAAACTCGGGCTTTTTTCGGAAGCTGCCACGCTGATTTTCCTGACATCTGAGCAAGTCAAGTCTCAAGTTTTTCCTTTGAAATGAGACGCTTGCCACCAAGTCTTCCTGGCTGCTCAATCCTTTCTCGGAATTCACCGACTTATTTAATTAAATACAACTCTCTGGAGGAGATTGGCATAAATTCACTTTAATTTTATTATACTAACTCAAGTGGTTAAATCTAAAGAGACGTGGAGGGAGCGTGGTAATACTGCTGGCAAATTGGATTAAATAAAGTAATCAGTGGGTAAGAGTTCACAGAGGAAGTTTTAATTCTAAGCTGGTTTATTAAAGCGTTATTAGTCTGAAAGTTTTTGGCAAATTCGGCGTTGAAAGTGAGACAAATTAAACGAGGCTATCAAGTATTTAAACTAGAAATAAATAACTAAGTAAAGGCTTAAATTAATTAATTAATATTTAATACTGGTATTACAAACATTTGCTATTAACCACATTGTTTTCAATTTAAATAAGCTATTAGGGAAAACTTTTTTCTATATACATACATAGAATTTAATATTCCAGCATTTGTATTTTCCCCAAACAATAATCTCTAAAATTAAGCCAATAATTTGCAAATATTTTTATTTGGGCAGCGAAAGCCGTGTTTTAGCTTTCACCATTAATTTTAAATTCGTTTCCATTCGCTGGCACTATTGCCTTGACCATTTTATCCCGCAAGTTGACCGCACGGAATTCAATTCAATTTTCAGCCACCGGGCGGACAATGCAATATGTTTATCAGTTTATTGATTTTCGACTGTACAAACAAACAAACAGCAGCAACAACAAACTACCCCTGGGATTGCATTTGGCCAAATGTGTATCCACACGTGAGGAGTTGGGAGGCTGGAGGGACCCCAAGACTGGCCAAGACTCATGTCAAATGGCACAAGATCAAATATCCTGTGGTTAAAGTGCGATTCAGTGATAAATGCGACGCACATGTGACGCAGGGGGAAGCCCGGACAAATAAAGCTGGCGGAAAGGTTACCAAATGGGGTCGTTATAGTGCATACACATCCCGCACCTTCGACTCCTTTTTCGCCCCTCAATATGGTCAGCATATTTTTCTCGGAAAACTTCTTCCTTCCTCCATTAGTTTCCTTTGGCGCAGGAGTTCTAGCTTCGTGTTTGCGGTCGAAATTAAATTGCAATCTTCAACTTCCCTGGCCATTTTCCTTTTTATGGGATTTACGTTGATGCTGCCGCCCCTGCTTTGTTCCCAACTGCGACTACGTGCAAAGTGTCGGTTCAAAACCCTACTTCAAAAACTATAGAAAAAATGTGAACTGTGTGGAGGAGGGGTTAGTTTTTTCAACACTAAATGGATAAATGGAATGGCTGGACTAAGATGGCTTCAGGTTTGATACTCGAGCACTCTCTGTTACCGTTGCGCTTAATGCATTTGATTTGCACTCGGCTGTGTCCCTTCCGCTGTCTGTCATATATTTTCCATCAACTTTTATATCCGCGGATTTGAAGGGTATTTTTCTGTTTTAAAATCAGCATTTTCTGTTTTAAATTTTTCGTTTTTTAATTGTAGAAAACAATACAGAAGCTCATTAAAATTTAATGCAGACTCGTGTTTGGTAAATTAATAGTTTTTAAATAAGTTGCACATTACAAATATACATTTTTTGTTCCTCAAATAAAATTCAACAAATTCCTTTACTCATCATACCATAAATCATAGAACTATATAAAGCATTATTTATCATTTTTGCACTGATACTACACTACAAATCCTATCAGGGAAGAGTATTTTAAAAGTCACTCATCTCCTAGAAAAACTTCCTCTTCCTGTATTCGTTTTGCTTCTCTTCTGTTTTTCATGCAATTTTGTAACTTAACTAGGGTTCATTCATTTAGCAATGTCAACAGTTGGCTGACCAGAGGCGTCGTCTTTGTTCGAATACCCGACTGAATGAGCGAATGCCCGGCTGACTAACTGAGCGATTGAATGAATGAACAAGGGAGATGGTCTCATCCTCAGCAAGTTTGCCATTCAGTTTGGTTTTTGGTTTGGGTTTGGGTTCGTGTCAAGTGTCAAGTGTCGCGGGGAGGCGGAAATCCAAAACCGAGAGACTTCAGTGACTGACTGACCAACAAACTAACTGGCTGAGTGACCGGAATGAATGGAAAAATGGGCGTGCGAAATCTGTGAGGAAAGAAAAATGATACTCACATCCAAACTAACTGGAAAGGAATTGATAAATGATGAGGAGAATGTTGCAGGAGAATCCAAGAAACGGCTGTTCATCAATTGTTCGCAAGACAAAAGGCACAATGCATTCATTAAACATTTACTGGACTGCTGGATACTAATTGCAATTGAGATAAGACTTGGTTCTTATGCAGTAATGGGGCCAAGTTTGTGGTATATCAAATGATTTAAATGGAAAAGGATAATCTTCGTTGTAATTTCTGAAAAATCTAAATGAATTTAGATGGATTGATGTAATTGATCTCAATTATATATATTTATTAATAATTTTATTTATAAAACAATGAACAAGCTTTGATTTATAACTTTAAGTTACAAAAAAAGATTAATAAACCTGAATTTTAAATGTTCAGTAGTATCATCTTGACCTCCATTGTACTCGTAAGCACATCAAGTTCCTCTGATGAACTCCACTTGACTTTGGGCCGCACCCGGGTATGCAATTAATTTCACTTTCAATTTACTTTTAATTTCCCCATTTAACGGCCAATGTGTTGGGCCGGGAGCTGAATGCAAATTAATTTTAATTACCATCATTTAGATAATCAAACGAACTTGACCAGCAAGAAAAAAAAAGGGACCAGAATCCGAGCGAGAAATTAAGCTTTGCTTTACTTTTCCGTCCCCAAAAGTGAACTTTAGGCTTAGCTGAGAATATTAAATTCCAGCAGTTTGTACTAGAAATCAATTAGGGCTTCCTCAATTATTCAGAATCCATTTACTATCGGCAAACTACAACTACTTCCGCTGTGAACTTAACCTTTTTTTGTTTATTTTGTGGGCGAACCCTCCCACATTTGACTAAGCCCCAGAAACTCGTTAAATTATTTGGCAGCAAATTGTTTTTTTATTTTTGTAACCTTCTCCTTTTGTATTGGCAATGTAATTAGAGGCACTCGGCTTTGGCTTTTCAATTTATGCAGAGTAAACAAACGAAATGCAAAGTTTTTGCATCTTCTGGGGGACTCTGAGAGCATTTAAACCCACTTAAATAAATCCCCTGTGCTCCATTGTCTCACTCCCATATAGATCGAATAAAATAAACTCTCGAAAACTTTTTGGCTAATGCCTGGCTTTTCCTCTCTCTTCTTGGAGACCGAGGGAACTTTTTCGCAAGTGCAGAGCAAAACAATAAACGTTTGAGTGGTCGCTCTTGTTTTTCTTTCTATGGGATGGGTTTTTGGCAATCTGCCCGCCAAAAGTTATTAATTATTAATTTACTTGTACCCCTTTGCCATCCCATCTTCTCCGTAGGGAGTGCATAAAAGGTTAGTAAATAGTTTTGCACTGCACTTTGCCATGTATTGAATTTGGCTTTCTCTGTGTATCCTCTTCATGTCCTTGTGTTTGCGGTTCCAGCAACAATTTTATTGCTTGCCAGGATCTCTCCACATTGTTGTTGGTCTCTATGGCGTGTTGGAGTCAATCCTAGTTAATACTGGTTATTGCTATGTTGTCCCACAGCCGAGAGTCCGAGCCTGTCTGCTGTCCTTCCTGTTTGCCATTCTCTATTGACCAGTTGCCTTCCTCCAGCTCTGGCATTTCCACAGTTTTTGGCTTTTGCCCTTTTGGGTTTTAGGTCCTATCAGCGCTGTCCTTGGCATTTAAAAATCGAATGCACTAGCTTTTGACACTGACAAGATTTAATGCAATTCCAATATAGATCAATGCCATTGCAGGAAATAAGATCTAAATATAGGATATTTGATTGAATGCGAGGGCATCATATGGAATAGACTGTTTAATAATATTCTTAACTTATTTGGAGTACTGCTTTATTTTATTTACGATTATTATGTTATTTTCACCCTTCAGATACGAAATTATTGCAAAGCATGGACTACTGCGTATTACATAAATTCTTCTAAAATTATTTAAGGTATTTAAATTTATTTTTTAATCAATCAAAACCATTAGAAAAACATAAAATATGTATTGCCAAAGCGATGCATAATTTTCAGTTGATTACACTTTAAAAAAGAGAATAAATAAAATAAACGACACATTCCTTTATCTGCTGGAAATATGAATTTTAAATCATTTAACAATTAATAGACAAACAATAAGCAATTGCAAAAAGCGAATGTCGATGACCATTGCCCGACGAAATATTATTCAGCGGACAAAAACAGGCGGCAAAAGCATTTCAATTTGTTTATGATCAATGCAAAATTTATTGAGCAATATTGCATGGCTTATGGGCTGCCGCAAAAACTAATTGCAAAAGCCAAAAAAGAACAAACAGTAAATTAAAATTGGTTGATAAAAAATACAAAAAAAAAAAAAACAACGAGGAAGCGGAAGCGGAAGGAGCTCTGTTGTTGCACTCAAAATGAAATGCAGACACATAAATTTCCAACAGACAAAACGCGACGTGGCCATTGTCTGACATTGAAAACAGCAAAAATGCTGAGGAAAGAGAGAATATTCGGTCCAGAAACGTGCTCAAGTGTCGCAGCTCTAATTTATTTCAGGCTTTTTGGTCCACTCCAAATGGGGTTTTTGCATCAGCTGAAACCAAAACCCAAAACAGACGTTCTGGACAATGCTTAATTAGCAGAGTGGACCCAAGCACTTGAAAGTTTCGTATTTTGGGTGGTCCTACGGACCAACCAACGAATGCCATCAAGAACTCATTTCCGGTAGGGAGAAGTGCGAACAAAACTTCCCACAGGATCTCGCCTGCAATTGCAACAAATTTACCATCATTAAATTATTAAATGGAGCGAAAATGAAAAACGCAGAGAAAAGGGGGAAAACATGAATTTAAGAAGAGCAAAAACTTCTTCCTGTCTAATCAAAAGTTGCCAACCCCAAACCGCAGTTTCCATGGTTCACATAGTCACAGTGTTGTCAATGAAATAAACAAGAGGAATAAAGCTGTAAAGATAAATACAAATATAAGTTCATATAGGATCTTTTTGACTAGAAATTTATTGTAATATATATTATAAAGATCAAGTTATCTTTAGATAATTTAATAAAACCTTTGATGTTTCACATTTGTGTCTTTAAAAGTGTAAAGATACTCTTAAGCCACAGGAAACCCATCAGAATGTGCTAGAAATCAGCAAAGGAAACACGTCTTGTTTTTCACAGTCTTTCTGTGTTTTCTCCTTTTCATTTTTCCCCCTCTAATTATGAGTGCTGTGTTGCTGTTGATTAACCTTGCCAGGATTTCTCCACGACAACGCATGAGTGTGTCCCATCTCCATCCCATCATCCATCTGTGAGTCTGCATCTCGCATTTCGTATCTGCATCTGCATGTGGGTGCCCCTACTTTAGTTAGTTCTTCTGCCAGCTCGTTCATTCTAATTGAGTTTATGAGCCCCTGACAGGAGGGGTTGGAACGAAAAACAAAAAAAAGACCAGTAAGTAGTTTCACTAGGCCTCAGGTTTTTGCAGTTCTCCTCTGGTCTTGTCGGTCACATTGATGCATGGCATTTTAATAGAAAGGCAGCAGGAAAATGAAGATTAACTTGTTACTGCAGGGGAGGATTTATGGGTGAGGCTGGAGTGCTGAAAAGGCAGGACTGAAAATTGGTTGACAGTGAAAACAGAACGCCGAAGGCTTAAGGCTCTCTGTTGAGTGCGAAAAGCTGTGGCGAAAACAAGGCCTTATAGTGAGCTTAGAGCAGGATTGCCTTCAACGTGGTTTGCCAACACTAAAGAAGAATACGAGAATATTGGAAGTTTGTACAAAAAAATGGATAACAGGATAAGGATATTTTTTTGTTCTATTTTCCTATCGATAGGTTGCAATTCTAGAGTATTTTACCAGTGCCTTACATTGGTGCTTTGACTTGACTAAGTAATAGTATAACTTACCAGGAAGGTAAAGACGTTCTCTCTCTGTGAAAAAGTGTTGGAATTTAAGTTACTATTTGTTATTAAATACCTCTTTTTATAGTTCTAACGGAAATTCTCATTTAATAGTACATCCTATTCATTTTACACATAAAACTCCCCCCATTTCAATTTCTGTTCACAAACTTTCTGCACAAGTCTGCCAACAGTCTTCAGAGTTTTGGTTCTTCAACAAAACCAATTTGATTACCATTTATATATAATGCGCCATAATGTAATATGATGTGTAAACAATAAGCCTGGCATTAGGATAAATCCTGTTTCCACTTTTCCACCAACACTCCCTCCCGCACCACAACCAAATCGAAGGCGAGGCAAACTTTGACTAAGCCGCAATACAAACTCAAGATGCCGGCCAGAGATGAAAATCAATTTCCACAACTAAAGTGAATTTAGCAAAAAGATGTCCGCAATACGATTCCAATACCGACAGCCAGAGACTTGTCGTTAGGAGTTGAGTTAGAAGGGAAATAGGAAAACACTTCTTCCTGTTCGGTTTCATTTTTCGTCTTATTTTTTTACTTGGTTCTCATATCCTTTTGTTGTATTGGGAAAAGTTTATCGCAGAGCAAAAATCTATTAAGAAAGTTTCGCCGCAACGCAGCAGTTTGGTTATGGTTTTTGTTTTCTTGGCTCGGCTAGAAAAGTGTAAAAGTTGCACTTGGCTTTATGAGTTAGTTGTGCTCTGGATTTGGGTTCGTTTCGTTTTCGGCGGGAGTAAGTGTCGACGATAGCCATGGCATCTTAAATCACTGGCAACTCGGCCAGAAGAAAGGATTCCATTCGGCCTAAAGTTCCTCGTGGTCCCTGTTTCGGCAAAGTTGCCAAATTAGTTTTGCATTGTGCATTGACATAATTTTCCCTGGAGAGCATGTTGTTCACAATTTGTTTTCATCATTTTCCCGCAAGGCATTCGCTGCGCGCTATTGAGTTTTAATTAAGAAAGTTGCCAGAGACAAAAGGCGGTTTGTAATTATAATTTCATTTCCACATTTCAAAGATCCCATTGGCTCTGCTGCTCGGCTCCTTCATCAATGCCAGACACATCAATTTTCGTTATTTGTTATTTGTTAGTGTCGCTTCTAATAGACCCCCAAAAGCAAACACACTCATCCGATGTCTGTGTGGTGTGCCCCTGAAAGTCTGTGAAAAGACTTTTGAGAAATTGTTTAATGCCCTCACAGCGTGGGTAAATATCTGCGCGAAAATCCGGGAAAATATAGGAGTGAAAAAAAGAGATGAAAAAAAAAAAACAAGGAGAGCGGAAAACTTTTGATATTGCATTGCTTTTATTTGGATTTCTTTAAAGTTTCGCTTGCCCTTTTTTATATCCTTTCGCTTCCTGTGCTGAAGCCTCTGCCGATGCGTGTAAACTTTGGCATTTGCGCAAAATTTAACAGACAAGCTTATTCGAAAGGAAGTGAAAACCTTGAACTGAGCTTGGGGTAAAGACAGTTCCACAAATTTTATTACATTTTTATATGTTCTGATAGCGGAAAATAACGACTCATCGGGTGAAATTTTTGCCAATCTTTGTAATTTTGTAAATAAAAGCGAGATTTATGTTTTTACTTTGGCAACAACATTTTTAATTGCCAAGTTATAAGATTTATTTAAAATAATACTGTCTATATGAGGAAACATTTCTTTCCGGAAATATTAATAAAGTTATTAATATATTTCGTTTCCTTATGGTAAAGACTATTTCAATTTTTTAGAGTTTAGTTAGGAATAGACTAAGATGTTTCCTTAAGCCATTTCCTTCGACTATTTGACACTTTGACAGTTAATGAGGGTTGGGCAGCTTATAAAATAATACAAAATAACATATATACTCTACAGTTGAATTTATATAAATAAATTACGAGGTGGGCATTAACGAAATGTGCCATCAAATTGCGACACTTGAGCGAAGAGGCCACCAAAAGTTGTTAGCCAAAGGAGCCGAACCAAACATCCAGCTTACCTTTTGAGGTTCCAAACTCAAACTACCGGTCATGTCTGGGGAAAAACAAGGACGAGAGTGGGAAAGTGGCAGGACATGTACGTGACTCCAAGTTGAGTGTTAAGCCGCAGGAATGGGCAGAGAGAGAGTACTGTGAAGTCAGCAGGATATCGGAATGGTGTTGACCAGTGTTGGCACCATAGTTATTTTGTAAATAAACCTGTAGGCAGACGAAGTTGAATAATTAGTGGAAAAAGTAAGTTAAAAGGAAATTATACAATGGCTTTAACAATTTGAAATTCACTCGTGAATTTATGCTTTATTCTAAAAGCTAAAGAACTAAGTATTCCATAAAATAACATATCGATTAATAATTCGTAATAATAGTATTTGTATTGTGGACTGTATTAGCCTTTAAAGAACACATTCCGAATTTCAAGAATTTAATAGTATTCACTTCTTAAGATTATGCAAATTTTAGCTTGTCCCTTTAAGTTTTTTCTTTAGCTATTTATCACCATCTTGTTATCACTATCCTTTGGCTTTTCCTCGCTCCTTTGAGTGGTCCTTTTCCATTTGTTTGTTCAGTGAGTAGCGTTCAGCTGATGATGGTTCCCGCCTGCTCTTGCTCCTGCTCCTGTTCCTGGGTGTTGAGCAGGGTCCTTAGCGATGAGATACAGGAATACAGGGCACGTCAGTCTGGTCAGAAATGTGTCTCAACTGGTAACAGGGCCCAGACAACACGACCGTAGCAAAAATGCGGGGGATAATGCGGTTGAGAGTTGTTTTTCGCAAAATGAAGATGAATGTTTTAATGCAAAGTTGAAATGCTGATGCCACAAAGCACCATGATAAGTGGGATTGGAGCAAAAGTTGCAAAGACCATGAATAAATTAAATTTATTTTCAGTTAAGAATATTAAAGAAATTTCATATGAATTTGTTAATAAAGTTTGTAAAGTATATAAATGGAAATATACAATTATTTAACGAATTGATTTATATTTATATTTAGAACATTACAAATAACTTCTAAATAGGAAACAATAAATATATAAAGCACCATAATATACTTTACACCAGTCTTAATAAATTTCTCACTAATTTTATGGCTCTGTCTGCACTAAATATAAAACTTTCCCAACTGGTTGACACTTTTTAATACCTCCCTGTGGCACTTCCACCCTCAGTCCTCCCCCTTTGGGACCCTTTAGATATATGTATTTTTTACTCTAGTCTCCCACGCACTCTAATTGCCTTTCCCTTTAGGTGTCATTGAGAGAACATAAATTAGTGACAAATTCATTGATATCGACACATATCGAATGTCGGGGCGTGTCTGGGGCAGGTCCTTTGATGACTAATGAAGCGCTGACAAATGAAACAAATGTCACAACAGCGCACTAAAATGGAATTGTTGCGCCCAACTTACAGTGACATAAAAATGCACTAAAAAAGAAGGGCAAATAGAAGCAGCAGATGGTGACGAAAGACAAACAACTTTTTGCTGCATTGATAATTGAATTCGGGGGTTTTTATTTAGTGCCCCTGCTCCCAGGCTCATAATTATATATTTAAAGCCGCAACCGCACAAAAAGATGCTGGTCTGTGGCCAATAATGTCATCATCATTACAAAACCCGAACCCGGACATGTATCCCCCTTATGGATGAGCGGCATTAGCCTCCTTCCGATAAAGTCAAAATAATAAAAATTAAAAAACAGACCGGAGCGTGTGCGCATGCGTGGACTCTGTGTCATTTTACAATCCCCATTTCCCATCGAAAGGTCAACTGATCCGAACGAAATTGAACCTTTTATAAGGGCGAGGGCGTCTCACTTTTGCCTGCCCATATGCTCATCTTTGTTTTTCGAAAACAATTTCCAGGGGAATAACTCATAAAGCAAACATGTGCCGGCAATGTGCGACCAAATGTTGAGACAGTACGAAAAACAAGAGGGAACAATAGGGGAGGACAGGAGTTGCCACAGACACGGGACAACTTGAGAACCTTTTTATTGGCGCGAGGTGATCCGATACAATCCCATCATATCTTATCGTGCACGCGATGCAATCAAAAATGAAAAGCAATTATATGCCATTGCCGCTTCTCGCCTCGTTTTATGGAATTTTAATGAGCGAAATTATGCCGAGAAAGCGCAAAAAAATATCGATCAAGTGGTCCGAAACAACAATCAAAAGCGAAAAAATCCGATGGGTGATGATGGAGACCAGTCCTTCCTCCTCCGTCAATATAAACACTTTTTGGTTAGATTTTTTTTGCAGCCGCTGTTTGTTGCCATCGCTCTAATAAAAATAACAAAACGCGCCATGAATATGAAATTTGCTGGAAATATTCAGCGAATGCATAGCCTCTAAATATGAATACACAAAATATGAAAAAGCAATTGCTGAAAAAATCGAAAGAAAATGAAAAGTTGATGGATTCCACAGGGCTCTGTTGGGAAAATTGTCGAGAGGCTAAAGTTTTGGGCTTTAAACCCAAAATAAATAAAAAGTCTAGACAGGGATTTAAAAACAGCTAAGCCTTGGGGAAAATTACGGGTGCAATAAAAAATGTGAATCTGGTTGATAAGTAAGGAGATAGAATATTTTTTTCCATTACTAATACTGTTTAAAGTTGGCTAAAAATAAAGGGAATTTAAATTAAATTTTGGGGATGCAAGTGACCTTTACTCTAACGCTTATTCATTAACTAAGCTAGTTCTTTTAGTTTATTACGTTTAACAATTAATTCCCCGAACTTGATTCACAAAACAATTTCACATACAATTTCAATTGAAAATCCGCAGAAATCAAGTTTAACCCTCATTTAGTTGGCAACTTTTAACGTAAATCTCGTGTAAGGGATCCTAACCACTGAGAATTTTCACTTTTCCGCTCACCTGGGCCACCTGTCAACAAAATCAGCATCACCATCATCATCATCATCATCTTCACTTTCCCAGGCCATCTACTCATTGGCTTTTTCTGCTAGTCGTTTTAAATCCGACTCTCCTGGTTAATTAATTAGCCTTCTTTTTGAATTTGAAATTTAAACTGGCCCTAACCTGGCTCTAGACCCAGAATTCCCCAGAATTTTCCCGCCCATTTTTGCCCTTTTTCTCAACTGTTTTCCCTACCCACTCTCCCTCCCCTCGCTGGTTGCTTAATTACAGAATTTGGTGGGACTGCCTAATCCGTGGCTTCCTTTGCTCCCCGTTAAATTGCATTCACCAAAAATGTCTGCAGAATTTTGCACCCCCTCTCGAGTGCTCTCTCTCACTCTCTATTCTCTATCCTGCTCTTTTGGGTAGGGGCTGTGTTCCGTTTCCGTTTCGTTACCATTTCGTTTCGCTTGAACATGATATTTCAGAGGTTCCCACTCAGAGTTCCGTTTGCTGGCTTCGCGTTCGGTGTGCTTTTCAACTTGAGCTCCGTGGTTCGAGAATTTAATTCCTATTGGAAACACGCGTAACGGTAACTTAAAGACGCGTGCGTGTGTGTGCGTACTCTCTCTCAGTGTGTGTGCAGTCCTTTCTGGTTGTGTGGGTGTGAGTGTATGTGTTTGTATGAGATGTAAACAACGCAGACTCTCTAAGACCAAAAAGGCAATTTTCGGGGGTTTTTTTTCTTAGGGTTTTCCTCGGTTTTTTTTTTTTGTGTTTCCACAAGACCGTGAGTTTTCTTGCATTTCCCACTTGACGTGTTCCCATTTCGCTGCTCTCCAATGTCTCACCCTTTTCTCCCCCTCTGTTTACTTGATCATATGGCGCGCATTTTGCGTGCTTCCTTCCTTCCCTCTGCTCAAGTTCTCTGTTTTTTCTTGATTATTTTTTTGTTTTCTTGTTTTTTTGCTAACTTCCTGTTGCGTCCTGTTCACTGCTCATGCTAAATTTACCGACTTCGGGGCGTTTATTGTGTGCATAACTGTAGGCTCCTTCGCCATAGAGCAGCAGTATATTTTGCTGGCAAATCATTTTCGTCGTCGTGTGCAGTCAAATGCAAATTGCATTTTATTTTCTCATTCATGCAAAATGAGTATTTATGACCGTTGCCGTGCATTTCTGCAGCACAACTCCATTGCCAGGGACTTGAATAATTCTACTTGACTTTAGTTTTGCGTTGGGTGTGTCGCGAAACTCTGAAGGAAGTGGGCGGGAAATTTCGAAAAATAAATGTGATTGGTTATGGCAGCTGCTGCATTTTAACTTAAAATATTACTCAGCATTTATATTGGTTGCATTTGATTGTATTTAATAATATATAACACCATTAACTCAGAATCAAATAAATTTAAACTGCAATGAATTTTTTACTTTTCTTACCGTACCTTGCTACAGGTGTATTTAAAATTGTAATGAATATATTGATTGATAAACAATTAGTATTTACGTATTCTGTACCCTTAGGAATCACAAAAACAATTTGAATTTTTGCTTTTTAATATTCATTTTCTTTTATTGTTACACTCCACTATAATATCTAATATTTTCCCAAACTTTCCTAGACTCCAAACTCTACTTTGTATAATTTTTCATGAAGTATTAAATAGCTCTTCTCATAATTTGAAACCAGTTTCTTTAATTACTTCAAACTTTGTTTGGTAAAAACCCTCAAAAAGTTTACCAAAAACACTACCCAGCAGCTCATCACTCAAGCATCACTTGACCAAAATTACACCCCTCTTCCACTCCAACATAAAAAAGGATAAAAAGCTTGCACGCAGAGTGTAACGGAAACTCGTGAAAGTACAGGATATTACACAAATACAGATAAAGAGCAACACTTATTTACTACACTTAAAACAAAGATAGATCAAATGCTCTATAAGACAAGATCTTAACTCCTTAAATACAAGGATTATAATTTGGATTATTTCAAAATTTCTTAAGATATTTTTTCTATTTATTACTTACTAATTTAAAACGTTCCAAAGTTTAATGTTTATCAAAAACAGAACCACAAATTCTATTGAATATTTATAACTTTGTACATACAAACCTTTCTTTAATTCCCTAAATTTATTACCAATTTTTTCCAAGTGCAGTAAAGGAGAGGAGCTGGTATAAATTGGCCTAGAGGTTGGCTATAAACGAAACGTAGGAAGTCAGGAAGTTGCAAGTTGCGGTTTCTGGGGGAGATGGAATCTGTAGGCTCACGTTTTTGGTCTGGGATGCAAAACATATGATTTTGGGTAGTTCTCTCTCGGGGAGAGAGTTTTCCCTTTTTCTCTCGCTCCTTGGGAGCAATTTCCTTTCTCTCTTTCCCGTGAATAGTGTTTGTTGAAGCTGGGAGAATTTTCCCTTCGCTCTGCCTTAGTTTTCCTCGCTCTCTGCTTGATTTTCCAACTGCCAAAACGCTTCGCTTCCCCTGTGAGATTCTCGAGCTCTCTGCGCCCACTCACTCTCGCTCAACAGGAGACGACTCTCACTCGCGCTGGCTTCACATGCTTTTTTTGGTGGTGGAAAATTCGGGCAGCTCTCCGGTTTTTGGGCTCAGCGGTTGTGAGGACTTTTCCAATATGCTCTGGGCTCATTGTGTCGATTGAGTTGCTCGTGGCAGGACGACGACGGCGGTGTCTGCAGACTCACAGTATCGGTTCGGTCCGCGCCAAAGGATATACAGGATATACAGACACCAACCGCCCAACACCCCCCTCGAATACATATAGGCGCAGTGAAAAATCCTATATGTGTGCGTGTCTCGCGTCGCGTGTTTGAGTGCATGTGCGTACGAGTGTGTGTTTGTGTGTGTGAAATGGGCACAGCGAAAATAATTTAAATAAATTCGGAAAAGTCCCCCCCAAGCAAGCTTATATTAATTCGATTCAACCATCAAAGCAAGAAATTTAGCAAGTTAATAGCAAAGCAAATACAACTTACGCCCCCACAAAGGTATAAATATATATATAAGAATATATATAAAAGATATATCTAAGTGTGCGTGACAGTGTCGAATGTGCAAAGAAACCGAAGAATAAAACAAAAATCTAACCGGGTTTTAAGTTTAACGCAAAGAACCCAGAGTAAGAGAGTACTATAAGTGTAGTAAATATACAGGCACTGGATGAAAATCAATAATTTGGATTAGTAGCTGAAGTTTACAACAAAAGGCGGAAGGAATTCGCAAGGAAAACACAAAGGAAATCTGAAAAGTAAGAGCATTCTTAAAAAAAGAAAATGTAATATCCATAAGAAGAATTGAGGTTGTGGTAGATATTTAATATAAATTCAAGTCAAATTTATACTTGCTTTCAAAAATACTAACTAAAATTGTTTAAAAATCATGGAAATCTAGGAAAATCTTATGGATGTGTTGAATATCTTTTATATACATTTGTTATTCATATTTTCAAAATTAAATTGACCCCATTTTTTATAGAATTTTTTAAACAATTTCACTTGATTTTGTTTCTATGCTCAAGTGTGTGTGTGTGTGTGTGGAGCATTTGAGGTTAACACACCTTAGACATATACACACACGCCGCACACACACACACACCTACATATACCGGGACATACGCTCACCCATACAGAGAGAAAGAGAGCAGAGCCCCAGCCCGAGAAGCCGCTGCTCCTGTGCGTATGCAGCAGTTTCTTTCTCTGTTTTTTGGGGAGCATGAAAAATCGATCGATTCCCATTTTCCCCCCCCCCTCACCGTCTGGAGCTACAATTATGTTCTGCCCCTTCCAACCCCCTCAGCATAAAATAGCGGCTGCTGCTTAACAGCAAAAATACGAATCGTAGTACTCCAACATAGTTTCCCTTTAGGAAAATTGCCATCAACTCTGCAAAGAGTTCGGCACTTCCCTGGGGGGTTGGTTTTTCCGCCCAACCAGAGAAAGAGAGAGAGAGAGAGAGGAAAACCTCTCCATGCTTTGCAGATTTTTTAGCAAAAGAGAGCTTGATGGAGAGAGAATGGAAAGTTTTCTATATATTTTCCTCTCTTGGATTGCCGCCATGTGGGCTGCACTTGTTCCTCGGCACTTTGCTTTGGCTGCGCCTTTCTTACCGGTTTCCTAGTCTCCGTTTTCATGTTTGCTTTGTCGCGATGGGTAGGAAAAAAAAGGATGGAACACAAGTAATGAAGGGTGAAACCAAAAGAAAGTCCTGCCACTAAGGAGAGAGCTATGAGATACTGTATCTCAAAGATATTGCAGCTAATGTTGTGGCAATTCAAATCGTTTTATGAAATAAATATAATTGTAGTTGAATAAGGAATAGAATAGAATAGAATAGAATAGAATAGAATTTATGAAATAAATATAATTGTAGTTGAATAAGGAATAGAATAATGAAAAACACTTCTACTTCAACAAGTAATTAAAATAAATTTAAAAGAAATAATTTTATAATATTTCTAAAATTAGAAAGTTATAAAGAAAACCATATTTTATAACGAAGCAATTTTTTTAGGTTTATAATTTTACAAAGGAAATAGTATCAATTTGAATAAGCTGAAGTTTTATATTTTTTTTAAACATTATTAATGTATTTTGATTAATCTTTAAAGACCCACTAAAAGATTCTTTAAATCTTTTGCCAACGTCTGCTTTGTCTTAACAATTCGTTCTCACATATTAAGCGCGAAATTGCCTACAAAAAATTATTTTGATTTTATTGAAAAACTAATCACTATAATTTGTCAGGCAATAATAACAGACATAATTTGCAGCCAACAAGCAAACTATAATCTAGCAATTTGCGAGCAATAATGTAATCAGTAAATTGCGTCTACACTTTCGGCGTCCAAACAAAAAACCTGAGACCAAAAGCGGTCCGGAGATGCTACACAAATCGAAAAAAAAACAGCAACAGCAAAAAATAAATAAGAGGAAAAACATAAATATGAGTATAAATCTACGTGCCAGTCAGAAAAATAATAAAACACCGTCTGGTCGAAGAGAGCAAAGTGTGGCTTAGCGATTGAGCCTAAGGAAACCACTGTGGTTGCAAATTGGTTAGAAAATATTCCTAAAATATAACTATAAAATTAAATAAATTAAATTTAAAATAAAGAAATGATTCGAAAAATATTTTAACCATCTAAGAGCTAGTTAACATACGATAGTAAATTTACTAAATGAAGAAATATATTAATAACTAAATCAGATAGCTAATTCTAATAACCAATTTTGAAGCTCCCGAATAAAGTATAAATTTTCATTTATAGATTTTTTTAGACCTAAAATATAATCCCTAATTTCATTGTTAGTATTTTTTAAACTCAAATTTGTCCATTTTGGCCCACTGCTTTTGCCACTTTGCCATTGACAGCGTTGATGTTATCGCCTTGGTTTAAGCCAAAAGCGAAAAAAAAAAATATATATATAAGAAAAACTGAAGACGAAGCGACGGTGACGTTGGCTTTCAACTGTGGGAATTGTGAGAGAGGAGGTGAGGAGAAAAAATATATCTGCTTGCCACCTTAAAAGCCCCAGACAGCCTCAAAGAGTTCTTGGCCAAGTCAATATAATTGACTTATCTGCGCTGCATTGTTCTTGCCTTTTGGGGCCGAGACGAGTTGTTGCCATGGCTTTAGATTTTTTTTTTGTTGTTTTTGTTATTGGCCCCACCGAGTTTCGCTCCCTTCTGCGGTTGTGTTTTTTGAACATAATGAAGCTCGCTGGCCTCGTATTTGACTTATTGCGGTCGAAACCCGCCGCCGCCGTCGAAGATGTTGCACGAAAAAAAATCACAAGAAATTCATTGATCGATGGCGACGGCATCGCGAGAAGCGAAAAAGCACGTGAAATATTGGACTCTCTGGAAGGTGGATATCGGGGAAAATCAGAGGGGGAATGCGGCTGGTCAATAACTATTGAGATTGATTGAGATTGCTTTGCGGTTAAATTGAAAGCAAAGCAGCGGGGGCAACAGAGACTATTTCAGATTATGCAAAATAAAAAACCATAAAATAACACTGAAATTGCGTAAGCCGACTTTGAAATACCTATCAATAAGTATCCAATCAGTATGTATATATATTCTAGACATCCTTTAGTTTATTAACTATTTTATGTAGAAAATAATAGGTATACTTCTGAGCTATCTAGTTTTATGGAGACAACTTCCTTTATGCAAACAATTTTCAATTAATTTTTTTCTGCACTTTTACCGCCACAAAAAAAAGGCTCAAATTATTAATTTCAACCTCAATTTCCTTGCACGGTAAATTTTCCACTCAAGCGACAAGTCAAGGCCCATCAAGAGCAAAAAGTCAAAAGCAATTTATTTGAACCCTAACCCAAAGGAGAACTGACTTCTCAACGCACGTCTCCAGCATTCGATGTAGACAATAATTTGCCCCAATGTCCGTCCGTGTTTACATTCCCTGGGATGCAGCAAAACGAATTGTGAAATTAAGAATTTGAAGCCTTCAATGAATTTGCATGCCAGGCATTCGTGTGTGGCAAATATTTAAACAATTTCTCATTTATTATATTTCCGTTGAAGTATCTCGAATTTTAATTTCAAGATGTTTGCCTCAAGATGGTCAGAACAGGGGCTTACTTGGAGGGATGAGTCTTTGATTTTGGGATAGTTTAATCTTCCTTTGACAATATTAAATATGATTCTTTAAAAGAGTAGGTTAGTGATGTGTACTCCTTATTGTTTTAACTCATCCTTAAATGCTCGTTTCCTATTTAAACCCTGGAAATATGTTTCGTATTATTTTAACTCATCTTTAAATGCTTCTTTGCAAATTTAAACCCAAAACTTATGTCCCTAAAGGCGCCTTGATTTTATGACCCTTTCAGAAAGTTAGCTACCTACGCCTCTGCCTCATAAATCTTCATCGGTTTTGGGTTTTTCTTGCACTTATTTTTGCTCTCGACCCGGGCCAACGCCTTGTGGTCGCTTTGAGACCGGGGCCAGAGATGAAATGCAATGAAATGAAATCTTTATGAATGAAATTTCTGCTTAATGCATTCGTCTCACCCAAATGGCACATGTGAGCAGCATGTGTGTGGCTCATGCAGACGATGGGTATGAAGTAAGTATAAAAAGCAGAGGGTCAGTCCGTCTTGCAACTTGGAAAATATTCCTTTTGCCTCTGTCAAATGTGCATGCCATGTCCATGCCCCGTTTCTTAATTGAGGCCTCTCGGTCTTCTCCTCGACATTTGGCATTTCGTTTCAGTGGCAATGCAGAATATGTCACTTCTAATGGAATTTTCTGTCCGCACAAAATATGCAAACAACTTCCGACCGAGGGCGGCGGAAATTTGTTTAAATGCAACCGAAGGCCTTGTTGTTGCATTATAATGAAAAAAAAAAAAACCAAGCAACCCCTTTTCCCTTTTCCATTTTTGCCATCCATATTTTCCACTGCATTCCGTTGCTAATTGAGGACAATTAAAATTTATTAGCTGGCAAGAGCAATTAAATGCAGACACCCCGTCAGTGACTGAGGGATTTTATTATGTTTTAAAAAAAGATTATAATTCAAATGAGTACGAAAAGTTTCAGTTAGATTACTTCACTAAATTGCTAGAAAAGTTTAAAATGAAATAATGAGCATTTTATATTTATTTATGTGTTTGCAAGTTTACTTTTTTTATACCTTTGCTGGGTATTTTCATTCTTGCCAGAAGCTTGTAGCAATGAGAAGGAGTCATTTCCGACCCTTGAAACCGTTTATCTTCTTGATCAGCATCAACAGGAGAATCTTTCTAGCTATGTTCAGAAAAAAATTAATTTTTGAAAATTTTTGAAAATTTTATAAGGGGTTACATCGTTAAAATGGTCAAAAATTTATCAAAAATTTTAATTTTGTAAAATTATCATTTGAGTATGCAGATTTATTAACATAATGAAAACTAACATAAAACAGCTTTCCGAATTAAAATTAATGATTTTTTGGCTTAGTTATGAGGTTTTTAAATTTTGATTTGTCGAAAAAAGTGGTCATACAAAAATATCGATAAATATTAATTCAAAGACCTCGGTTTCCCGATTTTAGTTTTCTTTCTTGTAATATTTTTTTAAAAGTTGGAAATTTGAGGAGAGTGTACTTAGTTTCCTACAATAATTACCAATTAACTAAAATTGAACCTTTTATTTATTCTCAACGATATGTCCTATGATTGACATTATTACTCTTGAAAAAACAATGAAATCCAAGCTCCTGAATGACACAACTATTGATGTCAAGCTTCCCCCTTGACTGGTTTCAATAAAACTTCCAAAAAACAATGTTCCACCTACATCAAAAATTAGTATTTTGAGGGTACTTGTAATTCTGAAGAGCAGAACAAACCTAATTCTTTGATAACAATAATAATGCTATCCTTAATCATTATCCCATGAAACTTGCTTGTCAGGGCTTATACAAATAATGTATCCGCCGGTTTTGTCGAGTATCTCGGCCACTCTGACATCCTTTAGCTAGCTCCCTGTGGGTTAAGCTTATAACTCTAATAAGCTTACATCAACTCATATTCTGAATAATTGCATTTGCCCTGCCATTGTGGAGAGTCACAGGGGTCAGAGTAGCTTCCAGCTTCCATTCCCGGCTCCCTCATCCACTTGACAATCAATCAATCTTAAGTGGAGAGCTGGCAAAACGAGATCCAGCATCCAGTGGGAGATTTATGGATGGGGGCATTAGCTGCTAATCTGCATACTGTGTCAAATGGCAATGTGCAGCGGGTTTTTTAGTTTATTTTTCTCTCTTTCTGTTGATGTGGCCAAGTGGCACTTGCAACAAATTGGAGATGAAGCCACAGCTGCGGGTGGCAAATAAAAAGCAAGCTTCAAACGGGGTTTTCTAATTTAACCTAAGGGAGAGCATCTTAAATTTTTTGTTTTTTTTTCGCTTTTTATATTTTGCAACTCTTGACGCACTGCAGCAGCAGCACCAGCTTCAGTTTCAGCAACAAAAACAATGGAAAATCAATAGGATTTGCAGCCCCAAGCAAAAATCATAGTCTGTGATCTGATGTCTCGGCTCCGGGTGATTGCCCTCTTTGCCGGTTGCTGCGGTTGTTCTCGGTCCTCTGAATGAATCCATCCTCCTCCTCCTCGTCCTCCGGATTCCCGGACTCTCTCCCGGATACCCGCCCCCGTGTGGCTCTCCACTTCCTCCTTTGACAACAGTTCCGGCATCATGTGTGTGTGTGTATGAGTGTGTGCGTTAGGGATATTTATGTGTGTGCGCTCGCGCATCGCATCCTTTTTATTGCACAAAAGCAGGATACACTGGGGGAAAGCCGGAAGCTATTTAAAATGTGATAAGAAATTTGTTGAAAAAATTTGGTTCTTATTTTATGTGGAATTTTAATATAGAAGGAACACTAATCTTTATAGGAAGATATTTAAAATGAAATTAGAAATTTGTAAACATAATGAAACTTTTATCTTTTATGGAACTTTAATATTGAAGAAATAACTATGGCATATACTAAATATTTTACATTACAAATTATCTTAATTAAGTTTTTTATCTACAAAAAATAGGCATCCTTAATGGCTATATGTAACTTTATAATATAATATTTTTCTCAGTGCCTGAGTGGTATAGAACAGACCTTCCGGGGGGTTGGGCAGCTGAGGGTGGTGACGACAAATGGCAAAAAAAAAGGGGACCAGAGCGGCGTGTGCGGCAATACTTGTGACAAATCTGTAGGAACATAACAACAACAACAAAAAAATGCAGATGTACGAATACGAACATGAGGGGTGATCCATACAGTCCACATACAGGAAGGAGCAGAACGTACGAGCTGCGGTCTGGCGCTATAAAAATGTAAAATTCATTCAGGGAACATCAAGAAGACGGTACGCGACAGCAACAACGTGACTGCGCATAAATACGTGAAGGAACAAAGAGAAAGGATGCAGTCAGAGACAGAGAAAGAGAGAGAGAGTGGGAGAAAGAGAAAGACAGGGAGGGAAAGGAGTCCAAGGAAATCGATGAATTTCTAAGGATAATCATGGGCATGTCTTTGTTTCAATAAAATATGATAGATTCAGCATTCAATAAATTAACTAATATATTTGTAATATTTTAATTCACTTTAAATAGTCCCTAAATTATTGCAAATACAAAAATAATTCAAAAAGGTGTTCCAATTATTCAAATATTTTTTTATGTGATTAATCCATAATCCATAATCCTCTTATTTATTGACATAATTTATTAATTTATCTCTGCGGAAACTAATATTGCTTTAGTTAATTTATATTTTTATATTTTCCACATTGCCTTTTTAATGGTTATTTTAAATATTTACTTTCACCACACTTTTTCCAATCGATTTAATAAATACATAAAATCCGGGCTAACATCTTCCCCTGGGCATTCCACTCGCATCTGGTATTTATTTAGGTGTTCCAAATGCTGAATTTATTCACACTTTTATTGTTTTAACGGATTGAAAACGCTTGCCAATTAATTCTCGTTCCCATTTGGGACATTTATGCGACGGATTGGTTCCCAATTTAATTAGTGTTTGAGGCTTTTGGACCCTAAAATGTGGCACACAGTTGCTGAAAGAAAATAAACGACAGACACAATAATACTCGGGTGCGAACACTGAACCGCGAACTGTAAACAAATGCAAATATTTAACCTTGATGCTACATTTTGCATATTTACAAACACATCTGCAGCGACCCTCCTACATACACAGAGGAAAATAGGAAATATAATAAATATAACTTTTTTAAAGGGTTATAAAAAGAAATATAGAGAATAGAGAGAATTTTAAGATATAAACAGATTTAATAAATCTAAGCCATCTGCTAAGAAATTTATGTAATTATTCCAAAAATATTAAGGAACGACTTCGACATGTTCAACTTAAGAATTTTAAATTAAATATTGAAGTACGTTTATTTTAAATAAACATTTCAAGATCTAGGAAATGTTTATCAAACAATAAAAAATAAATTTTATATATATAAATTTCAGTGCAAATTCAATTATTTTCGAAAGCGTATGCCCAAGTTGAATGGCCTTTTGCCTATGACGGTCACTGTACCGAGGCACCCTCTCACCTTTGAATTGATTTTGTTTCAGTTCTCGCCCCTCATCGATTGCAATTTTTACGTTCTACATTGTTTGTTTTGTATTCTGTTGGGTGTTTTCTTCTTCCTATTTTTGTTCCTCCATTTTTTGCTTCTATTTGTTTTTTGCTTAATTCAATTTTAGTGCATTGCACTTTTTGTGCTGACGCTGACGCCGGAAGTGCAGGCGGAAGGTGATGAAAGGGGTGGAGCAGCGGCAGTTTGAGGTGCGGTACTTCCCCTATTTCTTTTTATTTTTTTTTGTATTTTTTTAGTAGTCAGACAGTCATGGGTTGTAGTTGCCATTTGCTGGCGTTGAGCCAACATTTCTTGCTGCCCGAATGTGTTTTAGTTGCTCATGTTTCGTTGCCTCATAAGTTTTTGGCACATTTCATGCTTAATTCAGTTCCATTGTTGAACATTTCTCGTTAGCTGAAATAATGTCCAAAAGCCTCGTTTCTGGGTTTTATATCACGAACACTTGCGGGAAATATATATTAGAATTGGGTGTATATGTTTGCCATTTTGTTGGAAAAATAAATTTGCAAATATTTCGTTTGATCGGCTTAAAATGTGGCATTGTGGGTGAATTCTTTAAATTATTTTTGTTTTATAATTAAAGCTTAGGCTCTTTGTGGTCAAATTTGTGTGTTATTTTTCTATAAAGTGTTGAATCATTTATTTTATATTTTTTCCTAGGGTTAAGTCACAGTCCTTGCTCTCACTTACTACGTCCATTGCATGCAAAACGCAATGTTAATCCAGGCACACAAAATTGCTTAATCGTCTTTTCCAAATAAAAGTAATCAGCAATTGCCTCGAGACCTGCATTTTTCCCCATTTAATGGTACCATCGAAGAATTCGCTTTGCACACGCAAAATACGGAGTATACCTTTGGAGAGAAGCACACAGAAGCCACCGCAAAAAGCCAGACAAAAGTCTGCAAATTTAATTAAGGCGTTACCTCTATTCAACACCTTGCAGGCGTTCACCAAAGAGAGGAACAAAAAGTTAATTTCTTCCCCGGTGGAATTCCCGGAACGAAGACACCGGGAAAGAAAAGAGAATGGGGTTCGGTTGGAGGTCCTTCCTACATTTAATTGCTTAAAAGCTTCGACCATATTCGGTACGCTCCGAAGAGCCGAAAGCACTTTTGATCAACTAAAATTGTTATTACATGGCAAAGAGGCGGACAAAGGCGAAATTTTTCGTTATTTGTACCTTTCCTCCAGGGAATGCCACTTAATGGCATTATAATGGCCAATTGTTCTGGCCGGCAAAAGGAAACTATTGTAAATAAGGGGAAAATTCGATTTGTATTCGTTGGGAATTAGATTCTGATAGCTTGAGTTATTAGAAAGGGAAAATTGTTTGATGTTATTATTAGCTGGGGTTCTATAAATTCATTCGCATTGGTAGTATCTTATTCTTTTAAAAATCACTATAAAATATTAACATATTTGTATTAAACTTGTAGGAGTATTCAGTATAATATTCTCCTTAAATTTATGCTTATAAATTTTACCAGTGAAGCTGCCTTAACTATGATTAGGCCGCATCTTAAATGTGGCACGCAGCCAGCTTGGCTATCATCATTTTAGACCAACCCATTCCCGCACCTCTAAGATCGCTTACCTGAGTTATCATTATCGCTAAATTCCAGCAGGTTTCTCCCTCTGACCATACCGACCAACCAGTCTTGAGGTCTCTCCTCAAGGGGGCGTGTCACCAAAAGGCTGCCCCTGTGTTAACACGTAATTTGTTGGCCAGACTAAAGGAGGAGGAGAAGAAGGCAGTGAGTATCAGGTTGCTCTTTACCTGGAGTGTGTGTGCCCGCCTCCGGTGTGTGTGTCTGTCTGAGCCTTGCCTTCTCCTGGCTACTGTATGCTTACGCTTCTTGCGTTCGGGCTTCTTTTCTGATATGCAAATATTTGGATCGCATGCATTGTCTTTGTGTGCGCAAAAAAAAAAGAAGAAAAGAAATCCTTTGGCGCATGGCAAAAAAAAAGGGGGAAACCCACATAAATAAGAAAAGAGTGCGTAATGACTTTATTTATGACTCGGACTGAGACAATAGCCCTGGGGAGTTGAGATACCGAACCGAATGCGATATTTGCATGCCAAAGTCATTCTCATCCTTTTGCGAAAGTGTTGACAGGCCATAAATACTCCCAGGACACGCCTTTTTAATGAGTTTCAGCCTTTTGATTTTTTCACGCGAATTTCATCTCGAAATTATACTTTATTTTTCGGACCAGACTGGAGCTCCAATTTAAATAGCAAAATAAGCGAACGAGCCAGCAAGCCAATTAATCATTGTCTGCTCAATTTTTCATTGTCACCAAGGAGGGGGTTGGATTTTTGGCTGGGTTTCCTCCCTATTTCATATTTGATGAAGCACTCTCGTGTCATCCATTCTGTTGCCATTTCAGAGGGACATATAGACCAGATTTTCGGTACCCGCCCAGAGAAACAGAATCCTAAATCCTAAATCCCAAAGCGTGTTCACCCCTCCATTGGCCACTGTCTGGCATTTTATTTCCTCTTAAATTTTTCTACCTGGTATGGGGAGATTTCGGGCCATTGTTGTGTGTGGAGTGCCACGCGTTGGTGCCACAATAATAAAACTCTCCTCGAAACCGAATGCGAGTGTGTGTGTCTCTCTCTCATCGGCTTTGATGAAGTGGACTTGGACATGAGGACATGAGGACATGAGGAGTTCGCCAGTTCCTAATTCCCTTTATCATGTTCCCATTTAGGGCTGGCTTTTGTTTAGTTTTTCACTTGCATAATTTCCTTGGGGTTGCCCGCAGTTCCTGGTAAAATATCAAAATAATTTTTGAATTAAATTTCTTTTTTAGGAATTCATGGAAAAACTAGAAAGGAAGCTAACTTCGGCACACCGAAGTTTATATACCCTTGCAGATTGAAATTCAATCACTAGGAATTCATTTACCTATAAATTTTATATTTATAGTTTTATATAAACCGTTTTGCATTTTCCTCTATTTCTAATCATCGTTTGTATGGCATCTATATGATATAGAATATTCATAAAATTTTAGACAAAATTCAAGTTTAATATATATTGGCTAAATATCAAATTTGATGAAAAACTGTTGAAAACTGGAAAAGTTATAGTTATTTTTCTTTAAATATTCTGATCGTCCCTATGGCAGCTATATATATACATATATAGTCCACCGATTCGCTATGCTCCGACTAATGTACTAGTAAAATTATATTGAAGAGTAACTCCATAGTTTCATTGAAATAGCTTAAATTTGTTGCAAAACAAATCTCGCACATCTGTACATATAAGTCCCAACTTGTTCTAACATCCCCGGAACGAAGTGACTTCTGGCAGCCACGTCTCAGATATGTGTTGTGTTACAAAAGTTGCAAGTCATTGTTTACTAGTGTTCAAAGTGAGTGACTAATCATACATACTTACTGGTTATAGATACTTACTGATCATAGTTACTTACTGGTCATAGATACTTACTGTTCGGAGATACTTAATGTTCATTGAAACTTACTGGTCATAGATAATTACTGATTAAGTTCTATAAATCTTCCGATTGTTCCTATGGCAGCTATATATATACATATATAGTCCACCGATTCGCTATGCTCCGACTAATGTACTAGTAAAATTATATTGAAGAACAACTCCATAGTTTCATTGAAATAGCTTAAATTTGTTGCAAAACAAATCTCGCACATCTGTACATATAATTCCCAACTTGTTCTAACATCCCCGGAACGAAGTGACTTCTGGCAGCCACGTCTCAGATATGTGTTGTGTTACAAAAGTTGCAAGTCATTGTTTACTAGTGTTCAAAGTGAGTGACTAATCATACATACTTACTGGTTATAGATACTTACTGATCATAGTTACTTACTGGTCATAGATACTTACTGTTCGGAGATACTTAATGTTCATTGAAACTTACTGGTCATAGATAATTACTGATTAAGTTCTATAAATCTTCCGATTGTTCCTATGGCAGCTATATATATACATATATAGTCCACCGATCCGCTATGCTCCGACTAATGTACTAGTAAAATTATATTGAAGAATAACTCCATAGTTTCATTGAAATAGCTTAAATTTGTTGCAAAACAAATCTCGCACATCAGTGCATATGATTCCCAACTGGTTTAAACATCCCCGGAACGAAGTGACTTCTGCCAGCGAAGTCTCAGACATGTGTTGTGTTACAAAAGTTGCAAGTCATTGTTTATTAGTTTTCAAAGTGAGTGACTAATCAGTTGTAGATACTTACTGATCATACTTACTTACTAGTCATAGATACTTTCTGTTCAGAGTTATTCGCTGATGGCATTGAATTACTGATCACAGGTATTTACTGGTCGTAGATACTTACTTGCAAACTTCTAACTGTAGTTATAATACCCTGGAAGGGTGTAATGGAAACAAGTTTTTTGGCCTTTTACAAAGTTGGTGTTTAGCTACTAAATGAGTTGTAAATGTTTATCATTGTTATTCAAAATATAAGGGATGTACAAAAGGGGAGAGTGCGAAAGGAACAACCCTCAACTATAAAGAGAGTTTAAAAATGAATTTTTAAATTATTATTAATTATATTTTATGCATAAGTAAATATTTTCTGGGCAAACAAATTTTAATGCAATTATGCTCTTAGAAAATACTATATGCACTCAGGTTTGCCATATTTTCAAATTCCTAAGATTGTTAGCCATCAAAATTCTTCAGTGACCATTAAAATCAATTTAATAACCTTTATTTAAACGACTCAATTCGTAAAATTCAATATTCCCCTGATTGCCACTAACGTAAAATGCCAGAAAAAAAAACAAAAGAACAGGCAACAATAAGTACATAAATTTCCATAAATCGGATGGCAATAAAAGTGAAGTGGAAAGCGTCAAAGAAATCGCCAGTTCAAATATGACGACAACTTTTTGTTTGTGCGGGTGAAGCGAGAGTAAATAAAATATGAAAATGTGAATTTTAATTGCATGCCATTGGGTAATATACCACGAAGGAGAAATCAATAAAGCGCCCCATTGGCAAACAGTCAACAAAAGCGAGTTGGAATGGAGAGGCAAATATATCGATGGCAATTAAAGCTTCATTAGTCAACATTCAGTTGACATTCAATCCAGGGAAATTTTTGGGCAAGCCACAGACAGACCCTAATGTATGCAGTTACTTGGGTTCGGTCTTTTATGAGCTTCGCTACTGAAACTTGTTAAAAACTGTTGCCAGCAGTTAAAAATCTAATAAACAATAAGTCGGCAACGCCTTGAGTTCGAATATATTTCTTTGTCCATTCGAAAATGTATTCACACTCGAGTTCTTTTGGGCTAACACTCTGCAGGTGGTCTCTTGGCGTTGATTTTTAATCGATTTTAAATGACTTTAATGCGGGGACAGCCCGAGGTGATGCTATGCGGGGGCGTTGCCTTAGCTTTATTATTTTTATTTTTTATCTTTTTGGGGACTTTAAATTATTCCTTTGCAATCAAAGTCTTTCGAATGCATTCTGCCTATGTAGAAAGTAGGCCAGATTGATTTCACTAACTGATCTTTATGTCAAAATCAAAGATACATTTCCATCAAGTTCCATAAAAAAAATATCCCTAGAGCAGCTTCCAAATATTTATGCATATCATTTGGCGTCATTCTATTGCGTGCCCTTTGGCTGCCATGACGCATCAATCAATCGAATGCTTGAATAAATAAATATAAAACACACGGAATTCCAGCATCACATATTCATTTATGCCGAAATGTAGAGCTATGCATTGGAGGAGCCCTTTTATTCCAACATATTGTATCGCGTTTTATCTTCGCTTTTAATTAAGTGACACTATGAAAAATACAACAAAATAACGAAGAAAGAAACAAAGTTTTTTGTAGTTTTTATCCGGCAAAACGGAGAAACAAAAAACCAAACTGTGTCTTGATTAATCACAGAGTGGGCCATTTCAAATGAATTTTAACACGCAGAAGCAACCCGAAAGATGCCGCCAATCAAATTAGGGAAGACAAAGGAATGATTTTGTTGGAAGCTGAAATGATCAGAGGAGAAACAAAAATCTATAAAAAATCGTTTGCCAAACAAATTGTAAATGATTTATAAGGCTTACATCCCGAGCTTGTTACCCCCGAAACTATGGGTTTATTAGCGTCAAAAGCGAGTTATGCAAATTGGCCGACATTTCGATAATTTGTTTGGTAGTCAACTCCGTCAACTGATTAGCAGATCGCACAGATATGGCTAAGGTTTTTCGGTTTTTATTATCGTGTCTCCGCTGCCGGGGACATTTTCATAGCTAATTGCAATTAAGATGTCGCTGAAAAGATAACCCAAAGAGGTGAGAAATAAACATATGCTTTGCGGGCATTTTCAAATTAGGAGAGACGTCGTTGAACAATTTTAAATGGGTATTGATTTTTGGGGTACAAATTTGGGAGGACTTAAATAATATGCTGTTCTATTTGATACAAATATTAAAAAGGTTCATTTTATTATGAAATTTATTTGCTTCTATTTAAGTTCAACTAAAGAACCCAATGTATATTACGCTTCCAGATTATTATTTTTACTTTCCAATAGTACAAAATAATTGATCATGCCTACTTAATTTTTAAAGAATACTTCCTGATGTTTCGCATCATTAATAATACTCGTTACACACGTGTAATTCCAATTATTTTTCTTTAGCTGCATTTTCTATATTATTCTCTATGTATGCATCAGGTAATCACCTCGGAATCATTTGTCAACGCATACCAGTCACACCCAATAATAAGTGCAGGCTATATAGTTATAAGATCATTAGCAAACAATATTTTCCCCCTATCCACACCGACAATTGTTGGACCAGAAATCCTCCTCGTTGAGAGCAAACGCGTAAAAAGCAAATAAAAACCATTGTCAACACATTTTGGGATATATTTTTTTCCGAAATGGTCAATAGCCAAAAAGTCGGCGGCGCCTGTGCAGCTGTTATGAAAAACTCGGGAAAAGCAGGGAGAGAAGAGAGAAGACCTTTTCCCCTTGGCTTACCCAACTTTAGGTAGCAAAATTACAGGGTGCGTGCCGTTGTCGGATTAGAGGGTAAAGAGCCTGGGCTGTGGCGTGTTGCACATGGAGTAATTAAAATAATTTTCTCAATGAAATTTCTGTGTGTTTTCAAGGCCAGCCATGTGTGGCACACACATACACCTTTCGGGGGGTGGAATTGTGAGGGAACTTTTGGAATTACGTGGAACCTGGGACAATGCATTTGCCGAGGCGTTATGTAGAGCGTGTCAAGGGAATATCAAAGAGCAACCGAAAATCCCACATCCTGTGCAAAGTCCTTGACTCAAACAGGCTGTGACATTGTGGCCCTTGCAGTTTCCCTCCCCCTCTCTCTGCCTCTGGCTCTCACTCTGGAAATATTTCGAATTATAAATATTTTTGCTAATATCATTAAAAAGTTTTTGCTTTGTGCAACATTCTCAATGTTCTTTGAGCTTCAGCTGGCTGCCGCCTGCCACACGGCAATTAAAAACTCAAAAGTTTACAAATTTCTAAAGCTCAGCTGGGAGAGTGATGATGATGATGATGCAGTCTAAAAATTGTTTTTTACAAACTAACAGTTTTGTGTTTCAGAAGGAAGGTAATTTAAATAGAAGTTTCAGTTAAATGAACAATGATTTACACTTTAGTAAATGCAAATTTGGGAGTTTTTTAGTAATAACCTTCAAGGGCTTAATAAATAATTAAGAGGCTTACTCAAATGTGTAATTTATTCACAGTCACATATCTAGTCAGATATTATCAGTTCAATAAGCCAAGATTTAAATAATTTATTATCCTGTGCAGTCATTACTCCCCATGAACTCTCCTTAGACTCAACTCGACTTTCCTGCATACTTGATTAACCTTTGGCGAAGTGTTATTTATTTACCAGACCAATGAATTATTCACTTTCATTGACCCATAAACTTTGCACAATGCCCGTAAATATTTACCTGAAGCGAGACCTACGACTAACCACAAATCAATTTCAATTTTTCTCCACTTTATTTTCAGTTTACGGCACGAAAATGTATTGATCAAGAGAGAGGAAAAAAAGCAAAAGTCTGGATAAAGGAATTTCACCCATGAATAACTCAGGTCTAAAGTGCAAAACCGACAATTGAAAAGGTTTTCCCCTTGGAGCGAGGAAAAAGAAATCAGAGAAAAGTGTTGCGAGTCAAAGGGATCGAAAAGTGCCCCAGCAAAATGGCGGCACGACGTTGCCTGGACCAGCTCAGGCAACGTTATATAACCAATAGAATTAAACTCTACACCTGCGCGATAATTCTGATATCACTTCAATTAATAGCGGCCGAAGAGCAGACCACATTCGCCGGCCTGTCGGCGGAAAATGCGGCCCGAATGCTGGCCGGAAGTCCTGGCGAGGTGGAGAAGCCATCGCCGCATCACAGTGAAATGTCCTTAGTCCTCCCGCACGATACCTATCCCGGATTTAGCATTAAAAAGTTCAAAACCCATCCAGTGAAGGTGAACGGCAGCTCACATCCTGCCAGTGGAGGCAGTGCCTATCACATGCTAGATAGTGACTATTCCAAGTACTTCACCGTCCTGGACGATGGTGTGGTTATGACCACGGCGGATATATCGCCGCTGGTCAATCGTCCGGTTCAGTTGGTGGTTGTTGAACAATCGCCAAATGCCACCAATACCCACAATCTCCAGTTGTTTGTGATGCATCGCAACGACATGCTCCGGTTCTCGGGTTCCCTGCTCGATGCCAGCGGTGAGGTGAGGGAGAATCATCCGCCGGGAACCAGGGTGAGAGGAGTGCCCCTGATGCAGGCTTTCAGTGGTTCCATTCTCGACGAGGAGTTGGCCAAGCCCAAGAAGGTCCGGTACACCATCATCGATGGCAATGTGGAGGATGCCTTTGCCCTGCAGGAACGCAAAGCCAATCAGAATGTTCAGATTAATGCCAAGTCCCTGGTGATTGATGGTGACGATGAGTCTGGTGTTTGGTTGGTCACAAATCGTCCTTTGGATCGCGAGGAACGTGCCCACTACGATCTCTCCGTGGAGGCCTCGGATGTGGATGGGCTGGATAAAACAGTCTCGAAAATTCAAATCACTGTTCTGGATGAGAATGATAACAGACCCATTTTCAAGTCGCTGGACTACAAGTTCGCCATTGCCGGTCAAAAGGCTGTCAATATGGATAGCAATAACAGCGTGTCATACAAGAGATTTGCCATCCTTGGCAAAGTCGAGGCCACCGATGCCGATGGGGATAAGATTGCCTATAGACTCAAGACTCCTAGTAATGTGGTCATCATTGTGCCGCAAACCGGTGAGATAATGCTGGCAGGTGAGCCCACTTCAAATGAGCTTCTGGTTGAGGTGATAGCCCACGACTTGAGGTATCCCAGTCTGTTGAGTGCCCAGCCAGCCAAGGTTCTTTTGGAATTTTTGGCACCCGAACCAGTTTCATTCATAATGCAACATCTGGAGCATGATGAGATAAATAATCACTCACATCACCGCGAAAAGAGGAGAGTAACGCGAGCTGTACGTCCAACGAAAAGGATAGAATTCACAGAGGCTGATGGAGATACCGAAGGCAAGTCGGTCTTTCAATTGGAAAAGGAAACGGATAAGGAAACGTTCAAGATCAGGGACGATAATCCCTGGGTGACGGTGGAAACAAATGGCGCTGTGCGAGTTAAGAAGAAGTGGGACTACGAGGAGCTGGGCCCGGAGAAGACCATCGATTTTTGGGTCATCATCACCAATATGGGACATAATGGTAAGTGGATAAATTTATATATTATTATATTTATATTCATTAAATTTTATAAAATTTTGCCATTTGGGATACATTTTTTTCGCTCTTTATATTCAGTTTGAAAAAGCAATTAGCGAGCGTTCACCGTATTTATTCAGAGATTTATTGAACCCACCACAAGAGCTATTTAATCTTCCACATTAGCACACAAATTTGTTCAGCTGTTTATGCATAATTATGTGTATCCGAAAAATAAATGCGTCTGCATAATGAGGCCCAGGCAATAACCGCATAATGGAAATTCGGGGAGGAAAATTATGAAAATCAAGGCAGAGGATATGACCAAACCCAGACTAATTGTATACGCTGGAGGGTCAATCAGTGAAATAAAGACCATAATGTCAGTGAGTTTTCCTCAACAATCAGTTGATGTGTGAAAGAGTAATTGCTAAAGATATAAATTTACTCAATTTATGTTAAATTCTATTCGTTTTTTGATTTGCTGACAGTGCATAAAAGAACTCAAAAATGCTAAAATCAATTTTATATTCACATCAATTTTGGTGAAGTAAATTTTCACAATTAAATGTAAATCACAGGAAAATGGCAGGAGGCTTGGACTCTTTTACTTTTTCACTGACCAGTATTTTGCTTCACTGTTTTGTTTTTGCCTTGCAGCATCTTTTGTTGCGATAAAATGGAAAATTGCTTTTCAAATATTTGGTTGACAGGGCAAGCAATTACAGTCGATGTAAAGGAGAGGAAAATGTGCACAGAGAAAAATATTGTAGATAGAGAACTTGTTTGATAAGAATTTCAAGAATTATTTATTATTACTAAAGGTATTTTTAGAGTGTTATAGTTTTGAATTTAAGTTTTTGTGAACTTAAAGAATTTATAGGACATTTGGTATTAATTTTCAAGGTTTACCAAATTAAATACTTTTCTTTGCTGTGTCTTGTCCTTTGTATTTATTGTCAGCCACTGTATTTTAACTATCATTTGAAGCGTGGCTCAATAAACAAATATTGAAGTAAAAACAAACCATTGAGGCATAAACTGCGTAGCAGTAAACCGAATTAGGGGCCACTGAAGTAGATTTCTGAATCCTGAAAAACCCCAAGAACCGCATTTCCCCTTCACCATTTATGCTTTTGACATGAGTCGATCCAAAAGTTGAACCAACTGACAGCTCTCTCTCTCCCATTCAACCCGAATGTCCAAACTGAATGTGTGCATTCAGGACAAGTTCATGAAATGTTGAAAAATATTCACAATCCCATTTCATACGCTCCCACACTTGTTTCATTTAAACTCGCGTCGAGTAGATAGGGGAAGAGGAAACCCTTCTCTGCAGTTTTCCGCATTGTTGGCGCTAATTGTTGCGGTAGAAACTGGTGACATTCGTCCATTTGACACCCTTGCACCCATTTTGGACCCCCTTTCCATTACTTTTCACCCCCTTTTGACCCCACCTCGACTCTCTGTCGACCCCCTTTCGACTGTTCATCTGTCAGTCAATTAACTCTTTCCATAAATGTTGCAACTGCAAACTGTCTCTCATTCGGTACCGCTTCAGATCTTTTTTTTTTGTCTGACTGATTTTCATTTACATTGTTTGCTTTTCCAGGCAATCCTTTGATTGTCCTGACACTAGCAGCATGCTTTTGAAAACTGATTAAAAATGTATAACGTTAAGAGCAAAGGCTTGACGGTGACATGCATTTGAAAAAAACGGATATTCCCTCTGTATCAAAGTTGCTTCTAAAAATATATTTATTAATTCGTTTGTATCTTAAAAACGATACTCTAAAAAAAAATCTAAATAACCATTTGATGACATCTTAAAAAGATTATCATTAACAGGATATGCTTAAGGTACTTGAGCTGAAGGAATATGAGATTTCGTGCACTATAATCTCGACGCTCTCCAAAGGTTCCTGACATCCTTGAGTTAATTTATAGGCATCCAGGGGCGAGGCAGAGGCGGTTCAGGAATATTCAAGGATGCACACATGGGCCAGATAATAGGTAAATGGTAGGGCGGGGGGAAAACTCGGAAAACTCAACTATGTAAAACACTTAACAAAGCGTTGCACCAACGCAAAAGGGAAAGGGACTGAGCAGCAGCACAAGTGAACAAGAAATTTACGACAATATTTTTCATTCATTTAAAATGCTACGCCAATACACAAGAGGAAATTCAAGAGGAGAGGGAGAAGGGTATAAAGAGGAAAAGAGAGGGGGATTTTGAGGAAAAGAGAGGGAGAGAGAGAGCTCTTCCTGGAACATGTGAGACGAACAGAAACAACTGAAACTCGAACACTTTGTTGAGCATGCGCTCTAAAAAGCTGTGAGAATTGCAGAATTTTTGAGATATATTTGCTGAGAGACCGAGAGACCGAGAGAGAGAGAGTGCCTGCATATTGGGATAAACTTATGCTAAGGGTTGGGTTTGGTGAAATGGTTGTTTGTTTAAGGACTCGTGCCGAGTCCAACAGGAAAACGCTCGTAACAATTAGAATGCTTCGCAGCAACTCAAACCCAAAACGAGCCCAAGAAACCAAAATGAGTTCCATAGCCCCCCTGTGGATAACTACGCACGATTTGACATGGATCAAGTGCCAGAAAGAGAGAGGGAGATACATATATATAGTATTATAAGGAGACAAGGCCAGCGTGTGTTTGTTTTACAAATTTCCAAGCGCGCATTGTTTGGCCCAAAAATGTATGCAACCCTTTTTGCATTGGAATAACTCCCTTAGGAAAGAAGGGGCAAAGGGTAGAAACACAAGGCTTTGACATTCCGCCACTCATGCAAAGAGAAGAAGAAAAAAAAACCAAAACAAAAATGTGGTAAAAGGGAAAAAGCATAAAATTTATGCACTGCATGAAAAATGAAAAGTTACATGCAACCAGAAAAAGAAAACATGGCAACAAAATTGGAGTAAGGAAAACCACAATAAACATACAGAGCGAATATGAATAAATAAAAAACGAATGACTTTAGTTTATGCATTTTTTAAATTGTTTTGATTTTGATTCTTTTGTAAAATTTGAAATATTTTCTATAGATTTTCTCTGTACTCCCAAGTTGTTCATACCCTGACATATTATGCCTGATCACAGGTGTAGGTTTTCCTAGGAAAACTTTAAGATATGCTAGTTATGTCTCTATATCCCCCCTTCTCTTTGCAATTGTCAACTTTTATTGCGATAAAAACTTATGTTTGCCTTGCCAAACCTGGTCCCGGCATCTCACATATAAAAACTTTGCTCTACCTCGGGTCATAAAATTCAGCTGACTGGTATAAAACAAAGGCAAAAGATGGGAATCCTGCCGTAGGATTTAAAGCTGAGCTTCGCTGTATGAATTATGAAAATCAAAATTTAAGTTTATGCCATGGAAAACTTCTTGGCACTCTCTCCTCTTCTTTGATGGAATAATCGAGTTAAGACACTCGTAGACACACACACAGCACATGGAGTGTGTAATGTGTGCAGGTAGAAACTTGCTTAATTAAGCATTAATTTCATGTTTTATATGCAAGTCTGGGCTGGTTTCAGTGAGCAGGAGGAAAGCTGGAAAAGCAACTCAAAGGCACTGGAAGCAACTATGCCGTAATGGAAATTATTTAAATTAGGTTTACAGCAAATGCTTGTGACTGTGTAGTGAATCATTTATGCATACGCTTTGTTCCAATTTAATATTAATATAAATTATGAACATTTTACATTAATTACGAGAAGAATGTCATGTGGGAAAGATAGCATACTACGGTGAAATTTTGAGGCATATTGTAATATATCAATTTAAATTAAATTTAAATTATTCACACTATAATATAAATATATTTAAATTCAATATTTAATTGACTCAACACTTTAGTTCCCTTGAAAATAAACTCACAACTCATTTCGAATCCCTTTTGTGCAACAAAATAAATTATCCAAAGACACAAACTTTTGTAAATAGTTTAAAAAGTTCTGTGATCCCCCTCCTCTCTCCCTCACCAATAAAATAAGTAACGAAAATCATTTATGTCACATTTCGTTCAACTTTACATGATCCTGCAGCGCTTGAAAAATTTGTAAACTTCCAACCCACATCTGCGCCATGTTGGCAGCTTCAAAAGTGTTTTGGCCTAAATTCCAAGTGCCGCCAAGGGGGGGCTAGAGGTAGTAAAAAGGTTGAGGGAGGAAAAAAGTTTCGCTACATAAATTTTCTATGGGAAAAATTAGGGCAAGGGACACAGGGCTCAGGATGCAGGATGCAGGATGCTTGGTTAAGATATTTCAATGTGACAGTCGAGCACGATGCGAATATTTAGCAGGTTTCGAGTTAACGCCTCTTCAAATACATGACATTATATTTCCAGGGAAATACATTCAACCTTCCCAGGATGAGGTGGAAAATTATCATTCCAAGGAAACATTTAGACAGTCGATTTGATTGGTTTGTTCCATCTAATTGGAATTTAATTTAAATTGCTCTCTCAACGTCCTTGTGAATTCGTTGAAATTGTTAATTACATTTTAAAAATGTTACACAATGTTACACAACCAATACAGCTTATAGCACTTATTGACAGCATTGAAAATTAATGAAAAATATGACAACAAATATAAATTTATTGATTGCTAAAGCTGAAAAAATATATGGGAAATTTATGTTAAACACGCTGAGCAAAAATAATGTTATACATGACTTTGTTTTTAGTCTAAATACAAGCTTTGTGTCTGTGCAGATATAGCATATAAAAAGAACTGAACAGGAATTTACAGAATAATGATGCAATGTCTGCAATCTCTCAATCAGCTATTGATTCAATATACAAAATATTTTTTCAGCATATTTCTGAAGTGACAAGCACACACAGAGAGTTCAGAGAGTGAAGTGGAATATATTTGTAATTGAATTTCAGCTTAATTGGATCGCTTGTTAGAAGTTTAAATAAAAATGCTGTACAGCTCTGGTCAAAATTTATTCCGTCAATTAACAAGGAGCACTGTTCACCAATGAATTTATAATGCAAAAATAAAGCACGTGCAATAGATAATTCTAGTTATTGGCAAGGGTTCAATGTGCGCTGAACGTTTGGGAATAGGGAAAACTTCAAATTAGAAAATAATCGAAGTTGACAAGTGACAGGAACAGAAACAGGAACAGCGAAATAAATGGCCATGGCCAGAGACAGGAACAGGAATAGATACCGAATCAGAATCTGAATCAAAATCAGAAACTGAAACAGGAACAGACAGGGAACAGGAAAGTCAGGGAGGCAGGCAGGCTGGCAGACAGAGGCCAAAACGCCTAAGGGCAGGACACACAGAAAAGGACATTGCCAAACCCAGAGACAGACATGAGCACGGATACACCGAGGCAGATACAGATACAGATTTCCACCAAGAGATGTGGCAACAAAATGGCGTCTATTGCGACCATGTTGCCATGGCAGCAGACGGATGAGAAAATGGGAAAATTCGGCAGGATGAATGGCGCACTGCGTCCAAATAAGAAAAAAGAGAAAACTCCAAGCGCGGCTTATTTTGTGTGTGTTTTTGTATTTTTAGTTTGTCTTTCAGTTAGTTTTTGGCGACTGCAATGCCGCACACTCGTGCACAGCAACATAATGGCGTCCAAGGGATAAATAATGGCGCCCCATTTGAGCAGTCAAAACAGGAAGAAGAGTCCTTAGCAAACTAAGCGACAAATGGAATAATAAGGAGGAGTAAACAGAGACGGCGACGACGACTGCGAAAAAGCAGAAAAGTAAACAAGCCAAGAAGCAGCCACCCCTTCCGAAAACGACGGATTTATATATATATATATATATTATATAAAGGCAGATATCTTATAGGAAAACTTGGGGAGAAATATCAAAAAAATTTTGCCGAGCTCTGACTTTATTGTTGAACAACTCTGGCGGATTATTTACTCGAATTGATAAAATCAACTTTAAGTTTGTAAAACTTTTGGATTCAATCTCCACCGATTGGCTTAGTTTTCCTCTATCTTTGTTCACTTTTTAAACTATTTCGATAAATTTAAGGGAAAAATGCAGTAAAGAAATTATTGACTGCAGAACTGCAAGTTAATAAAAAAAAAGGAAACGGTGTGCCGAAAGTACTGCTGAAGCAAATTAAATGCTGAAAATTTATTTCAATGCCGTTTCTTGGCCATGGACTCCCATTTTTCCCCCCACTTTCTCTGTCCCACAGGCGGGTTCCTTTCTTTCTTTTTTTTTTGCTCGTTGTATGTGTGTTTTATTTCCAATTTGTTTGCATTGCAATTCCACATACCATTTTTACCAAGTTTGTTCAAACTAACGTCCTTTTGCCGGACTGGACTCAGCTCTCGTTACGTTCTGCGGAAGATGGCAAATGGTTTTCAAAGGGTATGTGGACTTTGGGGTAAAACAACAGTGGGGAAAGAATATTAAAAAATATATATTATATTCGAAAAAGAAACATTGAGAAGAATAACATGATATTTAATTAAAATTTTATCATAATATTCTGGGTTTACTTGGCAAAAAGTAACATGCAGTTCGAGATAAAGTAAATAAAAGAAGTTACAGTAGGGAAAAGCTTAACATTATACTAATGAATCATTAAAACACGACAGGCTTACTTAGTATTAAAAATAGCTAACAATTTAAAATGTTATCCTTTAGGAATACCACTTTTTGGTTTTTGAATTTGTAGTGAAAGAGTATCCCTTAGTCTCTTCTTTGCAAAGGAACTTTACTGAACAGAGTTGACTCGGCACATCCGTTCGGCCAGTTCGCCGCAGTAATAATTCATGATACAAATTGCGTTTATTACAATATACCATAGCTGGGGTGCAAAAGGCGACCCGGATCCGTACACGGAACCCGTAAACACACGAGAACCGGAGAATGCCATGGACTCCATTCTGTTGCTGTGCGTGGAAGGCAACTCGATTTGCATTGCAAAAACGGGTTAACGATATACTGAGAGGGGGCGTAGCACTGCCCCCGAACCCTTTTGCAAGGAGTCGGCAAGTTTGCGAGTACAATTGGTCTGTGGCAATTTCAGCCTGACGCTTTCTTGCGTCAGTTATTTATCACAGTTCACAGTCTGTGATTTGTGTTTTCGTGGGCGTTACAGTCACAGAGTGAACCTCCTCCACACACACACACGCGTCGTGGTCCAATTAGCACACCCAAGAGCGATGAAGTTTCCTAGCCGCAAAATAATAATCGCTGGCTCTTGATGAAAAGTTAACGCACAAAATCTTCACACTTGAGTGGATTTGCCGCCGATGCCGACAAGTGATCCGTGAAAATTTCACATGTCAATGAATTTGATTATGGTCTCTGAGAGAATTAGCCAAACGCATCAGTGTCAAATTCAGGAATAAATTGAAAATATTCATCATGTTTTTCAAACAGGATAGCCCCTGGCAATTGTCACATTATTATGTTGCATAACTTAACAATAAATTGCATTACGATTAATAATTAATTTTCAAGTACGGTTGAGTGACAGTTGCAAATTAAATTACTTGATAAGTTATTTTTTCTATTATTGTTACAGGGATTTAGGACTTAAAAACATGAACTTACAATTTAAATATATTCATAAAATGTAAAAAAAAGCAAAATGTATGCCAGCATAATATAAACAGCTTGATAGACTTACATTTATATATTTATTTAAATATTGATTTCGCGACTAAATTACAATACTTTTAGGAATACCATAACATAGAAAAAGTATTAATTTTATTAAGGATCAAAGATCCTTTTTGAACTTCAGTATCTTGTATGCTTAACTATATAATCTCCTCTATGTAAACAAAAGTAAATCCTACCAATTTCTCTCTGATAGTAAACACAATTTAAAATCGGAAAATAAACTTTCACTGGGCTAAACCAATAAACATTTGCTTGTTCAAGCGAAATAAATAATTTCCCTCTACCCAAATAAATGACAAAGAAATGGTTTGGACTTAAATAAGAGCAAAAAAAAAAACTGAACTGAACTGGAAAACCATATTTAGCACAGTGTTTTTCACTGTTAACAGCTTTGGCCATTCGATGAAAATGAAAACAGAAAAACCAGCGACTATTTTTTAAGTGAGAAAAACACAAATCAAACAGTAGGTGTGCCCAAGGGATGGGTTTTTTATTCTTTTTTCCCCATTTTTGTTGTGCGGCAGGAGTCCTGCGGATTGGCCATGTTCGGTGGCCATTTTGTTTTCACATTGCAAATACAAATTGTTCGCTGAAAATCGAGGTCCTCTAAACTCCCCAGCTGGGCTGCAGCCATAACAAAAACCAGGGGAAAACACCAGGAATTCGTTGAAAAGAGGCGGCGTAAAGGGGGGAAAATACAGTCCTTGCTTGCTTTCCCTTTTTTTTTTACTCTTTTTATATATACTTTACTTCTTCTTTTTTTTTTTTTGGCTGGCACCAATCACACTTTGCATATGCAGCGTTGCGGTATTCACACCAGCATTGCCTGCCTCCATCATGTCCATGGGGCGTCCAGTGCTGAACTCCACTATTCCTGGAATCGGGGGACCATTCCCTTGACCTTTCAGTGTTTACTCATTAAAATGCAAAATGCTCGCACTCGTAGAGGTGCCCCAACTGTCATTCATTTAACGCTCGACATTGTTGATACTCTCTGTTTGTGGTGGTGGTGATGGGAGTCCAATGAATCGAATTGGTTTTCTGTATAATAAGCAGTAGTAAGAAGATTATATAGATTCAGAAAAATAACCTTGAGAGGTTGAGAATAAACTTATTTTGCAAAAGCGTCATAAAAAAAAGTTCACTATAAAAATTATTAAAAGAAAGAAGATGTATTTCAAGTGAGAAATTGGAGGAAAAGAAGCAATGTTCAATCCGAAAACAAATTTAAGTATAAACAATAATTTGTTTCTGTTGAAAATAAAGCTAAAATATTTGTACCTTTACAAACCTTTTCCTGATAAACTAGTGTAAACCATAGGAATTTCCCCTGTCCTTTTTTGGGAGGTCAGTTTGCTGGCCTTTAATGACAACATGGCCAGATGTTTCGTTCTGATCTGGACACTTGCCAGGCCTCCCTTTTCCATCCTTCTGCCCCTTCAATTACTCTTTCCCCTCTGCGTGTGTGTGTGTGTAAATTGATGTGCCATTGTGTGGTCGCAGTTTTATTGAATGGAAAGTGCGTGTCAGTCCAAAGGACAACAATTTACATAGCTTAATGCGGTGAAACATTTAAATATTTTTCGGTATTTGCATTTAATTTGAGCAATTTCCAGTGGCTCGATGTCAGGCACGGCTGGCAGAGATTTCCGATTTCGGTTTTCTCTTTATTTTGCGCATTTTGGTATGCAGGACATGCGAGGCACAAATCACAAGGCAGCGGGAATAAACGTATATGGGCTAAGCTTTACGATTATGATTACAATTTTCATAGCATACTTTTGTGGGCTCTCTGTGCGCTATCTGTGTGAATGCCTCTTTTTCCAGTGTTTCTGTCTGTGTGTGTGGTGAGGGCTACATTATTCCTTATGGCTGTAGCTGCTGCTTATTATTATTGGAAAGTAAGGCTCGTAAAAATGCATATTAAATGCGGTAATGGTTATGGGCAAAACTATAATTTTTCCAGGGCTGAATTTTGCTTGAGGGGGAAAAAATATGTGGTTGAAGCCCTAATGAAGTGGCGTGGAGAGCTTGATTTATGCACCACTTGGGAAATGGCAACAATCAAATCAATGAAATCGAAGGGAGAGTACATTTTTCATGCACTCTATAAAGGGGGAGAGAAAACTGGAGATGTTAAATGGGACTTTGGATCTTTTCAATTTATCTAACAATAATTTTATATTATTATACTGACTTACTCGATATAAATATATCTAAGAAATATTAGAATATGGCCTACATTTTCTAAAAAATCAATTCTCAGAAGTATTCATTTTTGAACTTTATGCGCTTTTATGCTGCCATCTGCATAATTTTATCTCCAATGTCCACAGTTCAGTGCATTTCTATGTCACTCCGTTGGCAGCTGACTGCTAAAAACTAAAGTGAAATTTATGGGGGAAACTTAAAGCCAACTTCTGGTCGGCTGGTTCATCAATCAAAAGCCAAAGTCCTGTGCTTAACTAAAAGCATGGAGAAAAAAGGAAAATAACCAGGAAAAAAAGTAAGAAGAGAAACTAATGTCTCGTGCCATTGCCAGAGGCCTTAAATGACTGACTGCCACCTGAGATGCGGATGGGGGGCAGCTACTCCTCTCCGTTTGAGCCTCCTTCCTCCTGATTGGTATGCAAGAGGGGGCGTGACACCACACGCCCCTGGTTATCTGCGGAGGAGGAGGTGGAGGAGGAGGTACGAGCGGGTCTACATCATGGCTGAAATTGCAATCAAGGCAGCGCAGTTGGCGCAGCACAATCGCCATCAAACTCAATCAAGCTCACGACAGCCCCCGGATAACAACGGATTGGATGAGCAGGAGCTCCGGGACCTGGAACTGGAGCTGGAGCTGGGGAGTAAAACCCGGTGATAAAGCTCCACAAAACTGCGTCTACACGGCAGGCAAGGTGATGCCATAGGAAAATTTCATTAATTTTCGCTTAATGTCCGCCATGTGCGCAATTTCACTTCATTTGCTTGTGTATGCAAAAGACTGTCTAGCTTGGAGTAAAAAATCCGAGCAGACAGGTGGCCTAGAACAGAGGAACGGTGAAAGGATGGCAGGACAATGGATTTTTATCAAGTTTGATTAGCTTTAAGATAGAGCTTGCCTCCACGGGGAAATCTGTAGTGAGAAAAGTTAATTGAAAGTTTAAGTGATTTTCGAGGGTTCTAAGTGAAGTGGGTTGTCACACTGTTTCTGGCTTAAAGAATCTATATAAGTAAATTAAATATTAATAAGTTTATGAGTAATTACAAAGGATTAAGGGAAGTATGATTAAGTATTTCGTTTTTTTTTTAATTATACATCTCCTAAATGATCCAAGAATATTGTCATTACCATCTTATGACTGGTATATATAGTTCCCCATTTCATTTATCCCCACCAATTCCAAGTTTATTGCGTAAACTTTAATTGAGTTGGCACACTTGAGTATATCCCTCTGTCAGCTCTTACTCGCTCCCACAAATTAATTTATTAATGTTGGCAATATTTTCTTGCCCATCCTTCTTCTTTTTGCGCTGAAATTGGCAATTAAAGTGTCTGGGGGCTGGTGTCCCCGCCTAAGCCTGTCAAATGATGTCTCCGCAATGTGTTTAAGTTGCAAGTTTATTTATCAGAAGCACAGTGCGAGCGAAATATGACACCTGATAAAGTGAGCGGTTTTATGGCAAATTGTCAGATGCCAGCAGCGGTGGCAACAGAAGTCATAACATTATCTTTATCTGCAACTGCCAATTTGTTGCCAGATAAACTCGGACCCAACAGCCACCGAAGCCCCGACGAGGACCTCGCACATTTTTCTCTCATTTTTTCGCCTTCTTGCATAGTTTTGCATACGAAAGTAGGCAGTTATCTCCTTCTCCACCGCAGAGGATGCAGCAAGCACCTTGTCCGGGAGTTAACTCATTTACCTGGCTTTTGAATGACTCAATAACTGACATCTCAAATTGAGGGCTTCACGCTGTGGCTGCATCTCTCGGATGCGTGCACTCCTCAGACTGTATCTCTTGGATTGCATATCTAGCATTTGCCATCTGGCTGTGCCTTGACAAATTTTTAAAGCCCACAAACTGTTTTCATTAAGCTGCAAACTAATTTGTGAGCGAGATATTATTTTCATTTAGTGCTGGTGAAGAACTGGTTCCTTAAGAGTTAAGAATTCATTTTGAACACATTTTTAAAACTAAATATCAATTTTAAAATAGAGTTCTTTAACTTCTCTTAACAAGATAAACGGAAACACAAAATAGCAATCTTAATTCATTTCCCTTTGCTTTTCAATTTACCAAAAAAAGTAAAACACAAAACTTACTTCTTAGTTCATTATATCAGAAACTTTTCCCCTGGACTCATTTCCTCAACTCCAAGCCGGGTTTTCCATCAATTTGCTGTTCTTCCAAAAGGAACCCCTTGAGTTTGCTCAAGCTCTCTGATTCGATTATTCCAGCTTCTGTTTCTCTTTCGCCGGATATTTGCCACTTTTCTCCAGTGCAATCATGGCAAAGCGCGCGCAAAAAAGGAACTTCAATCCGAATTAGCTACGATACTCGGAGCCCGCTTCAATCAATACATACATCTTATGTATGTTCAATATTTGGCAATGGCTTTTTCCTACTTTCTTGCTTGGAATCCCCCGGAATCCATTGTTAACAGCTTCATTAAGTCCATGGCAAAGGAATGGCCGTAAAGAAGCAAAGAGCTCGCTCTCTTTCTCAGCAGCGAAAATATTACACCAGCCATAAAAATATTTCAAATGGGATGAGGGGAAAACTGTTCAACATTGTACTTGTATTTCCTGCACGTACCCTTGCCAAACCCAGCTTGCTCCCAAGTTTTTTCCTTCTTTTGCCAGAGGAAAATGAAGAAATTCATTTGAAGAGGGCGTACCTGGAATAAAGTTTCGACTTGACTGCATTTTAATCAAGCCAAGAGCCACGAACCGAACCGAACCGCATTCTGACCCTTCTGATTATGTTGAACATCGTGGGGTGTCAATTGTTTGGGTCTCGGGGTTACGGGAGGAGACAACCAAAAAAGGCACGGTCCCCCAAGCAAGTCATAAAGGTTAACTTGCCGTTAAATTGTGGTGAAAAATCGAGAAGATTTTGCGAGTGGCTGATAACCAAAGAAAGGGAACTATCAGGTTTAATGCTTACTTAATTTGTTGCGGAAATCTGTTCTTAGTTGCTTTATGGCTAGGAAAAGATTAAACTTTAAAGATATTAATAAACCATTCAAATGCAGTTTTAGCTTCTACCAATATTTAAATTTAATTTCCTCAAACGACTTTATTAAGCCTACATTTGGCTTACTAAAATAATAATTATTTCAGCTGTCTACTAATATTTAAACTTTCTTTTGACTTTCACATGTCAAAAGGTCATTGAAAAGTACATTTCCGGAACGTAAACACACAAATTGTGTTTATGTTGGAAGAATAATATCAATGCTGCACGTAGCACAAGTTTCACTTGTCAATTTTCCTAACAAATTCAATTTTTATTCGCGCATCTCACATCCCACAGATTGGTTTGCTTCCGCAAAGGCAATGTGCCCAGAGGACTCTGGGAATCCTAAGGAGGATGGGAAAATATGTGGGTGAAAATACAAGAAAAGCTAAGGAAAAAGGAGGAAGAACTTGAAAAAGTTCAAGCTGGCACCCACTTGAAGAAGGCACCACAGACGATGAGCTACATCCCCTAAAAAATCATCGTCTGAGCCATGATGAGCTGCTGCCCTTTCCCTCTCTTTCGCGTTGACATACCCTTCTCTTTCTAGTTCTCCTCCCAGCATTTTCTTTTCGCTCAGTGCAGCATCTCTCACTTTAGACTCTGCCTTCTACTTAATCCATTGAAACAATAAGCAGCTTTGTTTTCCTATCCACGACGACAGTCTGGCACTTTTCGACTTTTGTTTTGTTTTTTGCTCCACACAAAAATGGAAAGGGATGGAGAGATCCAGGGAATGAAGAGCGAGAGAGAGAGACAGCAAGCAGAGCAGTTTTCAAAAACTTTAACCTCAGGCTACTTTTACTACCATATAAAATATTCATAATTTGTAGAGGGTATTGTCATTAGTTAATTATTGTGAATAATATATTATTAGAAAGAAAGATAGAAGATAAAATATATAAAAGTTGATATTTCAATCTTTACTAATTCTGAAGAAAAAATCCCCTTTTTACATTGCTTTTAAAATAGCTTAGAAAATAAGTTTATTGTCTCTGTTAGAGTATTTGCAACTCTTTAGCTTTATCTTCAACTTGATTTTCCTTTCGTATTTTCTACGATTTTCCCTTCCAACCGTGTTTCCCTTCGTTTTCATTGTTGTCTCAAAGCGCGTCTGAAGTGCAATGCAAACGGGAATGGAGACAAAGCCGTTACAGAATATTTCCCGTCTGCTTTTGGGCGTTGCATTTAGTGCTAACCTCTGTGTGCGATTCTCCCCTGACTCTTGCTCCTTGGGCTCGAAGTTCCCCCTAATCTCGTCCTGCGGATCCCTGCACTGCACTGCATCCCTTTGGCTAGCTTATGACGACAATGGCGCTATGACTCCAAAAAAGGGGGAGTTTTGCGGGTGGAAAATGGCATCCCTTGGCAGTGATTACGAGTATTATAGTAGCTGCATGGTTTTGACTCCTCAAGGATCTCTCCTCAGTCCGCATCGCGTGTGACAGTCACTTAATGTGCATATGTACGGGTATATAGCATTTCTGATAAGAAAAGAGGAAGCCATGAAAGCGGTTTTAGGGGTGTGTGTGTGTGTGTAAAAACGGGGTCGCAGAGTGCCAAGAAGTTTCATTAAATTGAAATGAATGTGCAGGGAGCTAAGTGACGAAGAAGATGGCTCATTATGGCAACATTTTCAGGGAATAAAATACAAGTTGATACATAGGAAATATCCTACAACATTAAATAATATAAATCAGACTTTTATTAAGAAAAGAGTTCATTGAAACTTGTATACAAGCCTTGAACTATGAAGGTGTATATTTTATGCATCAAAGTTAACATTCAAAACCCTATATTCACAGAGTCTTTATTACTGAAACTTTAAGAAATAAATTATGGGGTTAAAATCTATTGTGATATGTTAGCCATTCTCCCTCTCTTTCTTTACTTTAAACGGTTCAACTAAGATTAGTTTTTGCTCATACGAAAAACTTAATCACAAATCACATTTATTCATGCTTGTTGTAGCGCCGAACATAATGAAAATCCTTCTCGCTCTGCGCATTTTAATCCTGCCTTACACACACACACTCACACTCGCATTATTCCTCTGTCAGGCCACAAAAGGCATTTTCCATTTTATTTCCCCCTTTTTCCCGCAGCCATTTTCCAGCAGCCATCGTGGCATTGTCGCCACGGAAATCCGCCATGTTGGCTGCTGCTCCTGCTGCTTTTCTCTGCGCGAAAAACCCAATCCCAGTGCACATTAGTACCGCCTCACACATAGCCATAACAATAAAACTCGCTTCATATTATTTAAATTTCAAGTTATATATATATATATATACATTTATATATAGTAGTATGGCATTATTTCTTTGGCAATTTTTTACCTGCTCCACAGTAGCACAATAAGCCATAGAAAAGCGTTACAATACCAAGCTGGCAGGGAAATAACAAAAGTTGGCAAGAATCAGCAAATAACTCTGCCAACTTACGCCTGGCCCCTGCTCCCTCGGAGTTTTCCAACCGATCCCAGGCATTTTCTTTATGCGCTTCGTTAGGAGCTTTTCCTTTTTTTTCGTTGCAATCTGTTGAGCGAAAATGTTGTTTATTTCCCTCGTATTTTTTTGCCGTGTTGTTTGGAAAACTTTACTGCGTCTTTGTTTCAATTGCAATATTTGCTTACACGGGTTAAGGGTTAGCCTTTCCAACCTGTTTACAATTCACTTTGCTGCTCTTGAGAAATTACACATGCTTCACCCCCCATTTTGGTTCACTTCTTTTTTATCCTCTATTCTTTTTTGTTGTTTTTTACTCGCTCCCCCTTTTTTTATAAGGCGCTCGAATTTCCTTTGTGTGAAAGTTGGGGGTGGCAGGTAAATCGTCTGCTTTATTTGCCAGCTACTTCAGCAGACCATCCACCACCCCTACATTACTCCTTTTTTAAAATAAAAATTAAAGACTTTAGCAAGCTTACAGACTAAATGATACCCAAAGCTATAATTTTTTAACAAATAAAATGTAAACATATTAAATTCCATTACTTTTAAATTATGTTTGCAAATATTAATTATGGTCTTAAATTAAATTCAGATATATAATATATCCCCCACATACCTCGTACTACCACACAGACATCTCTACACCCCTGTAATAAGCGACCGTCAGTTTGGGGGTTCCCCTTCTTGTTTGCCCCAAACCAACAACAACAAACAATATACAAAAAATCCAGCAAAAAAAAAATACAAGAAAGAACACAACAACATGATTGGAATTTTCCGGTGCAGACATTTTTTGCAAAGGGAGCAGAGAAAAAGAAGAAAAGAAAAAAATGCGACCCCTGCATTACTTCTTTACCTTTCTCTTTTCACTGCCTAATATTGATTTTTTACAAGTTTAACCATTTTTTTGTTTTGTGTGTGGGAGAAATTTGTTGTGTGCATGTTTAGTAGAAATTATAAGTTGGGACAGCATTGCTAAAGACCTTTAAAATATTGTAAATTGAGAAAGAGTGAAGCTGAAGGGTGAAGAAATAAACCAATTTCCAAATACTGAATACTAAGAACTAAATCCATAAATATTTAAAAGTATAACTTAACTTTAATCATTAATGCCAGCAGCTAAAAATTTCCTAAAGCTTTTAAGCCTTTTAATACAATTTTGCATATATGTAAAAAGTCCCAAAGTCAGCCAATAATAACATTTACCATAAAGAACTTGTAACAATTTTATCAGCTTTTAAAACAAAAACATTTTGCCCTTGCCTTGAGAATGCTTTTCCGGCTGATTGCACTTTGAAGGTCTTAACTGTAATCCGAGAGCCTTAAATTACAGAAGGGAGCAGGAGTAGGGGATGTGTTACAACCCCTATTCCGACAACTCTACATCCCCTAACCACTATCCATTAGTTGTAATAACAAAAGGCAAAAGTTTTGGCAATCTAAGCAGAGGGCCAACACAAACACAAACAAACCCACTAAGAAAAGCCATATTCTTATGATTTTCTTTGCATTTTTCTTATTTTCAGCTGGCATCAAGTACACGGACAACCAGAGGGTCATAATCCTGGTGAAGGACGTCAACGATGAGCCACCGTACTTCATTAATCGGCCGCTGCCCATGCAGGCGGTGGTGCAATTGAATGCTCCACCCAACACCCCAGTGTTCACTCTCCAAGCCCGTGATCCGGATACAGATCATAATATCCATTACTTTATCGTTCGCGATCGAACTGGCGGACGTTTCGAGGTGGACGAACGTTCAGGTGTGGTGAGGACCCGAGGCACAGATCTCTTCCAGCTGGACATGGAGTATGTCCTGTACGTAAAGGCTGAGGATCAGAATGGCAAGGTCGATGATCGTCGATTCCAGAGCACGCCCGAGGAACGCCTATCGATTGTGGGTGGCAAGCGTGCGCCACAGTTCTATATGCCCAGCTATGAGGCAGAGATACCAGAGAACCAGAAAAAGGATTCAGAGTAAGTCGAAGATAAAGGATAAAGGGATAACGCACACACGAAATAAAGCACTGGGGAAAATTAGGAAAATATATTTCATGATAATGTTGAGATAGGATGTCAATAAAACTATGAAGGCGTCATTACCGACCCTATAAATCATATATATTCTTGATCAGCATCAACAGGCGAGTCGATCTAGCTATGTCCGACAAAACTTTAATTTTTTCAAATTTTGGAAAATTTTATAAGGGTTTACATCGTTAAAAATAAAATATCTTTAATATCTAAAATATCTATAAATATCGATTCAAAAAATAAGAATTTTTAATGCTTAATAAAAATTTTTTTCTAATTTATTCCTATAATTCAATTTCAAACTGCAAGGGTGCATAGTTTCCTTTCTTGTTTAAAATTATAATTAGAAATTTTATTAGGATAAAACACTAGAAACTATTTATATTTTGCTATTTTAGTTAAATGACGGTTACCCCTTTATTTTCATTTTATCATTTTAATATAATTATCAGTCCTTAAACTTTATCCAAAACTCTTTTTAAAATAAAAGCAAAGAAGAAACATTCTCAAAAAGAATGTATTAAATATAGCAATGGTCCGATTGAGCTTTGTGTTCAAGTTTTGCAAATGCAAACAGTCTCAAATCCCAGATGTGAAGCCATAATTCTAAGTCAGCATTTCTGCTACAGTGTATGCAAATTTCGTGGGGCTGCCAATAAAAGTTATGCATAACAATGTGAACCAGACTGTGTGCTACTGTGTGTGTGTGCTTATCCTGCGCAGTCTCCATGTGTGTGTGTGTGCTTGTTGGTCTTCATTGAAATTCTGATGGGAAAACAACTGTCAAAAGGCAGTGGAGCGAGTGACAAGGACATACACATGCAGGGCTTGAAGTGGCCCTTGGATGGACATAAAATATGCAAGCAAATTTTACATTTCCCTGTGCTAACTTTCTTGCTTTTCCCCCTCTCTCTCTTGTGATTTTCCAGCATCATTTCGATAAAGGCCAAGTCCTTTGCAGACCGCGAGATTCGCTACACACTGAAGGCCCAGGGCCAGGGAGCCGGCACCTTTAACATTGGACCCACATCGGGCATCGTCAAGTTGGCCAAGGAGTTGGACTTCGAGGATCTGCGTCAGCCGCATGTCTACTCGCTGATTGTGACAGCCACCGAGGATTCCGGCGGATTCTCCACTTCTGTCGATGTGAGTGAATTCGGGGAAATCCCCGCTGGGATATGTGCAAGCTTATGTATTTCTTCTGTAGCAACAGCTTCTGAAAGCGACAGCTTTGGTTGCCAGTAAATATAGATTTATTTCAACGAATTTAATATAAAGCAAGAGAAATATTTAAAGCTTTGCACATTCCCATTTCTTAAATATTAAACTGCATAAATTAATTTAAAAATCTTTATTCCAGCTAACTATTCGCGTTACGGATGTCAATGACAATGCTCCCAAATTCGAGTTGCCCGATTATCAGGCTCACAATGTGGACGAGGATATTCCATTGGGTACCAGTATACTTCGCGTTAAAGCCATGGATGCTGATTCTGGATCAAATGCTGAAATCGAATATCTTGTATCCGATGACCACTTTGCCGTGGATTCCAATGGCATAATTGTGAACAACAAGCAACTGGATGCGGATAACAATAATGCGTACTATGAGTTCATAGTCACGGCCAAGGATAAAGGTGAGCCGGCCAAGTCAGGAACAGCCACGGTTCGAGTTTACACCAAGAACAAGAACGATGAGGAGCCCAAGTTCTCACAGCAGGTGTACACCCCAAATGTGGATGAGAATGCCGGTCCCAATACCTTGGTAACCACTGTGGTGGCCTCTGATAAGGATGGTGATAATGTGAGATTTGGTTTCGTGGGCGGTGGCACTTCATCCGGCCAGTTTGTCATCGAGGATATCACTGGTGTGATCCGCTTGCATAACAAGGCCATATCCCTGGATCGGGACAAGTACGAACTGAATGTGACAGCCATGGACGATGGATCGTGTTGTGTGAATGGAGATCAAACAATCCACACTTCGACCGCAGTTGTAGTGGTCTTCATCACCGATGTCAACGACAATAAGCCAGTGTTTAAGGACTGTAGTACCTACTACCCCAAGGTGGAGGAGGGAGCTCCCAATGGAAGTCCCGTCATCAAAGTGGTGGCCACCGACGAGGATAAGGGTGTTAATGGACAGGTAAAGAGCCAAAGATTGTATAAAACAGAGTTAGCTTTGTTAGCAAAGGAATACATTTACAAAATCTACCCTAGCCACCACCACCTTTCCTTCTATGTTATTATTAAGTCATGTTGTTGTGCTAACTTAACTAATTTAGATGTACCCACTAGCTATTACCAATAATCGAACCAACCCTTCAAGGCCTTCAAGGCCTCTCTCCTGATTATCCTTTGCCTAATTACTTTCCCCCATCGGTGGTCGGACAGGCAGATTAATTATACGTCATATGTGTTTTGAGGCCAAACCAAACATGATTAACCCACACCTAATTGAATTACCAACTCATGTGAGTGTGTGAAAGAGTGTGAGAGAGAGATTTTCATGACGAGGTTTGGCCATAATTTTCTTTTCGTTCGTGCTCTGCCAAGTTCAATGCACCGTAAAGTGCATGTCGTGTTCGGAGGTCAAACGCCTCTCTGCCTCTAATCGCAATTTGTGTCAATCATTAAACAATTTTCCATGTTCTCTGTGCGACAGGTGAAATACTCGATTGTTCAGCAACCAAATCAGAAGGGAACCAAATTCACGGTGGACGAGGAAACCGGTGAGGTGTCCACCAATAAGGTTTTCGATCGTGAAGGAGATGATGGCAAGTTCGTATCGGTGACTGTTAAGGCCACGGATCAGGGAGACCCTAGCCTAGAGGGAGTCTGCTCCTTTACAGTAGAGATCACAGATGTCAACGACAATCCACCGCTCTTCGATCGTCAGGTATTATTATAATGTAATACTTTATAATGAAATATCTAATAATGTTATGTGTTTCCCTAGAAATATGTGGAGAATGTGAAGCAGGATGCCAGCATTGGCACCAATATCCTGCGTGTCTCTGCCTCCGATGAGGATGCTGACAATAATGGCGCCATTGTGTATAGTCTGACTGCTCCCTTCAATCCCAACGATTTGGAATACTTTGAAATTCAGGCCGAGTCTGGTTGGATTGTCCTCAAGAAGCCGCTTGACGTAAGTGTTTGCTTTTCAAGTTAATTCCCTAAAATGTTTTAAATAACAGTTACCTCCTATTTTGAGTTTGCCAAAATCCTAACTAACCGAGTCTTATTATTTAAATTTTAATGATTTATCAACGAAAACAAAAAAAAGCTCATATGTTTTTACTAACAAATTCAGCGAAAGAAGTCACAAGCCTTAGAGAGTTTAAGCGTCTTGTAATAACTTATATATCTATATAACTTTTCGTTTAGTTTCGTTTCCTTTCAAACTGCACCTTTATTTTGTTTTCTATTTAAATATTTTACAAGACCGCTAAACAGTCTTAGGACAATTTGAATTTGATGTGCAAGCAGTGCAAGTTTTTTGCCACATCCCGCGATATCTGGATTCAGATATTCATACCTTTAACGAATATTTTTATTTGATTCCATCGATTGTTTTGTTTAGTTTATAGTGCGTAAAATTGGCAAAAAAAAAGAAAGTAACCTAAACACGAGCAGAGAATGCCAAGAAAGCGAATTGATTTTTAACATTTTTTGAAACAAATCAAACTAACACAAAATGTGACAAGAAGAAAAAACCCAAAATATCAGGGGTTTGGGCTGCTTAATATTTTTGTTGGTGCCAGGTTTATATAGACTTAAGGATAATGTACATAAAGGAAGCATCTAAAGGTTCCGCCGTTCCGAGAACGATCACGAATATTTTTGAGCATCGTTGTAACCGATTTTTGAAGGTTCTAACCAAATAAATTAGTACAATATAACAATAGTTATAGTTTCCTTATTCCCATAGCTTGATTTTTTAATGTCACTTTTTGATTTTTACCCAAACAAAAAAAAAGAAAACAATACAAAAAGTTCCCTATAAAAAATCCCATAAGCATACCCAAAACAAAATAATTTTTGTCGAGACTATAAAACTTTTTGAAGGTCTCTTGCTGCCAGCTTAAAACATTTTTTGCCTTTAGCTGAAGTTGAAATTGTATTTTTGAAACAATGTTTAACATAAATACATATATTTTTGAAGAACATTTCATTTTGCATGCCCATGAAAAATGTGGCCCAAAGTGTACATTAGGATATGTTAATTAAACTATTTTCCTTTCAACTGCACTTTTACTGTATGATTTTCTCTAATTTCTGTGTATTTGAGAGCTTAGCTGATTGAGGCATTTTAATGTTTTCATTTTTAATTTCCCGTTTATATTTACATATTACAAAATCATGGTACTATCAACGATTTAGGGTTGTTATCCAGTAAGTAAATGCAACCAACTGCGTTAACTGTGTTACTGTGCTAACCCCCTAAAAGATTGTAAATTCACAACAAAAATTAAAATCCTAAAAAACTGTAAGCTAATCTTCAATCTTAACTAACTCCAGGAGCACACTATACTTCATTTTGTATACTATATTTAATAGTTGTGAAGCTCCAATTTTACTTCATCCTAGGATAGCTCCCATGAGAGCCAGAAATAGTCTCGTCAAAAGACCAAACCTTTTATGTGAACCATCCTTCAAACCATGCTATACCATATACTAATCCCTGATCCTATTATATTACATTCTATATATATATTTCGTTGTATATATAATTTGCTTTTTATGTTTCATAAACCTGTAACTACTTTTGAAATACGAAAAATACATAAAAAACATTTAAACAACGATGCCATCAATTACGTAATCGTAACGTAACGTACACCCAATACACAAACCCAAAAACGTAACCAACGCTAACATTTTGGGTTCGGGCCTCGACTACTCCTTGCAATATTAACTTCGCCCGTTCGCTAACATTTTGTAACCGTCGCATCCTTCAAACGAAATTCAATCAATACCTCAATCCCATCCCACAATCAATCAACAGCGCGACCGCTATCGCTTGAGGGTTAGCGCCTCCGATAAGGGCACTCCGCCCTCGGCCGCCGATGTCGATGTAGAGTTAGATGTCGTCGATCGCAATAATAAGCCACCCATTTGGGATAAGAGCATTTATGGCCCCATTCACATACGCGAGAATGTCACAGTGGGCACGGTTGTAACATCGGTTAAGGCAAGGTTTGTATAGCCAACAACAGTCCCCAGTCAACACCTAACACCTAAGACTAAGACTAAGACTTAGACTAAACATAAACTAAATTTTATTCAAAACTAAAACTTAAAAAACGAGTCTAACAGCTGTCAGTCTGCCCTAAAACTAACATAACAGCATTTAGCAATTGGCTAACATTAGAATTTATTTTTAACATACGGTCTTCGCTCGCTGTTACGGATGTCCTTTTTGTGGCGGCATATCGTAAAAGCTTCCCCGAGTTTCACACCAAAACGATAAATGCGATAAATGAATACAAGAAAAACCAATCGAAAATGGAAATGGAAAATTACTGGAAATTCTGGTGTATATTTTGAGGAGAACCATTTCTTTTTTTTTATAAGAGTGGTACTTCGAAATCTTTTGAATTTTGACAAAGCAAAGTCTTTTCTCTCTGTCTTTCTCACACATTACCCATTGGATTTGCTTTTCCCTCCTTTGATCTGTGCAATTTCCCCTTCGAAAGAAAACAAAAGGAAAACTATGCCCCCCTTACAAGTCCCGAAATATTGTGAGGATCGTAATGAAATTTTTGGTGTTGGTTTTCATTTGGTGAATACGCTACTCTAACATTAAAAACCCGCCCAAAAACAAGGTTGCAGTTAATATATAATATATACGTAAGCTCAAAAGAAACAAGGTAACTACACAAAGTGTTCAAAAATGTTAAAAAGCAATTATCGAAATCGAAAAGAAATATAACCGCAGCGAATGCTGTAAAGTATGCTATGAAAATTGTATTTATGAAATGCACAAAGCCCAATATTCATTTCTTTAAATTATTCATTTAGTTGAATATATCTAAAATATTTATTTAAATGCTACAAATAATTATTCAACATATAAATATATCAATATCGTTTATTTTTGAAGGCTAGGGTCGAGACTATATTAAATAATTTGCACTGCATATAAAAATCTATGAAACCTTTTTGTCAACTTTACAAGTTTTTCGTTTAAATATCCAAATTTCCCCTTCAGTTTTAACATTTTCCGTCAAGAGGTGTTGGTTAATCATTTTCATTTTGACTTTTTATCTTTAACGAAACTTATATTTACACTTTTTATTAGAGACTTCTTGAAACCAAATGTTCCCAACTATATATATATTATATATCATTTTGTTTTTTGCCTTTTCCTGAACGATTATCGTATTTACCAACCAATATCGACGCGTCTGTCAATTTTTGCCACGCCTTGCTTGATTTTAAACAAACGATTTTTGTAAATGTCGATCGCGAAATGTATACAAAATACAGCGCGAGACATACAAGTTAGAGGCAATGGCCCAAGACAAGGGCTATCCGCCATTGTCGCGTACTGTCGAAGTACAGATCGATGTGGTCGATCGAGCCAATAATCCGCCCGTCTGGGATCATACCGTCTATGGGCCCATTTATGTCAAGGAAAATATGCCCGTCGGCGGCAAAGTCGTCTCGATCAAAGCCAGGTCTGTTCATTTTTCGTGCAAAAAGTTAACCACAAAAAAAAAAACTACAGCATTTATTCATAAAATGAAATAAATTTCATTCCATTTTGATTAGTTCATTTTTAAGACATATACATTTTAAATCTTTTTAAAGGTGTTTTTTTACTTCTTTTTTTTATCAAATTTTATTGGTTATTGGTGTTGTGTCTTGCCGTTAATTTGTGTGCTCTGAATGTTTACTCTAGATATTCCTTAGATGTTAGCTTGAACTTGAAGAACATTTTCTTCGAATCCTTGGTTAATTTATGTGCTCACCCAACTGCCATTATCGCCTAAATCATCTGTCCCCTAGAATTCCCCAAATCATTTAAAAAAGCACTCCAAACTGCACCAGTGAAATGTACACAATTATATCCCACAACTGCACAACTCTCACATTGTATATTAACCGCACATTTAATTTTGTACTATCTTTATTTTGATAGAATAGTCAAGCTTATCGGGGTTTGAACTCCTTTTTAGGCCATAGAAAACTATGTTTGGCAATTTAATGTAAGAAACTGCTCTAGCACTTAAACTTATTCTGCCAAAATAATATTTTGATGTCACAGACAAAAATCAAAAGTCCTAGTTTATTTCTCCCGAAAGGTAATCCAAGTGTCGTAAAATATAAAAATACAACTTTTCCAGCTCTTTTCCTTTTTGGGACACATAAAAGTACATAAAGTTGCAATGGCTTTGTCGCTAACCTTTGCCGCATGATGAGCTGGGTCAGTTTCAATTACCTGCCACTTAGTGCCAGCCAGAGGCAGAAATGAAATATGTATACATATACAAAAAAAAGTCCCCCCTTTTGCCAGCGAAAAAAATGGAAAGTTTATTTTAAACAAAGTTTTGTTTTTTATAATTGCAATTAAAAAAACTTGAAGCAGAGCACTTAAATGACTTTCGACCCCCGCCAGGACACTCCGCTCCTTGGGATCTCCCCGGGGCAGCGTTTTATCTTCGTGGCAAACCAGCCACATGGCACTGGCATTTTAATTATGCGTCAGTCCGAGTCAGTTTTTATATTATGCCATCCCATTGCATATTTTTTTACCATGCACTTTCCACCACTGCCGCACTAAAAGCAAATGCACTTAAACCGAAAGGCCAAGAACAAAATAAAAACAAACGTAAATAGGTATAAAAAAATATATATAATAAGAAAATAGATCGTGAGAATGCTGCACATACGCACCTGCACATACCTGAGCCTGATTCTCCTCTCGAACCAGAATCTGGTGTATAGAGTTAGTTTAGTGCCCTTAAGTACACCTCCTTTCTGTTCCCCAGCGCAATATTAAGGAAATTACAATCTATTAAACGTGCTTGGGTTCTGCTTTCTGTTTTCTCGCCTGTTTTTTATGTGTTTAAATTATTTGAAATAAAAAGCATTTTCATCCTAAGTTTTACTTTTCCTTTTTGCGTTTTCTCTTTGCAATTATCTGGTCATGTCCCAGCACAGAAATTTGTTAACAATATGTATATATACATTAGACGCCATTAGGAGAGGGTTTAAGTGTTTTGGGGGAGGGTCCTCTGAAGGACTCCTTTTGCCCCAGTGTGCGCGTATATCATAATAATTGTGTTTGCTCTTGAGGCGCCTCGAGTCCTTTGAGGGGCACACAGACACAGAAAGAAACTGGCGCCAAGGTCGAGGGCACCTCATTATAGATACAAATATATATTATAAAAAGATATTTTTTTAGCTAGAAAACTGATAAGCTTACCGGTTTAGTTTTATGATTTTTCGTTTTAGCTACTAGTTTATATATTATAGACTACTCTATTAAGCAAACTGCAAATACAACCAAAACTAGAATAAAATGCGAAATAAGTGCTCAGTGTACAGAAACTGATGTGTAAATCATTTAAATACACCTTATTTTCGGTTTTCCAACACAACGATCCAATGAAATTAAAATCAACTCACATCCAATCACAGAACAACTACAGAACACAAAACAAGAAAAAATATATATATATATATATAAAAAAAAGAGAAACAAAAGAAACCTCCAAGAAAATTTCATGCAATCCACAAATTTCCCAAAACCATTTCCTCCTCCACCACAAAAACCTCTCCCCCCCCATTCCGCAACAATAATTTTTTGTGCTTTTTTGTCCTTGGCAACATTTTGGCGCAGCCCTGACAGTTTTCATTTATCCTTAAGACCAGCTCTTAAGGCGTTCTGTCAGATGCAAGTGTTGTCCAGGCTCAAACGAAATATATATATATCCTGCGAGTATATATATCTATACATATTTTTTGCTCTTTTTTGCGCCTAATTTATTTTTCATTATCATGTGCCGAAACCCATTCCCGACACACTCAAATGGCAATTAGATTTTTTGAGGCCATTTGGTTTATATTCTCGGTTGGTTTTGCCTTCGGTTTTTTTTTTTGTTCTTCGGTTTTCAAACTTTTTTTTTAATTGCACTAAAGACGCTTTAAGAAATTAATTTGTGAACGTGAAATCTTTTAAAGCGCACAAAGTACATCATTTTAAGAGCAAGAATTTAATTCATGCGTCGCCCCCGTTTTGTATTTTGTAATGTCGCATGTGAATTTTTTGGAAACATAGACATATATTTTTGTGTGTGTGAATGTTGTGAGAAAGTCTTGAAGAATTTAAAGGATGAAATTTCCTTTAAATTAAGGCTTTCCTTTTTGTTTTTATTTTACGCAAATAAGCAATTGTTTTTTGACCAAAAAAGTACATCTATAAAATAACCATTTAATTTGTAGAGAAATCATAATTTCATGTAGCCCGTATGTGACTTGAAATCGTATTATTTCGAACTTACTAATATTGTTTATAAACTCTACTTTGGCCTCGACGTCTGCAGTTCGGGTATTGAGGGAAATCCCACAGTCTTCTATCGCCTGATGCCCGGGTCAACGGCCCAAACGAACAAATTTCATACATTTTACTTGCAACAAAGACCGGACAATGGCGACACTTGGGCCGACATAAAAGTGAATCATCCGCTGGACTACGAGAGCATCAAGGAATACAATCTAACCATACGTGTCGAGGTGAGTTTTAGCCTTGGGATAAAAAGAAAAAATCGAAAACTAAACTTGATTCGAATTCAATTTAAAGTTGCAAAATGTTTGCGGAATTCTCAGACGGCAGCCGGGAAAAGTTCTCAAGTTGGTCTTAGGCTCAATTAGACATGTATTTGACTTTTGTATTTGAGAATGACTGCCAAATACGTTTGTAATTATTTGATTTGAAAAGTTTTAATTACTTGCGCGAGCTTCTGCACCCCAAAAAGTTGGGGAAATGCAAATGCGGGCGCCTCGGTTCGTTTCAAATTCATTAGAAACTAACTGATTGACTCTGACTCTCACTCACTTGACTGACTGACTGATTGACTGATTGACTGATTGACAGCTCGCGGCTGAACGGTAATCAATTGCATTCGCAATCAATGTCAAGTTTTAGCAATTCCATTGCAACAGCGTCCTCATTAGTTTGGCTATTCAGCGAAAGGACAACTGCCAGACAAATACTATAACCGTCTGCTGAAATATTAATAGAAATTCCACCAAGCCTAAAATAATGGAGAATTCAATTGCAAAACACCATTTTATTTGCACATTTTGTAGGTAATTTAATACATTGCAAGGTTTCATTTATACATTCGCTACAAATTACCAACTAAAAGCTAATGGACCCCAATGGGCTTATCTCGCCCCATCCATCCGTGAAAAAGAGAAACAAATTTCCAAATGAATTTGGAAAATAGTTTTGCGGTTTCGCTGAAGCCATGAATGTTTAAATATCACCACGTATTAGTGCATATTCATTTTTAATTCACATTTTTCCATCCACTACCGGCATCATGAAAAACATGTCAAATAATAATTTTTTATCAAGCCTGCGGTTGATGCTTCCAAATTTAAAACAATTTAGAAAAATAATTAATTTTTGCAGAAATAAAAAGGATTATTTTTAATATTTATTTATTAAAGAGTGACCTCTATTAGAGACTTACTTCACTCTCTCTCTCTCTCTTCAGACCACATCAGGGTCAATATGAAGTCTAATTAAGACATGTGTTTGCCCAGGAAAATGGGAATGAAAGCAAAATAAATAATTCATTTCGACACTGACGAAACATGTGTTTATATACTCATATTGATTTCATATGCATTGATTAATAACGTAATTCCGAAATGTAAATGCCAAATATTGTGGTGGACAGGAATATTAACAAGTCCAATGCTGGGCAATAAAACAACTAATAAATGGCAAGTTGCCAATGCGATTTGTTCCCCTTGATTGATGACTATTGTTTAATCAATCATATAACAAAAGGGTGAAACCCACATTCCGTTCAAATACTCATCAACACATTCCCTATTTGAGGTAGCCAAAGGAGAAAAAATAAATGTATTTCAAATCATACTATACATACCCGATCAGCGTTAAGTATTTCAAATATTTTTTAATCAACGCCCAGAGTTGAGCTTAACTTTTGCAAATTAATAAACTAATATTTTATTTGAAGCAAACAAAAAAAAAGTGGCCAAGCGAAACTCATTAAACGCACTTTACTGCTTAATTAAAATACAAACAGCAAGAAGTCTGGGCAACGGATAAAAAAAATTATATTAAAAATCAAATAGAGCCCTTTTTTAAACTCAATGTTTTTTAATACCATTTCCCCCCCCCCCATTTCATTTCCCCTTCACTTTGTAGAACAATGGAGCCCAACAATTGGCATCGGAAGCGACCGTTTACATAATGCTCGAGGATGTTAATGATGAAATACCCTTATTCACCGAACGCGAACAGGAAACGGTGCTCGAGGGCGAACCGATTGGCACCAAAGTGACACAGGTGAACGCCATCGACAAGGATGGCACATTCCCAAATAATCAGGTGAGTGTTGTACCGACGACCAGGTGGGGGTGCAGGTGTGTGTGTGTCCCAGTCTCTCTGTGTGTGTGCGGGGGGAATTTGGCGGAAATGCCAGACGATTGCTAGCAAATTAATGGCGCTGACGATGAGGAACCGAACAAAAAATAAAAAAGGATATTCGAAAGCGAGCGCAGACAAGAGGATAATGGTAAAGAGAGACAAAAAAAAGGGCCAGGAAATGGGGTAATATTTTCAACCTTTAAGCGATGAGTTAAAGGGGATCAAGTTAAATATTAAAAACTTAGTAGAAAACCTCTTAAATTTTCAAGGAATCAAAAATCCTGCAAGTATCTGGCAAAGCCCTGAAAGTGGCCTTTTTAAAGCCCTTTTAAATTACCATTATCATCGCCATCTTCATGTTTTTACTCCGTTTTTTTAAGACCCCTTTCCTAAATTTATCTCTCTCTGCTTTCATCGACCCTTTCACGCCTTTGTAATTGTTTTTTTTTTCGCTCTCTCCCTCGCTGACCGCGTCCTTCGTCCTTCGCGATGCCTCCTTTTGAGCCATCAGCTGGCAGCTGGCTAATAAATGTCAAAGAGTTAACATTTCTGCACGCCTTCCAAGTGTGTGCTAAGCCCTCGGTGAAGGTCCTGAAAACATCGCGAGGGGGGAAAGGGAAGAAACTAATGCGAAATGCAGGACGCGTAGGACAACCGCAGGGGTTGTTTTTTGTGATGAAAGGGACTGGAGGCTGCGAGGGATTGGTTGGGGGATTGGATCCTTCAGACGCCCTCGCGATTATAATAATATGGCACTTTGGCGCTGGCCATTCCATGTTTTTTATACTTTTTCTCCAGCCACAATTTGTGTCCTCAAGCCAAGTAATTTGCATGTACGCGCGAAATGTCCGCACTAATTAGCGTTTCCATTTATAGTCCCCGCTTTTCCGCCCAAAGGTTGCGGGATTTGATTATCATTAGCGCTCCGCTTTAATGTCCGAAGCAGTAATTAAATTACTCTTATTTTTTTTATTTTCCTTACTCTCAAATTTAATTTTTAATTTGTCTCCTTTTGAAGTTTCATAAGAGCGAGTGTGTGTATGTGTGTGAGCCATGTTTTAATTAACCAGAAAAACGTCCAGAAATAAAGCAGAGAATCTTGCGTGGTATTTACCCTTGCAGGTCTACTATTACATCGTCGATTCACCGCGGAACGAGGGCAAAGAGTTTTTCGAAATCAACCTGCAAAGCGGCGAAATTTTCACGAAAACCGTGTTCGACAGGGAGAAGAAGGGCGCCTACGCCCTCGAGGTGGAGGCCAGGGATGGAGCCCCATCGGCGCGACCGAATAGCAATGGACCCAATTCAGGTGAGTGAAAAAATATAAGGCATCAGATATATTTATAGGGTTAAAATGGAGGAGAAAAATACAGTGGTAGAGAAACCTACATTTTATTTATAACTACATATTCAAAGTTGCTGCTGAATTACATTTCTCTAATCAGGATTTATATATTTTAATAGATTTTCTAGTAGCTTAAATCAGCATTACTATACGTTCAACTCTATATTTTCCAAACTCTTTGTTTATATAAGAAGTACAAAACTTTTATCGTGTCAAGATTGCAAGTGCATAACATAGTTTAGCCAACAATTTGTTGGGTTCTCGAGTTCGACCAAAATTCGCTACAAATGGCAGCAAATAAATTTGCCTCGCAATTCCCCAAAACCTTAAAACGAATTCGCTTTCCAAATATTGACTAGGAGTGTGTGTGCACACCCAGAGTGGGTGTGTTGCCACGTGGGTGGATATGTCTAGCTGAGTGTGTTTAGTCGAGTGCATTTGGGGCATTTTATTTATGCGGCATGTTGGCCAGGCATTTGCCACATTTGGCGTGGCGGACATCAAAAACATTTTACGTCAGCCTGGACCTCCTGAGTTTGAATTGGTTAAGCTGGTTGGAAAAATATTTGACATAGGTGCAGATTGTTGATGGGACTAGAAACAGATTTGCCAGGATGTTGGCATGGAAGTTGGAAAACTAAAAGCATTTCAACTGGTCTGATTACAAAAGAAATACAATTCATAAAGGGAAAGGGTTTGAAATCAACCTAATTTGAATCATTTTTAGGGACGTTATTGTACAGATTATATCGTGAAAAGTTTGGGTTTCAGAACAACACACTTAAAATGCATAACTCTCAACCCAATAAAGACCAATTTCAGTTTCACAAATCCACTTAAATAAAACCCATCATATAAATGAAATTACTCACACAAAATTGACTAAAAAATTGTTACATTTTCTTTACACTTGGCTTAATGTCATTTCGAAACTTAGCATTCAATTACCAAAATAAATACCAAAAATCCAAAATGAAAATAAACAATTAAGCGGATGCCAGAAATGTCATTTCCTCAAATTTGATTTGTAACTTGTGGCATGTACACAGCATGTCGTGATGTGCTTTTTCATTTGTTAAACATTTCTATGGGTAAAGCCCTTGGCGTCATTGTTATTTGCTGTTCATTAAAAATTGCCCCTGAAATGGCAATCAATTTTTCCCGCTTTTCCACTCTGCCATGCTGGATTTCTATACGCATTCTTGTTGTTGCCACTGTGCTGCGGCTGCGGCAGTCTGTGGAAATGCTTTTCAATTGTTTAATACGTCGCTAAGCCGTACATAAGCTCGTGGCAAATGGAAACGGCGAAAAAATAGACTTGCTCATGGAAAATGATGTGCAAGGAGAGTGAGGCTTGTGGCCATGAAAACGAAAATTAAAAAGTTTTCATGTCGGAAAATTCGGTGGGCATAGGGGCAGCGAGAGGGAGATACATATATGTAAATTACAACAGTTGCTTTACCAACCGGGAGCTTGCAAATATTGATATTCATGTTGAGTGAGAGTGAGAGGGGCGGGGCGGGGCGAAACAGTTGTGGCAAGGATTTTCCGGAGGCTCTGGCAACAGCTTGTGGTTTTCGGAAAAATTTTTACCCGCCAGTACAAACAGGACCCGCTGCTTGGGATCTTGTTTAGAGAAAAGGCAATAAACTATTGTTAAATGCCTGCACCCGTCGATGATTTGTTTTCCGTTTTTTGGTTTCGTTTTCATTTTCATTTTTCGCTTCTGGACTTCTGCTGATGCAATGCAAAAGTTGTTTCGGCTTTTATTTATTGTTTTTAATTGATGTTGCCTTATTTGTTTTTACACCGGCAGCTCCTGCAAGTATATATATATTTGTGTGCTATATATTTGTGGATACTTGCTCGTATTTTCCGGGCGCTATGAAAAATTGGCTTGGCAACCAGGAAAAAGCTGATATTGTAAATCTCTGGCATACTTTTTGCTGGGGATTTTTGTTACTATTTACATATGAAATTCAGTAAAACCCAGTCATCAATAGTTGAGCTTTATTCACCGCATTGATTTGATCCTTGCGAAACCGTACAGATTTATTTGTGAGGCAAGAAGAGGAAAAATATCTGCTGAATTATTTGACAAAAAAAAAATAAAATATGGATATCATGTTTATTTAAGGAAATTAGGAAATCAATGATAAAATCAACCTTTGGTCTGTTATTAAAACTAAAAGAAATTAATATACTTATTTCTCTTTCTTAAACAAATAGTATGGAAAATCTTATTTATTTTTCTTGCAATTTAACTTTAATTTAAAGATTTCTATTCACGGCATTTCTGCCAACCTTTCAGGAAAAAGTTATTTACTTCCCAAGGACTCTGGCTGCTTTTATACTAAGTCAGAGCAATGTGATTTAATATATTTTCTGATCTTCTTGGTGCCCAGGATTTTCATTTGCCGTGGTTTCTGGCCTTTGTTCAATTTCGCTTCAATATTTGTCTGTCACTTTTGCCGCTTCGTATTGGCCTGGCCCTGGTCTCTCCCAGTTTGCATTTGCTTCTCGTATTGTTATATATATATATTCTGTTTTTGTATTTATATTGTAGTACCTTGATGTTTTCGCAATGCTTTGACTGCATTTGTTTGCAAGTTCGTTTTCCTCGATGGCGTTGGAGTTTTTCCTATTGCAACCACTGCGCGGTTCGCCCGGGTTTTCCGTTTGGCATTAGTGCTCTTTCTATTTGGTCTTTATTATTGTTTGGCTTTGAGCATTTCGCCTTTTATGCTGCTGCGACGACCTTGTGACCCATTTAAATGGGAGCACTTTGGCCACAGCTGCGTACCGGCTTGCATTTTCCACATCATTGGCAACCGGGGGGGAGAGAATGCCCCAAAGCGAAAAATCATTTGCCTAAATAACAAACATATCTGTTATCCCACATGCACACAATCGGAAAATGGGTATGGCCCCAAAAATCACGAAAATATAAGTGCACAGGAAGAAAAACAACAACTTGATTGAATTTGATTTAAAAAGAAAATATGACATGGGAAAGTTTAACAATTTTCTGGGGTTTGTAAAAGTTTTCCGAGATTTTGTTTTTCTGCAATCCATAAAGATAAGATTTTTCTGAGTCAATAAAAGTGCATACTTTTCTTTTCTCTGCACACAGTTATCAATGGCTTGTTTTTCTTGTCCCGCTTTTCCTTTGCTTTTCTTTCCGTTTTGCTCTTCTGTTATCTGTGGAACGTGCTCATTTTAGTTATGCATACTTTTAGGCTTAGGAGCAGCCTCTGCACGTACCGCAGCCTTTTGGCTTCCTCATGCATAAATTGCGCCAACGGGGAAAACCAAAACACCAAACAAACAAAACATGACAAATAACGGAAAGTTAAATTTTAAGCATCAATGAATTTGCACAAAAATAAGAAAATCAAGAGAGAAAGAGTTATCCTACCTCAATGAAAATTATGATTTATCCAGGGGCCAAAAATTGAGACACTGCCTGAAGCAAATTAATCCCTTCCTGGGCCACTCGTAAAATTCGCATTAAATAAAATAAGCAGAATTTGCATAACATACTCGAGTGGATGGCCAAGGGCGACCTTAACAATGCCCCAATTGTTACACACATCATAAATTCACAGAGATATAGCCATGGAGCAGCCCAGTCTCAGTTTCAGTTTCAGTCTCCGTCTCAGCATCGTGTCGGCTTATTGGGAAGCATTTTTGATGGCAACACCCTTTCGGGCATAAACGGTTCCCAGCAGTTGTCTAATTTCTGGGGCGGAAGTAAGTGCTCGTAAAAAATGTTTGAGCCCATAAAATTTGGGCCGCACCCCCGTCGAAGATTGCCGCTTCGGCCATAACCATTTCGAGCCAAGAAACAAGCCCGGAAACTATGTTCTAAACGCTTTCTGCGCTCTCGTTTCATATTCGATAATGTTTTCATGTCCTGCCACGCATTCAATTTATGACTTTCTTTCGAAGGTTCCCATACAATTTCTAAATAGTTTGTTTGATTTTTCTTTTCTGGGGCTATTTGTTTTGTTTTCACCGCTTTAAAACTTATAGTTTTGGTCGTTCTCGTTGTCGCACATTGCGCATACGCCGTGATGTCATCGAGCCGAGCAATAAATGGCCGTCGAGTCGTGAATTTCTTTGTCCCGATGGCTCCGGCACTCGACGGGACCATTTATCTTGATTGCCGCACTCCATCATTTATGATCGATGCTCCTTGAGCTCTGTCCCCGCCACCAGTCACTGAACCTTTCGCTTAAAGCCATTAAAAATAGTCTGTGATGACCATCAATATTTGTGCTAAATTGAATCTGTTTGTTAATGATGAAATGTGTGCTTTTTCGCTTTTCCTTGAAAGGTATGCAAAGGGAGCTTAGGAGAGTATAAATATATGAAAGTAAATCATAGTTGTGTGGGAAGAATGCATTAACTTGCATTTATTTATTTATTTCATTTGCATTAATATACTACTTTTAAAGTGTTTTCTATTGGTATATTTCATCAAACCATTTACTTAGTAAATTTTTCTTTTCACTAATATATTCTTAAGGAGTTAAATCACTTGTTGACTTTAGTGAAATTCCTTGAAATCCTTCTGCAATTGCTCTTGGACATGTCTTCATTTGCAACCCCTTTCGAAGCTGGCTACTCCTCCAATTAGATAAAAGACCAAGACAATTCCCAGATGCACTAGGTCTCTCCAGATGGATATGCACTGTTAATATTGGACCAACAACGCCAAACAATTTGTCAAAAGCAAACCAAAAAGAAAAGGAAGAAAACTACGAGATGAAGCGGAAAACAAAGAGAGGGGAAAACCCAAGAGCCAGGGTGGCTGTGCGTGTGTGTGTGAGTGTGAGTGTGGAGAAATCATGAAAAATGGCATTTCCGCATTGCCAACTTCATTTCCGCTTTTCCTTCCGAACGGTCAGAGTGGCAACAAGTCAACAACAAGTTGGCCAAAGTGGCAGCTGCATTTACTACTGAGGACCTGACAACGTCTTGAGAAATGCCCCAGGCGGAGTGAACAAAAAAAAATACAAAAAAAGGGAAAACGCTAAAATAACGTAGGAATTCGGAGGGCAAAGAGCAAAAGGGGCGAAGGAAGCTAAGTAAACGCAAATATGTACTTTCGACCATTAAACAAAGCTGCAGGCACTTGGGCCAATTTCTGCTACGTTTTCTGGTTAGCCCGAGATGATAAACAACTTGCAGATACTTGCAGACATTTTTCTTTAATTTACATAAATCGCCTTAAACACTCCGTTGGCATATTTAAAGACTCGGCGAACAAGGCGAGTCAATTGCGCTTTCTGGAGCAATAAATCTTAGAGATTATTTTAATTTCATGCAAACTATTTCAAGCTGAGCTGCGCCGAGATGCCTGCCAACAACTTTTGCGACTCGACTCGAGAGCGAGTAGCGGCAGCAACAAAAAGATAACAAAAAGTTGCCGAACCAACAAAGCAAAAAAAAAAAATATAAGAGAATTATTAAAAAAAGGTTACGCAGTAACAAGGAGCAAACTCTGGCTGGTGGAAAACGAGGTTAAAATCCACACGCAGAGATGTTATAAAACGAAGTGTGTAACTTCGTTAATTTCTACCGATTCGCTTATCTTTCTCCAAGCTCTCCTGGTCTACAGCTGTTTTTCTCTCTCCCTCTCTCGGAGGATAACATTTCGATGTCCTTTACAGTCCTGGGGAAAATGGAACTTGTCTCTTGAATAACATTCAAGTCGAACTGGAAAAATAACATGACTGTTTATTTCATTGTGTGAAACATAAGTTCCACATTCTCGTGTTTAAAATGTTTTCTAACAGTCATTTGCTTGGCCACATTCTATATATTTAACTACAAACTTATTAGAAAATCATATTCCAAATGTAATGAAGAAGAAAGTTATAAGTATAAAAACCTATTTATATTTATTGAATTAAATTCTAGATTTAAAAACAATACAGCTAAAAGAGGAGAAAGCACTGCCCCTTAAAAAAACATAATTCTGTTATCCTTCGAACTCTGTAAAAATGTTACCTTTCAAAGTCAGAATCTGTTAACATCTCTTAACATTTTCGAAAAGTCCTCTCTCTCTGAATGTTAACCTAAACTCTCAGTTTAGTATGGAACCCATGTTAAGGCCAGTTTTCGAAAAAATCAACCCAACAGTGCCGGCATTTCGGCAGGTCTTTGAACTTGTTCAACCTACACACCCAGCTTCAGATGTGTGCGTGCATACGTACATCTGTGTGAATGGGGAAGGACTCTTAACATCCTGCCACTGCTGTTCATGGCGTTTTTCGAGTGCGCTTCTGAGCATGTTGAGCGGCCATCGAAGCGAATGCAATGAAATGCATCTCATATATAGTATAGAGCAAGGATGCTGCCATCAAAAATGCGAATCTGTTGAATGGGAGTGCCGAGTGCTATTTGATGAGCAATATTAATGCAATTCGCCATGACCTTGGCACTTATCCGCCAAAGAGTTGCATTCAGAGTTCTATATTCGATTGCTTTAGCTTTCAAGAGCCACAAAAAAAACTTTTTAAATTGCATTAATATAATTTGGAAATTATTTCCAAGTCTTTTTTGGATTGTTAAATGAATAACTCCAAATTATAAAGTATTAAATCTTTAAAAGAGAAGCCCTTGAAATACAATGAAACCTCTGGTATAGTGGGCGTGACTCTGGCGCCCACTTGAGCTGATATTTATGGCGTCGCACTTTGGGTCCACTTTTCAATAAACTGCTTAGTCGTAGCTGCTGCAGCAGCAGTTGCAGGCCACAACAGCAGCACCAAAAGCATCGCAGAATCTGCTCCTCCGTTCAGTGATTTATAAGTGCCGCCGGGTTTTACACCCCCTTTATTTGAACCCCCACTCTGCATGCATCTTGTTGCTATCAAAGTGCAAATAAATTACCGGCAGTTGGAAGAAGAACTGCCCATTTGGCATAATGCTAGCCACGAGCCACGAGCCACGACCCACGAGAAAGAATGGGATGGAGGTTCAGTCGACCGCCTAAGCGTTTTCTGATGAGACAGCTCACCGGCGGTGCACTGAACAAAAAAATCGATAAAATGCCCAGGTCAATGGCATGTTATTGCTGTTGTAAAATAGTGAAAAGTTAAAGTTTGCATTTCGTTTCACACACTAAAATGTGCAAGCGAAAGGGAAAAGTATTTTTTGGGACTAACAACTTTCTTTTGCTTGCTAAAAGTTTGCTTTTGTTTTGATAAAATATTTAAAGGCTTTAAAACAAAGAAAGCAATATTTACCAAGTAGTAATTAAATTCATCTTGAGTTGAGGGGAGCTTCTTCAATACAGACTAAATTTTATTGATTTGAACTACTGAAAATAATCGGATTATCACATGGCAAATAAAGAAAATAAATGCTGAGTAAAAGTACATATAAGAGGATTATAACAACTTTATAGAATTAATTGAAAATATTTTATAGATTTAAAATTGAATTCAAGCTAGGAGGAAAGGTTCTCTTTTGATAATTTATAAATACTTTTTATTAATATGACCTATATAAACCAAAGAAGTCTCTTCCTGCTTTGAACAAAGACTTTCTAAGATGCTCTATCTTTTGCATTTATTTTTATACCTTTTAAAGGTATTATAATTTTAGTCAGATAAGACATATAAGGAGTCATTTCCGACCCTATAAATCATATATATTTTTAATCAGCATCAGCTGGGGAATCTATCTAGCCATGTCAGAAGGAAAAAACAAGACACTTAATTTTTTCAAAATGTTATAAGGGGTTGCATCTTTAAAATTTATAAAAAAAATAACAAAACTTATTATCCTAATAAAAACTTACACAGAACAGTTTTCCGAATTGAAATTAAGGCTTTTTTGGCTGATTTATGATCAAATACCATTTACACCAGTGCGTATACGTAATTTTTATTATTTCTTTTAACTGCTAAAAATGCTTTACCTAAAATTTAAAAATTCAGGAAATTTATAAATAAAAATTGTAAGAAATTTGATACAAAATAATATTCAAAATTAATTCTTTTGTGGCTTGGCTTTGATATACACCAGTGCGTATACGTAACTTTTTTTGTTTGGGACTGCTATAAATGATTTAACAAAAATTAAATAAATTCTGACCATTTTTAAATTAAAATTGTAAGAAATTTGATACAACAAAATTCAACATTAATGTTGTTTTGGCTGAGGTATGATCAAATACTATTTACACCAGTGCGTATACGTAATTTTTTTGTCTTAGTACTGCCATAAATGCTTTAACTAAAATTAAAAACGGCAGGGTACTTATTAATTATAATTTTAAGAAATTTTATAAAAGGTATAATTAAAATTTAATGCTTTTTTGGCTAATCTGTGATTTACACCAGTGCGTATACGTATATTTTTTTTGTAGTACTGCTATGTATGCCATAATTGAAATATTCAAAGGCGGGATAAAATAATTTTAGTAAGAAGGTTAAAAAACATAGAAGGAGTCATTTCCGACCCCACAAATCATATATATTCTTGATCAGAATCAATAGCAGAATTGATCTAGGCATGATTTAAATTAAATATGCAGATTTGGTAACCTAATAAAAGCTAGCATAGAGCATATTTCCGATTGGAAATTAAATCATTTTTGGCTTAGTTATGAATGATTTTCAGTTACTTCGGTTTCCCTAAATTAGTTTCCTTTCTTGATTCTTAATATTTTCGGCAACAATTATCACACTTGATTGCGTTTGAATCAATTTCCATGTTGTAACCTGACGCCACGTTTAATTAACATTCTACAAGGGCAAGAAATTGTTTCAATTGCCACAAGAATTCTCAGGTATTTTGAAGATGGGCATCTTGACTAGTTTGCTGGACAAAATGCTTGAATTCTTGTGGCAATCTTTGTGGCCTGATGGCCATTAACATGGCCTTGTCATTCACTTTCATTCAGTGTGACGTCGTCGTTGTTGTCGTTGCTGACACGTGTCAAAAGTCAGCTACAAAAATTTGCCACGCCCACGCAGACAACTTTAATTGTTTACGGAAAAAACAAGTCCAATGTATTTTACCTTCAAGTTGCTATAGAAATGAAAATTTGTCGTAGCAAAGAGTGTTTCGTCCTCGTTTTGGGTGAAATTTTCTCGGGAGATTAACGTCATCCAAGCTGCTTGGCACCTTTTTTGGGCCAAAATGATTAATGACAGCAATTGTGGGGTAAAATTCGGGTGCCGAAAGTATTTTCTTCTTCACTTCGTGTCCGGCTGTGGGCAGCAGTTTTTCTCTTTTGATGGAAATCTACTTGTTGGCGCCAAAGCTTTTCAGCCAATCGAGAAAACTTGCACCACTGATTTATTTCCTAATTTCGTAGCATTAATGATTATCCAGAGCATGATGATTACGTCTTTGCATAAATAAATTATATATATATTCAAGGGGGACATTGTTGAATATATGTATATTGTATCCTCAACTACAAGTATTGAGGAAGTGTGGAAAAAAGTCTTCCTGTGAAATGTCAGAGTCAGATGCGTGAAAGGAAATATCTGGCAAATTAGTGGCCCACAAAACGGGCCCAAAATCTTCAGGTAGCGCGTTGTTAACTCTTCCGTGCATATTGCACTATTGAAAGCAGCAGCAGGAGAGATGCATATAACCGCCAGGAGGGAGATCGGCGAAGGACGAGAAACGAATGCCGTTTGTCGTTTGTCGGCATTTGTCACGTGCAGTGACAGGTCGTGGGGGCTGTGGGCCGGATGTGGGCGTGGCCGACTGTCGGTTTGTTTGGGAATTTGTGTGCAGCGTTTGATTGAAAGGCGTTGCGATTGTGGCACCGCCACGTTGCAAATGCCTAACCCCGAAAAGCATTGGGTGAAATGAAAAAAAAAAAAAAACCAACGAGCGAATCGTAAAGCTGCAAAGAAAAATGTATATATATTTCATTGAATTAGGGGGCATTCCAGAGCATTCTGCACAACGGCTCTCAATCAGGCAGGCAGTCAGTCAATCAACCAGTCAGTCACTCATGCATTCAATTATCCAATTCAATTCATTTGAACACGCGTGCACTCGAAATTATTGCGCAAACGGGTTTTGTTCAAACATCCTGATGAGGAGTCCGAAATTGAAGTGTACACACAGCCGGAAAAGTCGCAATGAAAATGGCTTTTCACCGCTAAACCTGCTTGAAATGTGTCAACAATATATATTCTGGGAAATTTTCATTTAAATTTTTAGGGTATTAAGGTAAGGGAATGCTTTTAGCTACAGGTATTGTTTTTTCAGTGTTTAAAGATTTTTCTGTTTGTTCACTGCAAGTGTAAGCTTATAAAAACAAATTAGATAGCCCTTTACAGTTTTCAACAGCAAATCCAATTGAAAACGTAAATGTCTATCAAACTTAAACGCCAATTAAATATTCATTAGTTTAGCAAAGTGCCAAAAACCCAACGGCAGCATTCATGGAAATTTAATTATGATACATAAACATGCATACACGCAAATAAATGTATGTACATACATTCATGTAATAAGGGTAATTAAAAGCAGCCAGCACCGCAAACTAAATGCAAAATTCCTGTAGAAAACTAAAACACAAATGTGAAAAACGAGTTAGAAATTACTCTTCAAAATTCTAGCAATTTAAATAACCTAACTAAGTTGCTTAGTTTGGCTTTGAGCCATACAAAATGCACTTCACATACAGCCAAAAAAAGGGAACCAGGTCAGCAACAAATATTGCGTATACGCCACCTGCGCCTAACGTGTTTAATTCATTTTTGTATCGAACTTGTAAAAATAAAAAGTTTCGATAAAACATGAAAGGTTTAAAAATGTATAAAACAATCTGGGTTTTAGGTTACTTTGACTCGAAATAAAATGTGGTCAGATTGTAAATTTCGTGTTGCCTTTTTAAAGTCTTTTTGTTGCAGAATCGCTTCATATTTCTTAACAAAATCAAAAACTTTCCAAATCTCACATGTGTGGCATGTGAAGTTTTTCCGCACTTCCGTACCATGGCTTTTTGCATTTTCCGCCCTCAGGCTGTCGACGCTGAGCCAAAACGCATAAAGTGTCAACTTTATCATGAGACCGCAGCCAAGTTGCACTCCCTCGGTTGCCTTTTACTTTTCCCACATTTCCACCTTTTCCGTTCAGGGGAAAATATTACCGGAGCGTGCACATTTCGCACATTTATCGGAACTGACCAAAGACTGTGGCCCTTTTCCTGCTGCTGGAAAATCTTTCAGGCTAACAATGTGCGTGCCATAAACTGCCAAAATGTGTGGTAACTATGCCTTGAACGATAGTAGAGAAAAGTAAATTGTACAAAATATTGCACTTAATAATGCTCATGGATAAAGAAAATTCCCATACAAATATTGACTAAATTTCACCCATGGTTAGGCCTTGTATTATTCGCTCACAAGAAACCCAATTTGCTTGTCATTCAACAGCAACAACTGAAAAAAGTGTCAATGTAAAATCTAACAATTTAATTAAAAACTTTACGGCAACATGTCGCTCGATTTCCCACCCTGCAAAAAAAAAAAACAAGAAAAAATACTTCATAACTTCTGTGGCTGACAATTGTGGCCAACGAAGGCGGTGGGGGGAGGGGAGCTGGAAAAGAAGGAAATAGGGAAAAGTGGAAAATATTTTCATGTAACCAATAAAAGCATAAAGTAGACCAAGTTCTGGAGCAATGGGAGATGGGAAATGGCAATGGTGATGGAGATGAAGCTGCCCGTTGATATATTGTCATAAACGTTGACGAAAGGCAAACATAGGAATCACAAGCTGGAAAATCATCATCATGAAAGCAAAACAAAAAGGCGCCCAGACAGACAGACAGACAGACAGACACACAGTCGCAGCTGCTGCTGCTGACAGTGGGAAATCACATGAAAACAACATGTCGCTGACATGTCGAGGGGGATGTGGTGGGAAAATCGGTGGGTGAACGGATAAATTCCGCCCACTTTCGGAGACTTGAAAAAGTTTTCAAACACTCGATACGGCTTCATAACACACACACACACACACAAAAAAAAAAAACAAACAAAAAATAAAAAAGACTACACAAACTTTTCACATATTTTACTTACAATTAAATGCAATTGTTACAACCGGAGAAGAAAGGGGGCGTGGCTGTGGGTAATAATTTATGATTCCTCATCGAGCGCAGAGCGCGTAAATTATGAAAATCCACTTAAACTTGCGCCGGGGAAAAACCGCGGAGGAAAACTCGAGAAGATTGAGGCAAGGCAAGTCGCCTAACGAAGCAAAACAAAAGTCGCAGCCAGGCTAGACTGTTTTTCCATTTTCTTATTGTTTTTCTTTGTTTTTCTTTTTTTTTTCTGCCACTTTTATAATTGCTGCTTTTTTCCTGCTTCGCTGGCATGTTTTATACCTTGGGCTTTACTCGTGCGGCATAAGCAGATTTCGATGCTAAGAGTATTAATATTTCATCTGACTGATTTTAAATTCAATTCAATTTTCTGTTTAAATTAATAAGAATTATTAGGATTAATTTGTATAGATTTCTACAATAAAACATTATTTTAAACCCTTAATCCATTCAGATTTATGATTCCATATGGTGACAAAACCTTCCTGTTTTGTAATTTCCCTCTTTATGCGACTTTTATGCAAATTTGCCCCTGCTCATTTAAAAAGAAATACAAACAAAGTGGAAAAATACAATGAACCGGAGAACATAATGAAAATACTTTACTGTCTTCTCCTCGTTGTTGTTTTGTTTTTGTTTTTTGTTATTACCCCTAATTAGTTATGAAAATGTCCTCTTAATTGCGGCCGTAATTAACTCTAATGAATTTTAATTGTTTCATCATCACCATGATGCAAATATAATTAAATCAAAGGCAACTGAAAATATGTCGAGCAATTGTTTGCTGTCATGTTGGTTGATTGTTGTCAGACCGTCAGTTTATTTGTTAGCAGCAGTCATCGCATGTGGTTTTTGGCACACACATCAACAGAAGTGTGTGTAATTTCAAAATATGTTACCTGTTCCAGGTGTTCTTGAAGGCTTGTCGAAAGTGTCAATCAGTTGTTTCGTACAGCAAAGATAATTAGCAACTTTTTGGTTTAATTTCGCATTGAAATCGAACATGAAGTCTGCTTAAATGGAAATATGAGCTCTTTTTCCATGGTTGAAAATTCATAAAACTGTCCACATAATTCACAAGTTGAATTCGAGTATCTTGTGAAGAGTAGAAAGATACAATGGCAGACAGAAGCATCGGTGCAGAATTGCAATTACCAATTAGAAGTTTTTGGGGTTTTCTTTTGGCTCGCTTCTGTAGCGGAAACAATTTTATTGCAATTTTTGATTTATTTGCCCCCCCAAGTTGCAGACAAAGAGTAGTAGTAGCAGTAGTTGGAAGCAGAGAAGTTCAAATAAATCAAGGCAGCAAGGCGTAACAATGCTACTTTATTTAGGTTATATTAAGTTGCTTCTTCAACAAGGCTTCAAATTCAGTAATTTACTTACTTATGCAGAATTTAATTAAAGTTTAAGACCTCGTGATTTTCTGAGATTACTAATGCCAGAAGCTGTGACGGCTCACAAACTTGCAAAATTATTAATATTAACTAATTTAAGCGGGTATGCCAAGAGCACCCCCGAAACATGTCGCATTGTTGTCAACGCAAATTTCCGTGTTGCATGCAACAAGGCAGAAGAAATTCCATTCCCCCTTGGTCCCTGGCCCCTGAATCCTGGTTCAACTTGTACTCCTTTCAGCAGCTCAACGCTTTTGACTTTTAATATGCAAGCAACCCGAAAACCCTCATGCTTTTCCACCTCCTCTCCTCTCAGTTTTCCCTTTTTTTTTTTTTTTGTTGCTAGTGAAAATTATTTTGTAGGAGCAGTGGCGACGTTGAGTGTTGCTTTGTTTGAAGAGGCACGTCGCACCCTGCTCTACGAATTTATGGTTGGCGTCCTGCAACCCCTTACCGACACAAGTCTTTTATTAAAGTTTTTTGCACATTTCGTTCTTCGCACACAACGAGTATATGATGATTTTGTTGCTTTTTTTTGGGGGCCTCACCCTCACACCCTGGCACCCTGGCAATTTCTCATATGCAACAAAATTTGCATAAAAAATAAAACATCAGCACCCACGCCGAAAAATTGTTGCGTTCGTATATTATTATTTTGTTTTTTTTCTTTTGTTCCCTATCATACCCTTTTTTTTCTTTTTTGCTCCTTTGGGTGGGTCAGGTCGTGTTGTTATTTTTCCAGTTTGGTTACTCTTTTGGCTCCCGCTCATAAAGATATATATGCAAATTCTGTTCCACTTGGCCCACGGCATTCTATGCTCATATGAGTTTTCCCTAATCATGTGCCACTCAGTGGTGGAAAAATGGGCAGGCTGGCGGGGTCAGATTATCCTGGCAAATAGGTAAACAGGTTTTCAGCTTCGAAGGGATGTTACTGTAAAATGTAATTCAAAAAGTTTTCTATAATGCTTTTCAATGGCAATTAATGGGGTTTCAATCTGTCTCAGTTGAAGGGCTACCTTAATCGATATAGAATATTATTTTTAGAAATATACAATGCTGTATTCTATTCGTTTCTCATGGAAATAATTACCCTATGATTGAACCTAAAAGCCGTGCTGAAAAGTCTGGAAATAAATCCCCAATCCGACTGAGTATTAATTTAAAAAGTTTTCCTGCCCCCCTAAGCCTGGCAATACCGATCGCCGTGGTGAAGGCAAACATAAGCTCAGCTTTTGTGGCATCATCATCAATATGTTTACATGTGAGGGCCAGCAGCAGCAGGCAAGACAACAAAAACCAAAAACTTAATAAAAAAAATAAAGGGTAGGGTAGGGTTTAAAAAATGCATTCACTCATGCTTCAAGCTGCAAATTCATTTCAATTTTTCGGCCGTAAAGCTGGTGAAAAAAAACACACGTACACACAAAGGCCGCGAAATTGCAGTGGGCCATGGCCCATCTACCAGTTGGGTCTCAATAAAAAAAGCTTTGTTAGCATAAAATTGAACATGTGTGGACTGTCGAAAAAAATTGAAGAAAAATACAAAAAATTGAGAGAGAGGGACCCCTTTTGTAGGATCCTTTTTTTTGTATGTTTTTAAGGGAGGGGCTCCCTTTGCAGTGCCGCATGGATTATCCCATGGATTATCCTGTGCAGCATGACTGCGTTTTAGTTGCAATTTCTTTGCCGCTCCTTTTCTGCAAAGTTGAAAAGGCAATAAAATGGTCTGCACTCACGTCCAATGTGTCCTGGAAATTGCCCATGGGGGCCAAATCCACGTCCACGTCCATGTCCACGCATTATATATATTTTCTATTTTCCCTTAAGTTCGCCCAAGTTTTCGGCCAACTTTTGTCTCCGGCAAGAACAACTTTCCATTTGACTAATTGAAAGTGTGTGCCCTGCGAAGAAAGGAAAATAATTTTCATAATTTGATTTTCGCCCAAGTTTACGCTCACAACTGTTTGGCGCCTGAGTAAATTTCAAATAAATAAAACAAACAAGCCACCCCAGGAACCCCAACAGAAATACCAACAAAAAAATTGTTCAAAATTAATTAAAAAAGGGCTAATAAAGGGCGGCATTGTCGCGGCATCTCCCCTAATTGAGTTCATCAACAAAAATTTGTTTTCTCCTCGTTTTTAGTGTAATGAGCTTAGGGTTAGGCGCGGCTTAAGAGCAACTTCAATTGTTGATCGCATTTGTGTGTAATCCAATGCGCTTAGTCGCTGTCGGTTTTCCCCACGTGTTCGTGCAACAATGCCGGAAGGTATGCCACATAAATTTTGCGTGGGAATAAAGGTTTCCCTGCCTGCGAGAGTGTGTATGTGTGTGTGTCTGTGTGTACCTGTATGTGGGTGGAAGGATTTAATGCAAAATTTTTAATATGCATACCTTTTTTTATCAAACTTTTCCCTGCAAGGTATTTCTCAATCTCCATAATATATTTTTTTGGCTTTAGTGAAATTTTATTTCGAGTATCGTTTACTGTCAGCTTAATTAACTTTTGGTTATTAACATGGAGGACATTGTTAAGGCATTTTAAGAATGTAGCTCAAGGATTTATATTTTCCATTTCCCTTATATTTACGGCCTTGTTTTTAGGCCTCCTTTGCTTAGTTTATTTATTAATCTACGGGCGAATTTACTTGATAGTTCATTTTTTATGAAACCATATAAATTTCGCTGTAAAATGTATAACAAAAATCTCGCACGTGAGCACCTATAATTCCCAACTAGTTCTCACATCTCCGGAACGAAGTGACGCTAGCCGGTAACTCATAGATTAGTTAAAATTTGCAAGTCATCGTTGTTTACTCAGTGCTATTACAAAAGTGCCTTTGCAAGTTTCGTCGTCTACTGTTGAAGTCTCAACTAACTCATAGGTAACTAAATATTTCTCTGTATTTAAACAATTGATTTCTAATCTTACTGAACTTAACACAAATAGTCATTGAGAGTAACTCTTTAAATAGATAATCTCTGAAATCATTGCAGCTTAACACATTTCATGTAAGATCGTTGAGAATCCTTTTGCTTTTTCGCAAAATTAAATGCATACAATCAGTCGATGACATTCTTAATTTATTTTAGGAATGTATCTGAAGAAGTATAAAAAAAGAGATCAGAGGTAAAAAAGACATAAGAAGTAAATCGCCCCAAATATAAAAGCCCTAAACCTAGGAATATATTATTCTTGAGTTGCGTAAAAGCTTCCTTGAATTTAATTATTCAATTAACATTAACCCAATTTGTTAGACTTAATTTTTATATATCCCTTATATTTAGGACGTTGTTTTCTGATTTGGCTTGTTTATTACATTTCTTAATTTATGGGCGAATTTTACTTAATAGTTAATTTTTCATGAAACCATGTAAATTTCGCTGTAAAATGTATACCAAAAAATCTCGCACGTATGGTCCTATAATTCCCAACTAGTTCTCACATCTCCGTAACGAAGTGGCGGTAGCCTGTAGCTCATAGAATAGTTAAAATTTGCAAGTCATCGTTGTTTACTCAGTGCTATTACAAAAGTGCCTTAGCAAGTGTAATCGTCTACTGTTGAAGTTTCTACTAACTCGTAGGTAACTAAATATATTTCTGTATTCACAGAATTTTTTTTAATCCATTAACCTAAATACAAATATGCAGCTTATTTTGTTTGAGATTCTTGAGAGTCCTTTTATCCCTTTCGTAATATAAATGCATACAATCAGTCGATGAAGCTCTTAAGTCATTTGTAGGAAAGTATTTTAAGGCGTAAAAAACGAGCTATTATTATTATTATTTCAAGTGCGTGATTTAATCTATCAATTAGTGAGTTTTGTTTAGCCTGCGCACCTAAGCACTAAGAATAATTTGCAGCTTTAAAGGGTGACTCTACAATAAATAAACAGGACTTAAGTGCTTCGCTTCGTATAAAAAGTAGACCCAAGGCAAATACACACACTCCCACACACACACACACATGGCCAAATAAACAAATACCAATGGCAGCCGCAAACAAAACGGAAGCAAAGCGAAATCCTGTCTCGCAATGAGCAAACAATGGACGAGTGTGCGGCCAAAAGGGTTCAGGTGGGGTCAGCTGCGGTTAAATAAATGTTGGTGGTGGGGTGAGAGGGTTGAAGAGGTGACTCCCATTCGGTCGGGGGCATCCCCGGCATGTTGGTGTCAAAACAACAAATTGTTTTATAATGCTTGGGCCTCTCTTTGCCACCCAGACAAAGGGCACACACCACACACACACACACAATGCCCACTCAAAAGCAAATCCAAAATGGAATAGAAATGGCTGCTGGTCACTCATGTACACACAAAACAAAAAGAGCTTCTTAAAACTATATTTTATATTTTAAATAAAGTTTAAAGTTAAGGAGGAAGGCTAAGAATATATATATTAAAGGTAATTCTCATCATAAGGACTCAAGCACAGCTTCAATTATAAACTAATTTTTCAATTAAAAAGAAAACTGTATACATTTTCTCTTCAGATTACTGAGAATATTTTTCACAGTGTACCCACGAACAATTCGGGCGTGGTCAGCGTGTTGAAGACGGGCATTTCGAAGCCAAAGGGTTTTGCAATCCTTGGCTTATTGTTCGCATTGTCTAATCTTAAATAATTTGCCAGTCAAATGTCACGACAAAGGGATCGAAATTTCACACCCCAGGAATATGGTCTCCTTTTGTTCTCATATTGGAGCTGTGAAAAGTCCGTGGAAATGCCTTCCACAAAGCGCAGCATAAATGATTGCCTCATGCATTGCTCTCTTTTTCTTTTCGGGAATTTCAATTCTTTTTTTTTCGTGTTGTCGACGGAACTTTTCCGCCGCTTTTAGTGCAGAACCTGTCGAACAATTTTCCAGCGAAAAAGGAATTTGTTATTGGCTTTACTTTTTCTATGGATGCGGAAGCACTTCCTTTTGTTTTGTTTTGTTTTTTATACTGGAGTTGAAAGCTGTTGCATATTTACAATAATGAAAACTTTTTTCAATGAAAAGTTGGTTAGCTTTGGCAAGAAACTGAAATCAATATTTTGGTATTTAAAATTGAACTTTAGCTGAGAAGAATAAGATGGAACTTTATGCTAGCTATAGTAGAGTTTTTAAACTTGTAACATTATATGTTACTTATTTTTATCAATTAATTATCTATTATATAGCAAATTTCTTGTTAGCTTCCCTATGGTTTTATTATATTTTAGATATTTCTAATAGACCAAAGAACTTCTTCCATCTCCTTTGTAAAGCTTAAAACTTTGGCATTTTATTGGTATCCGTGGAAAATCATTGAGTTGTCACCTCGGCAGTTGGCAAATTGGCCTGACTAATGCGATTGAACGACCCATAGGTGTGTTGCTCGTGTACTGGGAGTACTGTCTCGGCTCGTAAATTGGCATTCATTTGCATTACCGTAAAAAGTTATTTGCACATGCATGTGTGCACTTGGCCCGGCCGCACGCTCCAACAAATTGCAGCTACTAAAGCGCTAAAACGTGACGACAGATGCCGGTTTAAGCCTGGCTGAAAGCTGGAAAAATACGGGGGGAGGGGAGTAGGGGCTAAGAAAGGCACAAATGCCCCAAGTATAAGGCAAGACACAAGGCTGAGACACGGCATTAGCCTTTCCCTACTCTTATTTCACTTTACTCGAACGCTTATTGGCTTAGTCCGAAATGCAGCTGCAGGAGACTCAATAAATGCCATGGCCATGCATCCATACTTCCCTGTAAGCCGATTTTCCTCGCATTTTTCCACTCCCCCAACCCCAACCCCAAAGGCAGGCGGATTGACAATACTCGATCCGGTTGCCTGATTCGAGGGGATGACAGAGTGATAAGGCTTTTATGCCAAGTTCGTTAGCTTAAGAATACTTGTCGAGGAATATAAATTAGGTTTGCGTATGACTACGAAATTTGACTAACAAAATGTTCTTTCTTTTCTTTGCAGGTATGTTTTTCCATTTTAACTGGAATGATACAATATATCTTGAAAGTATGTACAGATATTTATTTACTATAACATTTATTGGCTTCAACATCAGACTTAAAAAAATGAAACACAATGTAGGCTTCCTTTAAAAATAGTTAAGCGTGCCTTTGTATTTTCGTAGGAATATTTTTCAACATTTCCCTTGAATTGAAGGCAATTCACCATAAATACATATTTATACGGTTTCCTTAAATTTAGGGCCTTGTTTTTAGATTTCCTTTGTTTAGTTTATTTCTTAATCTACGGGCGAATTTTAGTTGATGGTTAATTTTTCATGAAACCATGAAATTTTAACCTAAAATGTTTACCAAAAAATCTCGCACGTGTGCACCTATAATTCCCAACTAGTTCTCACATCTCCGAAACGAAGTGACGGTAGCTGGCAAGCTCATATATTAGTTAAAATGTGCAAGTCATTGTTGTTTACTCCGTGCAATTAATGAAGTGCCTCAGCAAGTGCCTACAATTCAAGTCTCAACTAACTCATAGGTAACTAAATATTTCTCTGTATTTAAAAAGTTGATTTCTAATCTTACTGAACTTCATACAAATAGGCATTGAGAGTTACTCTTTAAATAGATAATCTCTGAAATCATTGCAGCTTATTGCATGTGAGATCGTTGAGAATCCTCTTGTTTATTTCGCAAAATTAAATCCATACAATCAGTCGGTGACATTCTTAATTTATTTTAAGAATGTATCTTAAGAAGTATAAAAAAGAGATCAGAGGTAAAAAAGACATAGGAAGTAAATCGTTCTGAAAATAAAAGCCCTAAACCTAAGAATATATTATTATTGAGTTGGGTAAAAGCTTCCTTGAATTTAATTATTAAATTAACATTAACATTAACAAAATTTAGGGTGATGTTTTCTTATTTGGCTTGTTTATTACATTTCTTAATTTACGGGCGAATTTTACTTAATAGTTAATTTTTCATGAAACCATGTAAATTTCGCTCTAAAATGTATACCAAAAAATCTCGCACGTATGGTCCTATAATTCCCAACTAGTTCTCACATCTCCGTAACGAAGTGACGGTAGCCGGTAGCTCATAGAATAGTTAAAATTTGCAAGTCATCGTTGTTTACTCAGTGCTATTACAAAAGTGCCTTAGCAAGTGTCGTCGTCTACTATTCAAGTATTTTGTAACTCATAGGTAACTAAATATTTCTCTCTATTCAAGCAATTGATTTCTAATCCCATCAAATTGAACACATAAATAGATATACAGTTCCTCTTTAAATAGATAATCTCTGCATTCATTGCAGCTTATTTTAGTTTGAGATTGTTGAGAGTCCTTTTCACAAAATTAAATGCATACAATCAGCCGATGACGGCAGCCATTTCTCTGATATGGAATGTTGGGTGCGGGTGTGAGTTGGGGTGTTGGATGTTACCCTGAACAATGACAGTGCTGCCATTTACAACCTGGCTAAAATAAACGCAAAATGACAGCCAACAAGCTGCACTGACAACAACACCAACAAAAACAATAAGGCCGCGCCGCCAGTCGCGACAACAACAATAACAAGCGTGACGCAAGTTATGCTCAAAGTGGAAGCGCAGTTAAAGTGTCAAAAACACGCGCACACACAAACACTGAAGAAGGGAATGTGTGTGTGTGTGTGAAGTGGAGGGAGTTGGGTGTTGGGTGGAGAGTGCACACACCTGCCGCGAGGCACAAACCACCTGAGTGTTGTGGCCCTTGGTGTGTGTGTGTGTATGTGAGTCAGTTTTATAGATTTTTTTCTCGCTCGTGAAGCATTTTAGACGCGCCATTAATCTCGAACACTCATGGCGACCCTCGCATTGGGCCACGCCCTCCGCCCAGGCAGGCACTTGGAGAAAAGGTTATAATATGCAGCAAACTAAAGATTCTTTATACGATATTTTTAAAAATTGTGAAAGCCTGACTTTCAAGAATTCCTTTTCTAAAGCAAGCTTTGCTTTCTTGGTTTCTCCAATGTGTATTGCTTTTCTCTCAGTGTACTCATGGTCACATTTGTCATAAATATCGAACAAGCAAGTGGTTGCCATAACCTCTCCAACTCCAACTGGCAACTGGCTTTATTTTTATATGACCAAACACACACACACACACAGCAGTGGGTTGTTCAGTGGGCGTGGCAGCGTGTAGCACATGCGATTGATTTAAAATGCACTTGAAATTATGTACGATATATTTGACAAGTGAATTTATTTAAATTTTGCGTTTGTCAGGTGTCCGGGGACGGCCAACGGGGCGTATGAGTGCTTTTAACTTATGCAGAACGATGATGATAACAACAGCATAATTTATGATTTCGAGTGTATTCTGTTGTCTGCTTTTAGGGGTCAACTTATGGTTACGCAGGGTGTGGAGGGTGTGTGTAATGTATTTGCCAATGTGTGTGGGTTTTTGGCCATTGTTTATGGCCACGCACACTTTTTGCTGCAATATGTTGCCCTGGCAAACAATGCGATCGCATGTTGCGGACCAGCTACAGAACAAATTGCGCTACATAAATTATGCGAATGTCAAAAAGTTTTTGGCGATTGAAACACGCCCCCACAAGTGACCCGCCCATGCCATGAGACCAGCTCAAGTAAATTGAATTAAAACCGGAATTGGGTTAATTTGTGGGTGGGGAAAATAAAAATATAAAATAAACTTGGGGAACATATTATGAAATCAGAGCGAGGGGGGGTGTTGAAAATGTACTCTTGTTTTTTATTTAGAAATTAGAAATGAAAACAGGGGAAGAAATTTAGTAAATACACGCTATTTGCTTAGGAAATATATACAAATTCATAACACAATAGGTTATAACTCATATTAAAGTTAAATAATATTCGTTATGTCTTTTGAAATGGATAATACCTTATCAGATAACACTGTTGGATATTATCTAAATTTATTGCGGGTTCTTTTTAACAAAAGCAGTAATTTATTTATTTACAACATAAATACCTTTTTTTTCAAAATTTTTATTTAGGGTTACATTGTCAAAATTGGAAAAAATGATTAACTTTAAATTTTTTTTTAGAAAAACTAACATAGGAAAGCTTTCCGAATTGAAATTAATCAATTTTTGGCTTAGTTAAGATGATTTCCATGATCAAACTCAATGGAATATTAACATCAACTTTCCGTATTAGCCTCTGTTCTCCTTCATGTTTTAATATTCATTTTCGACACAAAAATCAATACAAAACTCTCGTAAATAATAATAGTATGTTTTTCTTCTACACAAATAATATTAATTAATTTTTAGTTACATTTTAGGCAAGATATTCAAGTTTTTGAAAAACCATTAAGATGGCTTTGCAAACTACGTTAAAAGTTCTCCCCTGGCATCTCAACTAGATTTCAGCATAAGGAAGGCAAACATTCATCCAATAAGTGAACTTCGCTCATCCAAATAGTTTCACGCACAGTTTCATTAGCAGTTTTCCAACCAAAAACTTGTGTCATCAAAAATCGCGGCCTTGCTCGCCTGCGTTGATCACCAATTTTTGCGTTCTGCATTTAATAAGCAGAGGAGAGTCACTTCTTCTTTATGATTTTATCATGCATATAAACATTTCACAGCTCGAGTGTTTATGGCAAACTTCTCGTACTCATCTAAACTTGCCAATTCCATCATCAATATCATCATCAGCCACAGGACTAGCAGGAGCAGCATCCTGCAGGAGGATGAGGATGAGAATGAGCGGCAGCAGCCACAGGGCTCTGTGCCTTTGATGGCTGCATTTAAGTGCCCGCCTTTGGTTATAAAACTTTAAAATATGTGCGTATAAAAAGCAAAGCAGATTCTTTGCATCTAACAATGTACGGAAATGCGCGTTTTTGGCAACAGCTGAAGCTAAATTTTCCAAATATTCTGCTCTCAATTTTCGCATTGGCCACCATAATGAGCCATGGTTCTAGACAGCCCCGAATATTTCCAATTTAGTTGGTACCAAAAAAGATGCAAAAAACGAGACAATGTTTCCAAGTGGATGTAAGTGTCTATCGGATGACCAATTCGATAAGCTCTTGGGATAATTAAAATTAGCAGATGGCCAAAGCAGCTAAATAAAATGGAATGTACAATTATGTACAACTAGCTCGTGGTATATTTAAAAAATATAATTTACTATTCTTTCAAATTTAAAGATAAATTTCATTTGTGTAAAGCCCAAAATTTAATTTCAACTTTTTATATGATTTTCTATAACTCTACATAAGTCTTTCGTTAAAATCAAAGTATAGCTTTCATGTTTTGCTTCCTATAAAATGTTTCAGTATAAGTTACAATGTATCCTACTATAAAATTATGACTTTGGCTATAAAATCCTCTGTATAAGATAAATTTCAGTTTTCCTGAAAGTTTTCAGGACTTATATTTATTTTTCGACAAGTGTGTTGGCGAAAAGCTTTCTGTCTTGCAAAATTTATAGATAGAAAAGCTTCTAGGACATTCGTCCCTTATACTTAGAATCCAGTTTGTATAAGTTCAAACTTTAGTATGAAATTTCCCCATCTAGCTTTCGAAGTCAAGCTATTTGCTACTAAATTTGTGAAAGTTTAACGGGACATTTATAAGATATATTTTGCAAAATCCCATCTTTTCTGTACAAAATGTAGGTATGGGTTGGTTATACTTTTCGAAAAATAAGAAACATATTTGGGAGTCTACATAAGTATTTCCCAATTTTTAAAGTTTCTAGGTAACCATAAGTATAAAGTAGTTCATTCTGTTTAATTTCTACTTGTAATATGTTTTTATAGTAAACGTACGTATAACAGTTTGTATCTCTTTAATGTTTGCTCTTTGACAAAGAGAACTTAATTTAATAGGATTTTGGTTTTGTTCTGTTCACTCCCGGTTTTCACCTAGTTCTATTGTTACTCTATTAATTACTTAGCAGCCTTTTACAGTTTTCTTTAATTTTTTCTTTAGTAAAACTACTTAGGCAATAAGTTCAGGAAATATAAGCACCCTCGCACCCTTACTTTGTCATCATTAAGAACTTGTCCCTACTGTTGCAACTTCACAACTTTAGACACAATAGTTAGCGGCTGGGGACTCATTAGTGTTATAGTGAACAGTTTAACAAATAATTAATGCTGCTAAAACAATTACAAGTTGCTTATAAGCCCAAGTTGTTTAAGTAACCCAATTATCGTAGAGCACAAAGAGACTTTGTGAGTCACTGTAATGAGTGGACAAGGTCAAGGACTAAATGGAATTGTTGATTTTGGATGGCTGCCAAAGGAGGACTTTGCTCGTCACTATTTGCTAAACAAATCGCTTAAGACCCCGGCGAAACAACACCCAAAATGCAAACATACATTTGTCAGTCAATTTTCAATTGGCTTTTGATCCTTTGAGCTGGCACGTAAATTTATTTGCCTTTGCTGGGCAATCAGAATGGGAATCAGTATTCGAACTCGAATCTGAATCCCGAATCACAATCAAATCACATTGCCAGTTACAACAACGAAACTGAGCCCAAACACATGCACCTGCACAATGAGAAATCGCCGGATTTGCACAGGTGTATTTGTGCGAAAAAAGCCCCCCGAATATAATGCAGTCAATTGAGTTTTCATTTCAGCGAAAATGGATCAACGAGGCATTGCACTGGTGCAGGCAACAAATCAGCGACTGCCGGCGATTTATTAGTTTGCAAATCGAATTTTAAGGATCCATGTACACAGCCAGGTGTTTGTGCTTTTGAAATATGCCACTCCGACAGGCTGCCAGGGCTCTGGCTAAAATAAACGCATTTCGAGCTAATATTTTAATCAGCTGCATTCATTTATCATTCAGTCGCAGGCCGCAATAAAATGCAAACCATTGGTGTGTACATTTTTAGCAAGGCCAGGCCTTTGAATCGCAATAAAATGTGCTGTAATTAAATATTAAATTTGCATTAAAAATCACCGAGTCATGAGGCAACGCTCACTCTATGCATAATGCAATTTCTGTGCTCATTTCAATTATGCGCCTGCCAATCGGAATTGAAACCCTTTGGGGGGTCCACTCAGCCCCCTTTTTAATTGCGATTCGAGGCAGCGACTTAAAGGAGAGGAAATGGCCATTATTAATTACATTTTATACATTTTATGCGATTTATTATTATGCGCATTATGAAATTGTTTGATTTATGTCTACGGGAGGCGCACTAGAAACCCTGACCCTCTGAATAACTTATTGTTGAACTCTTTCCTTAAACAATAAATCAAGAAAATCCCGTGCTATTTGTTTCATTTGAAGGCTTTGTTTTTACTTATTTTTTTCTGTCGTCTGGGCAGCTGTCAGGCATTCCCACAGGATATTCAAGTATGTGGATACATTATGACATTCTCTTTCAAAAAGGATAAATTGCTTTTGGCGAAAAGAAGTCGAGCGTGAGACATTCCCCCGGGAAAGTGCAATATCTCTTAAAGCGGTTGAATAGTTAACAAGGAATACAACACGTGAAGGGAAACTTTATTTTCCGAGGGAAAACAAAACAGATGCGGAGGTGTGCAGGACGAAAGTTTTCTTAATTTTCAATTAAGCAAAGCAAACAATAATTTAGATGCCAAATGAAAAAGTGTCGCGGAGATTTCTTCCTGCAGTTTCTCAGTTTCCTGTCTGCTGTCTGCTGTCTGAGCAATTAATTTGCTGGAAAAAGGCGGACAGAAATCAGCTGAAAGCATGCAAAAAGTAACACGACAGAAAGCAATTGCAAGAAAATCTCTTTGCTTTATTTACCGCTTAAATTGTGAGAAAACAAGGGTTTATCCGTAATATAGAATAAAGTTTACATAATTTTAAAACATTTTTAACTATTTAGAATCTTTAGAACTTATTTATTATCTATACAAAATATCGTTAAGCATTATGTAGGTTTTCCTGACCAAGCCTGCTTCTTTTAGTTATGTAAAGCAACTTGTTTTCCTTTAACAGGGTATCTTAATGTTGAAACCCGCAATCTTCCGACTTTTCTTTAGTTTTCTTATATATTTTTTGGTGCCTTCCTTCAGCTGAATACGCATAAATTCGCATCCGGCGACAAGATGGCGCAGCGTGCCATGAGTTTCGGCTGCAATACCTCGTTTCACTTAAAGCGTTGAAATTGTCAACGCTGCACTTTGTCGGACAGAGACAGCTAGCTAGCTAGCTCTATTGCCGTCTCAGTCTGTGTTTGGCAACATGGCGTATGCAGCACTTCCGCTGAGCGAAAAAAGCGGAACGGAAATGTGCAAATGAGTGCGCCTTGAATATCTTAAGCAGGCCATGGATCCACCAAGTTCCCATTCCCAAAAATCCCCCCTTCTCGCTGTCATTTCAATTATTGTTTTGTGTTGCTTTTGCTTTTGTTTTTGTGCCCTCCTCTTTTTCGTTTCGAAAAGATGACAAGCTGGGCAGAAATTACGATTTAGCCTTCTACAGTTGACATTTTTTTTTTAGTATTATTTTGCTTTATTGGAAAACTATATACAGACAGAGGGAGAGAAAGAGAGAGTGCAAAATGGAGCACCAAAAGTGGCAGAAAAAGGCCAACCAGTGCTGAAAAATGATAGAAAACAGATGGAGAGGAACAAAATAGGCCTTAATTTATTAGTAATTGTAATGAGTGTGCTTAAAAAATCTATATATATTTTACCAATATATAGTGACATTTTCTGTAATAAAGTTTCACGTCAACAATCAATCCTATCAAAAACAATTCAACAATTAAATCGGATCTATCGATGGCTGCCTTAACCCAAATTGGATTAAAGCGCCTGTTGGCCGCAAAACCAATTCCCACTGAGCTATTTCAATTTGTTACATTTACCAACGGCAAACAGCAATCGGCCTTTAACCCTTTGCCTCCACACATTTAGCATCAATTACCATCGCGTTCTGGGGAAAAACAATCTTCTCCTCTTCGGGGTCTCTGGACAGCATTAATTAGATTTCATTTTCGGGTACGATGTGAAAAACAATACATCAATACGGCCTTGGTCCAAACAACAAATGTAACGATACTGGAAATTAACAATGGACAAGGTTAGGCAATCAAAATTTCGACAGATCAGGTTATCACAGGCCCAAAATGAGATATCCCAAGGGTCACCGGAAATCCTTCTAAATGGAGGGGGGGAACATGGCAGCTGAGAAGCACTTTAAAAATTCCATTATTCGAGATTACCAATGTGAATTTTAGCCACAAACTCCATTTCTCCTTTCACTTCGTTAGTTTTTCATCGAATCGCATTGAAGTCAAGTTGCACTCGTCCAGTTAGTGTGGCGAAAATCTTGTTAGAGAGGAAATGTGGGGGAAAGTCTGTCCAACTTTGACCGCAGAAAACGCGTTTCCATTTCCGACTTTTGTGATGAATGACAGCAACGAGTGTGTGCATCATTCATCAGACCGTGGTGGAAATTCAGGCACTTTTCATGTGTGCGCAAGTGTGCGTGTCTGGGCGGTTTGGGAAAATTGAAAAATTCATTACAATTAGTTGGACGCCAGTGGATTGTCCAGACCGAAATGGTTTTTCTTCCCATCAGCTACTTCACTTTCCCATTTGTTCGAATCTTTCTCTCCTCTTGTCTCTTTTTGACCATTTTATGCGATAATTTGACAATTATCACACTCTCGGAAAAGTTGTTTTGTATGTGACAGACACAAACGGGAATGTCAAGTGCAAGCCAGGTCAACGAGGGTCTTAATATTAAGGTGCCACCGAAGGCTGTGTCAAATATATAAATTCGGGTGTTTGGTAGAAATTTATTAAATACCCTATTCGGGAAGTTGTATGGATTTTTAGGTTCTATCATATAATATTACTAAGGTCTATTAATTCCATTTATAGGGCTTTCTTTCTTGCGATTATCCTCCTTAATCTTTAGCTAAGTCTTTACATTATCAGCTCATGCTTAAATACCATTACTAATTATCTCCGTATAACTTTTAAGACCCTCTTCCAAGGGTATCCTCAATTTCATCTGGCTATTATCCGAGCTATGTCTGGCATTGTACCAACGCAATCTGTGCGAAACTTTATTAGCTTGACCAGCTGTCACATGGCGACCTTTATCACATTAAAACAGGCGCAGAAAAATACAACAGAAATGGTAGAAAAATAAAATCTTGTTATCCCGTCAGTGTGAAAAACACTTGCCTACAACCAAAAAAAGAAATCTAGCCCACCTTTCTGCCGCCGCATTTTTCTGTAGACACAGACCCTTTCTTTATCTCTCTTTCTCTAATTGATCAAAGAAGCTGGTCTAAAATGAGAGGCACAAAAAAAAAGAAAACTTCTCAAAACTTGCCTGAACAATTTTCACGCCAACTTAAAGCCGCTTAGAAGTGAACTGAGGAGCGAGCAGACAAACACAGAAGTTCGGAAAGGAATCTTTCTGGTCGAGTGGACTTCTGGGCTCGTACTTCATCATCATCATCATCTGGCCTACCTTCCATCTTTTTGCTATTATTTTATTTAAGTTTTTTTTCGGGGAGAACTTCTCCACTCTGCACTCATTAAGATGCATTGCAATCTGTGTGTGCAATATGCTTTTTACCTGGCCCAATGATGATGATGATGATAATAAACGGGAAAGTTTTTCCACAACTTGAGCTGATTATTATGCGCCGACAAACTTGGAATTGTTAATGCGTGTTAAAGATTTTGCATTAATTATCTGAGAGTGGCGGTGGTGGGAGAAACTTTAATTAAGTCATTATGCAATTGTGCATTGCGCATACGCCGTGTGTGACGGCTACTGTTTACCAAGAATTGTAGCGTGTATGCAAACTAATTAAAACGTGCAAAAGTTGACTTCTGCTGCAGTTTGGTACTTGTTTATTTTTTTGTTTCTTTTTACACAAGCAGCACAAGCTCTTTGAAAAGTCATTTAAGGAGTTTTGAGAACTTTAATAAAATAAAAACGAAATATGAAACATATAAAGATAGCTATGAAGTTTTGATAGTTTCAAATAAAATCGAATTCCACTTTATATTAAAATAAATACCAACCATTTAATACTCCGTGTTTATTGCGAAACTAGAGACTGTTCTAATAAAGTTTATATCTTTTTAGTTATAAGCGCAAACAAAAATAATTTAAGCTCTCAAATTCCGGTATTTAAAGTTTCGTCTAAATAAATAGAAAAATAAAATAATAATATGAAAGCAAATAAACAAACAAATAAAATCTCTAACAAACAAATAGAAAAGCCATAAATGCTGAATACTGAAGCAACCAAATTCCGATTGCCAGAAGAGGAAAACCAAAAACTTTTTCGACAAATGCCATAAAATGCAAGAAAAAAAAAGAAGCTGCAAAACTTCTTTGGCTGCACAATTTTATGGCCTCAACCTTTATCTACATGTATGTATTTGAGTGAGAGTAGAAGTCCATTCCCCGGGGCCTTTGACTCCCGAATTTGCTTTGGAAAAAACTTTGACTCAGGCTGATGATTTAATTGCGAGTGCAGGTGAAGTAAGAAGAAGCACTTTAAGCTCGACGAAGGCTCTCTCCTGTCGTTATCCCTTCCTGCTATAGCTCCTTTTCTCAAACTTACCATCCCTTGGCTTTAGCTCGCATTGTCAACGCTCAGACAATTGAGCTCAAGTGTTGCCACTTGGATTGGAGTCCCCTCAGCACTGGCCTCATAACAAGTATAAATGTCCTGGGGAAGGTCCTGCTGCGACCACAGCGAGGCGCAGCTGGCGGGGGAAATCCGGGAAGCCCTGTCGTTGTGAGGCAAGACAATAAAAGTGCTGGGCCAAAAGTTTTCCCAGATAAGCCCGAGCACGTGTCGCTGAATGTGGCCGAAGCCTTTATGACGTATACGCCGTGTGTTGCCAAGTGGAATCCTGTTTTGCAGTTCATCTGCCTCGATTGGAGTTTACCATATTTTCTTCAGCATTCAGTTAGATGTAGAAGACGGCTTTTCGTGGAAAAGAGCAATACTTTCTAAACTATACTTGAGCTGAATTCAAATTCTCATAATAAACTCACTTTTCACAAGAACACTAAATCTTCAAAATCCAACCAAAGGGAACATTCAAAATTATTTGCTTTGTGCTACAATTTGAACGTATTTATTGATTAACTTAGATCAGACTTGCTTGACTTTAATTCCGTTTCCTTTTGTCTGGGAGCAAACACAAGCTCCATTTACCAAGAGCATTGCTTACTTTTCTCTATTATTACAACTATAATGGTCCGACTGCTTATTGTCCTTGGCTCCGCAGGATCCACAATGCCAGCAGTGTTGATTGTTTGGGGGGCAGCATCATCTTCATTCCCGGGAACATTTTATCGCACAACCACGGACACGTCCTCGGCTCTCGTTTAACTTTTGACCTGCTTGCGGCCTTTGTCTTCCCTCCCAAGTGTTATTTCTATTTCTATCATCTTTTGCTTTTTTCGGCCCCATTGCGTCGCATAATTCACAAAAGTTTATAATCAAAATAGCCTCATCGGAGGGCTGGAGAATGTTCCGCCCCCGACAACTAATTGAGTTGCCAGCGTACGAAATTTGAGCTTGTTTTTTAATTTGTGGATGGAGGAAATTATTATCAGCACTTTGCCAGCTACTTTTATAACCTGGTCACTGGATCACAAATTAGCAAAGAGCTTGGCCCAAGGACACGGCAAGGATTGGGCAGGTACTCGTGGTACCACTACATTCACGTGTATATTTTATTGAACCGACTGTGATTTTACCAGCAGAGTGAGCAGTAAATTCTCTAGGCGTTCACTGATTGCTACACGAACAGTCAGAGGCCGAAAGGACGAGCATTGAGGTCAGCTTGAGCAAACACGCACCCAAAGCCAAATCAAGTCGAGCTGACTTGGCCCAAACTACTGCTGGCCGCAATCCACCTTCCGGAGATTTCTTTTCTGCTGCTCCTGCGTCCTTGCACTATCAGCACAAGTCGATGGGGGGAAAAAATACAAGTCCTGCTTGGCCAGGGATAATGAAATAAGCCACAACAGCACAACGGCTCCTCGAACATATTGAGTGGAAGCTGCACAAACAAATGAACTAAATGTGAACACGTAAGGTAAATAGCGGCTGGCAGAGATTGAGGCTAACACAGAAATTGTGGGAGGAAATAAGAAAAAATGGGAGACATGGGCTTAATTCTGAATTTAATCGGTGGAAGTACACTTGGGACAATGTCAAGAGAGTAAAAATACTAAGACATTGTAGAAGAGAATTCTTAATATATATTAAATATATTTAGATTGAATTAAATTACTTCTAGTTATTGAATATGTTAGTAAAGTTTCTCTAGATTCCACTGTATAAAGATACAACCAGAATTTTTCTCGCATTTTCACAACTGAAATCCGTGAACAAAAGTGCAATTAATCAGTGGGACGTGCCACACCCACATTCATGGTCCGCACGCACACAAAATGTTGATAAAAATGTGCATTGCCACTTGCAACGTGTTGCGAGATTGTTGACTCGCCTTTATTTATACAATTTTTTGTTACCAGTTTTCGGACTTTCTGTTTTTCCCCCTCAACAATGCGGCAACTATTTGTTCATAGTTTTTTTTTATTGTTCTTTGCATCATGGGTATTTGTTAAATGCTTCGAGTTTTTTGCGCAAATTGTTTGAACAAACTGTCACCAAATGACGGCGGCTGGTGATGATGGCTCGCTAAGAGGATGACTTTCGTTGTTATGAGTGTGTCCGGATGGGTCACTTTTAAAGGGAGTGAATACACACATTCAATTCTTGACACATTTTTGAAAGTAATTAAGTCATCTCTCTTTTCAGCGAAGAATTTTTATAAAATGTGTAGAAAGGTCGCAGGGCTTTAAATGATCAATCATTCGGCACTCTCTTCATTTACTATTATTAACTTACCTCCGTTTTTAGCTATAGAAATCTTAAAATTCATTTCCAGGCAATTTTGCTTTTTACGCTTAAAGAATCTTAAATAACAACAAAAAAATATATACAGACTGGTATATATCGAGAGGTTTAAGAGGCAACTTGCACAAACTGAAAACTGCAGCGAGGCATGGCGAGGGGCAGATAAGCTGCATCTTATGCAAATGTAATTAAAATGCAACAGAGAGCGCTGTTTTACAATATTTTATGCCATTTCGCTCGCTATATTTTCCTTCATTTTTTATTTCGTTAGTTTTTTGGTGTTGCTTAGGATGAGAATGGCTTAGCGTCTCCCTCTGTCTCTCTCCCTTGGTGTTCTATCTATCCCTATCTATTCTGGTTGAATGAAAATGAGCGTTGTTTTCTATTTATTTTGAAAGCGATAATTAAAACAAATAAAAGTTAATTAAATTCGGTTTGAAGCGTGAAATGACCTTATGGGGGCACCTGCAGGACTTACTCCGTAACGGCTATTGTCGGAGCTACATAATCAAGTAATACGAAACCCAAAGACTTTACTAATTGGTTCACATAACAAACAGACTTGGTGAGGGGAAAAAAACCGACACACAGGTGAATCAAGAATCGTTCTAACAAAGCCAAAGCTCTCTCGGTCTCCCTGCCACGCTTTAATCTGATTACAAAGCACTTTTTTGCCGTCCTGCCTTATCCTTGCAGCGGGATTTCCCGCTTTCCTGCTTTTCATTGTCATTTTGTCACCTTTGTTGTGATTGTTGCCAACGTCAAACTCAGATTATGCAAGTAAGAGAAATTCTCCACTCCACTTTTGATTTATTCAACGTGACGTCCAGCCAAAAAAAATGAAAGAAAGTTCCTGGTAAATGAAACAAATGTGTGAAAAATAAACTGGATTTGAGCCCAGTTCCTGTCTGTTGGAAATTTAATTTCGCAACACAAAACATACAATTTACCATCACAAAGAAGGTTTTAGTGTCAGGTCCAGACTTCCTGTTTTTGGTGGTTTTGTCAGTTAAATATATTTTGAAGCAAATGAATTTGTTAGAGATATAATTAAAATACATTATTTCGTTGCTTAAATTGGGGAAAAGTATTTAAAGATAGATCAAAGGTTACTACTATTAAATTGAAATCTGTAATATCTAACTGAAATATTATACTTTACTTAGTTGAAGTGAGTAATTGGGTAAAGAAAGGCCTGAAGTCATTTGATGTTGCCTTTAATTAAGGGGTTGATTGGGTGCGATGAAAGGGGATGAAGAAACTCATTAGAAAATTCAATATTCAAGGCACTACCTTGGGAATAAGCACTTCTCTTCGCCTAACTTTCTACAGTATTATTATTTCTAAATAATATTATTTACTTTGTAATCTTGAACCTGCTATAACCTTGCAAATATTTTCTGCTCTTCCTTGCAGGTAAACAAACAAATCGAATTATCTACCCAAACTACTCGTAAAAACTGGCACTCAGGTAAGGTTGGTACTTCGTTTAACCGCATCGAGAACAAACTTTAATTACTTTGACGCTAAAGTTCGATGCAGTTAACTTTATGGGCAATCCCCATGAACTTTAAGCTGCTTATAGGGAGGAACAACAAATGTTGGGAAAGTCTGTGAAAGCCGGAAACTTTCATGTACGCTGGGGTCAATAAAACGCAATGGAGGCAAAAACCTCTCCGATTGCTTGGTGGGAAAAAAGAGAATACCTAAAAATATTCATGACTGTTTGTTAGCCACATGTTCTACAATTCTTCTACCAAGATACCAAATTTGTGTGCTGCAAAACGAATACACACAAACACACACAACAAAATTGTATAGATACCGCACCAAAAATATTGCGCATACGCCATGAGGTACAACACCTGATGCACCATACCAGTCAAGCACTTTGGTTTTCACCAAAAAACAAATATTACTGGCAGCATCGAATGGTCAACGGGAAATCTAAACATCGTCCCACATACATATCTTATATTTCCATTTCCGCGACCAAAGTCAGCCAACGAAATATAAAACCGAAACTGGAAGTGCGACCGAAAATGAAAAGCAAATTTTTCGAAGGCAACTAGCTAACATTTGAACTATCGTTGCCATTGTTTCATTTACACAAATAATTTCATTGCACAAATTCGAATCGAAATGGAAACGGCAATCGGAATATAGAAATATATATATAGCTATCTATACAGTTATAATATCTATAAATCCGTGTGCCCCAGATAAGCCATGCTTCCGTTGCACAAGAATTTTCGTTTTCCACTGGAATTGTTTGCCGTATTCATGCGAATATGAATATTCTTCTATTTGCACTGATTGCATATTTGATTCGGGATATGAATGTGAAAATTTCGAATGCCTATGCCGTAAAAGGACGTCTAAGAGTGTCCTTAAATTTAATTTTGTTTAGTTTCAGGTTTAATATTCCCAAGAGTTGGCCCCGAACATAGTTTTATGCTTAGGTGTCGACCCAACATAAACCGGAAATTGTAGACGCAACAAACATTGTGTAATATGGCACCACCGACCGCATGGGGCATAAACAATATTTGCAGTTGGCTGATGTAGATAGAGGCGATGGCGGAACAACAATGAATTTGCGGCCATAAAAGCCAAAACATTTTGCAGCAGCACTAGCTCCGTAGCACCAGCTGCTAGTTGAAAGTAACAGTGGCCACAGACAGAAGTCTGGAGACGTTTTTATGAACACACACAACACATCTTGCAGCCCGCATTCCGTACATTCCGCATCCTACATCCTTCGATGTCGCTCTCTCTGTTTCCTCCTCCATCGATGGCATCCCCATCCTTTCGTCCTGCCATATTCCATCTCCATTTGAAGCACATTTCAATGGTTTTTATGGCAAGAACATCAATCAAATGGAAAATATTATTGACAAAACATGCGCACGACATTGTTGATGCGATTTCTCACAAAAAAAAGTGAAGCAAATATTAACGTGCACTTAAAGTCGAATTTTTTTGTATACATTTCTAAAGCTTGAAAAATGCAGTAAATTTATTATTACAGTTTTGTCAAAGAAAATATATTAATACAAGGAAATGAGAAGAATATATTCAGATTAGTACAAAACTGCTAACCGAACTGAAATCAATGAATTTTTGGCTGAGTTATGACTGATTTCCCATTCGTTAATTCCCAATAAGTAAATTTTGAAATCTTTTGATATTTTTCGAAAATAAATTAATACGAGTAATTTGTAAGAGTGTATGCACTCGACACACAAATAAAACAGAAACATGTTAAGTAAAATAAGCAATTTGCGGACGTGCCGCCGCAAAACTAGGCAACAATTTAAATTGTATCGCAGCGGAATAGTTTGATAAATTGCTGCAAAAAATTGATTGATGCCGAGGACGCTTCGAGGACGTCTGGAAAAATGCTTTTCCTTTTCCCCGTCTCCCTTGGCACAGAGAGGCGTGGGCCGTGTCACTTGGCAGACAAGTGTCGATAAGTCACGCGTGACTCTGGTCTCGCTCCTCTGGTCTGGCATAAATCAATGTAATTAATTTGAGTTTATCAAACGCTGAAAGTTCGCTCTCTCTCTGATGGCCATTCGAGCAGGATAATTATCTCCATTTGTGTATATAATATAATGTCGGCTGAGGCTTGTGTTATTGGTGTCTGTCATTACCGACAGACATTCGCTGTTGAGTCTCCGTGTCTCGAGAGAAAAGATAAAGAGCCGGCACAGAAACAGAAACACAATCAGATGCTGAAACTGAGACCGTCTGAACAAGGAGCCAGCCACTAATTTTTATTAATAGGATTCTAATTTGTTGGCCACTTTTCTCCATTAGCCCCGCCAACGCCGTCCTTCTGCCTTCTGAGAAGCTCTTTGTGTTGCCTTAAAGAATTTAACTTGACAGAGAACTTAAATTGGTTTATTTTCCAGTCGGTCTCGTCCACCTGTCGCTCTTCAGGGGCGGAATACCTGATGAAAAGTCTTGAATATTCCTGGACAGTTGCGTTGAAAGTTTCTGGCTGCGAGATACAATTTAATGCTTCACTGCGATGCGGTGGAAAACTCATTTACCTCGGTGCCCGAGACTTTTGAATGCGAGGCACGCATTTCGGCCAACTATTTCCACTGGCTTTCTCTACTGGGCTTTCGTAGGGCTTCTCCAAGGAATAGTGGCAGCCAATCAATGGGCATATGGGCTATGATATAGAGGGAACGGGCTAAAATGCCCGACATGTTTACACCGTTCGATTGGCAAGCTGCTGGATGCTATTAAAAGTTTTGCCAAAGTTTCGCACATAATTTAAACTATGACACGGGGCCACAACTTGCCGTCGATGTCCTTTCAGCATGATTAGTCGTCCCTTGGCCCAAAAGGCAGCAGCAGAAGAAGCAGCAGCAGCAGGTGTGCTGGCAAGTTTCCGGTGATATAGCACTTTGTCCACTTGACGTAGTTTAGTGACACTTTAAAGCTTTTTTTTCCCAAAAGACTGAAAGAAAATTAGCTCTTGAATCACAGAACAAGAAAATGTTCTTTCAAAAAGAAGTATTTGGAATATCAAATTACAAAAGGATTTAATAGTTTAGTTAATGTTCAGACTTTATTTCTTGCTACAATTTATTTAAAATTTATTGCATAATTTCTCCCAGTATATTCAATGCACTCCCAGCTGATATCCTAGTAGCTCCATTGACAGTTAGCGAAGTTTTCTCGCAGTCAATTTGCCGTCGAAACTGTGAACTGAGAACTGCGAACCGAGAGCCAAGAACGAATCCCACTCGAGTGGCGACAACTGGTAATTGTGAGGGCTGCCCGCCTGACTAACCCATTTCTGGGCCATTCATTATGCAAAGGCTGCTACTGTTGTCCGCATAAATTCGGCAGGGGCCGAGACCAGCATAAACAAGTCAAGTGCAAGAACGAGCTCTCTAGTTTTTGGTCAGGCCAGAATTATGGCCATTTGGTAATTGTACAATAGTATGGCCAACAACTACAACGGCAATGACAGCTGTTTTCGGGGCTGAAACACGATGCAGCCAAGCGCCTTGTTCGCTTGCATCTTCCCCAGTGTCGTTAAATACGGATGGAAAATCTTTCGTTTATTCCTGTCCAACTTTCACTCCCTCTCACTCTCTATATCCTTTCTTTTTGTTGGCCACAGAAACCACAAACTGCCAGCCCTCAGGAAAACTCATTTGCTTTTTGTCGCCAACATCATCATCTCCACCTCCATCGTTGTGAGGCCGAAAATGTTATTTAGGTCGGGTCTGCTGGTTCAGTATTCACTTTCCTCTTCAAATTTCTTTAAGAATATTTTGGGGTTTTTATTTTTCTTTCAACAATTTATCATCCACCTGGGTCCTAATTATATACATTCCATCTTTTTTTTTATCAATTAATGCCCTGCCAAATTTTGGGTTCATAAATTTGCCAATGTAGGGACGTGACAAAAATTCTTATTGACTTTCTTGGAGGCGGCTGTCAATTGAATTTAATGGCTTTTGGTGGGTGCTGCTGTGTCTGGCATTTAAACTAATTAAAAAGTGCCCTTCACGGAAACTTTTGGGCGGACGTAAATCGAGTATCTTGGCTGTGATAATTGGGGAAAGTGTGAACATGCTGAATACCTCAGTGGATGGGAGAAAAAACCTCAGTAACCACAAACATGACAATCATATACACATCACACAGACGGACACAAAATAACCGAATGAACCGCAGCAACATTGTTACCTCGGCCACGCATATAGTATATTTGCATATATTATTTTTTGTGAAAATCCAGGACCAAGGACCAACAGCAGGGAACAGCTGCCAGTCAGGGGCAGTGAGGGACAGGCAGCTGGAAAACTGACAGACAGCCAGACTGACACAAGAACCGACCGCAATCATAAAAAAATCAGCAGCAGCCAAGCGACAAAATGCATTTGAACAAGTTTTTACGACGCAGTGAGGGGGGTTTAAGAATTGCAATAAAATATTTTTGCAACAATTTAGATTCCACAGTTTCCTCTCGGCGGCATTAGCTTCGGACATGCAGTTAGCTTGTCTTTATAGCCCCGGTCCCATTAAGCGCCATTAATGGCAGCCCCCCTCAGGACACACACACACAGAGGCGGATGGTCAGTGATTTCCTTTCAAAGAAGGATATATCGTACATTGTGTGTTGGCAGTGCAACGGAGGTCGTAAAATAAAATGGCTAAAGGAAAACTGCATCTTGGCCAATTAGTTTTTACCTTGGAAAGAAAAAAGGAAAGGAAATGCTGCCCTTTCCCGAATTTTTATCGGTGAGGCGAACGAGTAAACTTAAACTTGAATTATGGTTACTTGGGTCAAGTAAATTATAGAAAAATCGAAGAACACTTTTAAAGCAGGACTTATCAATCATTTCAATGAAACAAATAATATATATATATATATATATACCTTAAGTAGTGATGCTCTCACCCAAGATCTTATTTAAATAAAATAAAAGTTCGTGAAAATTCGAGAAATAAAAGTTAAGACAAATACAGACCCGCGCGAATGGCCATTATTATTGACTTTAAGCTTCGTAAAAATGTATTTCCAGCCATGTGCCATTGTTTATTTTTCCTTTTGCTATTTAATATCGTTAAAATTCATTCAAGTGCGAAACTTGACGATAAACTTGGCCGCACCATGGAGAAGCGAATCGAATCATGGGGCGGGGCGGGGATGGCATGTGGAAAACTGTTAAGAAAAGCTCCGAGAGAAAAATATGGCGTCTTTGATTTTGACATTGTGCCACATCACGTAGTGCATATACATATATAAATATGTTTGGATGGCGGAACGCCTGAACAAGCGAAAATAGCGCATAAATTTATGACACTCGAAATAAAGGGAGGGGGCGTGGCATGTGGCATGTGGCATTTGTGCAGCTAAGCGTGGCAGCTTTTCGGGGTTGTGGAAAAAAATGTATATGTATATATTGAACACTATTTATTTGGCAGGGGAGCAAGCAATGGCGACACACACTTTCCATGGTCTAAATAAGTGATAAAGTTGACTTTGATTTCGCCACTCGTTCACTCTCTTCGAGTGCAGTTAACCCGAATTGCTTCAATGTCAGCTTTTATGGGCGCACAAAGGACCCAGAATCCTGGGGTTTCCTCCCAGGGATTCAACGGCAGCTGTCCAAACATTGCACACACAATTCGCCATCAAATTCGTTGAATGTCAGAGTGTCTGAGAGAGAGTGTGTGTGTGTGGGAAGGCTCAAAGGCTCAATGGGATGTCTTCCATTTGATTTTTGGGATAGTTGGAGCGAGGGGAAGAGGAATGCAATAAAATTGGTGTTAGATAAATAGATAAAGCATTTCAAGGGGTGTGATTCGCCCCCTAAGCCGATAAGGTTGCCCGGGATAAAAGCTTTCCAAATTGGGTTAACTTTTGAATTTTATTGCGAAATATTTTGTAGGCCACTTTCTCAATAAATTCTATACATATATTTATATTCGCTTATGGCGCTCTTTAAATTCCACACATACATCCCGGCAATGTGCTTAATAAAAGCTCATAAAATTTCATTTATCTGAGCCAGAGAAGAACTCAAAGTCCCTCCTGGCATGCGGAAAAAATCTGCGTCAAAAATATATGAGGCAACATGAAATTTTCATAACTTAAACATCAGCATTCAATATACTATGTATATGTATATATATATATATATTGCATTCACCTACACAAGGCACAGCCAGCAGCATCTGCATATTGAAAAATTGAATTTTTATGTAATAAAGACAAGGGAAAAATTGCTGAGAGGATTTAATGAAAATATTTGCATATATGTATGTAGTGTATTCCGGTCAGACCATATTTGCAATTATGCAGAAAAATTAAAGAGGCAAACAAATAATATTAATGCGAGTTGAATAAATAAAGAACAGCGGATTTTGCGGGGCTTACAACTCCACTTATTAATCATAATTATAGTCTTAAGTTCTGATTTTCCAATTACTTCACAATTAATTGACTTGGCACGAAGATACCATTATTTATAATGACATATCGTGGGTAATTTGCATTGCAATCTCACTGAAAAGGCCCAGGAAAGTAATCATTGCCCTGCAACCCAAAAAACCCAAAAAAAGAAAAATTCATAGTTATAAAATGTCAAAGGAATATGCTCATCTGGCAAATGCAAGGCCTTTAAGCAAAGCATAAATATTAATAATAAGGATGCTGAAAATGATTTGCATTTAATGTCGGTCTTGCTGCAGGATTTTCCACAAGTTTTAATTAAAATGTCGTCACATGGAAACCCAAATACAACTGAGTAGGCAATTAGCAATGTTTTGCCATAAATTAAATTCAAAATTGTGCCCAAACATTTGCTAATTTCAACTGCGGAAGGACTGCGAGTGCAAAGGGTTTGCCATTTTATCACATACACACACTCAACACACACCATGTGTGCCCAGTATGCAAAGCGAGTTGTCAACCTGCAGGAGCAAATGAGCATAATTCTTGCGCACAGATAATTCCCAGTCAAGACAACAAAATTATAAACCGAAACACAAACAAGACTGGGGACAAGGGAAAGTTTTCATCTGTGTTGTCCCACACAGGATAGGATTCCTAAGTAAATTGATAAACAGACACACTTGAATCGAGAAACTGTGAGAAAATTATGTTAGTACCTAAAAGGTCGTTTAATGTATTAGCTATATTTAATTAAATATATAATGTTGATCGTTTTTGGAGCATATATTATATTCCTTTAGGGCATTTCCATTAACAGCAAACTAAATATATTATTATTATCGATCGATCGTTTTTATCGCAGCTATATAATTATATATATATATATACTTTTGCACAAAATTCTAGATTACTATATAATTAAATAACAGATGAAAATTTTCTTACAATTTTCCGATTGTTCCTATGGCAGATATATATAAATATGTATATATATAGTCCACGTATTCGCTATGCTCCGACTTATATACTAGTTAAATAATATAGAAGAATAACCCCATAGTTTCATTGAAATAGCTTAAATTCGTTCCATAATAAAACTCGCGCATCTATGCATATGATTCCCAACTGGTTCTAACATCCGCGGAACGAAGTGACTGCTGCCGGACGAGTCTCAGACATGTGTTGTGTTCAAAAGTTGCAAGTCATTGTTTATTAGTGTTCAAAGTTAGTAACTGCTAATAGATACTTACTACTAATAGATACTTACTGCTCAGAGTTAATTAATGTTCATTGACACTTACTGATCATAGTTAATTTCTGATCATAGCTATTTACTGGTCATAGCTACTTACTGATAATAGTTACTCACCGGTGATAGTTACTTAATGTTCATTGCTACTTACTGGTCATAGGTAATTACTGATTATAGTTCTATAAATCTTCCGATTGTTTCTATAGCAGCTATATATATATATATATACATATATAGTCCACCGATTCGCATGCTTCGACTTATATGCTGGTAAAATAATATACAAGAATAACTTCTTAGTTTCATTGAAATACCTTAAATTTTTTGCAAAAAAAATCTTGCGCATCTGTGAATATGATTCCCAACTGGTTCTAACGTCCCCGGAACGAAGTGACTGCTGCCGGCCGAGTCTCAGACATGTGTTGTGTTCAAAAGTTGCAAGTCATTGTTTATAAGTGTTCAAAGTTAGTAACTCCTAATAGATAGACTGGTTATAGATACTTACTGCTCAGAGTTAATTAATGTTCATTGACACTTACTGATCATAGTTAATTTCTGATCATAGCCATTTACTGGTCATAGCTACTTACTGATAATAGTTACTCACTGGTGATAGTTACTTAATGTTCATTGCTACTTACTGGTCATAGGTAATTACTGATTAGCTACTTACTGATAATAGTTACTCACTGGTGATAGTTACTTAATGTTCATTGCTACTTACTGGTCATAGGTAATTACTGATTATAGTTCTATAAATCTTCCGATTGTTTCTATAGCAGCTATATATATATATATACATATATAGTCCACCGATTCGCATGCTCCGACTTATATGCTAGTAAAATTATATAGAAGAATAACCCCTTAGTTTCATTGAAATAGCTTAAATTTTTTGCAAAACAAATCTTGCGCATCTGTGCATATGATTCCCAACTGGTTCTAACATCCCCGGAACGAAGTGACTGCTGCCGGCCGAGTCTCAGACATGTGTTGTGTTCAAAAGTTGCAAGTCATTGTTTATTAGTGTTCAAAGTTAGTTACTGCTAATAGATACTTACTGCTCAGAGTTAATTAATGTTCATTGATACTTACTGATCATAGTTAATTTCTGATCATAGTTACTTACTGGTCATAGCTACTTACTGATAATAGTTACTCACTGGCCATAGTTACTTAATGTTCATTGATACTTACTGGTTATAGATAATTACTGATTATAGCTCTATAAATCTTCCGATTGTTCCTATGGCAGCTAAATATATATATACATATATAGTCCACCGATTCGCCATTCTCCGACTTACATACTAGTAAAATTATATAGAAGAATAACCCCATAGTTTCATTGAAATAGCTTAAATTTGTTCCAAAATAAATCTCGCGCATCTGTGCATATGATTCCCAACTGGTTCTAACATCCCCGGAACGAAGTGACTTCTGCCGGCCGAGTCTCAGACATGTGTTGTGTTCAAAAGTTGCAAGTCATTGTTTATTAGTGTTCAAAGTTAGTAATTAATCATACATATGTACTTACTGGGCATACTTACTGGAAAAAAAAAATATATAGTATTATTATCTACGAAATATTTTAACAAAAATTTATATCAAAGTTTTAAAAGCTTTGTAGTACTTATTTTTCCTCTCTGTACATTTGTACAAGTTGTATATATGGGCTGTTAAACGGCTCAAGTTTTGTCGCATCCTTGGCACAGCTGCTGCCTGAGATTTGTGTGTTGTCCTCAGGTTTGTCCTGTGGTCCGACGGTCTCTCTGCATTTATTTAATTAAAGCGCACTGGTTTTGTTGTTGTCTGTTGTTATTGGTGCAATTATAAATGATATATGTAATTTACTAGCTGCCTGACATCTCAGCTCTCTGATATGTCTCATTGTCAGTGACTTTGTTTGCACTTTCCTCCGGTCGTGCCATTGTTCTTCGAGTAGTTCTTCCCCGGTCTCTGTGTATTTGCCCAACCTGCCATATTAAATCATCTGTGTACTTTGAGTCAACTCAGGCGGAATGAGGGTCTTTTGTGGGGCAATTTGAAATTCATTTGGAGGAGTTCGAACAATTCCGGCGGCCACAATAGGTGTTGTGCAGCATTACCAGCGGTAATAATGGTTAATTATGTGACTGAGTACATGGGGAACAAGAGGTTTAAATGGGCTGAAAATAATATTCCACTCGAATTCATTTGCCCATCGCATTACCTCGAACTTAGGTCCTGTGATCAAATGGAAAATCCATGAATATCAAATAAATTACATCATCGCACATGCAAATAAAAATCAAATGGAAATCCAAAATATCCTGGCCTGCTTAATATGCGAAACGCGTTTCCCACGCACATGGGAAAATACAAAAAGAAGGAAAACGAGGGTAGGCTCTTAAATAAAAGGCAAACAAAATGTTTGTCGCCTCAATAAGAGGCGTCAAATTGTTGCTCTGTCTGGTGAAAAAGTTTTCCTCATTGTGTCTAGTACGTGATAATTGAGCAGACAAAACGAAGTACCAACTCTCTCCTAGTGTCGAATTGAAAATTGAGGAATTTAACCGAGCGAAATGGTGTTTTTTCTCCTAATAAAAACTCTCCTCCTATATCCGACAGTCACCAAATTCATACGCATTGGTATCGCCGATAAAAACGATAATCCGCCCTATTTCGACAAATCGCTGTATGAGGCCGAAGTGGATGAGAACGAGGACATTCAGCACACAGTGCTCACTGTAACCGCCAAGGATCACGATGAGTGTAAGTAGAGGACTCTCCAGAAATATGCCCAGAAATTCCGCAATTATTATCTTACACACACATTTTTCTCTCTCTCTTCTCGTTTTTCCTGAATTTTTTCCCCAAATATTCTTTTTGCGGTCCTCTCCCTCACAGCCTCACGTATCCGCTATGAAATTACAAGCGGCAACATTGGCGGCGCTTTTGCGGTTAAAAATATGACGGGTGCCATTTATGTAGCTGGCGCTTTAGATTACGAAACTCGACGCAGGGTAAGTAAAAATGAAAAAAAAAGGAAAACCCAACAACAGAAAAAAAAAAATGGTACAGAAAGAAAACCGCGTACACAAAAAATGAAAAATGTAAAGTGGAAACCCGTAGAGGAGTCCTCTGTAATCGACAAACGTTCTTCCACAGCGCAAAAATATATTTATGACATAAGCGTTGCGGGCTTAGTCAACTGTGAGATTTGTTTATGTCATTGGAAAGCTCAGAATACATAAGGGACAACAGGGATTATGATCCAGCAAGGATCCAGGATAAAAATTACAGAATTTTTAAAGCTTGAAACGTAGTCACTTTGCTAGCAGCTTCCCTTCTTCTTGGCCAACTATAAAATTCATTAAGAAACTCGCTGGCAGGTTTCCGTCTCCTTTTGAATTTCAATTTACACGCTCCGCGGGGCTACTTAAATATTTAATAGTTCAAACAAGTTTCTGAACATGCGCTGCGGTCAAGAAGTCAAATACCGAAAGCCAGGGAAGGAAGGGATAGAGAAATCCTGGCGAACCATTAATTGAATTGCAATTCGAACAATTCGAACAATAAAGTCGTGCCATTCTCGTGACTTTAATTGAAATGCGGCTGGGGAAAAGTTTCAGCCAAGGCCTATGCAAATAGTTCATGTAATTTAGAATTTGTAATAAATGCAGAAAGTCAGAAAGTCATGGATAGGAGTGAGTGTAAAAAGATATACTATTGAATAACAGCTAATTAATGATGATGTATTTAATATTGAAAATTTTGGGGAAAATGTAGGAAAAGTATATAGATTACAGATGTTAATGTATATTTAAATTGCAAATTCCCATCCCGTTCAGTATGAGCTGCGCTTGGCCGCTTCCGATAACTTGAAGGAGAACTACACCACTGTGATTATCCATGTCAAGGATGTGAATGATAATCCCCCCGTGTTCGAACGACCCACTTATCGAACCCAGATTACCGAAGAGGACGATCGTAATTTGCCCAAACGCGTCTTGCAGGTCAATGAATGAAAATGAAAATGGATAGAAACTTTAGTTCTGAACTTTTGATTTGTTCTGTTCTGTTTTTAGTAGAGTTTTCATTACGCTGTTATTGTTTGTATATGAGGCACAAAGTCCAAACAACGTTTTATGTTTCCCTAGATTTTATTGCATGTGATGAGTTTTTGTTTTGAAGTTTTCCACCCCATGTCCCACCCCTAAAAAACTCTGCCTGAGCCACAGCATTTTATTGCACAACGAGCCCAAGCACAAATAGAATTTTTTAGAAATTTATAGTGAAATGTTCGCTAAACTATTTATTGGACTCTCTCATGATTTCGGAATTTATCATTTGGATTTTATTTCCCCTTTCTGATGCTCTGGGTATCTATGGCAAATATTTATATTTATTTGCAATTGTCCACATGCCCAGAGTGTTTGCAATTTTTTTGCCTGTCTCCTCAGCCACTCAATAAATTGTTGACATATTAAAGGCATTTACTGCCGTGCAATATTAATGGACTTTGCAATCCCTATTTTTTATGTTTGTGCTACACTTGTTTTTTTCTCTTGAGAATACTTACAATCAAAAAATCCAATACTATACATGTTTTTAAGTATAGCGAATGTAACATAAATATTTAAAGCCATTTGCATGCTTCATTCCCCGCTTTCGTTTGATTTAAGGCTGCTGATGGAAAAAAATGACGAAAAGTAATTGAACAATTAAAAAATGCTGTCCTCTCTAGAGTGGACAAATGTTGTAAAATGCGGGCTCGAAAAAATGTTTAAAATTTATTTACAGAGTACACACACAGCCGCGGAGTCGTTTGTAATTGGCAAAGCATTTAAATTTGCGGTTGCTGGAAAAAGTTTATAGCAATAATATTGATTTATCATTAAGCACGCCACATCGGGAGCTGAAAAAAAACAAACCGTATTTTAATCAGAGGATGACTTGGAAATATGTCGATTATCATGCTTAAAATTACTATGCAGCTTGTAATGCATAATTGAATAAGTCGATTAAATTATTGCATTTTAATGAGTAAACAGCACACGATTGAATATGGAAAATGCAAATTCAGCTGCCGAGTCAAGGCCTAGAGATAGTTCAGTAAAACCATCTAGATAATAGAGACCATCTTGGACATTTGTAAATTATTACGCCGGCTTACAATTTTTTCGTTGAGCCAAAAAAAAACAAAAACATATAGTTTTACGTTACCCTTTCAGTAATTTATGAGCATTTAAAATTTATTGTTTAATTTTGTTTGTTTTCCACTCTCTTTTTGTTTCCTTCCCACCCACATCCACCCACCAATGTTTTGCGTTGGCCATATATTTTATTTAATGTTTGCATAAAGTACGAACTGAAATTGGTAGCCTCGGACAGTTTGAATGAAAATCAAACAACAATCGTCATAAATGTGCGCGATGTCAACGATCTGCCGCCGCAGTTTCCGCAGACGTCCTACGAGCGAACCTTCGACGAGGGAATGACCGACACGCCCTTTACCATCATGCAGGTCGCTATGGCTATATTATTTATCACAACTCAGTCCTGTACATAATACCATATGGCATACGGCATATAGCGAATAAACAAAGCAGCTACCCTCTAGTTAACAATTAATTTAACCCAACAACAACCGAGCGACACAAAATCTCATTCAATTTCATTTCACATGTAAACTTTTGTGTAAAACCAGCCATAACAAAAAGTATATATAATGAATAATAGTCGTTTGTGAGGTGTAATATTCGAATAATTGTGTAAATTAAAACGAGAGTCCATCCTCTAATAATAACTCTATAATGATGTAGGATTTTACTAACAACCCAAATAGTGAAATATTGTATTTCCTGTTTCCCCGTTTCAATCAGTGAATTTTAAATTTAAACAAAATCCCTGCGGCATTTAATTGCCAACGTAAATATTGTGCAGACTTTTCACATTTTATAACACGCAAACACTGTTCAATTTTTCCATTAGCCATTTTCCGTTGTTTCCTACCAAAAGCTGTTAATTAAATTCAATATGCTCTTTAAGTATTAATGCCATACATTTGCACGATTAAGCCCGATCCGCCGCCCAGATTTTCTGCTGTGGTTTATTGTATTTCACTTGTGGCTAACTGGTGGCCCCCCAACTAATTTAATTAAAATAAACGTGGACGAAGCTTAAGGCCAACAAAGGGAATTAAATTCAATCTGTCAGCACTCAAGCTTTGATTTTATTTACATTTTACTAACCGTTAGCAAATATTGTTTTATTTACCACGTCTTTCTGTGTTTTCACTCAATTCTAACAATAATATTTTTTCAATGACCAAACTCAATACCCGTCAGTGTTTGTTAAATAAATCATAATCCATCGAAACTAAAGTTTGGTTTTCTGTTAAGCAGAAAAAAATGTTTAAAATGAATGTAAAAAGCCAAATGGTAATTAAACAGAATAAATACCACTGACTAGTATTAATAGGAATGTGAAAAAATATGCTTAATAAAAACTAACAAAAGTATGAAATAGTTCTTTTTATGTTTACACTTAGTTTTTGTTACAATTCTTTGTCCTTGGTGGTAGTGCATGGCATGTTTGCTTTTTTTTCTCTGTGATTTAATGCTGCATTTTTGTTTGTTTATTTAATTTGATTTTTACTCTTTTTTTTATACTGAAATTCCCGACCGTAAATAATAAATATCTGTATTTATTTGCCGCTGTGGATGAACAGGTTACGGCCACAGATGGCGACAAGGATCGTCCCCAGAACATCGTGTACTTCCTCACGGGCCAAGGCATTGATCCAGATAATCCGGCCAATAGCAAGTTCGACATCAACCGCACCACCGGCGAAATATTCGTATTAAAGGTAAGTCATAGGCGAAAACAATGCCACAATTTAAGCATTAACAAATTGCCAATGGGCGTACCAGTGCGTGCGGAAAAACGCTCCTGTGTTCGTATATAAATAAATAAATAAATGAAATGCGGCATTTTAAAATCCATGCCGGCCAAGGCCGCAGCTGGACAGAAACTGAAAATAATGGCGAAATTTTCGAAATATGCTCTCGCTGATTAAGCCCCATCAATGTGCACTTAAGCCCGCCGCGAATCAATCCCAATCCCAACAAAATGCCAACGTGCGAAAGATTCTACGTGCTCATTATTTACCATTTAAATGGCAGTTGACGGACAGGAGAACAGAATCCCCTCTTACTAGGGCTATTAAATAAATTTAAAATATGTGAGTCGGTAAAGAAATTTTCACCTTCGAAAAGTTACTGATTGCCCTCAAGGTCCTGTGATTTCTTTGAATCATAAAATCAAAGGCAATTGGGAATAAATATTTAAATTGCATACATTTAAGGGATTTTCCATTAAATATTCACTATAAAAGCATCCACAATAACATCGATTCAAGAGTAAATTAAAACTAATTACAAAATCACAATTGAAAATCCCCATGCCGCTTGCGGGTCGAAATTTTCACTTAACTCTCTCACCAACAAACGAAAAATGTTTGTAGACCCAAAAACTCCAAAGCCAAATTAAATGAAATTCCCATGCGTCCGGCTCAAATAAAAATATTATGTGTACATGCATTCGTACTCACATGGAGTGAAAAACATTTTCGGCCGCACAATTTAGCCATTTTTAGTCCATAGACTATCCTCTCTTTCCACGAATATAATTTTATTTTCCGACTTTCCGCTTAAAATGTTAGAGAATGGGGATGAGGACTTGATAAGGGATAACAAACAGCTGTACCATTTTTATGTATTATTATTTTTTGTTGTTTGTTGATGGAAGAGGAACCACGGACCGTGACCCACTCACAACTAATCCCTTAAATTGAATATGTCATAACAATGTTGGCAAATTTGTCATGCAAATTAAAGCGATGACTACGCAGGGGTTGTGTGTATATATATTTTTCATTTATTCTCAACATTAATGGGTACTTTTGGGAGTATTCTGTTAAGAGATGAATTTATTTTTGGGTAACTAAATCAGGTGGGAATATATTATATTCGTACTGTTATATTTAAAGCCACAGGGAAATCAGAATAGTATTTGAAATGAAATGTTTAAAGAACTCTTTATGAAATTAGTTAGAGGCATACATTAAAAAAGTAACTAAAAAATTGAGTAAAAGGCACAAGACTTCAGACATCTATATATATAGCTCTTGGTAATTTCATTTCCTTGCTAGAAACTAACACGAAACTTTGGTTAAAGGTATAAAAGGTGACATTTCGGTTTACTGAGTAACCTTTTGGTGTAATCCATCACTCGCTATAATTCCATATACGATGCCTTTTGTTGTTGTCGCCTCGTATACGATTTTTTACGACAAATCCAATGTCAGCGCCATGAAAATCTCCTCTTGTTGTCAGTCTGCTGTGGCTGTCACATGTCTGCGAGGGTTAAGGGGCACCGGCGGCGGTCCCCTAACAAGGGTTTGGTTTGAGGGCATTATCCAAGGGTTGCCAGCAGCCGCCAACAGATACAAAGTACTGATTAAAATCGTTTTTCTTTTCCCTTTTTTTTTTGCGCTTTTTATTATTTGCATACGTGTGGGGTTAAGGAATAAGGGTGTGGAGGGTGTTAAGGGTGCACAGGTGGGAGCCACACATCACTCAGGCTGCGGTGAATGCATATCAAAGTCACAATCAACATCAGGGACAGGCTTGGGGTTGGGGCTTCCCCGGCTTCCCCTTTTGTACGGAGGCAGGATAATTTCATGGGTTGAAGAGGTATTCCTGCCCCAACCAACAACAATGTTTTTTTTTCTCCTGCCCCCCATCCCAGATGTTAATCGGTTTTGCGTTTATGACAGCTAAAATTACACAATGCCCTCGTGCATATTAACCCATAACAACAGCGTTTTACACTCAAGCCCACTCAGACTCTTTATTATTTTTTCCTACTTTTTTACGCCTTTATAGCCGCTGGATCGCGATCAACCGAACGGTCGACCCCAGTGGCGCTTCACTGTCTTTGCCCAGGACGAGGGCGGCGAGGGTCTCGTGGGATATGCCGACGTCCAGGTCAATCTGAAGGACATCAACGATAATGCCCCCATTTTCCCGCAAGGCGTGTACTTTGGTAATGTGACAGAGAACGGCACCGCCGGCATGGTTGTGATGACCATGACCGCCGTGGACTACGATGATCCCAATGAGGGCTCCAATGCCCGTCTGGTGTACTCCATTGAGAAGAATGTGATTGAGGAGGAGACTGGCTCACCGATTTTCGAAATAGAACCCGATACGGGTGTGATAAAGACCGCCGTCTGTTGCCTGGATCGCGAAAGGACACCAGATTATTCCATACAAGTCGTTGCGATGGATGGCGGGGGGTTAAAGGGGACGGGGACGGCCTCGATAAGAGTGAAGGATATCAACGATATGCCGCCACAATTTACGAAGGATGAATGGTTTACGGAAGTGGACGAAACGGATGGTACTGCTTTGCCGGAAATGCCCATTTTAACGGTGACCGTACACGACGAGGACGAAACGAACAAATTCCAATACAAAGTCATCGATAACAGTGGCTATGGCGCTGATAAGTTCACCATGGTGAGGAATAATGATGGCACAGGCTCCCTGAAAATCGTTCAGCCCCTGGATTACGAGGATCAGCTGCAGAGCAATGGTTTCCGGTTCCGCATTCAAGTCAATGACAAGGGAGAGGACAACGACAATGATAAGTACCATGTGGCCTACTCCTGGGTTGTGGTCAAGCTGAGGGACATCAACGATAATAAGCCCCACTTTGAGAGGGCCAATGTGGAGGTTTCCGTTTTTGAGGACACCAAAGTGGGCACTGAACTCGAAAAGTTCAAGGCCACCGATCCGGATCAGGGAGGCAAGAGCAAAGTGTCCTATTCCATCGATCGCTCCTCGGATCGGCAGCGTCAGTTTGCCATTAATCAGAACGGATCGGTGACCATTCAGCGTTCTTTGGACCGTGAAGTTGTGCCCCGTCATCAGGTCAAGATCCTGGCCATTGACGATGGCTCTCCACCGAAAACCGCCACTGCCACGCTCACTGTCATTGTGCAGGACATCAATGACAATGCTCCCAAGTTCCTGAAGGACTACAGGCCTGTGCTGCCGGAACATGTGCCGCCACGCAAAGTTGTCGAGATTCTGGCCACCGATGATGATGATCGCTCCAAGAGCAATGGTCCGCCCTTCCAGTTCCGTTTGGATCCCAGTGCCGATGATATTATTCGTGCTTCCTTCAAGGTGGAACAGGATCAGAGTGAGTACAATTTTATTATATTATTCCATATACATGAAAAATAAAGACAGAAGCTTAAATAGGTATCGGCTATAGTTTCATTTTAATAACTGAATAACTTTGCATAGTTCATTTAAGAATTGATATTCTATGTTAATTTAATCACAGCTCAGAAAATTCCAAGTAACTTTTGGCTATTTGCCCTTCGATTTGGCAATCTGGTTTCCATACACTAACCAATTACTTGCAAATTGCAACACATACTCAACTCGAAGAGGTTATAGGGATCGAAAAATAGTTGCGAGCTGACCAGAAAACTTTGCTGGAATGGAAAAGTTTGCCCAATATTTGGGTCAAAGCTTAAACAATGCACCAGCAGCGAAACATTTTCATTTTTGCAAACCCTTTTCTGGGCATGTATCGAAATTTTCTTTGCCAAACTATCGAAGGTTGAGAGAGCCAGCCGAGTGTCGCCGACTGCTAACAATAGCATAAAAATGCAATTACCTCGCTCCCTAAAAATAAAAAAGAAAACAGGAAAAAGTAGAGGATACCCCGAAATGAATAGCCAGGAATCTTTGGCCATAGAACGGAAACAGCAGACCGCATCGCACATGAAAATTTAAATAATAAAAGCATGGCACATCTGACACACACACAGCCACACACTCGTCGCCCACCTGGGCGAAAAATAAAATGGCAAATGCACAAGTTTTCAATTAAATTACCCCCAGCCACGGGGAGTCTGCCACAAAATCCCAACTACATACCCGTTTGTATGCATCGCAGTACCCTTCGCATTTTTGGGTGAGGAAAAGCCAAGAAAAGAAGTCGAAAAAGTGCCCGAGCAGCAGGAGCAGCAGCAGCAGTCACAATTTGTGTGGGTGGCAATCCAATTTTGATGCCCCAGCTGGGAAATGGGAGAGAGGCTACAAGTTGGGGCAGCCTGTGACTTTATGCAAACGTTGGAGAGCAGGCTTTCCCAGACTCGTATTTGCATACAATTTGCCTAAAAACACACCATGGAGTGTCTTTAAAAATATATTTCAAATGTGCGTTCTCGCTCTGCTCCTGAGAGATCCTTTCCTCCCCCCTCCCACTCCCATTCCCTGGGGCAGTTGTAGTTTCCATTCCGAGTCCAGACTTAACACTTGTTGGCTCAAAGGCGTAATTACAACAAATGGGCTATTGCAAAAGTTGCATCTGCAATCAGGTGGAAAACGTGCTGGCTAATAAAAGAGCTTAGTTCTTTTGGTTGGTTAGAAGTCTGGGCTTACGGCTAACTGGCAAATGCCTTTGAAGCACCATGTAGCAAGTGGATTTGGGCAGGTCTTTTGGCAGTTACTCGCCGAACAATTTGTAGTTTATTTACCTGTAGACAGATGTTACATATCTGTGATTACCTGGAGACAAAAGAACTAGATGATTTTTGAGCAGAGATTTCCTTAATTTAAATAAAAAGTTAATCAATCAATATAATCACATTTAATTTCTCCTTTTTTTTACTCCTTTTTCATACCATTTCACAGAGGGTGCCAACGGAGATGGCATGGCTGTTATTTCCTCTCTCCGTTCCTTTGATCGCGAGCAACAAAAGGAATATATGATCCCGATTGTGATCAAGGATCATGGCTCACCAGCCATGACAGGCACGAGTACGCTGACCGTCATCATTGGCGATGTCAATGACAACAAAATGCAACCTGGTTCCAAGGATATCTTCGTTTACAATTACCAAGGACAATCGCCAGATACGCCAATTGGTCGTGTATATGTCTACGATTTGGACGATTGGGATCTGCCAGACAAGAAGTTCTACTGGGAGGCCATGGAGCATCCCAGATTCAAATTGGATGAAGACTCTGGCATGGTCACCATGCGAGCAGGAACTCGTGAGGGACGCTACCATCTCCGGTTCAAGGTGTACGATCGCAAGCACACTCAAACAGATATTCCAGCAAATGTCACAGTTACGGTCAGGGAAATACCTCACGAAGCGGTTATTAACTCGGGATCCGTCCGGTTATCGGGAATATCGGATGAGGACTTTATTCGCGTATGGAACTACAGGACGCAGAGCATGAGTCGCTCGAAGATGGATCGTTTCAGGGACAAGCTGGCCGATTTACTCAATACCGAACGAGAGAATGTGGATATATTCAGTGTGCAGTTGAAGAGGAGACATCCTCCACTCACAGATGTAAGATTCTCTGCGCACGGTTCTCCCTACTACAAACCTGTGAGGCTCAATGGCATTGTCCTGATGCATCGCGAGGAGATTGAGAAGGATGTGGGCATTAACATCACCATGGTGGGCATTGATGAGTGTCTGTATGAGAACCAAATGTGCGAAGGCAGCTGCACCAATGCCCTGGAGATCAGTCCTCTTCCCTACATGGTCAATGCCAACAAGACTGCCCTGGTGGGTGTCCGAGTGGACACCATTGCCGACTGTACTTGTGGTGCTCGGAACTTCACCAAGGCTGAATCCTGCAGGACCACACCATGCCACAACGGCGGACGATGCATGGACACTAGATTTGGTCCTCACTGCTCGTGTCCTTTGGGCTACACGGGTCCCAGGTGTCAGCAGACAACGCGCAGCTTCCGCGGTAATGGATGGGCCTGGTATCCGCCCCTCGAAATGTGCGATGAATCCCATTTGAGTCTGGAGTTTATCACCCGAAAGCCCGATGGCTTGATCATCTACAATGGACCGATTGTACCACCGGAGCGAGATGAGATGCTTATATCTGACTTTATTGCTTTGGAATTGGAGCGCGGTTACCCGAGACTTCTCATCGATTTCGGCTCGGGAACTCTGGAGTTGAGAGTGAAGACCAAGAAGACATTGGACGATGGCGAATGGCACAGGATCGATCTGTTCTGGGACACTGAAAACATTCGCATGGTGGTGGACTTTTGTAAATCCGCGGAGATAGCCGAAATGGAGGATGGCACACCGCCGGAATTTGATGATATGTCCTGCCAGGCGAGAGGACAAATCCCACCGTTCAGTGAGTATCTGAATGTGAATGCCCCACTGCAGGTTGGCGGACTCTATCGGGAGCAATTCGATCAGAGCCTGTACTTCTGGCATTACATGCCAACGGCCAAGGGCTTTGATGGTTGCATCCGGAACCTGGTTTACAACTCCAAGCTCTACGATCTGGCCCACCCGGGACTCTCCAGGAACAGCGTAGCAGGATGTCCGCAAACCGAAGAGGTTTGTGCCCAAACCGAGACCACAGCTCGCTGCTGGGAGCATGGCAATTGCGTTGGTTCTCTGTCCGAAGCACGCTGCCACTGCCGCCCAGGATGGACCGGTCCTGCCTGCAATATCCCCACCATTCCGACCACCTTCAAGGCCCAGAGTTATGTCAAGTATGCCCTCAGCTTCGAACCGGATCGGTTTAGTACTCAGGTGCAGCTTAGATTCCGCACGAGAGAGGAGTACGGCGAACTGTTCAGAGTTAGTGACCAGCACAACAGGGAATACGGAATCCTGGAGATCAAGGACGGACACCTGCACTTCCGCTACAATCTGAACTCGCTGCGAACCGAGGAGAAGGATCTTTGGCTGAATGCCATCATGGTCAACGATGGCCAATGGCATGTGGTGCGAGTTAATCGTTACGGCTCAGCTGCTACCCTGGAACTGGACGGAGGCGAGGGTCGGCGATACAACGAAACCTTTGAGTTTGTCGGTCATCAGTGGCTGTTGGTGGACAAACAGGAAGGTGTTTACGCTGGCGGCAAGGCTGAGTACACGGGAGTGAGGACCTTTGAGGTCTATGCCGATTACCAAAAGAGCTGTCTCGATGATATACGGTAAGTGTAACTCTTTATTCATTTTATTCATAAGAAAATAGAGTATTTTTTAATTTCTCATTATCTGTTTATTAATAAATTGTAATATAATTTAATTTCATAGTTTGGAAGGCAAGCACTTGCCTCTGCCACCGGCTATGAATGGCACCCAGTGGGGTCAGGCCACCATGGCCAGGAACCTGGAGAAGGGCTGTCCCTCAAACAAACCCTGTTCGAATGTGATCTGTCCCGATCCCTTCGAGTGCGTGGATCTGTGGAATGTCTACGAGTGCACGTAAGTGTCTACATCTATCATCATCATCCTTTCCCGAAAACCCTTCCCAAAATACATTTGTAGGCCTTAACCCATTGCTTTTCGTTTCTCATCAAACAAAAAGAAAAATTACCAAAACAAGAAAAATTAAAACCATTCAAATAAATTGACCATTCGGACTGTACTTGACTAACCCAACAAAAAAAACACGAAAAAAAGGAAAAAGAGTTTATCCAAAATGTAGACATAAGCCATGTGTGGTGATAAGAAAGCCCCCCGAAAAATCCACAAAGTAAAACCAATACCACATAAAAGGGAACAAGAAAACAAATCACCGGCTTTTGATAAGCAAACAGAGCTAACATTTGATAGGCTTAATCAATTAAGGGCAGAGACCCACACAAAAAAAGAAGGGGAGAGTTGGGCAAAAAGCCTGTTGACCGTCCGTCAAAGGAGGTCCTGCCGATGAATCGCAGTCACACTCCCACATCACACACACACACCCACACACACTTCATTCACACACGCGGCACACACAGTCACCTAGTGATTGGCACTAAACGTTGCGTGACAAATCAATCGGCTTAGGCTTACGTTTCCGATTTCGCTTTGACTTCGGCCCAAAGTCGATCCCGGGACCTGTGATTCGAGATTCGAGATGCGAGGTTCGAGTTTCCCGGCGCAAAGAGCATTTGTCCGGCTTGTAATGGTCTTTGTACATATTCACGCTTTTGTTTCATTACACAAAAACGAACAAGAAATTGTAACTAGCTTGGCACAGGTACAACTACTAGCTTATCTTTGTTAAACACACACATACTTTTCCCCGTAACAGCACAATGGTGGCTTTAAGCTTTATTCCATTTGCCAATAAATCAAGCAAAGTGCTAACAGGTTTTAAATCCTCTTAATTAATCTTCAACTGTTTGTCTGTGAGCAGGGATTGTTAAGTAACTAAGCATTATGATTATTTTAAACTTGTATAATAACTAAACCGAAGCCTTGACATAACCTGGACTTGCCTCGCGAATCTGTAGACATGTAATTCATATACAATTGGAACATCCATTCGATATTTGCCTTTTCGTTTAGCCCACTTTTAGTTGCCATTTTGCTCCCAATTATACTCAAGTAACTTAATCCAACTTAATGGTGACTTATCATACGAATAAAATACGAAATAGTTGCGGCGAAGGACGCATTATGTCGCCCGATTCCAAGGGCTGTATGGATCGCAACGAGTGCCTCGATATGCCCTGCATGAACGGTGCCACTTGTATGAATCTCGAGCCCCGCCTGCGGTATCGATGCATATGTCCCGACGGTTTCTGGGGCGAGAATTGTGAGCTGGTGCAGGAGGGTCAGACCTTGAAGCTCAGCATGGGCGCCCTGGCGGCGATACTGGTCTGCCTCCTGATCATTCTGAGTGAGCATCCAACCAGAGTCCCTCTACATAAGATAGAAAAACATAATGAATTCCCCCCGAATGTGCGGCAACAACTCATAGTGTTAAATTATGCAATTAGTGCTTTAGCGAATGCCTAGCCCTTAGTTGTTGTAACTTTATTCGAACTTTATTAGCTGGTTGCAATCACCCCATCAATTTCATGCGTTTCATTCGTCAAATTCCATTTCATTTTCCCCATCAATCTGGCATTTCCAGTGGCTCTTGGCCAGTGCACTTGCTTTTATTTTCTCATAACCAACCAATCATATCATATTTACCAAATCCAATCATTCGGCATCTAAATCACGACTCACCGAACTCATCTTTAATGAAAGCATATGTATGTGTATATTTGGCACTAGGTTTTTATTGATGCCGCTGTGTCATGTATTCCATTCAAAGGGCATTTCCATATTCATCAACCTATGATTTCATCTCCATACATATTCAATGTTTGTTTTTGGCACATTTTCCGTTCAGCCTTTCACTCAATGTACAAGTTTATAATGTTATTCAATCTGTGTGTATTTCTGTGTGTGTAAATACTATAAATATAATTAAACAAAGGTATGTACCCATATGTAGTGGAATATTTAATTAGTTCTGTGTCTTAAATGAAGAAGCTTAAGCTTCTTGCTGGGGATTTTCCCCGAACTCTGACTCTGTGATACATGCGTTCCATTTAGTGTTTTTTTTTTTGGCCATACTTTTATCAACTCCCCACATTTCACAATGCACTCAGCCAAGACAAAGAACAAGACCTGAAATGCCCTTCAGGTAAGTTAACAAATGTGCAGTCAAAGATACAGGTTGCCCCGTGAGGAGACAGGACCGAGAGGAAGAGCAATTGCAGTTGTTAGCTTTGGCATTTCGAGAAATCACGATGCACTAAATCCACCCCCAAACCGAGCGAATAAAAAACGGAAATACAGACAGGAAGCTCAGACAGCTCAAAGGAGCAGGTTGGAAAGTGGCACTAAGAAGCTGCCAGTTCCATTTTGGGCATTGCCTCGCGAGGATTTACTACGTTTCTCCTTTTTCGACTGCATTTTCTTTTCTTTTTTTTTTGTGTTGCCCCAACTGTTCACGTTAAATGCCGGGTATGTGTGTAAACAGCCAGAAAAACGCCAGTCCCTGGCTTACAGTCCTGACTCCATTTAGAAGCTACCTTTGCTTAACATTTAAAAGTAAATACGTTTGGCTCACAAAAATTGTTTCGTGCCCGAGTCCACTTGGACGAAAACCTAATGACGTAAAATATGGCAAACTTCATAGACGAACGACGAAAAGAAGTGGAAATTTCAGCTAAAATTATCAAGTACCTTACTCACTCACTTCTGATGGGTTTTAACAACGCACTTGGGAGCAATCGAAGGCTGGGATATCCAGCCAAAGGGGAAAACGGGAGATCCTTACGATTCAACTGTCCGACTGGCTCTGATTTAGTGTGAAAGTTTTCTCCTGCTTTTGAGGTATTTACTTTATCCTTCTTCTTTTCAAGTTGTTTGCACTTTTTTTTCGTGCATTCCTGCTGTGAGGATTCAATGGTCAGGCCAAGGCATTTGCCAATAACTGTCAATATATCAAAAGTGCTTCGAATCTGCTTTTGAAATGTATTCATTTTTTTTCTTTTCAAAGACAGTTCTTAAATGATATTAAATTAAGTAATAGACTGAATCCATCTCAATTCCAGTGGTCTTAAGTCAGAGATATTTCCCATTGCTATTTCACACCTCAATTTGCAAAGTCAACAGACATGGCGAAGTTTTTTTATACCCCAACTCAAGGACGAGTGCGAGTGCGTTACCCAAAACTAATCAAAAACAAACTTAAGGACGACGGAGGGAACAAAAAAATAGTCATGAAAAATGCGACAAAATAAAATGAAAACCAACTTAGTCTAAGAATGCAGGATAAAAAACTTTATTCAATTCCGACCAAGAACACAAAAAAATAGTTGCATAATAATCATAAGAGCAAAAAATGAAAAGCAACAAAAATTGTAGAAAACAGCACTTAAGATGCGTGCTAGAAATAGAAAAGTCGATGAAGGGACGTAGAATGTTTGCGCAATGCAAATGCAAAAAGTTTGTCACACGACCGAAACCGAAACTAAAAAGTCACAAAGCGTGAAATAATAACTACAACTAAAAATAGGGGGAAAAAAATGGTAAAGTTGCAACGAACGTTTAAAGGGACTTTTTGACAGTTTTTCACACCATAAGGGGATGAGAGAGGATTGCAAAATATTCCATTCTCATAACTATTTAAACGGAGAAAGCGAAGCAAGATAGCACTGAGGAAATAACTATATCTTAAAGCAAGAGTTTAAGTCTCAAAAATGAATTTTTCTTCCGGTCATAGCTGTTAATGCTGATCAAGAATACATATAAAACATAGGGTCGGAAATAACCCCTTCACAGTGCAATAAGCTTTAGACTGAATTATAATACCCTCAAATGGGTCTTAAAATTTAAATATTTATCTACAATTTTATATATCTTTTTTTTGAAAAAGTAAAGCCCTGCAAGACTATACTACAAATAATAACATTCTCTATTTAAGAAAGCGATTTCCTCAGTGTAAAGAAAACTTTTCAAGAGCAACTCACACATCCAACATTCACCTCCCCGCACACTTGCATGATGAAAACAAATTTTAAACAAATTCTTTTATTTTTTCAACACCCCAATACACCCAACACACACACACATACACACAACAACAACCGTACATCCTACATCCCACTCAAACGAACAACTCGTACAACGCTGCGTATACGTAATGTTACTTTGCGGCACATTACGTATCCGCCATGTGTGCAGGTGTCCGGCGGGCTACAAAAGCTCCGGCAGCACCTGTGTGAACGACAACGAGTGCCTCCAGTTCCCATGCCGCAACGGGGGTCGGTGTCGCGATCATCACCCGCCCAAGAAGTACGAATGCCACTGCCCCATGGGCTTCACCGGCATGCACTGCGAACTGGAGTTATTGGCCTCCGGTGTATTGACGCCATCGCGTGATTTTATAGTCGCCCTGGCGCTCTGCCTGGGCACTCTGATATGTAAGTATACCACAAAATCCCCTCAACCGAAATGGTGGTGGTGTGTGCGAATCCAAGGGCATAACACTTGAGCTTAAGGTTTGAGTAGTTTGTTTAACAAACTGGCTAAGTAAATTCAAAGTTTTGGCCATTTATTGCATGCCACTTTATTGTGAAATTATATGCTTTACTTAATATATTTATAAAAGTATTAGCTAATAAATCGAGCAGTTTTAGTTTAAAATATTTATTATAAATATTCCTTAATTATCAAAGATGACTTACCAAAGATTTATTTTTCAAGTTGAATTAATTTACATTTTAAAGCTGACTTAAAATATTATTTTTAATCCATCTATATTTACCAATTATTTTTCCTTTAAATTACAATTTTCTTATGCCAATTAAAAGTTTAATCAAAAGTCTGTGCTACCCTTAAATATTGATGGCATCGCACGGAAATAAAATTAATTAAGTCTTACAATCAGCCATCTGCAATGACCGGAAACGACGGGATCCCGGCAAGCAAACATGTCAAAAGTAATTTCCGCAAATTACATGACGCAACAAAAGTCGTTCCATAAATTAAAGTTTATTGAATGGTCAGCAGGAAATTTTTGCATATCGATAAGGCCCGCTACAGTGAAAGCAAAGAGCCCATGAAAAATCAGAGTACAAATTAAACTTCCTCTTTTCGAATGGCGAATGCGTATTTGACTAACACAATAATTGCAATTACACGCTGGCCAGATGGCAGAAAAACTTTCGGCAGACGAAGAAGCCGCAGCAAATTACTTAACGTCAACTCGCTTGCGTTGCGGTGGCAATTTCCACGGACTTGGAATTCCCGAAAAACTTTTTCTTTTCCCTTGGAATTTTCTGTTGACTATGCAACAGATGCTGTCTACTTTTCGCAATATGCTGAGAAGCGCGATGGCCAAATTAGAAATGCTACGCGGAGACAGCGTCTGCAACTTGATTTGCCATTTTCCGTTGACCAGAAAACTGGGACAATATTTTCTATATTTGTTTTCATTTCTTATTTCTTTTTCTCTTTGTTTTATTTTTGCCTGATTCTGTTTTTTAATATTTCCATCTATTGTTTTTTTTTTCGTTTCGTTGCTCTGTTCTCCTTTTCGGTTCTACAATTTAATTAAGAATTTTTTTGCAAACTGAGCGAGAATATATATTTCGCGATTCCCTTTTCCAGCTTTGAGGAAGAGAAGTATAACTGAAATTGCTCTGCATGTTAAATTAAGTGTAGCTTAATGCACTTTGTAAACCCAAACGAGTTGTTGTTGACTACTTCAGGATGGGAATATCTTAGCCGAAATCGTATTTTAATATTGCTTAATTTTCAACCATTCGCAGTACTCGTCTTGGTGTTTGTCGTGTACAACCGTCGCCGTGAGGCGCATATCAAATATCCGGGACCCGATGACGATGTGCGCGAGAATATTATCAACTATGACGACGAGGGTGGCGGTGAGGACGATATGACCGCCTTTGACATCACACCGCTGCAGATACCAATTGGAGGGCCAATGCCACCGGAGTTGGCGCCCATGAAAATGCCAATAATGTGTAAGTATTTCCTTTGAAGTGACTGGAATTGGGGCAAGAAGATATAGGGCAATTAGATACAAGACATTTGAGATCTGAAACATTATAGTTGTGGGAATATTAAAGTTATGTTGATTTTAAATATAACCTTTAGGTGATTTTTTTAATTATTTCTTTATTATTTGTTTTATTTTTAGATCCCGTGATGACCTTAATGCCAGGTCAGGAGCCCAACGTGGGCATGTTCATAGAGGAGCATAAAAAGCGCGCCGATGGTGATCCAAATGCTCCTCCCTTCGATGATCTAAGGAACTATGCATACGAGGGTGGCGGCAGCACAGCCGGATCCCTCAGCTCGTTGGCCTCAGGTAAGCCAGGGAAATTTGAAGGTTACGAATAGCATTTGCACCCAATATACTGCAGTTTAGTCACGAATCTAGAACCGAAGCCTGAGAAGCCCCAAAAAGTAGGCTACAATTAGAACGGCACTAATAGCGTGCCAATCTCGTCCTGCTGCTTCTGACTCATCATCTTTTCTGACATTTTCAGGCCAACGGGTCTCAGATACAGCTGAATATTGGGTGTAAATTTAGATGAAAATATAAAAGCATTTATGGTATTTTTGCACGGAGAAAAACTTGTCTTTCCTAAAAGTATTTACTCTTTGAAACTGTCCAAATAAACACGCAATTTTCTCTAAAAGTATAAAGATTATATTCGAAATTAAATATGAATTTTTGTGTGTGTGTTTCTTTATTTATTGCAGGCACTGATGACGAGCAGCAGGAGTACGACTACCTCGGAGCCTGGGGGCCACGCTTCGATAAGTTGGCCAACATGTACGGACCCGAGGCGCCCAATCCGCACAATACCGAGCTAGAATTGTAAGCGGGGAAAGGCCAAGAGTAAGGTGGAACAGAGAGGAGACCGAATCCAAATCCGAGACGGATACCTAGATGAACAAACTAAAACTGTTAGTAGATACAAAGTTGCATTTAAATCGAAATGAAATCCCCACACAAGAGGATAACTCTCACACACACTCAAAGAAAGCGCAACCAAAGAAGCATCGCAATGCTGAAAAGTTGGCAAAACTCTCTACGTAAATGGAAACTAAGAAATAGAAAACTAAAAGGGGAATGGGGAATGGAAATGGAAACGGAAGTGGAAGTGAAAGTGGATATGGATATGGGTATGGAAGTGAAGGAAAATCAAACACATATTATGACACGTAAAATGACATTTGTAAAAATATTTCATCAGCATTTAAATTTAAACAATTACGATAATAAGATTAAGTTATTAAACCAGCATTTTTGCGGGGCAAGTTAAGGAGAAATTAAGAGAAAAGAATGTGGAAATTGTAAGGCGTAGGAGAGAGCATACCAAAGTTTAGTTTAGGAGCGCTTATGAATTTATAACCTTAATTCTCAAACAGAGTTTTGTTGTGCATATTATTTTAAGTTGTAATTATTATTTTTAGGGATTTTTCTGTTTATAAGTGTATGCGGCCTATGTGAGAGTCATATAGCTATTAGGTCACTGGACAAGTTCTCAACGCCCTTAATTTATCTATACCCTAAGTTCATCGTTTCAATTTCGCGTTACTTTCTAAGGATTACAATTAAAAAGAATTAAAATCTTATATAAAGGAATACCCAAAGACTGTTTTCGTTCCATCATAACAAGTATATACATTAAAACACGAACATATATATATATATATATTATATATTAACTTATAAACATTACGAAATTTTTAACTTCAAATCGAACGGCATTTTGCAAGTTGTCGCATTGTGTGTCATTCAATTTCAAATCGAGCACAATCGGCGCCCCCTTTCCAAATGCCAGATGCCAGAGGGAAATCTGAACCGAAGAAAATACTCCTAAAACGATATTCTAAAGGCAGAAAACTTAAGCTAAATCTCCAGGCAAAACAAGTCTAGCCGATGGAATGCTAGCACAGTAAAGTAAAGATTAAAATTAATGGCAAACAAAAAAAAGAAAATTACCTTTAGATGAACTTAGCGCAATTGATATAATTAAAGGGAATGCATGAAGGAAAACAAAGAAAAACAAAATGGTATATATATTAATGATGGAAAAATTAAATAGTATTTTACATTGTATATATTATTAGTTTTAGCACGTATACATAAAATGAAACACCACAATATTAAACCATGTGAAACCCACAAGTCATTTGAACTAGAGTGGAGGATCTAACTGGAGCCGCATTCAAATAAAAATAAAATCCTCCATATACATAAATCCAAATCTAACTGCATTTAAAAACCACTCTTTCCACACGACAAAGCAAGCGTTTTTTTCGCCAATCGATTGATTTTAATCTCTTCACTTTTTGATGGTAGTTTCGAGCCTTAGAAACGGGTCGCTGTTATTGAAAAAAATGAAAATAACAAATGCATATTATTTCAGTTGTTGATTTTATTTGTTGATTCCACGATTTTGTTTGTTGAGCTGTCAGGCAGAAAACAGAATTTTCACAAAAGCAGATTACCGATTACAGAGATTGTAGAGAACCGTAAGTACTTAATAAACAACAACACAAGGATATATATATATATAAATAAAAATATGAAGTCTATCTAAATCATAGAGTTTTCCAGGCAATGTGCCCGCGGACATGATCATATTGAAGTTTCTGTTTCAGTTCCTTAATTTCACAAATTTACACCCAAGACACAAATTCAAATTATTCCTAATACGAAACAAAATGAAAAGTAAAATTAAAGTACTTAACACCTACATGCATATACAAACATAAACAAAAAGAAGCGGGAGAAAATCTAACAAAAACTGCAACAAAAGTTGACTATTGAAAAGTGCAAAGATTTTAACGTAATTGTTAAACCATACAGCGAAATAAATATTTAATGCGAATAAACCCAATAAACTTATCCGCTGTACTTGTTTGAGGAAATTCTTAGAAATTTTAAAAGCACATTACATTAATTGTTAAAACGAACAGCAAATGGTAACCGAAGCCACTTTCAAAATGAATCGCAACTCTGATTTGCCTTCAATTGCACAATGCGCTACAGTGCGTTACGGTAGAGTAAGGCCACAGATCCAGAGACACACAGAACACTGCCAAAAAATTATGGTTTTGTTTCCGCAGAGACTAGAATCGGAAGGTGAATTCAACGAACTGTTTATTTACGGCTTTGGCTTTGGTTTATTTTCCACAAAGCATTTTGAATTTTTCATTTGAACATTTGGCTTTCTTTCTGATGCCTCTGACTATGAATACGTTTTGCATTTATATATGTATAGGTCGAACAGCCAACGGAAAACGAAACATACAACATATACACACAGACTCACACACATTTTAAGGACATTCAGATATACAGCAAAACAAAAGAAGCGATATTTTATATTTATAACAAATAGAACTGCAGAAAAACAGACAGAATAGACAGCAAACAAAAAAAAAACGATAAAACGAAATTAGTAGAATGGCAAGTATATTATATACTCATTTACACATATTTGTTATATATTTTGTAATGTAAGTTAGAAGCATAAACTATATACGGAATAATGCACACAACACACACAACACGCGTACATATATAAAGCGAAATACATATACAACATACAGACAGACGAGGGGACAAACCCATTATGGCGATGCAAGAATCATACTATTTGATAACTATGTATTTATAATGTATGCATTTTTTACCACACCCAAAAACGAAACCAGAAATCCCCCCAAATGAAGAGTAAATCCCATTAAGTCAAATAAAATGGGAAACAGACACCGACACAGACACCAACACGAAACCAAATGCAAAAATCCGATTTGAATGCAGTTTTAGATACATTTGCATATAAGTACATAATTATGTAAAATCACTTTAATATGCAGCAAGCAGAAACGGCAAATGGCAGAACGGAAACTAGTATAAAAGAAAATGAAATTATGAATAAATTACGAGTAATTAAAGTAAAACCAAAAGCATGCTGCAGCAAGTAAACCTAACAAATCAATTGTGCAGTATTCGGTTCTCTTGTCGGTATCGAAAATGATTATTAATTAAGCGAGCGAATGGCGTGGAAAACTTGTAAGCTAATCACGCTCCACTTAAGAGTAATGGGGAAAAATATCTAGTTAAGGAAACCTATACACGAAACAGTCACACAGGACAAGCATTCACACACTGACATATATACACGTACACTCATAGACGTCAACAACTGCAATTATATTAAACGAGAAATTATTATAAAATCAAGAAAACACGAAAAAAGAAAAGTGGACAACCAACAAAACGAAAGAGTAAAAAATAAATAAAGAATCTGTAACGTTATATGAAAAACAAAACATGCAACAAGTGTTTTTATTTACTAAAGGTATTGAAACTTGCAGGTAATTGAAATTTCTTTAAATCTATAATTTTTACTTATATCCTTTCGGGGTATTATGATTTCAATTTGATAACAAACCACTTTCAAAATTTAAATTATTGTTTTTTTGGCAGAGTTATTATCATTTTAAACTTTTATATTCCCAAAAAAAAGTCATATAGAGGTCATATAATAAAGGAAACTAATTTCGAGATGCCAAAATTTATATACCCTTACTGTTTCCAATAAAATCATGGGATCTTATCGGAAATCGTTTATAGCTAAGCTTAAATTTTTGCATTCTTTCAATTAATATTTATGAACATTTTTATACGATAAAATTCTGCATACTCAATTTAAAATATTGTTTTCAAATGCTTGCATTCTTTTATAAATGCCTAAAAGTAAAATTTAAACAAAGTCTATCAAATTCCTATTTTTTACGTCTTCACGGCTGCCATCTACCGGTCAAATGCAAAATAATTAGTGTTTCCGGTCGAACTCCATTATATAGCGAACAATTGAGTCACTCTGTTGTTCTTCATTGCATAATTTCAGGCTGTGTATAATTCGAATATTTTACAAGTGTTCAATTCTAGCATAGTGTTTTAGGCCAACACGACAAAATTATTAATATCAGTTTTTATAGATCTCCGTCGCTATTGCTTTCAGTCCCCATGTTAATTTGACTTTTTAACATTTTTAATTAAGTATGCAGTTTTGCCGCCCTAATAAAAACTAGCCAGGAAAGGTTTCCGAATTGAAATTAAAGAATTTTTGGCTTAGTTATGAGATTTTTAAAATTAGATATGTTTTAAAAAATTGCTTATAAAATATACTTAATAAAGTCTCAAAGAAGGGTGTTATTATTATTTATTTATTATATACATTTTAAATTGAATAACTGAGTATGCAGATTTATTACCATAATAAAACCCAACATAGGACAGCTTTCTGAATTCAAATTAACACTTTTTTTGGCTTAGTTATGAGATCTTGAAATTTGATTTCTATTCAAATTTTCATATAAAATATACATAAATAAAGAGTCAAAGAATGGTATTATAAGTTTAGTCAGAAGCTTGTAAAACTGTGAAGGAGTCATTTCCGACCCCATAAATGATATATATTCTTGATCAGAATCAACAGCTGAATCGATCTAGCTTTGTCTGGTTGAAAAAAAATTTTTGCCAATTTTTCCGATTTTTGCAAAAAACGATAAGGGGTTACATCATTAAAATTGTCAAAATTGTCAAAGTTTTGTTGCCCTAATAAAAACTAGCATAGGAAAGGTTTCCGAATCGAAATTAAAGCATTTTTGGCTTAGTTATGAGATTTTTAAAATTAGACTTATGTTAAAAAATTGCTTATAAAATATACTTAATAAAGACTCAAAGAAGGGTGTTATTATTATTTATTTACTATTTACATTTGTAATTGAATAACTGAGTATGCAGACTTATAACCATAATAAACCCCAACATAGGGCAGCTTTCCGAATTGAAATTGAAGCATTTTTGTTTTAGATATGAGATTTTAAAATTTGATTTCTATTAAAAAATTGCATGTAAAATATACTTAATAAAGACTCAAAGAAGGGTGTTATTATTATTTATTTATTATATACATTTTAAATTGAATAACTGAGTATGCAGATTTATTACCATAATAAAACCCAACATAGAGCAGCTTTCCGAATTTAAATTAACACTTTTTTGGCTTAGTTAAGAGATTTTTAAATTTGATTTCTTTTCAAATTTTCATATGAAATATACATAAATAAAGAGTCAAAGAATGGTATTATAAGTTTAGTCAGAAGCTTGTAAAACTGTGGAGTCATTTCCGACCCCATAAATGATATATATTCTTGATCAGAATCAAAAGCTGAATCGATCTAGCTATGTCTGGTTGAAAAAAAATTTTTGCCAATTTTTCCGATTTTTGCAAAAAACGATATGGGGTTACATCATTAAAATTGTCAAAATTGTCAAAGTTTTGTTGCCCTAATAAAAACTAGCATAGGAAAGGTTATCGAATCGAAATTAAAGCATTTTTGGCTTAGTTATGAGATTTTTAAAATTAGACTTATGTTAAAAAATTGCTTATAAAATATACTTAATAAAGACTCAAAGAAGGGTGTTATTATTATTTATTTACTATTTACATTTGTAATTGAATAACTGAGTATGCAGACTTATAACCATAATAAACCCCAACATAGGGCAGCTTTCCGAATTGAAATTGAAGCATTTTTGTTTTAGATATGAGATTTTAAAATTTTATTTCTATTAAAAAATTGCATGTAAAATATACTTAATAAAGACTCAAAGAAGGGTGTTATTATTATTTTTTTATTATATACATTTTAAATTGAATAACTGAGTATGCAGATTTATTACCATAATAAAACCCAACATAGAGCAGCTTTCCGAATTTAAATTAACACTTTTTTGGCTTAGTTATGAGATTTTTAAATTTGATTTCTTTTCAAATTTTCATATGAAATATACATAAATAAAGAGTCAAAGAATGGTATTATAAGTTTAGTCAGAAGCTTGTAAAACTGTGAAGGAGTAATTTCCGACCCCATAAATGATATATATTCTTGATCAGAATCAACAGCTGAAACGATTTAGCTATGTCTGGTTGAAAAAAAAAGTTTGCCAATTTTTCCGATTTTTGCAAAAAACGATAAGGGGTTACATCATTAAAATTGTCAAAAATTGACAAAAATTGTGATTTTCTAACATTTTAAATTGAGTATGCAGTTTTGTTGCCCTAATAAAAACTAGCATAGAAAAGGTTTCTGAATTGAAATTAAAGCATTTTTGGCTTAGTTATGAGATTTTTAAAATTAGACTTATGTTAAAAAATTGCTTATAAAATATATTTAATAAAGACTCAAAGAAGGGTGTTATTATTTATTTATTATATACATTTTAAATTGAATAACTGAGTATGCAGATTTATTACCATAATAAAACCCAACATAGAGCAGCTTTCCGAATTTAAATTAACACTTTTTTGGCTTAGTTATGAGATTTTTAAAATTAGACTTATGTTAAAAAATTGATTATAAAATATAATTAATAAAGACTCAAAGAAGGGTGTTATTATTATTTATTTACTATTTACATTTGTAATTGAATAACTGAGTATGCAGACTTATAACCATAATAAACCCCAACATAGGGCAGCTTTCCGAATTGAAATTGAAGCATTTTTGTTTTAGATATGAGATTTTAAAATTTGATTTCTATTAAAAAATTGCATGTAAAATATACTTAATAAAGACTCAAAGAAGGGTGTTATTATTATTTATTTATTATATACATTTTAAATTGAATAACTGAGTATGCAGATTTATTACAATAATAAAACCCAACATAGAGCAGCTTTCCGAATTTAAATTAACACTTTTTTGGCTTAGTTATGAGATTTTTAAATTTGATTTCTTTTCAAATTTTCATATGACATATACATAAATAAAGAGTCAAAGAATGTATTATAAGTTTAGTCAGAAGCTCGTAAAACTGTGAAGGAGTCATTTCCGACCCCATAAATGATATATATTCTTGATCAGAATCAACAGCTGAATCGATCAAGCTATGTCTGGTTGAAAAAAATGTTTGCCAATTTTTCCGATTTTTGCAAAAAACGATAAGGGGTTACATCATTAAAATTGTCAAAAATTGGCAAAAATTGTGATTTTCTAACATTTTAAATTGAGTATGCAGTTTTGTTGCCCTAATAAAAACTAGCATAGGAAAGGTTTCCGAATTGAAATTAAAGTATTTTTGGCTTAGTTATGAGATTTTTAAAATTAGACTTATGTTAAAAAATTGCTTATAAAATATACTTAATAAAGACTCAAAGAAGGGTGTTATTATTAATTATTTACTATTTACATTTGTAATTGAATAACTGAGTATGCAGACTTATAACCATAATAAACCCCAACATAGGGCAGCTTTCCGAATTGAAATTAACACTTTTTTGGCTTAGTTATGAGATTTTTAAATTTGATTTCTTTTCAAATTTTCATATGAAATATACATAAATAAAGAGTCAAAGAATGGTATTATAAGTTTAGTCAGAAGCTTGTAAAACTGTGAAGGAGTCATTTCCGACCCCATAAATGATATATATTCTTGATCAGAATCAACAGCTGAAACGATTTAGCTATGTCTGGTTGAAAAAAAATGTTTGCCAATTTTTCCGATTTTTGCAAAAAACGATAAGGGGTTACATCATTAAAATTGTCAAAATTGTCAAAGTTTTGTTGCCCTAATAAAAACTAGCATAGGAAAGGTTTCCGAATCGAAATTAAAGCATTTTTGGCTTAGTTATGAGATTTTTAAAATTAGACTTATGTTAAAAAATTGCTTATAAAATATACTTAATAAAGACTCAAAGAAGGGTGTTATTATTATTTATTTACTATTTACATTTGTAATTGAATAACTGAGTATGCAGACTTATAACCATAATAAACCCCAACATAGGGCAGCTTTCCGAATTGAAATTGAAGCATTTTTGTTTTAGATATGAGATTTTAAAATTTGATTTCTATTAAAAAATTGCATGTAAAATATACTTAATAAAGACTCAAAGAAGGGTGTTATTATTATTTATTTATTATATACATTTTAAATTGAATAACTGAGTATGCAGATTTATTACCATAATAAAACCCAACATAGAGCAGCTTTCCGAATTTAAATTAACACTTTTTTGGCTTAGTTAAGAGATTTTTAAATTTGATTTCTTTTCAAATTTTCATATGAAATATACATAAATAAAGAGTCAAAGAATGGTATTATAAGTTTAGTCAGAAGCTTGTAAAACTGTGAAGGAGTCATTTCCGACCCCATAAATGATATATATTCTTGATCAGAATCAACAGCTGAATCGATCTAGCTATGTCTGGTTGAAAAAAAATTTTTGCCAATTTTTCCGATTTTTGCAAAAAACGATAAGGGGTTACATCATTAAAATTGTCAAAATTGTCAAAGTTTTGTTGCCCTAATAAAAACTAGCATAGGAAAGGTTTCCGAATCGAAATTAAAGCATTTTTGGCTTAGTTATGAGATTTTTAAAATTAGACTTATGTTAAAAAATTGCTTATAAAATATACTTAATAAAGACTCAAAGAAGGGTGTTATTATTATTTATTTACTATTTACATTTGTAATTGAATAACTGAGTATGCAGACTTATAACCATAATAAACCCCAACATAGGGCAGCTTTCCGAATTAAAATTGAAGCATTTTTGTTTTAGATATGAGATTTTAAAATTTGATTTCTATTAAAAAATTGCATGTAAAATATACTTAATAAAGACTCAAAGAAGGGTGTTATTATTATTTATTTATTATATACATTTTAAATTGAATAACTGAGTATGCAGATTTATTACAATAATAAAACCCAACATAGAGCAGCTTTCCGAATTTAAATTAACACTTTTTTGGCTTAGTTATGAGATTTTTAAATTTGATTTCTTTTCAAATTTTCATATGACATATACATAAATAAAGAGTCAAAGAATGTATTATAAGTTTAGTCAGAAGCTTGTAAAACTGTGAAGGAGTCATTTCCGACCCCATAAATGATATATATTCTTGATCAGAATCAACAGCTGAATCGATCAAGCTATGTCTGGTTGAAAAAAAATGTTTGCCAATTTTTCCGATTTTTGCAAAAAACGATAAGGGGTTACATCATTAAAATTGTCAAAATTGTCAAAGTTTTGTTGCCCTAATAAAAACTAGCATAGGAAAGGTTTCCGAATCGAAATTAAAGCATTTTTGGCTTAGTTATGAGATTTTTAAAATTAGACTTATGTTAAAAAATTGCTTATAAAATATACTTAATAAAGACTCAAAGAAGGGTGTTATTATTATTTATTTACTATTTACATTTGTAATTGAATAACTGAGTATGCAGACTTATAACCATAATAAACCCCAACATAGGGCAGCTTTCCGAATTGAAATTGAAGCATTTTTGTTTTAGATATGAGATTTTAAAATTTGATTTCTATTAAAAAATTGCATGTAAAATATACTTAATAAAGACTCAAAGAAGGGTGTTATTATTATTTATTTATTATATACATTTTAAATTGAATAACTGAGTATGCAGATTTATTACCATAATAAAACCCAACATAGAGCAGCTTTCCGAATTTAAATTAACACTTTTTTGGCTTAGTTAAGAGATTTTTAAATTTGATTTCTTTTCAAATTTTCATATGAAATATACATAAATAAAGAGTCAAAGAATGGTATTATAAGTTTAGTCAGAAGCTTGTAAAACTGTGAAGGAGTCATTTCCGACCCCATAAATGATATATATTCTTGATCAGAATCAACAGCTGAATCGATCTAGCTATGTCTGGTTGAAAAAAAATTTTTGCCAATTTTTCCGATTTTTGCAAAAAACGATAAGGGGTTACATCATTAAAATTGTCAAAATTGTCAAAGTTTTGTTGCCCTAATAAAAACTAGCATAGGAAAGGTTTCCGAATCGAAATTAAAGCATTTTTGGCTTAGTTATGAGATTTTTAAAATTAGACTTATGTTAAAAAATTGCTTATAAAATATACTTAATAAAGACTCAAAGAAGGGTGTTATTATTATTTATTTACTATTTACATTTGTAATTGAATAACTGAGTATGCAGACTTATAACCATAATAAACCCCAACATAGGGCAGCTTTCCGAATTGAAATTGAAGCATTTTTGTTTTAGATATGAGATTTTAAAATTTGATTTCTATTAAAAAATTGCATGTAAAATATACTTAATAAAGACTCAAAGAAGGGTGTTATTATTATTTATTTATTATATACATTTTAAATTGAATAACTGAGTATGCAGATTTATTACCATAATAAAACCCAACATAGAGCAGCTTTCCGAATTTAAATTAACACTTTTTTGGCTTAGTTAAGAGATTTTTAAATTTGATTTCTTTTCAAATTTTCATATGAAATATACATAAATAAAGAGTCAAAGAATGGTATTATAAGTTTAGTCAGAAGCTTGTAAAACTGTGAAGGAGTCATTTCCGACCCCATAAATGATATATATTCTTGATCAGAATCAACAGCTGAATCGATCAAGCTATGTCTGGTTGAAAAAAAATGTTTGCCAATTTTTCCGATTTTTGCAAAAAACGATAAGGGGTTACATCATTAAAATTGTCAAAATTGTCAAAGTTTTGTTGCCCTAATAAAAACTAGCATAGGAAAGGTTTCCGAATTGAAATTAAAGCATTTTTGGCTTAGTTATGAGATTTTTAAAATTAGACTTATGTTAAAAAATTGCTTATAAAATATACTTAATAAAGACTTAAAGAAGGGTGTTATTATTATTTATTTACTATTTACATTTGTAATTGAATAACTGAGTATGCAGATTTATAACCATAATAAAACCCAACATAGGGCAGCTTTCCGAATTAAAATTGAAGCATTTTTGTTTTAGATATGAGATTTTAAAATTTTATTTCTATTAAAAAATTGCATGTAAAATATACTTAATAAAGACTCAAAGAAGGGTGTTATTATTATTTATTTATTATATACATTTTAAATTGAATAACTGAGTATGCAGATTTATTACCATAATAAAACCCAACATAGAGCAGCTTTCCGAATTTAAATTAACACTTTTTTGGCTTAGTTATGAGATTTTTAAATTTGATTTCTTTTCAAATTTTCATATGACATATACATAAATAAAGAGTCAAAGAATGTATTATAAGTTTAGTCAGAAGCTTGTAAAACTGTGAAGGAGTCATTTCCGACCCCATAAATGATATATATTCTTGATCAGAATCAACAGCTGAATCGATCTAGCTATGTCTGGTTGAAAAAAAATTTTGCCAATTTTTCCGATTTTTGCAAAAAACGATAAGGGGTTACATCATTAAAATTGTCAAAATTGCCAAAATTTTGTTGCACTAATAAAAACTAGCATAGGAAAGGTTTCCGAATTGAAATTAAAGCATTTTTGGCTTAGTTATGAGATTTTTAAAATTAGACTTATGTTAAAAAATTGCTTATAAAATATACTTAATAAAGACTCAAAGAAGGGTGTTATTATTATTTATTTACTATTTACATTTGTAATTGAATAACTGAGTATGCAGATTTATAACCATAATAAAACCCAACATAGGGCAGCTTTCCGAATTAAAATTGAAGCATTTTTGTTTTAGATATGAGATTTTAAAATTTTATTTCTATTAAAAAATTGCATGTAAAATATACTTAATAAAGACTCAAAGAAGGGTGTTATTATTATTTATTTATTATATACATTTTAAATTGAATAACTGAGTATGCAGATTTATTACCATAATAAAACCCAACATAGAACAGCTTTCCGAATTTAAATTAACACTTTTTTGGCTTAGTTATGAGATTTTTAAATTTGATTTCTTTTCAAATTTTCATATGAAATATACATAAATAAAGAGTCAAAGAATGGTATTATAAGTTTAGTCAGAAGCTTGTAAAACTGTGAAGGAGTCATTTCCGACCCCATAAATGATATATATTCTTGATCAGAATCAACAGCTGAATCGATCTAGCTATGTCTGGTTGAAAAAAAATTTTGCCAATTTTTCCGATTTTTGCAAAAAACGATAAGGGGTTACATCATTAAAATTGTCAAAATTGTCAAAGTTTTGTTGCCCTAATAAAAACTAGCATAGGAAAGGTTTCCGAATTGAAATTAAAGCATTTTTGGCTTAGTTATGAGATTTTTAAAATTAGACTTATGTTAAAAAATTGCTTATAAAATATACTTAATAAAGACTCAAAGAAGGGTGTTATTATTATTTATTTACTATTTACATTTGTAATTGAATAACTGAGTATGCAGATTTATAACCATAATAAAACCCAACATAGGGCAGCTTTCCGAATTAAAATTGAAGCATTTTTGTTTTAGATATGAGATTTTAAAATTTGATTTCTATTAAACAATAACATGTAAAATATACTTAATAAAGACTCAAAGAGGGTGTTATTATTTATTTATTTATTATATACATTTTAAATTGAATAACTGAGTATGCAGATTTATTACCATAATAAAACCCAACATAGAGCAGCTTTCCGAATTTAAATTACCACTTTTTTGGCTTAGTTATGAGATTTTTAAATTTGATTTCTTTTCAAATTTTCATATGACATATACATAAATAAAGAGTCAAAGAATGTATTATAAGTTTAGTCAGAAGCTTGTAAAACTGTGAAGGAGTCATTTCCGACCCCATAAATGATATATATTCTTGATCAGAATCAACAGCTGAATCGATCTAGCTATGTCTGGTTGAAAAAAAAATTTTGCCAATTTTTCCGATTTTTGCAAAAAACGATAAGGGGTTACATCATTAAAATTGTCAAAATTGTCAAAGTTTTGTTGCCCTAATAAAAACTAGCATAGGAAAGGTTTCCGAATTGAAATTAAAGCATTTTTGGCTTAGTTATGAGATTTTTAAAATTAGACTTATGTTAAAAAATTGCTTATAAAATATACTTAATAAAGACTCAAAGAAGGGTGTTATTATTATTTATTTACTATTTACATTTGTAATTGAATAACTGAGTATGCAGACTTATAACCATAATAAAACCCAACATAGGGCAGCTTTCCGAATTAAAATTGAAGCATTTTTGTTTTAGATATGAGATTTTAAAATTTTATTTCTATTAAAAAATTGCATGTAAAATATACTTAATAAAGACTCAAAGAAGGGTGTTATTATTATTTTTTTATTATATACATTTTAAATTGAATAACTGAGTATGCAGATTTATTACCATAATAAAACCCAACATAGAACAGCTTTCCGAATTTAAATTAACACTTTTTTGGCTTAGTTATGAGATTTTTAAATTTGATTTCTTTTCAAATTTTCATATGAAATATACATAAATAAAGAGTCAAAGAATGGTATTATAAGTTTAGTCAGAAGCTTGTAAAACTGTGAAGGAGTCATTTCCGACCCCATAAATGATATATATTCTTGATCAGAATCAACAGCTGAATCGATCTAGCTATGTCTGGTTGAAAAAAAAATTTTGCCAATTTTTCCGATTTTTGCAAAAAACGATAAGGGGTTACATCATTAAAATTGTCAAAATTGTCAAAGTTTTGTTGCCCTAATAAAAACTAGCATAGGAAAGGTTTCCGAATTGAAATTAAAGCATTTTTGGCTTAGTTATGAGATTTTTAAAATTAGACTTATGTTAAAAAATTGCTTATAAAATATACTTAATAAAGACTCAAAGAAGGGTGTTATTATTATTTATTTACTATTTACATTTGTAATTGAATAACTGAGTATGCAGATTTATAACCATAATAAAACCCAACATAGGGCAGCTTTCCGAATTAAAATTGAAGCATTTTTGTTTTAGATATGAGATTTTAAAATTTGATTTCTATTAAACAATAACATGTAAAATATACTTAATAAAGACTCAAAGAAGGGTGTTATTATTATTTATTTATTATATACATTTTAAATTGAATAACTGAGTATGCAGATTTATTACCATAATAAAACCCAACATAGAGCAGCTTTCCGAATTTAAATTACCACTTTTTTGGCTTAGTTATGAGATTTTTAAATTTGATTTCTTTTCAAATTTTCATATGACATATACATAAATAAAGAGTCAAAGAATGGTATTATAAGTTTAGTCAGAAGCTTGTAAAACTGTGAAGGAGTCATTTCCGACCCCATAAATGATATATATTCTTGATCAGAATCAACAGCTGAATCGATCTAGCTATGTCTGGTTGAAAAAAAATGTTTGCCAATTTTTCCGATTTTTGCAAAAAACGATAAGGGGTTACATCATTAAAATTGTCAAAATTGTCAAAGTTTTGTTGCCCTAATAAAAACTAGCATAGGAAAGGTTTCCGAATTGAAATTAAAGCATTTTTGGCTTAGTTATGAGATTTTTAAAATTAGACTTATGTTAAAAAATTGCTTATAAAATATACTTAATAAAGACTTAAAGAAGGGTGTTATTATTATTTATTTACTATTTACATTTGTAATTGAATAACTGAGTATGCAGATTTATAACCATAATAAAACCCAACATAGGGCAGCTTTCCGAATTAAAATTGAAGCATTTTTGTTTTAGATATGAGATTTTAAAATTTTATTTCTATTAAAAAATTGCATGTAAAATATACTTAATAAAGACTCAAAGAAGGGTGTTATTATTATTTATTTATTATATACATTTTAAATTGAATAACTGAGTATGCAGATTTATTACCATAATAAAACCCAACATAGAGCAGCTTTCCGAATTTAAATTAACACTTTTTTGGCTTAGTTAAGAGATTTTTAAATTTGATTTCTTTTCAAATTTTCATATGAAATATACATAAATAAAGAGTCAAAGAATGGTATTATAAGTTTAGTCAGAAGCTTGTAAAACTGTGAAGGAGTCATTTCCGACCCCATAAATGATATATATTCTTGATCAGAATCAACAGCTGAATCGATCAAGCTATGTCTGGTTGAAAAAAAATGTTTGCCAATTTTTCCGATTTTTGCAAAAAACGATAAGGGGTTACATCATTAAAATTGTCAAAATTGTCAAAGTTTTGTTGCCCTAATAAAAACTAGCATAGGAAAGGTTTCCGAATTGAAATTAAAGCATTTTTGGCTTAGTTATGAGATTTTTAAAATTAGACTTATGTTAAAAAATTGCTTATAAAATATACTTAATAAAGACTTAAAGAAGGGTGTTATTATTATTTATTTACTATTTACATTTGTAATTGAATAACTGAGTATGCAGATTTATAACCATAATAAAACCCAACATAGGGCAGCTTTCCGAATTAAAATTGAAGCATTTTTGTTTTAGATATGAGATTTTAAAATTTTATTTCTATTAAAAAATTGCATGTAAAATATACTTAATAAAGACTCAAAGAAGGGTGTTATTATTATTTATTTATTATATACATTTTAAATTGAATAACTGAGTATGCAGATTTATTACCATAATAAAACCCAACATAGAGCAGCTTTCCGAATTTAAATTACCACTTTTTTGGCTTAGTTATGAGATTTTTAAATTTGATTTCTTTTCAAATTTTCATATGACATATACATAAATAAAGAGTCAAAGAATGTATTATAAGTTTAGTCAGAAGCTTGTAAAACTGTGAAGGAGTCATTTCCGACCCCATAAATGATATATATTCTTGATCAGAATCAACAGCTGAATCGATCTAGCTATGTCTGGTTGAAAAAAAATTTTGCCAATTTTTCCGATTTTTGCAAAAAATTACATCATTAAAATTGTCAAAATTGTCAAAGTTTTGTTGCCCTAATAAAAACTAGCATAGGAAAGGTTTCCGAATTGAAATTAAAGCATTTTTGGCTTAGTTATGAGATTTTTAAAATTAGACTTATGTTAAAAAATTGCTTATAAAATATACTTAATAAAGACTCAAAGAAGGGTGTTATTATTATTTATTTACTATTTACATTTGTAATTGAATAACTGAGTATGCAGACTTATAACCATAATAAACCCCAACATAGGGCAGCTTTCCGAATTGAAATTGAAGCATTTTTGTTTTAGATATGAGATTTTAAAATTTGATTTCTATTAAAAAATTGCATGTAAAATATACTTAATAAAGACTCAAAGAAGGGTGTTATTATTATTTATTTATTATATACATTTTAAATTGAATAACTGAGTATGCAGATTTATTACCATAATAAAACCCAACATAGAGCAGCTTTCCGAATTTAAATTAACACTTTTTTGGCTTAGTTATGAGATTTTTAAATTTGATTTCTTTTCAAATTTTCATATGAAATATACATAAATAAAGAGTCAAAGAATGGTATTATAAGTTTAGTCAGAAGCTTGTAAAACTGTGAAGGAGTCATTTCCGACCCCATAAATGATATATATTCTTGATCAGAATCAACAGCTGAATCGATCTAGCTATGTCTGGTTGAAAAAAAATTTTTGCCAATTTTTCCGATTTTTGCAAAAAACGATAAGGGGTTACATCATTAAAATTGTCAAAATTGTCAAAGTTTTGTTGCCCTAATAAAAACTAGCATAGGAAAGGTTTCCGAATTGAAATTAAAGCATTTTTGGCTTAGTTATGAGATTTTTAAAATTAGACTTATGTTAAAAAATTGCTTATAAAATATACTTAATAAAGACTCAAAGAAGGGTGTTATTATTATTTATTTACTATTTACATTTGTAATTGAATAACTGAGTATGCAGATTTATAACCATAATAAAACCCAACATAGGGCAGCTTTCCGAATTAAAATTGAAGCATTTTTGTTTTAGATATGAGATTTTAAAATTTTATTTCTATTAAAAAATTGCATGTAAAATATACTTAATAAAGACTCAAAGAAGGGTGTTATTATTATTTTTTTATTATATACATTTTAAATTGAATAACTGAGTATGCAGATTTATTACCATAATAAAACCCAACATAGAACAGCTTTCCGAATTTAAATTAACACTTTTTTGGCTTAGTTATGAGATTTTTAAATTTGATTTCTTTTCAAATTTTCATATGAAATATACATAAATAAAGAGTCAAAGAATGGTATTATAAGTTTAGTCAGAAGCTTGTAAAACTGTGAAGGAGTCATTTCCGACCCCATAAATGATATATATTCTTGATCAGAATCAACAGCTGAATCGATCTAGCTATGTCTGGTTGAAAAAAAAATTTTGCCAATTTTTCCGATTTTTGCAAAAAACGATAAGGGGTTACATCATTAAAATTGTCAAAATTGTCAAAGTTTTGTTGCCCTAATAAAAACTAGCATAGGAAAGGTTTCCGAATTGAAATTAAAGCATTTTTGGCTTAGTTATGAGATTTTTAAAATTAGACTTATGTTAAAAAATTGCTTATAAAATATACTTAATAAAGACTCAAAGAAGGGTGTTATTATTATTTATTTACTATTTACATTTGTAATTGAATAACTGAGTATGCAGATTTATAACCATAATAAAACCCAACATAGGGCAGCTTTCCGAATTAAAATTGAAGCATTTTTGTTTTAGATATGAGATTTTAAAATTTGATTTCTATTAAACAATAACATGTAAAATATACTTAATAAAGACTCAAAGAAGGGTGTTATTATTATTTATTTATTATATACATTTTAAATTGAATAACTGAGTATGCAGATTTATTACCATAATAAAACCCAACATAGAGCAGCTTTCCGAATTTAAATTACCACTTTTTTGGCTTAGTTATGAGATTTTTAAATTTGATTTCTTTTCAAATTTTCATATGACATATACATAAATAAAGAGTCAAAGAATGTATTATAAGTTTAGTCAGAAGCTTGTAAAACTGTGAAGGAGTCATTTCCGACCCCATAAATGATATATATTCTTGATCAGAATCAACAGCTGAATCGATCTAGCTATGTCTGGTTGAAAAAAAAATTTTGCCAATTTTTCCGATTTTTGCAAAAAACGATAAGGGGTTACATCATTAAAATTGTCAAAATTGTCAAAGTTTTGTTGCCCTAATAAAAACTAGCATAGGAAAGGTTTCCGAATTGAAATTAAAGCATTTTTGGCTTAGTTATGAGATTTTTAAAATTAGACTTATGTTAAAAAATTGCTTATAAAATATACTTAATAAAGACTCAAAGAAGGGTGTTATTATTATTTATTTACTATTTACATTTGTAATTGAATAACTGAGTATGCAGATTTATAACCATAATAAAACCCAACATAGGGCAGCTTTCCGAATTAAAATTGAAGCATTTTTGTTTTAGATATGAGATTTTAAAATTTTATTTCTATTAAAAAATTGCATGTAAAATATACTTAATAACGACTCAAAGAAGGGTGTTATTATTATTTTTTTATTATATACATTTTAAATTGAATAACTGAGTATGCAGATTTATTACCATAATAAAACCCAACATAGAACAGCTTTCCGAATTTAAATTAACACTTTTTTGGCTTAGTTATGAGATTTTTAAATTTGATTTCTTTTCAAATTTTCATATGAAATATACATAAATAAAGAGTCAAAGAATGGTATTATAAGTTTAGTCAGAAGCTTGTAAAACTGTGAAGGAGTCATTTCCGACCCCATAAATGATATATATTCTTGATCAGAATCAACAGCTGAATCGATCTAGCTATGTCTGGTTGAAAAAAAATTTTTGCCAATTTTTCCGATTTTTGCAAAAAACGATAAGGGGTTACATCATTAAAATTGTCAAAAATTGACAAAAATTGTGATTTTCTAACATTTTAAATTGAGTATGCAGTTTTGCTGACCTAATAAAAATTAGCATAGGAAAGGTTTCCGAATCGAAATTAAAGCATTTTTGGCTTAGTTATGAGATTTTTAAAATTAGACTTATGTTAAAAAATTGCTTATAAAATATACTTAATAAAGACTCAAAGAAGGGTGTTCTTATTATTTATTTACTATTTACATTTGCAATTGAATAACTGAGTATGCAGATTTATAACCATAATAAACCCCAACATAGGGCAGCTTTCCGAATTGAAATTGAAGCATTTTTGTTTTAGAGATTTTAAAATTAGATTTCTATTAAAAAATTGCATGTAAAATATACTTAATATAGACTCAAAGAAGGGTGTTATTATTATTTATTTATTATATACATTTTAAATTGAATAACTGAGGATGCAGATTTATTACCATAATAAAACCCAACATAGGGCAGCTTTCCGAATTGAAATTGAAGCATTTTTGTTTTAGTGATGAGATTTCAAAATTTGATTTCTATTACTTTAAATTGAATAACTGAGTATGCTGATTTATTTCCATAATAAAACCCAACATAGGGGGGCTTTCCGAATTCAAATTAACACTTTTTTGGCTTAGTTATGAGATTTTGAAATTTGCTTTCTATTTTTAAATTGGTTAGAAAATATATTTAATAACATTTACATCTTAAATTGAAAACCTGAGTATGCAGATTTATTAACATAATAAAACTTATCATCGAACCGCTTTCCGAATTAAGTGTAACGGATTTTTAGCTGATTTATAATAACTTTAAATTTTAAAACTTTATAATATATGATAAATTTATTATCCCAACAAACAGTTTTTTACTAAGGTTATAATTAACAAACACAGAAAATTGTATTTATGATATTTTTGGCTTATTTTTAAGGTTTGAATAAAACATTTTTTTTACCCCTGTAAGAATGATGTTAAAGCATTGAATTCCTTTTGTTAATCTATTGATTTCATTGAAAATTCTATTTACAAAGAACTACAGCATTAAAACTTGACCGGTTAGTTTATTTTTTGAGCTGATAATCTGAAATCAAGGCTTCAATAATACAATACACTATGCAAATGTTTGAACCCTGCAGACAATAATCAGTTGTTATCTTAGTATTACAACGACCACTCGAAATCCAGGTACATCGCAGATATATACATTTATACATATTTACTTATTTGTATATTACGTATTGCATTGTAGCAAATGAAACCAATATTATGCCAATGTCAATGTTAAGTCAGACAAGCTCAAAGCCGCAGGCGGACACTCACAGGAGGATATTATATCCGAACGAGTGGCCTTTGTCTGATGCTACACCATCCATCGCCATCGGCAAATATCACCGGCAGTATCCATATAAACACACACAAAACATACACAATAGAGCCGAAACACTTTTGCCCCAAGAAAACGAAATGTACAAATATGTATTTCTTCGCCGATTTCTTTCGCATTTCGCAAGGAAATGGGGAGTCTGTAAATGGATTTGGTCTTTGCTTTCGGGCACCCAACTACAATTTCCCTTTTCTTTTTTCTAGTCAAAGAATGGAATGAAATCTTCGCCTCACCACAAGGGTAAATATGTACAATGACGGCAAGTCAGAATATTTATGCTATGGGTATAAGTATTCAAGGTAGCAAGGGTTTTGTGTGGCACAAATTAAACCAAAACATAAACATATTTTAGAATCTTTATATTACAAATTTAATGATTATATACCCTGTAAAAAGTAATAAATGCTAACAAGAATCTTTTTCTTGTATGGACGTAAGAGGCATCACTTCGTCGCTATATTTTAGTGTGTTTTCCATTCTCCTTTCAACTTTCTTTACATTTTCCAGTGAAGCATCAAATTTCCAATATTATTGCTCCCTGTTGAACATTTGTCTTTGCCTTTCGCCGGCTCTTGGCACGTTCCAACAATTGTTTAAGGCGCCAAAACAAATTGCGCATACGCCAAGTGGTACGGGCCAAGAGGGAAATGTATATGTATGTATATGCAAACATTCACTTTGAGCACAATTTATAAGCCACAATTTGTGCGGACTATTTTTAGCTAAACAATTTGTTTAGCCGTCTCCTTGCAGCTGTCGATTTATTGGCCAACCCTTTCCCCAGCTCCTTGTCCCATCCTCATTTGGGTGAAAGTGCTCTTTCCCCCTTTCCGATTTCATTGTCAAGCTTTCGTTTTTGTTTGCTTTCACTCCTCCCCTTTCACTGGTATTTATGGGTTTTGTTTTTGGGGCTGTGGAAATTTATGAATTTCGCACTGACAAGAGCGGCTCGTTTATCTCATCTAATAAGTTTCGCTTGTTGCTCGACCCCTCCCCACACTATCGAACTTTCCATTTCGTTTCAGATTTTCCCCATGCCTCTGCGTGGGTTTGTTGCCTTTTGCTCATTTGCAGTAAAAAATTTCTAGCTATGGCTTTTGCGGGAAAACACTTGGGGAAAATATGTTTGGACAACTTTAAAAACTTAAACAAGGAAGGTTACTTTAAAGGAAATGTACTGACCAAAATAGCATAACAATATAAATTAGAAAATGTTAGTGAAGAAATTGGTTTCTTCCATTTTATTTTTACTAAATAAAAAGTACTTTTTTAGTCTTATATGATTGTATCGTAAATAATTTTGGAATATATTTATAATCTTAAAATAAAATAATTTTTGACCCCGGTTTTTGGCTTTTTAAATTATTTCCCGTGCTCTTTTCGTATTGATTTTTAGCTTGGCAAGCAAGTTTGATGAGCCTGCTGAACGGTTCGATTTCAGTATCCGCTTTGGGCTTCCGGATCCCGTTCCGTGTGTGTGTTTTTCTTTTATAGCAGGTTGTTAAATGCGAACATTTCTCGCTTTTTGCTGCCGGCAAGAGCAGCTTCGGCGGCGGCCAATATGTCCGGCATTTTTTAGTTAAGTGCTGCAGTTTATGAAATTGCTCTTGGCCATGTATAAGGCAACTTTGAGCGGAATTTAACAAGCGATCGATGCTGATAGGGGGAGCACTGAAAAAGCGAGACACGTGAAAGGCATTTGCAGATGTTTAGTCACTGATTTCATCACATTCACTCATCGAATCTGAGCCTCAAAGTGGAATGAAATCAAGCCGTTTTCAAATGCGATTTGTGCCCGAAAGCGTGCAGTAAATATGCGCACTAGATAAGCACATGTCATCCGCATATCCACATCTGTATGTATGTATGTCCGACCCCGGCTTTGTCTTCTGTAGCCCACATATTTCAATATTTTGCCAACATGTCACATGGATGACATTCATTTCCTACAGTCAACACGCACAATTTGTCGCTCCAAAATGAAATGAAATGAAACGAAACGAAAGGCTCGAAGAAAGCGGGCGGCGGGCAGGCGGGTATATCCTCTGACACACCGGAAAATCTTGAACAAAAAACCAGAAAAATGAAAATAACAAGGGGAGAAAAATGGAATGAGCTTAACATGTTTTAGCCCAAAAGCGAAAATCAACACATGCAAATGGAAAAAGTGAGAGCAAGAGAGCTGACAGCCTCGGGCCAGATGGTTGCGAATAGATTTCAAGAATTGTTTAACCATATAGATGCACAATGAAAAAAAAATGAGAAATTAAAGTAAAATTAATGTAAATTTTAAATTTAATAGAAAATAAAGAGCGGCATAAAATAGAGTAATTTGTTTGCAGTATTCGAGTGGATTCAAGCTTTTGATTTCTAATTTATACAACATTTTTTTTGCTTAGTGCACCTAAGAATATGTTTAACTAGACCCACGCGTGCACATCACGGAAATACTTCAAGGAGAACCCAAAACACAAGTATGAAAAAAGAAAAAAACGTAGAAACGAAGCTCCCAAAATGAACCCCTGGAAAACTTGAGCAATTTAAATCCTAATCGGGCTCAATTTGATTTTCCCCGCTGCCTGACACGCCTTCCCCGCCCAACGTCAACTCCACTGCCCTGTGGTTAGTCGTTAGGGCCAACTTGTCAGTCAATCAAAGGTCAAAAGGGTTGCCCCAGGACAGAGAAAGCCAAAAAAAAAATACATATATAATATATAAAATAGAAAGGAGACACAGACCAGTACAAAAAAAAAAGGGACAACGGTCGCTGGTTGACAAGCATTAAATAAATAGCAAAGGATCACTTTAGAAACATATTAAATTTTGTGGCTACAAATTACTTAATGAATGTGGGAATGCCAACGGATGCTGCCCGGAGCACGAATGGGGCGATATTCATACATATAACGCATCCTTTTTGGCCATATGCAAATACTTTGGCCCGGAAGCAGTCTTGAGCTCTTGAGTGGGCGCCAAAAATGTTGATTACTCGGAAAATTTGCATAAACTGTCGCCGGGCACGTACCATTTCCCTTCGGCCCCATCCTTGGCCATCTCCATTCATCTAATTGAGCCGAAAGAGGCGGGTTAAGCTCGTTTTAATTGCATTAGGGAAACGGGACTCCGAATCGGTGCCAGCTAAGTCTGGCCGAGATTTCTTCATCCCAAACGGACGGAGATCAGCATGTCAGGCGGTTAACCGCCATTTCGGAAATTAATTTGTATCTTTGGTTCCTGGGTCATACATCCCACACATCCACTCAATTAATTTAATGTTTGCCCTGGCCTTAGGGGTCAAAATATATGTATAGTAGATCTTCTGGTGCCGGTGACTAGAGTAGTTATCGGATTTTGTGCTTAGTCCATTAGTAGGCATTAAATGATGGCTCAATATGGACTCAGAGTGTCGAATGGCTGCAATGCAGATAATAATCTAAGCTATATATATTTCGAGTGCATTATGATAATTTATGTGGTGCATTTTAAAGGATATTGATGCGTTGCATTAAGTACCAAATATTGATATTCATTTATCAGGCAATTAATTTACTTCGTTAAACATTTTAAAGGTTATAAAAATAGCCAGAGAATATTCGATTCGCTGAAAGCAATTAAGATATTCAATGAAAGGCAGGAGGACCTTAAGGAAAAATACCAATCCAGTCCACCATGATGAAGGAGATCACGTTTCATTTCCACTTTGAGTAATTTTCAGCACAATGTACCCATTGGACGTGTACGCCGTTCAACTCTTTCGCGTAATTTAAATGTGTGTATACGAAGGACGGTAACATTTTCTGATTGCTTTCCATTTGGGGAAGAGATTTCGCCCGGTTTTTTGGGGTGGTGGCGCCTGCTGGATATTCATTTAATAAAAGCCAACAGCGAACAAATTTTAATGAAAGACTGCAAGTGCTGGGCGGGTCCTGCAGCCAGTATCCCGGATCCTGGGACCGTTGCATATGTCTGCGTTAGCCTTAAGCGCATCCCGTACAGTAAAGCCTCGCGGCAAAGAACGAACGGCGGTGACAAGAACAGCAGCAGCAGCAGCACAAGTTGCAACTGCAACAGCAATCGTTATATCAATGGGCAACGGAAGGGAAGAGTAAAAGTATGGAAGCAGTCCGCACAAGGGGTTCTGAGTGGGGAAAAGGACTAACAAAAAAAGGATGAGCAGAGGAAGGAAACTCACTGCGTTACGCTGCTTGTTGATAAACTCTTTGGCGGGGCTTTTGACGTGGTCCGAACTGCTGAAAGGACATAATAAATGCCACTGCGTTCGGCCAAGCGAACAGGATATGCAGTCAAAAAAAATATTCTTATTAAATTAAAAGAGACTTTTATTATACATTATTCCTAAATGAGATTTCAAACTTTTACATTTTATTAAAGGCAATTTTGTTTAGGAGAGATTTTAAAGTGACATCTCGTAACCAAAAAATGATACATTTCCAGTGTGCCTCCTGAACAAATTTAAAAAAATAATAATTATAATAAACTTTGAAATATAATTACCATTAAGGTATTGTAAGTACTCTGCCAAGGTTGAAAAAATGAGTACGAATGGGAAGCCAATTTCATTAAAATTTCTGTGTGTGCGAAATGTCATTGCGTATTTATGTTAAATGGACGCGGTGCCGAAAGGATATGCCAAGACTCCTTTCAAAGGGAGACAGTGGCCAGAAAAATTAATATTTCTCCTTGGCCAGCTGCGTGGCAGCCTATCGATTATCCATATTTGGGTGGGGAAGGCTTCACGCATTTTGCATTTAAATTTATGATACATATTATGGCAGCCCCTTTATGGAATATCCTTCAAATTTATTGGCTTTCCTTGAATCGCTCTCCTTTTTATTTTTTGCACTTTTCTGGGGCACTGTATCGTTTCTCATTTCGTAAATTGCATTACTGCCCAGTCATAATTGCGCTGATTAATTTCCATAAAATAGCCAGGGCCCAGGGCCCAGGGTCTTGGTCCAAGTAGCCCCGCAGCATTCATATACATATATATCTTGGCTATATGGAAAAACCGGCCCGGTAAATGAATTGCAGCAAGAAAACTTTATGGCTGTCCATTGCAGCATTTTTTTCTTCCTTAAATTATATGTTCATATTCAATTCCGCCTTTTTGGTTCAGCTCTTGTTTTCTTTCTGTTTCGTTATTTAAAAAGGCCATTTTCTCATTAGCATAAGAAGAACGAAGTATTACTTTACGAATCAACTGAAGTCGAAGATGTAAAGGAAAAAAAAGTGCATAAAGGAAGAGTTAAGGGCGAAAGAAAATGACGAATGAATTCATCACGGTATAAGTAGATTAAAAGTCAATTAAAATAAGAAAGGAGGCTTTCCTCGGAAAGCCGAATTTTATATTCAGTAGCAGTTTGCAGTTAAGCGATAGGAAAATTTTAATACATTAATGACAATTTTAACGACAAATCAAAATTTAAAAAACACAACGAAGCCAAAAATGCAAATATTGGAAAAATCTGCAAAATATTTTCTCAACCAAACATAGCTCGATCGATTCAGCTGTTGATTCAAGAATATATATCATTTATGGGGTCGGAAATGACTCCTTCACAGCGTTATAAGCTTCAGAATGAAATAATAATATCGTGCAAAAAAAGACTATTAAAAACCCGGTTTTTAAATATATATGTGTTGCATATTCTCCCAATATTATTTATATTTTTAATCTCCAAGTGTTTTCTCATCACTGATGAAATAATAATTATTTTTTTCTGCATCTGTGCGTTCCGGTTGCACTCGAATGTCGTAAACTCATTCCGAAGCAAATATTTAACTGTCCGGTGAGTGGCTTGTCACCTGCCGCTGTTGGATTCGATCCACCAAGGATACTTTGACAGGACACACGTGACATTTGCGCGAATAAAAGACGGAAAAGGTGTGTCAGAAGCCCCTGGCACTTGGCACTCTATAAAAATCACGTAAATTTCATTAACAATACTTCTGCAAAGGAACGAACGGATTTCCACATAGTGCTCTCTCACAAGGGGAATACAACAGAAAAATAATAATTGCGACGATATTTAATTGTCCATGGAGAAGTTGGCTGCCAAAAAGTGGCGGAAGTTACCAAGAACATGCACATTAAAGGTAAAAATAATAAAACGTACCAGGTGTTAATTTTATAAATAAAATCGAACCTGAATTTAATATGGTCATAAACTCGGTAATAAAAATTTCCAGCAGCAGAATACTTAATAATTTCTTTAAGGAATTTTCCACTCTGTTGCTAGTATTTTAAACGCCACTGTATGAGGCGCCCACACAATGTCACAATGGTTGCAAAGGTGGAAAAGGATATGCACCATGAAATCCATGTGCTTTTAATGTTGAAAAATGAGTTTGTGAGCGCGTCGTAAGCGGCCAACTGACCCATGGGCGCAACTACTCCCTTCGCCCCCAATTTTCCGATCCCCCCTGACGGCACTTTCCACCATTTTCCACGGCACTCTTGTGAGTGCAGCGAAGCAATTTGGCGTGTGAAACGGGTCAGGTCAGTGGCGTCCACACTCGGCAACATTTGCAGCCGGAATTTATACTGCACTTTCCAACAAGTTGCCGCCCCCTGCATTTCCCTATTTTCTCCCGCAGCTTTCACCGATTTTCTCCTCCGAAACTGCCTTTGTTGTTGCTGTTTTAGTTCAATATATGCTCCTGCTCTTGGCGAAGTCATTAAGTGAACGTGCCAGCCGCCATTTGTGTGTTTGCTTCCTTAACTACATTTAATTGAAAGAAACTGTATTCCAAGTGGCTTTAATAAATACGAAAGGAAAAGCCAAGCATCGGAAATACAGGAAAAAATGTCAATTACCTCTTGGAACTAATGCATGAAATTACTTGTAAAATTATATATACTTATATCTTAAATGAAAACTGTAGTTTCATAGTTTTATTTGCTGAAAATGTAATAATTCTTGTGTATTGCATTTAGAAAATCGATTAAATGTATTGACATTTTAATTTATTTCTGCAAGCTTCTTTAAGCTTAGCTCATATTTCATAAGCCTGTCTGTGCCAGAGTCCTTTAAGCCCATTTCTCGTCCCCTTTCTTTTTTAATACCAAAGTCAAGTTTGAGCCAACGGCATAATCATAAATACTTGGCTTGTCATTTAGTGTGCAATTTCCGCAGTTCGCTGGCAAAACTTGCCGGTTCCTGGGTGCCAGGGTCATAATTCCTTTTGAGTTGACAGCAAAAGTGGCGGTAATGTGGCTAAGAGTCTCGAGGCTAATCAGCCACAAAACTGCCGATCCTGTCAACGATGATGATGATGATGATGATGATGATGATGGTTTAGGTGGCTCCTTCACTTCAGTTGCAGGATGGCTGCAACTTTAATAAGAAAATGATTTCCGTTTGGCAAATTGGAAAAACGTTTGCGGCGTTTGCTAGCTGATTTTTCGTTTTTCCCTCGCTCTATTTCCATTTCCACCTTCCTGCCAGTAATCCATTTATATGGTAATTTTTGCGTCGCTCGTTGCGCATACGCCACGTGGCCTGTCATAACTATTTCAATTCGCACAACATGTGCTGCAAAAGTAGCAGCAGCAGCATTGGCAGTAGCAGTCGCACTGCGAACAGCCGCAGCAAAAATCAATAAGACGCAGTTACCGCGAACCGGAAGCGGAAATAAACGCAGCAGGTGAATGCTAAACGCACCGTTCCTTTGCGGTTCCTTAAAACGGAGCACAAACCCAATACACTTGGCTCTCTAGCGCATCGCCTTCTGGCCAAATGATTACCTTACAACTTATTTTGTTGTTTTTTATTATACCCTTTCAAGAGTATTGTAGTTTAGGTCAGAACCTTTTAAATCTTAAAAAAGGATAATTTAAAATTTTCAATTGCAGATTTATTAACCTAATAAAAACTAGCACAAGACAACTTTCCGAATTTAAATTAAAGCTTTTTTGGTTTAGTTATGAGTTTTTGAAATATTAATTTGTCGAAAACAAATTCAAAAAAATCTTGATAAATATTAACTCATAGAATACAAAAAGTTCAAGCTTAATTATGATCAAATTCCGATTCAATTCTATAATTCAATTAAAAACTGCAAGGGTATACATACTTTGGTTTCCCAAAGTTAGTTTACCTTCTTGTTTTTATTTTAAGGTAAACCAGGTTTCGCGCTGGTTTTTTGGCTTCCCCAATTGGCCAAAAATTTATTTTTGGTTTTGGTTTTCGCAAGCCGAAAACTAGCTGAAAAGGATGAACCAAAAGTTTGGTTAATTAAAAACACAAAAGGCAAAGTTCAACTACTAATTAGAATTTTAGTTTTAGAAATCTAAAAGGACTTCAAGGTCTTCGAGCCTCTGGAAAAGTGAAAATTTAAGAGCAGAAACAACTTGGCATCTTGGAAATATAAATATTTGTGATTTACAAAAGTCCAGAAACTTTAAGAATCTTTATATTAAATGGAATAGGAAATCTATTAAGGGGATTGCAAAGGTTTGTAATTTCAAATTCATTACAGAAATTAAGGTATATATTTTACATATGCACTAATCCACTAATTTTTTCCATAGTTCTATCATCTTCTCTTCCTTTTTAAAGTCCACACACGACCATAAGGTTAACAGCTGTCTGGCAACAACTGTGTGGAAATATGGCAATAAATTAATAACGAATTTAATTTGTCCTGTATGAAACAGGACCAGAAAGGGGAACATATCCTGCGTGAGATAAGTACAGAGAGGTAAAGAGACACCAGCTTTTGCAGGGAAACTGAATTTTTAGGGAAAATGGGGCACAGTTGCGTTTTAGCTCCTGATATTATTGTTGTTCCTGTTCCTGCTGCCACAGACGAAAACTAATTTGAAAACATTTTAACACTTGTTTGGAAATTTTTGCACCTTCTACCCACCTTTGGCCACCACCTTTTTCGGCATTATTAGTGGCTGGCATTGTCGTTGTTTTATTAGATTTCATTTCAGCTGCTACATTTACTTTTAGCCAGGCATTATTACGGCACAACCAGTGTGCCAGTGTCCTCCTGGCTTTGGTTTTATATTGCAAAAACATTTGTTCAAATAACGAGCGCAATAACAATAACAAGGGTAGCGGCACCAGCAGCAACAGCATAAAATATGTATCCACTTTTATGGAGTTTTAATTTGTTTTGTCGCCGAAAACACTTCCGAAAGGATCGAAGGGAAGGAGAAGCGCACCGAAGTTGGTAATATCCGTTTCACGTTTTGCCGAAGCTAAAACACTCAAAAAGTGTAATTACCCAAATGGTGTTATAATTTAGATGTGTTACGGGGTGCATGTAAGCCCTTTTTTTGGGGGGACAAATTGAAAGGGCTGTGCGGGAAGAAAACTTGAAGAAAGTTAGCTATGGCAGATTTTCCAGATTTTTGGATAAATGCAGCAACATCAGGGGGAAAAAGTTTCATAATGGTGGGGAGTTTTCCATGCTGCATTTTAATAACTCTTAATTTATTTTCCTGATTGGTTCACCATTACACTGTTGTATGCAAATAATCCGCACTTGAATTTGCATTTTAATTTCATTGATGTGGAATAACGAATCAAAACCCAATCAATCCCCCCGCTTAAGGATACACCAATTTGATGTTCACATCTCAATTTATTTTTGCACTTATATTCAGTTTGTATATATAAGCAGCGCTATCTGTGCAGATTCCCAAATAAATTACATTGAGGGAAACGTGAGCTCCCCGGCTAAACTGAAATATGTTTTGCCAAATTCCGCCGAAAAATGGCGCAAACATTAAATTGGACAACATGTGCGCGCCTTTTGCTGTAGCTTTTGCAATAAATTCCCCTGATTTACGGGAATGCGATGCGGACGATGCGAAAAAAGACGAGGGACGAGGGCACACGCTAAACTAACTAAATAAATGTTTGCAACTTTGCCCCATCTGGCTGCATATCAAATTATTTGTTGCACTTTAATAGTGCCACAGCAACTCCGCCCATTTCCCCTTACCCTTTCGCAGAGCTTTAGTGTTCCCATTTTCCATTTTCCAAATGAATTGCACATTTGACATTTGGCAAACCATTTGAATAATGCAATGTCCCCCGGGGACATTTCCCCCACAGCCAACAGGTGTCCTCGAGTGGGTTTCCTGTGGCTGGGAGAAAAGCTTTTAGCGCCTAAAGGTATGCAAATCAGCTGCTTGGCCACAAAGTTGCCGCCACTTTCCATTCGACTAGGAAAAACTCTCTCCTCGCGTTGGCACTTGTCATTAACCCCTGCGTTTCCTCCAAGTGAAAACTCACCGCCTCAGCATTTTCCGACCTTCTGCATTCTGGCCACGCCTTTTGTTGCAATCTTTATAGCAAACTTTTCGCATTAGCTCCCGAGCTTGATACTCCGAAAACTATTATAGAAAAATATTTTTGTAAACCCAAGTGCGGCTATATGGAGGGAGGGAGCTATATGGAGCTGAAACTACAGCTGACTGGCACATTGTATTGGCTGTTGAGGGGCGCTTGCTGCCATGGAACAGTGGTCAAAGTTTTGATGGATATATTATTTATATTATATTATATTTTTTATATTTGAAATCAGAAATATATATACATTTTTCTGGGAATTGGCCCTAAAATATAAAGATCCAAATCTACTATTGAATTCCCTGGAAGTAAAATTTCTATAAGATTCAAAATTTAATAATATTTAGAGACTCAAAAAGCCTTGGCTTTTGGAAAACATAAATACGTTTTAATTAAAATGTAAATAATAATAAATCTAAAATATGAATAAATTACTTAAATATTCCATAATTTCGCACCAGTGCTCATATATATTTTTTTGGGGCACTCCTCCATGCTCCTTGGCTTTTGCTCATATGTGAAGCGTGCCCCGGGAAACTTTCCTTGGAAACTGCCGAATGCTTTTCCTTCTTTTCACGTCAAAGGATGTGAGTGTGTTTGGGTTGCATTATGTGTGCAGGAGACGTAGTTGCCGACGTCGTCTAGATTGGCACTCGATATTCACAGCTGCATTCCTGCAACGTCACACGGCTTCCAACTCAACCCTTTTTGTATTTTCAGCTTAGTTAACACAAAGGCATATTTACATATTTTTTTTTTTTCGACCCATCAACGAGAAACCGAAAAAGTTACTTGCATAAAATTTGATAAATTCCGTCAGGGACCTCAACGTCTCCCGGCTGATGGCAAATCTAATATAAAAAGAAGAGAAAAAAAACCATCCAAGTACTCGGCTTCAGTCGGTGTTGTGCGGTCAAAAGTTAAAATGTTGAGTGCCATAGTCAGGCCTTTGTTGGCCCAACTCTTTTGGCCATCGGAGCGGAGTTCAAGTGCCCGGATGGCCCCTTGGCAGTTTGTGGTAATTCCCAAAATTCAGCATATGCTGACCTGTCTGTGGGCCTTTCGTTCAATTACTTTTTAGGCTTTTAAATTACCATCAAGTTGGGCAAACATTTATTGTAGTTTTGGGCCTTGGTAGCTTAAAGAGCGGGCTTCCTAGATCCTTTACATCCTGTTCCCGCGCTGAACTTGAACCAACTGTTGCCCCATGCTCAGCGTTCTGTGATATGTAACTTGTCAGAAGTTCGTTGACGTGCAGATTAAACGCCGACTAGCTTGCCAGGAGCAGGAACTCCCTGCTCCTCTCGAGCTGGGTATCATTTATCATAAGCTGAGCAGCACTCGAAACATTTTGTTGACACTTCTGACGGCTTGCAGTTCACGGATAACGAATTTCAAGGGGGAGCCGCGATGGCGTTGAAAGGGTTTTCCCCATCGGATGAAATATTATTATATTATTTTTGTACTTAAATTTCGCATACAACAGAAATAATAAAAAGAAACAACAAAGGAAGTTTGCAGTTAAGTAATTTAGATCATTGAAAGTCAATATTACCTTGGTTATTATTTCTTTGTTGTCTCAATCTCAATTTGATTTCAATCTAACCCCAATTGCTAACTAAATCTCACCTGCTGTGGCGGATCATTAGAAGCTTCCCAAGCAATCCCCAAAATGTATAGGAATTCATGTTGCAGGAGTCAGGAGTCTGATGGGGATACAGGATACAGGCTGTTCAACAGAGCATTACAAATCACAACAATCATGCGCGTTCAATTGCGCATATTGATTGTGAATATAATGCCGACCGCCCGTGCTGATTGTGCCACAGGTCACATAGCAGAGGTTCCGACCCCCAGAGCCACGCCCCCTTAGCCCCACGACCTCGTGGTGACCACCATCACCACCCCCCTTTGGCCGTGTAAACTAGCCCAAGTCCCCGGACGAGTACTTCTGTGACAGCCTGTGTCTCGACTGTCATTTGTCTGTGTCCGTCCCCGTATCTGTCGCTGTATCTGGGCTTCGAGGTTCCTCCTTGGACACAAGGACAAGAGGTTCATCCGTCGCAGCTTGTTGCACGGCTGCCCTAAGGTCGACTCCCACTGTCTCGTGCACTGGAAGAAAAACCTACAATTTCTAATTAAGAATAAGAATTAAATTAATATAAAATGTGTATCTTTTAGTTAAGAACTTTCCATGTTATTAGTAAGTATATTTTATTTATATCTTATATCCAAACAATAAAGGAAATGTTAAGCCTGTAAAACCTTCGTTTTTCTTTTAGTGTATCCACCAAACTACTCATCTCTGTCGGTGTAATTGTGCGCACTCGGGGCAACCTCGTTTGTCATTGTAAATTATGCAGTTAACCAGAGCTTTAAAATACTTCGTTATGTTTTCCTCCTTTTTTTGTGTTCGTCCTTAAAGCCTCTAACCCTGTATCCCCTTCGGTTTGAAACAAAAATGAATATTCATATTGTTGGCTGAATAAAACTGGGCTACTAACTACTATTTCTGTACTTCTGTGGAATCCGCTCAGCACTCGGCTACAATTTACATATCTTCCACATATGCATGCATGTTCTAAACTGCCGTAGAAAAAATGAAATTATTTGCTTGCCCTTAAAGTCTGCAAACAGTCAAAAGCTTCAACTAAACTAACGAAAAAAAAATATATATAAATAAAAATGTAATGGAAATGCGGGGAAAAGTTAAAGTAGCGCAACTAAAAAAATGCACATATGAAAATAACAAAAATAAAATTTGATGCTGCGCAGATTAACTTTTATTCATATAAATATTAACTCTTGAACGAAGTAAATAAGTAAATACACTACCATTAATAATTTAAAAAGAAATGAAAATAAAGACATTCTATAGTTATTAAAATTTAAGATTTTAAATGAGTTCAAATATAATACTATTATTTTTACCTCTAGTGCATAACTAACTTAAATATAGTAAAGCTCTGATTATGTTAGGGAAACCGAATAAAAAATAAAAAAATACAGATACATAGTAGTTGCTCTCAAGGACCTTAAGTGAACTTTGACTTTTTGGACCGCAGAGCCATGAATATTTGTGTTTACGATGAGTGCAAACTATAATCCAGCATTTGCATATATGCCGAACGGGAAAATATGATAATTACGAGGATATGGGATGTGTGTGGGCGCAAAAAAAAATCTATATTAAAATAGTCAAATGTTTATTAAATTTTTCCATGTGCAGGCTATGATAAAGGGTAAGTGCGAAAGCCTTTAATTCAGTTTCCCTCGAGAGGCTCTTGTCCTGTGCGGAGCCCTTCGAAATTTACAGGACCTCCCGGAGAGGAAGGACTCAACGACTTTAGCGTTGTCACCATCTTCATGTGGCAGCTTCCACTTTTTGCGTTGATGGATTAATCTCTATCACATGTAAACAATTCACGTGCTACCCGTTTTTCCGAGTTTTTCTTTTGGCTGCTGTGCCCCTCGACGTGGTTTTTCCAGCACTTTCCAGGGTTTTTCGTTGCCTGGTTGCATCATAAAGTCATTTAAGCATATAAATTGCACTTTTATGCTCCGCGCCTGTCACACAAACACAATTACTCAGACACGTTTCACGGGGAGCGGAAAGGACGTTAGTGAAAGAGAAAACAGGAAATGCTGAACAATGGCCTTAAAAACAAACAAAAAAACTTTAGGGGAATATTAAGCTAGCTCTGGGAATTTTAGACCTTGGAACCCTTTCTAAATATTTAAATAACAAATGAAACCAGTTAATTCAAATAGCATTTTAGTTATTAAACTAATTGAATCATAATAAAATAAAAAGAAGGGATAAAGAAACCAAAGCTTCAAACATTCGATTATTTAATTAGATTTGTCAAACAACTAAGCCCTGGGAGGCCTAATATTAATTAGAATCCCAGTACATTTAGGATAAGCAATTGACTTGGTAAAAGCCCTAATGGCCATGCATTGCGTATTTACTCGGTTTAGGACTCATTCGTATCTCCATCCCCGATGGCCTTAATTACACTTCTTCAGTGCTATTGTGACTGCAATTTTTGGGGGCATATTTCAGGCCTGCAGGCTGCCCAAACAGCGATGGGCTAATTAACACTGGGAGGAAAGCTGGGCGGAAAACTGGATGGCGATGGCGGAGTTGGAGGAGCTGTGGCAGTGAAAGCGGGAATTCCCCGGTGCCACAACAGGCCAGAGTTATGCATTAATAATGCAATCGCAAAGCAGCCCAAAAGCCAAAAACGAGAGCAAGCTCATTTGGACGCATTCGCCGGGACACTGGCTTTTGTCAGGCACTGTGTTGGCGTGTTGCATGTTGCGTGCTTTTAGGAGTAGAAGCAGCTTGATATGGTCAAAAAAATATCGAACATTTAATACGATATTTTTACAAAATGGAGGTATTAATCGAACGTTTGTAATGTTTTTAATGGTTGATTATACTCAAAAATAGTTTAATTTAAAGCGACGAACTTATTATTTCATTTTTTGACGGTAGCAGACAAGCTCGAGTCTCCAAAATAAATTTATGTTTTCTTTCAATTCATATATCCCATATTTCTAAACATAAATACACTTGTACACCCATCTCTAACTTGGACAATGGCTGCTGGTTTGCAACAACAAATTATAATGCAATTGCAAATGCTCTGTCGTTTGTTCATTTCTGTGTCCGCATGCGATGGTAAATTTATGCATCCTCGGAGCGCTTCCTGCATTGACATTTACTTGGGGTTATTTCCAATGCCAGTGGGCAACATGGCTACAGATGCGACTCTCTCTCTTCTCTCTGTTGGTAGCATAAATGCAAACTGCAATTGTTCTGCCTGCACCTTTCCCGCCGGCATGCCCGGCTACAGTCATTGTGGTTTTTTGGCATTTTTCCGCCAATTGTTTTTCAGGAGCCGGCTTTTCAACACTTTTGTTCGGTTTCTGTGGTCAACCGCATCCTGTCAGCATTTCCTCATCGATTTTGAACCAACCAAATCTTGGACACCACCCACACATCATTTAACTTCGATTTAAGACAAGAATTTGTTCAGAGAAAATGCATATTTATTTTCCTTATAAAACGCATTTAAAGGCAATTTCAGCAGCAACAGAAGCAGAAATAAACGAAAATGGCATTTCATTGTCTGGTTTATGGGAATGATTGCCAAAATTCGAATGAAGCATTTTGTATTTTTCAAGTATTATGTCTTTGTGATACTCTTTAGTATCTTTAGTGTGCTTTCCATTTGATATTTTAAATGAATTAAATGAATTTTTGCAGTAATCAAAAAAGGGAATACAAATATCTAGCATTGAATACTAATATCTATTATTTATTATGAAATGAATTCCCATGAAATGATTTCCCAAATCCTTTTAAAGTGCCGGAGACTTCCTGACTGACTTGGCTTTGACTATCATGGTGTCTGCACTTCATTAACAATTCTTTCCCCTCAGAAGGGGCGTCAAAACCAACTTGTTGCAATTACAATAGTGTTGATAGGAAAACTTTTAATCGGCTTAATGCATAGCGACACTATATAACTAATTTCTCGGTAGGCAAAAACCGATAAAAGCAACACACAACAAGCTCGCAACCAAAACTCTGCGGCTCGAACTCGATGACACTCACATGTGTTCAATATATACCCACAAATATGTACGTAAATACATAAAATAGAGGACAAGTTAATAGGAATAGTACACTATATATTTAAAATGAATAATAAAATATTGTATCAAATTAATAAAATAAAATACTATAGTTCGAGGTTGTTGATAATACACATGAAACTCTCTTTAAATTAGAAACTAAATGGGTTCCAATATCTTTTATTTCTGATTGAAATATATTAACTGAATTTTAAAGTTTATTTAACTAATTGTATTAGTTTTTAGTCCTTTAAAATCCTCCTGATCCTACTAATCTGACCTATAGCATATATATATAGATTCACATTCCCGTCGCACTTAGCTGAATATGCATAAAACTGTAATGGTACATAATTTCAATGCCTGCACAAACTTTAATTAAAACGACTTTGCCGAGCGCTAAACATCAGTGTCCCAGGCGACAACCGCGCACAGATACACACATACACGCAGATTTTGAACCTCACGGATTCACGGATACACAGATACACAGGCTCCATGGCTGTGGGGCCACACAGAGTCAGAGATACACAGATTCTCGGATACTTTGCTCCGTGTGCCGCATGACATGACGCTCCTAATGAAGTGCATGAATACGTTAACTACATGGAACCGCCCAAAAATCTATGTGAGAGCGTGGAGGCTGTGTGTGCGTGCCCATAATCATTTTGATGGGCACGTAAAATTCAAACTAAAATCACTAGAGCGTTGGCAAACAAGGTGGCAGCTGCCAAAGGCAAGAAAAAACACAGGAAAACCAACATTGGGATACGGACAGGAAACTAATATACAACATTTGCACGTGACTTTGATATTGAAAATGGTTTTTCGCAATAGACGAGATACATCTGTATCTATGCGAACATAATGGCTGGTCAACAGACAAAAGCTACGGAAACAACTGTAGTCCAATCGGATTTATATCCCAAGTTCTGTCCATTTTTAATAATATTAATTTTTATTGTTTGGCCAAGAGCTTCTTATGTTATGGTCCCATTTACTTGTTGATATTTACAATTTCAGACCATGACTTCACACGATAGCCACATTAAAGTGTAAATAGTTTTGCCATTGATCAGAGAGAGGGCTGAAACACAATAGTTTTGGCGAACGTGCCTGGAATTTCCCAGCATTTCCCACAAAATGTGCTGACCACAGTCATTCGGCAATGTCTTGACCCCAAAGTCGAATTGAAAATCCATTGAGTTCGGTGTTGGATGGCAGTGATTAAACGGCAGCAATAAAGGCCGCAGGCCAGGCTTTAACTTCTCGCAGCCACAGCTGTGCGATAATCTAATGCAATAATTAGGTAATTAATCATATCAGAAGCAGTCACCCCATCACCCAAACACACACCAGCAACCACCCACACACACACTCTCCCCGCCAATTGGCCATTAAGTCAGCCCGCTCCCACGCATTTCGCCTCAGCGATAAGCGCCAGTACAAACGGCTAATTAAAGATAAACAAAACACTTTAAAAATAACACTGAGAACGGGGCCTGCTGCTGCTACAGCTGGAAACCCATTCTTGGAATTATGAAAATTGAAAAGAAAATATTTAATTATAAGCACAAGAGAGCAGACGGAAAATAAAGCGTAAAAACGTTTACCTGTTGAAGACAACACCAGAGGAGCGCATAAGCCCGGCAGCAAATATACGAAGGGGAATGGATGGACCTCTTTGTTTTGCTGGAAATTGTGTGATAATGCAATATCAAACCATTAAAAAAACAACACACAAATGATGTTCCAGTAATGGATTTTGTAACTTTAAAATCAATTAAGATTGTTAACTAAATACTTTTAATTGGTTAAGGTTTAAAAGACTTTCGGGTTATGCTACTTAATTTATAAGGTATTTTACAATATATATTTGGACCCCACTAATTTCAAAATATTTATAGATTATTTATATATAATACTGTTTATTATTTTATAACAGAATATGATAAGGAATATAATTTTAATAATTAATAATTGTGTAATACTGGAATGTATCTGCCAATAAAAGTAAATAAACAAAAATAATGTAATTTGTTGTTATACAAATATTTAAAAACCCCTAGAGCGAATTAAAATTCAAGAACGTCTAGAAAACTAAATAAAACGCCCTGGGATTCCACGCCTGACATACCAATTAGGCTAACACTGTTGATTATGAATAAATTGCTGTGATGAAGAGGGGGCAATAGGGCAGGCCAAGGAGGACAAAATAGGACAATAAAGTCAGGCGGAGTGAGAAATATATATAGAGAAAAAAAATACAAAAGAAGGCCCACCGATTTAAAGCTCATCAATTCAGGACAAAGCAGCGCGTTGAAAACAATTGAGCAGTTAATGTTTGTTTACCCTACGTCCGCAGGAATAAAATGTAAGGAAAACCCAGCAGCAAAAAATACAAAGATACAAGCTCAAGTGAATTTAAAGGAGGAAAAAAAATCCACTTGAGACTTTTTGTTCTCCATTTTCCTTCTCCAGTTCTTTTTTTTTCGACGCTTTTCTGTGGCCATCGTCGTGTTGGCCAAAACTTTTCATAATTGAAATAAATAAAAATACAACCAAGACGAAATTGGGGAAAATATTTTGCCCCGCCTGGGAAATCCCTCGATGAGCGGCCCAATCTATGTTTGTATATCAATGGAAACTCATTTATTCGGATACTTTATAAATAATGTGGATTCGTTTTATGCCCGCCGGACTCGTTGGTACTGAGAAAATTTAATCAAGCGCCGTCCAGGCGGCTCAAATAATTTTCACAAATTCATTTACGCATTTCATTTGCCATCCCCGCCCTAGTTCAATCTGAACCTGAATCCTGAATCCATGAATCCCTGAATCTGTGAATCCACCTCCTCATCCTTTAGCCGCTGGCATGCAAAACGTTTTTTAATCCCCGGCAACTTCTGGGATGCCCGAACAAACGCATTGGCCAATTTGTGGCGGGCTACAAAGAGAGCAAACTGAAAAAAAAATTAAAGGACCAGAAGAAAATCCGGGGGCGATGGGGAAAATGAATAAGTGAAACTGAAGGTTGAAGGCTGCGTGGAGCCCTGTGGCAGTTGCAGGAACATTGACAAATGGGACGAGGCCACTGACCGGCTTACCCGGTCATCTATAAGTTCCCGCTGACGAGTGCAAAAGTTGCTCAATTCGCGGCGGTCTTGCCGAGAGCCGAACGATACTGTTGACAATTATCTTAATGAGTGCGCCAACCGAAAATATCTGCCGTCAGGGGGATATATATTTAAAATTAAATATTGAGAACATGACCTTAAATCGGTAGAGTTTAAATATTCAATGCATAAGTTCCGGGCTGACAACTTTCGCCCACTAAAATACTATCCCTAGAACTAAAACTGACTTTAAATTAATAAAAGAAGTTACTCATTCTATATATATTTATATTTTATCCCCAAAGTTTTTAATACCTTGATTCTTGTTAGTTTATTTCAAAGCCAACAAATTGTTCAAATAAATTTAACTGCAATAATGAATTTAAGCTCTTTGTGACCCCTTTCCTGCAAATATTCAAACGGATAAATACTCATAAATCCCAGGTTAATATTTCTTGGCTTTTATAAAGCCCAAAAGAAATGCGCTGAACAAATGTTTGTACGATAAACTACGTTTTTGCCAACTTAAAGCAAAAGTCGGTAGTGTCCCCATGACTATTTGTTGAGACTTTTGACAACACAAACTCTGAATGCTGATCCAATCAGAGGAGCCAGCCACCAATCGTCACGGCAGCCCAGACCTCAAGACTCAGAATTCGGATTCGGTGAATATATTTCTACCCGATACATGTGGAATAAAAGGGGATATTAGGTTAAGTATTAAATAGGGAAAGGTTTAACTAAAAACTAAACCAAAAAAGAAAAGCAATTATAAATAATTTTAATACACAATTTCCATCAAGATTTAATGGATTTTTCCAATACAAATACCTTTTAAATGGCCTGCCAAAATAAAGAAAATTTTTATTATGAGTATTCAGCAAGGCGACTATTGAGTCTTCATTTGGTTCCTCGGGATTTGCGTCGTCGTCTGTCAACTGTCGTCGGTCGGGGAGGTTCACGTTCCGACCCCTAACCCCTTGTGCCATATTATCATAGCTGGGAGATGGGAACTCACGACTCGGTCTTACTTTTATTTATTTTTATATTATTCGAGAGCAGCGCTGCTCTACTTTCAATAACTGTGAATAAAACCGAATGAATGAACTGGCTAACCTTGCCGCTGGCTGGGGCGGCATTGGTGGGTCCTGCTGCTGCTGCTCGACTTTTGTGTTCGGTTTATTAAAATATACATTTTCCTTTTTTCCATTTTTTTTTTCATTTGGCTTCCTTTCTATAAGTAGAATTCTATTTTGCCTCTGCCTGTGTCTGTGTGGCTTTACTCTTTGGCTTGGCAAATTTTGTAGGGGGAAAAAAATCGACTCGATTATACATATTTTCAAGTTGCCGCAGGTCAAAATGTCAGCAGAAACTGGACAATATAAGGATACTAGATGTACAGTAATTATTAGCAGAAAAAAAATAGATTTTATAGAATAATATATGAATTTTGAATAGTTATTTACAACTGTGTGATTATTGACAGGATTAGTTCGTTAAAATATTAATCATATTTTGATTTTTACTGTGACAATCTGGATATATATCTCTTAAAGAATTTCCCATTATTGATCAATGGTTTAATTTGTTAGTATTCACTGTCTATTTATGTTGCCTGATAAAAGAAATTATTTTTTTTTTTTTGTACTCATTTCAAGTCCTGTGGCTTTAGCATATTTTATGCGCATTTGCATGTTATGCTTCTTTTTGTCGAGCCTGTTTTGGTCTCGAAGATTTATTTGTCAGATACGCTCTTTTATTTGATTTATGAAGTTGGTCCTGTGACCTCCACCTAGCCCGGTTTCGTTATGAAGCTGAGCTAAGTGCCCAGGAGAATTGTGTCAAGCCAGTGAGCCCCCAGACTTTCTCCCCTCCCGAGCAGAGGGTTCGCTACAATGAGACCTGTACGTTAGAGTCCTTAGTCTGTTCTCCTGTTGTCCACCTGCCTGCATGTCCACCGGTCCATCGAGATGCCCGACAAGCGGCCCCTGGATCCGAACCAGCCGGTGCTCTACATCGAGCACTGTAGCCATCGTGAAACGTATCGGAAACGCGCATTGCATCTCCATTCTACGCTGGCGGAGGCTTTGAGGACCATCCACCCGAGGGTCAATCTACAGCTGAGGATCAACGACAGGGGTCCACCGCAGGCTGGATCCTTTGAGGTAGCCGTGGCACCCAATCCCACCCAGGATACTGGGGGTCGTCATAGGGTATGGACGGGACTGAAGCGGATGCCAAGCTCATCGAAGATTCCGCATGTGGACGACATACTCACCCCAGTTTGCTTTGCCCTCAAGCTCCGGGATCCACACAAGGAGTCGCATCGCAGAGTCCTCTCTAATCTGAGGCATAACGAAGGCAGAGACGATGGGAAGTTTTAGGGAAGAGCTCTGGGAAATCTATATTTCAAATTTAAGTGTCATAAAATAAAAATACTTGGAAAAAAATATATATTTTTTAACACCACAAAACCTATTAGCAAATTCCCAGAAAAACGCCATCAAAAGGTCAAGCTCTTTCCGTTTTGTGAATATTTAGAAGGGCGAGGAATATCCTTAGCAGTCACAGACTCGTAAGGATAACACTTAAATCCGAAACTAATGAAAAGACAAACTGTGTGCCGAAGGAAACTGCCACTTTGCAGAACTAAAGTGTGATGTGTAACTGCATACAAGCGGCAGTTATGGCGCTGCTCGCCCAAAGGATGCAAAATGGAAATGCTGCCAGGAGCCAGAAGATGTGGAAAGGAGCCACCCATTTCCTGCTCATTTTCGCCGTGGGAGCCTCCGTTAAGATTTTCGGCTCGTTGAGGGAGCGACAGGAGCTCAAGTTGAGTGCTGCATTTCGGCTTCATTGCATCTCGCTGAGCAAAGGGTTTTTGGGCTAGGTGGAAAGCAGGGGCAACGGCACAAAATGCACAATAAATCCCCTTCTTAAAGTAGTTGTGTAATATTTTCGTTTGCCAAAGTATTCCGCTGCCTGTTGGCCCGCCTTTTGCTTCTGAAAAGACTTCTTTCCTGACTTAAGTTTTCAGCAAACAAAAACACATATCACAGCAAGAGTACACTTACACTCATTAAAGTAGGAATTAAAAGTGTGTAAAAGATATCATAATAAATACTAAGATAAAATTGTATTTCTTTCATGGCAATAGAAACACAAGAATTTTCCGCTAAATTTAATATACAATTTTACCAATATTAAAATCATTATAGAAAATTCTTTGAACTGGGTTACTTAACAATATTTGGGCCTTGAAGTCTAAAGAACATTCCACAATAATGCTAATTTTAGGACAACACATTGCCAAAATTTTAAATGAATTCTACGGAATTTAATTAGTCAAATCCTACCCCAATCTGTTTATTAATGGAAATGTATATTTTGCGTGAAAGAAAACACTTGAATATTAGGTGAAATTGAATTCGATTTCCCAGAATTCACTGTGTAAAGGAGTTTCGTGTGTGGGTGCTTGATGGTTGGCAGGATGTGCTAGCCTGGGCTTGAAAGGCAGCATAAGTAGTAGAAAACGGCAGCATATTAATCTTGCAAGGAACAACGGCTAAAACAATAGCAACAGCAACTGCCTTGAAGACATTGCACCAGGACCTGCACTCCTTTTCTTCGCATCCTTCCGCTTCCACAACTAAATCGTTTGTGTGTGCTCTTTTTGTATTTTTGCACAAAGTAAATGAACTTCATTATAAATAAAACGTCTCTGGAGTTCCACTCTCTCCCTCTTCCTCGTCTTGGCGTCTGCCTTGTTTTTCTTTTGTATATTTTACTTGTATTTTTTGCATTTTTGGCTTTCGGTTTCAGAGTCAGTCGGGTTGTCTGGCTGTTTGTGCATGGTGCCAAAAAAGAACAATAACGCAGCCGACTTTTGAGGGGAAACTGTGGAGTTTTTGACAGCGGAAGGATCACGTTTCGCTTAAAGACTGAGTTATGATTTATGATAATGCTGTTTCACTCACTAAAACAGTGTGAAATTAATATAAATATTATTATTATTAGTACATTTAAGCTTAATTCCCCTTTGTTTATAACTCTTATAATAAGGACTAGTACAGCTGCTTTTAATTTAGTTTTGTCCACTTCTCTTCCATACAAAATTCTTAATAGGAACCTTGTCATTTACATTTTGCAGCTGCTGCAAATATTAAAAAAGAAAAGCATAAAAAGAAAAGACCGGGAAATTGAATGCTGTTTACGCACATTTCGCTAGTCAGAGCTTACTTAGACGGCATCGCTTTTCCTCCTCTCATTTTGCGCCATGGGGGAAAAAAAAGTGCAAACTGCATGTAAAATGGTCTTAATAATATTTCAAATTGACATTGTCGATGCCCCTGATGACATTCAATTAGTGCCTTGCGCTTTTTCAAGCTGCAACAAATGATAAGTGATTGGTTTCTGGTTTAGACGGTTCTCTGTGCTTTTCCGATTCTGTTACATGGAATGAATGCACTTTCCCATGGGTGACCCCATTAATCAATTTGCAGTATCCTTGATGGGCTATCATTTTTCTTTGGTCATCATGCAGCTTTATCCTCGGAAAATACGAAATATCATTTTTCACCCAAAAACAGTATTTCAACTTGAATTTAATTAAGTCCAACGATGTTTTAGATTTGAAACACTCTGCTTAATTAAATTAGTGCTTGTATTTTTCATGTTGAAATGTTATTTAAATCTATGTCAGATGTATGGCAGGAAATATTAAAGCAAATGCATTTTGAATAACAAAAATACCTTCGTTTATGGACTATTGTATCATTTTATATAACGTTGCACAAAAAATGGAAGCCATTTCTTGTCAAACAGGAAAAGTTTAAATGAACTCGAATAAAATTCAATAGGCTAATTGGCATTCTGTCCTACATTTGAATATATTTTGGTTTTTGTTTGTCGGTTTCATATTTATTACGCATAGTTTTAGTGTTATTCACTAGAGCTCGTTATCCTAATCATCAGTATCGACAATCGGTCAGTTCTTTAATTAAAATAGTTTATACATGCCGCGGTTTTAAAGCGGTTTTCATAATCAGCATTATTTTAAGCCTTCCGAATGCAAGAAGGATAAAAAAAATAGTAAAACTATTTTGTAGAACAGAGACTCAATTTCGATTCAATTAAATGAAAGCAGAGAAAGCGGTGTATGCAAATATCATTTTTTGACATTTTATTCGAGTCCAATTGGGCTTTTGGGTGGATGGGAGGTGACTTTGGTGTGTCTGTGCCAAGGTGAGCGCATCGGAAAGGTCACTTGGCCAACGTTGTCTGACTGACAAGTTTCACAATCTCTGGCAGTCAACCGTGAGACATTTTCCGATGGCCAAGACATGTTCAGATGCAGTGGAGCCACAGAGATGAGCTTAAATTGGAATATATTGGGGTATCCTGAGAGAGTCTCCTTTAATATTTTTTTATGTTAGGTTCATATATTGCTTATTAACATTAACCTCTAATGTAAATTGAATGGGTTACAGTTTCTTTAATTGTTATAACTGCTTCCGAATGTAGTTTTTTAGATCAGATATGTACTAATTTATATTTCTTGTTCTCATTTATTAGGAATAATCATAAAATCCTTCTTCATTTTAAACCTAATAAAAAATGATACAAAAATTCCACATACACACATATCTAAAGCAATTTGAACTCCAATCCTTTATCGTTGGGCCAAAATGTCATTCCATTCGAAGCCTGGCCCAAAAGGACTCGTACCCAACAGGACAACAAGAAGAACAATAACAACTCCCACTGTTCGAGTGTCATTCCATGATGATCTATGGATGGGAACATAAATTTTGACTGCTCAACTCGGGGCATTGTGATGGCACAACGAACGGACAGACGGACAGACAGACGGACGGACATCGATGCTCGGGAACAGGATTCGAATTGAAATTTGAAATTTCCAAAAATGATTACAACTATACTCGGGCGCCTCGCTTGTTTGCGAATTTCGGGCGCTAAAAACTGATTGCCGGAAATGCCAGTAATTGGTTGCACATGCCACCAACGGGGGCAGATAGGGTTCTTTTTCGGTGGGAAGTGGTTTTCCTGATTGGGTGGCATCCACATGGGCATTGTGGCAACATCGGTTTGTGCCGCTGCAGTTTTTAGCATTATTGTTATTATTTTTGTGGTGAGCGGGAAGAGCGACGAATGCTTGTTAATGATTTATGCATTCATTGTGCATAGAAATGACATTGCAGTTTGGGCGTTGCAAATGTATGTGGAACCGCCAAGTGTCCCCTCTCCCTCCTTTGCTAATTTAAATGCACATTTGGGGCACTTGCAGGGCGAGTGGTTTTGTGGGGTATTCCACGGGGGGCTTGGCGTGGGTGGTTGGAAAACCGCATTGCCGTCGACACAACCTCGACTTCTGTGATTTATGCTGCTTTTGGCCATTAGCCTAACATTCTTGTAAATATTTACAGAGCATAACATACAGACTTGCTAACAGCAAAGAGAGCCATTGGAAGAGTAAATTTCCCAAAGAGTCTGCAATGTTATTGAACATTTTCATACTCTTAGCCACTGTTAAGGATTTTAAGAGTCTTCCCAAACTCTTTTGCTGTTAAAGTTTAACATTTCCGGTGGCTTAACATGGGGTTCGTTGTGCCATTAGCCATAGCCATAGGTCAGTAATTTTTGTTGAAAACAAATACAAAACCAAAGCACGTGGCGCCATAAATCATTTGCCTTCGGTCCAGAGTTTTTCCTGTTTAAAGCACACATCTGCACTATAAAGGATCCAGATGGTTTTCTATTAGTAAATAGGAAAATGCACAGCTCTGGCAGCAGATCGATCATTAAGTATATATTCTATATATAAAGTTTTTATGTATGGACATAAATATTTAATAAATTTTTAAAAATAAACAGTTTTGAGAATACTGGACTTTCATACCCTTTCATCATATTATAATTTTAGTGAGAAGAAGCTTTAATAATTTAAATTTTTTCTAATGAAAATATACTTTAAAGTCTTTAATGAATACTTTTGATTACTATTGCAATACAGTTAATTTAGGCACTAATATTTTAATATATTTATTATAACCCTAAAAAAAATCTAAACAAAAGAATAATTAAACTTGTATCAAATATAAAATCCATCATTATTTATTGCTTTCCATAGCCCACCATAAACACATTAGCCAATCCAGATTTTACCTTTGTTTTAATTATATTTCGATTACTGTTAACCCATTGTCTCGATAATGACTTAAGCTCAAATATAATTTGACTCCCCTTTTACAGTCACTTCCTCCGAAAAATCGCAGCTCAAACCAAAAGGCTTTTAAAATTCAGCTCAGTCATCGAAAGATCTAAGCAAAAGAAAAGCCACAAGGAAAAGTACAAGGAAAACCCAAACAAAACAAAAGGCAACCGAAAAGATAAAAAAAAAGGATACTTCAACCCGGCAAGTAAGTATTCGTAGCTGTGTTGATGCTCACGTTTGCTATTTAAGATTCATTTAGCTGCAAAACAATGGCAGCAAATGGCTGAGAAAAGTGCAACGAATGGGAAATACCCTGAGTGGAATTTTGCCACGGAAAAGAGTCAACTTTTGGCTGCTAACACCTTCTAATCCACTTTTCCTGCACTTTTCCCCAGCAGTGTTTTCTCGTGTATAATAGCGGCACGGCATGACATTGGCTTTCGGTTTTTGGCTTTGGCTTTTGGCTAGGGCTTCTGGCTGTTGTTGCTGCCGCTGCAGACGCGGCAAATTACGTGAATCAGCGAATTTGGCAACAAGATACGGCCACCGATAGCAGCACCAGCAGCAGCAGCCGCGGCAGCCGTGGCAGCTGCAGCAGAAATAACAAAAACAGAGCTGCAGTCAAGCCACATAACGACGCCGCGGCCAATTGCCGATTAGCATCGCTTTTGGCCAAGGCAGAAGCAGCCTCAAAAGCAACAGCAACAGCAATGGTGAGCGAAAGCAGTTAGTAGAAACAGCAGGGGAGCGAATAACGGTATCAGGTCCTGCAAGAAGGGTTTCCGGCGGATATGCAATGGCCGAACGCAAAAGAAAACAACTTTGGCATGGGGAATAAACAGAACGTGGCGTGACTGTAAGTGATTTGTAAGTGAGTGTGAGTGTCTAATGAAGCCATCACCGATGATCAAACGGAATGAAGGACTAAGACACTGGGCAAAATGAAACAGGCTTAAAATGGCTACTCAAAATAGAAGAAAAGCAATACAAATCTAGGTTTTAAAATTTATATATATATAAAATATTATAATAGCTTCCAAATTATGCAGAAAATTTAATAACTAACATAGTGTAAGGTATAAGAATTTATTAATATATTATACCTTGGAACATACGAAAAGCGTTGCCTACTTTTTAGGGATTTTAGTTGAATATGAGTTGTATTCATTTGATTGAGAAAATATAGAAAATAATAACTTTATTCAGTATTTTATACGAAGATTTAAAATAGGGTAAGTGTCACTACACTAAATAAATCAAAAATATGTGCATTCTAGGTATATTAAATAGATAAATATATGTGCTTATTTATTGGTAAATTCAAAATTTTTCACATGTCATATAACTAAGCCAAAAATGTATTAATTTAAGTTCGGAAAGCTTATCAGTGCTAATTAGTATAGGGTTACAAAATCTGTATACTAAGTTTTAGAATATAAAAAAAAAATATATATATATTTGTAAATTTTTTAAAAATTTTATCGATGTAACCCCTATCAAATTTTGCAATTTTTGGAAAAATGTAGAACATTTTGTTTTCTTCTGGACATGGCTAGTCGACTTACTTTTTGATGCTGATCAAGAATATATATACTTTATAGGGTCGGAAATGGCTCCTTCACTGAGTTTCAAGCCTCTAAATGTAAATTAAAAACCCTGCAAGGGAATAATAAAGTAGCAAAAGTTGGAGCCAAAGTTAGGGTCGCCAAAGTAAGACATCAAAAGCAATGTAGATATTGTAGATATATTTAATACAAATTGCTCTTTCAATTTAAAAATAATTTAGTATTGCGGGTGTATGGCAATTCAGGAATGAATTTAAAAAAAAATGCATAGCTAACATATAATATAATTGTCATGGTTAAAACTTACCGCAGTAGAGGACACGTGGTGATCAACGGGAGGGCTTCTTCCTGGTTATCCGGTTGCATTGCATTGATCAGGTGATATTGTTGAGTCAATATCACTACTTGCACTATCACTTTAGATGTTACCTCCGCGGCCTCCCCGGAATGACTGAGGCGCGCGGGCCCAAAGTGCCTCTATTTATAGTCGCCGAGCGGAGAGAACAGAGAAAGTGAGAGCGAGAGAGTAAGAGATACCTCTAGAGATAGGCGGCGAGAGCTAGAGGGAATGAGGGGCCTATAGACGTGCACAGAGAGTGAGAGTGAAAGAGAGCGCGAGAGTTTTGCATTTCGCTCAACCTTTAACGATCGTTCCTATGGCAGCTATATACTATCGTACCCTGCCAAAGAATAAATATATATTCAAATCAAAACAAACTCTCATTAATGGTAAATATTATCTTTGTTTATCACAATTTATTTTTTCTCAGTGACCTTTTCCCCCTTTATTTTCTCCCCCATTGACATTTTTGCTGGAGCGGCTTTAAGAATTCCGGCATCCCAAAAGGAGGACACAGGACGTAGGCCTGGGCGTAGACAAAAGAAAAAACCCGGCCCAGGAGACAATGATGTCGCCAAAATCGTTGACGAGGAGCTGCCACCAAGGGTGCCGGGCATGGATTTCGGAGGACTCAATGCCTGCCGCGACGAGTGTCAATATGAAAATGAATGCGTGTGGTTTTGCTCGCTCCTTTTTTTCCCACACAGGTCCTGGGCCCCACCTCTTTGATGGTTCTATGTGTGGATATGAATTATTCATAAAATGGCAATGGCACTCTGAGCCACAGCGCCAAGAACAAGAGCAAGTCGTGACGAAGGCATTGGAATGTGTGTAGTCTCCCCCCCAAAAAAAGGGCGACTAAGACCTTGTTGTTGTGATGACACTACTGGATTTTGATACCCTTCTACAGGATGTAGGATATTATTAAGGGCTTATAATACTTATAGTACCTATTTCATTAGCTTTAAAAATTATTTTACCTTGTTTTTAGTTTTAACTGTGAAATGTATTACATAATTCACAGCATTTTTTCTTGTCAGATAATAAATGAACCTTTTAACGCCTCTTTCCTAACAAATTACTCAATGTGTATCAATTATTCATTTGATTATTAATTACTATTTAAATTTTCAAGAACATAACTTTGTTATAATTTTACTTCACTAAAAAAAGAAAGAGAATTGCAGTGTTCTTCTTACTTGACATTTTTGGATCCTTGGTTTTTTTTTGCCTGTGCGACAAGTGCACAACACGAGGCAACAACAATGCGGCGCCATTTGAGATGCCTTCTATATACAAACACACACCCACCTTTATGCATAAATGTATGCCAGTGTGTGTGTGTGTGTGTGTGTGTGTGCAGGGAAAACTATGCGACATAAAATGTAACGAGGAGATGGCGAAAAAGGCGAAATTGCTGGCCGAGGCCTCTCAGCGGCAGTGGCAGGTTAACCCCCAACTGACACCCTCGACATTTGGGGGTCACTATCCCCAGATTCACTTGCAAAGTGAAATTAAGCAGAGATCTGACTACAAATAACTCAGAATCTCTTAAGCAGATTGAGCTGCATTCAAGGGGCTTGGGCTTAATCTCTCTTACAGAGTGCATTTTACTTGAAACTCTTAGCTAATTAGCAAAATGGAAAAGCTTATTATGGCAAATTGCAAAACTTCTCTAGACTCGTGTGCGTAAATCAAGTGGTGAGAAATGAATGGAAAAGGGAAACTTACCTGACATTCCCTTGGTTACATTTTCACAATCGACACGAAATGGGGAAAATTCGACAACAACAACACAATCATAGTCATCATCAGCATTAGGGAAAATCCTCCATCATAGCTCAGCCCCTTATCCACTTTCGGATCTGCATGCATAACAAACAACGACAAAATCCATAATATTTGCGCAATGAAATGAGGCTAAAAAAAAATTAATCGAACTACGTAGCAAGGCAGCGGAAAAGTTTCAACAAAAAAGTACAAAAAAAAAGGATTGAAAAAGGGAAAAACCTGACTGCGTGAGCTTTTTTTCCTATTTGCATATAAATTTGCATATGTCTGTGAACAGTGAATCGAAAGTATTTGAAGTTGTTAAGATTCTTGTTATTTAAAAAATATTAAAATTTACTTGTTTAAGCACTTTAACATAGTGTGTAAACAACCTTCTTCTAGTTAGGCTACATAAATCTTGAAATATTTACAAGCACTTTAAGATTTATCCTTAAACTTGAACCCATTTCAGTTATACAAAAGTGTATACCTTTAAATTCTTATATATTTTTTGCTTTTCTATGTTTAGTAAACTCCTTTCCACTGCCACATCCACATATATCCTTGTGTACTTCTAAGCTTCGAGCTGTGTGTGTAGATGCTTATGTGTGCATGTTCTGTGGGTTAGCATTGCAAATGCTCGCGATTTTCTACGAGCTTATTCAAATGATTTGAAGAGTGCTTCGGCCAGATAGCAGGCAAGGGCTGTCGGAAAGGGAAACCTTACTGGAAAAACTCCAACATTCTAGGCTTAGTTTCGACCTAAAGAACTGGTACCGTAATTAGCCCCGGTGCTTGAAGGTATTTCAAATTCGAATTTTGTGGCACAGTTTCCATTTCATTGTGGTTAACCAAAACTTTTAAAGGGAACACAGAAGCAGGAATACAGGAGCTGAGTGAACATAACTTTTTCGGTGGCCAGAGTCACGCCCACCTTCTGCCTAGGCACACTTCATTTTGTGCGGTAATAGTTATTTGCGGACAGTAAAAAACAAAAAGAACATAAAACAATTATAGTCCCGGCGCTGCAACGCATAAAAAGGAACCAAAAGGGAGCAAAAACCTTTGACAAATTTTTCATCGCAGCGATAGAGAGAGAGAGAGAGAGAGAGAGAGTTCTGTGTTCTGCACTTAAGGACCCCCACAGACATGGACAGACAATTGTACAGTGGAACTTCGCTAATTAGTCACTTCTTTCAATGATTATTACAAAGTTTCTCATATGTTGAACAACAATCCTGAATTTATGTTATTTAAAAATGTATTTGCAGCTGAGGCCACAAAAAAAGTATTTGAAAAGTGATATGGATAGTTTTTTTGTGTAATATCAAGTGTTTATACTTTACAATTGTAGGCATTATATTATATTTTAAATATATAAAAAAGAACAATCTGTTAAAAAAGTTTTTAATGTATTTTTGTATGATAAATATTCTTAAAGTGAACATTTGAATTTTTAACATTATGCTTATCACTTGTATCTATTGGATTGCTAATTTTTCTTAAATAAGAACTTATAGAAAGTACTTTTTAGATTCCCAGTTCTTCTAAAAAAAATTGTTAGTAAAAATTATTAGAAAATTCCTTATTTCCACTGCTTTCTAATTGTATCCACTATCTCTTTTTGGAGCAACTACTGCCACTGTTTGAAGCCCTTTTGTCGCGAGCAAACAACAAACTGACTTGCTAATGAAAACTTTATTGCTCCGGGGGGGTGTGTGCGTGTACTTAGAGCCCTGCCTGAGCTCCCAGATCCCGGGGTCCATCATCATGTGCTGTCATCTGTGTGCCGTGGTCCTGTCCGTGGTCTTTGATGGAAATGGAAATGGAAATGGCTCCGCAATGCTCTGGGCAGCTGCATATGCATGCCGGGGCCGAGCCTCTTCTGTTTTCCCCCATTGTTGTTGTCTGTTTAGTGCTAATATTATTTACACTAAAGGCGACCGACGACAACAGAGAGGCAGAGGCAGATGACAAAGCGACATAGACGCATAAGCACTTTATGTGAATGACGCCCCCAGGCATAAACTAGAATTATACACACTCATCCTGATGCGATATGGCGTGCGGAACAATGCTCTTGCTCGCCGAGGGGTAGCCGCAAAAAGTATGCAACAACATTTTGTCTAACTATATTTTAAAAGCAAAATTTACCAACCAGCCCACAAGGAAGCAAGCAAGCCGGCAACGTCAAATGAGCATTAGACATGGCCCAAAGCCAGTTTCAAAAAGGCAGCAAAGGGAGAAGGGTATTCAAGGCTTACGGGTATGTGACTGGCTCACTCTGCATACTACATATGAATGAGGCTTGTAGTCTTGCTTTTTGTTTTTTCCTTTTTTTTTTGTCCCTTTTCCATATTCAGCGACGTGTTTGCCCAATAAACCTTGAAAAGTCATTAGAAATTTTTCAATTATGCAAACAGTGGGAACGAGGCGGAATAGCTTTTACTGTGGCACTCTGCCAGGGATGGCATTTCAAATGGTTAAAAGTTAGAGAACATTTGTGGGAATTAAATGAAATAATTTACTAAATTTAAATACAGCAACACCATAAGTTATATATATTTAATTAAAATACTTATTTAAGCAGGATTCACTTTATGATATTATATATTATCTACTCTTAATACCTTTCTTGTTTTCTCACCCTGATCAATAAAGTTTATATCTCTTGAACATTATCCCAAATGATGAGCATAACATGGCCCGAAAGCGCTTGGCAATCTTCTTAACATAATCAGATAATCCAGCTTAGATTCGAGTTGATAGATTTTAAGCATTTTGCATTTTCCCCATAACCTTTCGCTCCATAAATCGCTCATCTCTGGCGAACACGGGGCACACCCACATTAACCCGTGTGTACCTGCCTGCCCTGTTCAGGTATTTTACGAGCTTTATATTGATAAACAATAAAACACATACACACACACACACACACACACACACACAGGAATGTACCAACAAAAGCCCCACTTCCCCTTTCTCAGCCATGCAGCTGCTTTTATACATTTTTATTTTAATTTTATTTATTTGGTTCGGCATGGCTTTTATGTATTTATGGGCCAACATGCAAATGCAAATTGAAAAGGAACATGAGCAGCGTCACGGAGAAGCCTCAGTGCGAAATGATTACGACCACTCTTATTTCACTTCTTTCTTTTTTTTGATTTTTTTTTATAATGCAATAAATAATTTTATTATGTGCCAAGACCAATAAACACATTCGAGGCAAACAAATAATCGAATATATGCAGATGCAAGGCTGAACGGGCGGGATCCGCATATAAATCAGGGACATGCCGGGTGTATCCTTATTTCCCTATCCATTTTAGCTGCGAAACCGATTTATAAATCCAAACAAGAAAAAATTAATTCAAAATAAAGTATTTTGGATACACTTATCGGAAGATATTGGCTGGATATTTATTAGAAATATTAGAATGATTAAATCAAGCATATAAAATATAATCCAGAGAATATATCAAGTTTACATGACTATTAAAGTTTGTAATCAATTCAAAGATTTATTTCTAATAGCTTCTAACTTTAATAAAATGTCTAATAACAGGTGACATAGATAGTTTGGTAAATTCAAATATACCAAACCTAACTAAACCTTTTTAATCAAAAAATAGAGAGCATTTCCAATTCGATTCAATTCGTTTATTGCCACTCAATCTTTTCTTCTCACATTGACATTAGGAAATGAGTTTTGCAATACTTTAGCAATTTTCACAGGCTCTCAAATGCAGACAACACAGACACATCTACTTAGCCCCGACAACCTCCCCTTTTACATGCTCACATGCTGGGCTGTAATGCTGGAAAATCCAGAAAACCCCCTTGGCTTAAGCCCCTTGAATAGCAGTGGGGCGAATGGAATTTTCCCCCTTATGACTGTACAAATGATATGCGTATTTAAAGGGAATGGCAGGAGATTTGCCGGGAAAGCAAAAAAGGGAAAAGGGGAAAACACGGAAAAGGCGAACAAAGTCAAAGACAAAGTGGTAAGGTGAACTCGACGGAAAACGGCTCGCAGGATAAACTACGCAGAATAAATGGCAACAAGAAGGATTATCAAAGCAATGAGGTGAATTGGGCATTGTTGACTTACACTTGTAATCGTTTACGCCGATGAAGAGCTGAGCAAATCTTTGAGCTTTTCCAAGTGAATTTTAAATTATTTACACAAAACAATTTTCCAATTTTAATAATTCCTTAAGGAATTGCAAACTTTCTTTAAAGGAATATACTGTCTTTGTCTGCTTTATAAAAGTGTAAAACACGATATATGATCAGTAATTAACTATGATTGCAAGTATGTATGACCAATAAGTAGTTATGAGTAAGTAAGGTTGAGCAGTAACTAACTCTGAACAATAAGACCTATCTATGGCCAGTAAATATCTATAACCAGTAAGCAGCTATGATAACTTTGAACACTAATAAACAATGACTTGCAACTTTTGTAACACAACACATGTCTGAGACTTGGCCAGTAGCAGTCACTTCGTTCCGGGGATGTTAGAACCAGTTGGGAATCATATGCACGGATGCACGAGATTTGTTTTGGAACAAATTTAAGCTATTTCAATGAAACTATGGGGTTATTCTTCTATCTAATTTTATAAGTATATAAGTCGGAGCATGGCGAATTGGTGGACTATATATATACATATATATAGCAGCCATAGGAACAATCGGAAGATTTATAGAACTATAATCAGTAATTACCTATGACCAGTAAGTATCAATGAACATTAACTAACGATGGCCAGTGAGTAACTATTATCAGTAAGTAGCTTTGACCAGTAAGCAACTATGATCATAAATTAACTATGATCAGTAAGTATCAATAAACATTAATTAACTCTGAGCAGTAAGTATCTATAACCAGTAAGAATCTATTAACAGTCACTAACTTTGAACACTAATAAACAATGACTTGCAACTTTTAAACATAACACATGTCTGAGACTCGGCCGGCAGCAGTCACATCGTTCCGGGGATGTTAGAACCAGTTGAGAATCATATGACCATATGTGCGAGACTTGTTTTGGAACAAATTTAAGCTTTGCCTATATAACTATGGAGTTCTTCTTATATATAATTTTACTAGTATATAATTCGGAGCATTGCGAATCGGTGGACTATATATATACATATATATCGCTGCCATTGGAAAGATTGGAAAATTTTAAGAACAAAATATTATAACTGTTCCAGTTTTCAACAGATTTTCATGAAATTTGATATAAAGCCTTTATATATTAATCTATAATTTTGTGTAAAATTTTATTTAAATCGGACAACTATATCACTTAGTTTAAACTAAGTTTCTTAGACCCAAAGAATGTCATACAATTTTCTAACTCTCGGAATAAGTTAAAAATTTTAAATATGTTATTTCACAACTCCCTTGACTAAGTTTGCTTTCTAGGGAAAATTCTACATTCTAGCATGTGTCGTGTTATTTTTCCATTTCACGCTTAGCTGCGATTAGACACTTTTGCAATCATATTGATAAATAATAATTGTGCGGAACTCGCTCAAAGAAGCGAGTTTAATTGCATTTCGGTCTGGCAACTGCATGTCGCCATGGGGCCGATGAGGGGAGTGAAAAACGTCCGCTCTGTGCAGCCGTAAATGTGAAAATTGTTTGATTAGACATGCCATGCCCCAAGGGGATGCAATCTTCCCGAGCTTGATTAATAAATGCCGCGCTTTTGTGGCCCATTGACAAATATAGCCAGAATCGACCCAGACCCAATCGAACCACAGCAGCCAGCGATTTCCTGTCAATAAGCCTTGTCAGCAACATGGAATTAACGCTATTCAGGCCTGGAGGGTGCGCCATGCAAGAAATTCTTTCACATTGCGACAAATGTCTGGCTGCTGAATCCGAATTCCCAACTCTGACACTTTCAATCAGGCAGCCAAGGATACCACTCGTTCGCAGGACCAACCCACTCGCACAGCCCCTGACATCCATGGCGGGAATGCCAATGCCGCTCAATAAATGTCATTACATTGTCAAGTGCATATTAGCGCCATAATTGAGCGGCGTGAGCAGAATTTCCGCTGCCATTCTGGCCAACTTTGAAGGGAAGTCAAAGGAGTGAGAATCGAAATACTAACAGAGAGTGTGAGTGGAAGGTTTTTCACACATTTTTATTGAATTATTCTTACTGAGATTTCTTTTTGTGTAAACTAAAAGGATGCTTTATAAAAAAATACCACCCAAATAAATTATATTTACATTTAAATTGGAACTAAGTGTGACGGTTAAAGCCGATTTAAGTTCACTCAAATATTCCTTTAATATCATTGTTTAATTTAAACCATAATAAAGAGAACAGGTTCCTTACATCCCATGATTCCTTTTTACCTTCAATTAAATATTAAAATATTAATAATATTGTAAATATTATTTCGGTATGAAAAAATAATACCAACCTGTCTCGCTTAGCCCGCCAATTGAAAATCAAAGCAAAGCAATTGAAGCTGCCAACTAATTAACTGAAACTCGGAAAGTAAAGTTCATTGCAAATATAAGCAAACACTTGTTTGACTTTTGCAAATTAATTATTTAATTTAATACAAACATTTTCCCAGCAAACAACAAACTAGACAAGGCCAATTAAAATTCCCCGGAGATAGATAAGGGAGCGGAAGAGCGAAAGCAAACAAGAGGCAAAACAAAGTTCGACCAATATAATTTTTAATGGGCCATCAAATTGTAAAACAGAAAAATTTATCATCAACTTAAGATTGAAATTTTATGCGAGAAATGAGCGCAAAATAAAAAATAAAATAAAATAAGAATGCGTTTCCCATTTCCTGGTCTGGTTAGCCGGAATTCTCGCATTTTCCGGCTGAACGCTTGCAGACCAAAACTGAATTTATAAACCAAAAATGCATGATAGCCTTGTTGCCCCTTTCCATCCAACGTTTGTCTGCGGCTTCTGCGGCTGTTGTGGCAACGTCCAGTCCACACAACAACAACAAATGAAACCGAAAAAGAGCAACTAAAGCCGCCAGAATTATCATTACGGTGGCACAAAATCTCTTTGGCAGTTTTCCGGAGACCAAACACCGCCCACCACCCACAGCCTTCCGTTTTATTTCTCGTTTGCCGTTTTGCGGAGGCTGATTTTTTTTCTTTCAATTTTTAGTTTATGCTACAGAAGGCGATAAAATTGAGTGGGCGTGGCTGAACTGAAAATAAAATAACAAAACTGGGGAAAACCGGCAAAAATTATTAGTGTGGCTCTCATCTTTTTCGCGTCTGCTCCACCGGCTTATGTTTTATGGCCTAGTCGCCAAAGCCAACTGAATTCGGGTAACTGAACTTGCAGATGGCCGAGAAAAGGACTTCTAATGTATCCTGGAACACCGAAGCCTTAAATATCCTTTATGTTCTATGTTTATATAAAGAAAATAAGGTTTATCTATAAGCAGAATATCAGTGTGCGGAGATTATTATTATTAATCTTTGTATTCGAAAAGCTATGTTTATGTCATTTTAAAGAATGTGTTTTTAATTTTGATAAAATCTATTTTTCATCATTTTCCAAAGCCAAGCTATGATTGATTTCCAATTCGATCCTAAAATTCAATTCCATTTAGCTTCCCGACGACACCTTGCTTCCTTGTTATTTAGTAAATTAAATTAAATAAAAATGAATAGATATAGATTGTATAAAATTCTTATAAACCACATCAAGTCACTTAAACAATGCTAAAGTTCCGAAAAGAAATACCCTTTTCTTCGTGTTCGAATTCAGAAAAATTCCTCGTTGCTTCAAAATTTATTACAATCGGGCCAAGTTAGCAAACATTGAACAAGAAAAAAAATTGTTCAGCCAACAAACAGGGGCAAACAAAACAAAACAAAACACATGGAAACATAACTTGGCATCATTATACGAGGGCAGAAATGGGCGTTCCACCAGATATACATAGATATATGTTTGTATTCCCAGCCAGTTGTGAGCTCTTGAACTCTTTGCTGCACTTGGTTGTTATTTTTTCATTTCTTCAGAGTTTGTGTTTGGCCGTTGTTGTGTTGCAGATTTATGTTTTATTACCGAAAAGTGTCTACAATTCTTGGCCAGGAATTTGGAAGAGGACAAAGAGTGTGCCCGAAAACCCAAAAAGAAATTCAAGTGTAACTCATGTCAAGGCTTATGGTAAAATACGAGGCAAGTCTCAACCTCCAAAGGGCACAGAACCGACGGGTGGCCAACAAAAAATACCATAATAAATATTTAGGCGTCTGTATGCCATTCTGAAAGACAAAATACCTGCTTCTAGTATCTCATTCTAATGTGTCGTAAATTATGTTCTTATTAATTTATTAATGATTTCTTAGTTTCTGCTTTGTTTATGCTATTTATCATTTAAAATCATAATAAAAAGGAATGCATTTACTCTGATGAGTGGCTATTTATTTTCAATGTTTTTAATCCATAACAATTGCAATTAGATAAAAATAATAATTGACAGAACATGACCCCAGCCAGCTTATATTCAAGATAAATATTGCGCAAATAATAAATTCTACAGCAATGTTTTGTCATAGTTTTCGATTGTCGACTAAATTGTGTTTCATGTCGAACTTTGAACTGTGACTGCAATAGCAGCTCCCGGCAACGATGTCAACTGTATCGGTATTTACAACTGAAAGAAATTTTAATTCGATATTTAATGTTTAAAATTTCTCATTAACTTCAAATAGATTTTCTTAATTTAAAAAGTATGACATCTGTAGCTTATAATATACTAACGATACTTCAGTTATGATATTTATTCAAATATATTCTTACTAAGTTAAATCAAATGAGATAACTTGTGTAAGTTTTAAAATATATAATCAAAGAATAATTGTATCCACTTCATTTTAATTAATTTCAAATGAATTAAATATTTTTTCCTACTATTTTCTTTAACTGCACTGGCATAGTATCCACCTTGTTTCCTCGTGAATTTCCGCGTGGGCGAGGCGCGATAAGTGAAATCAGCAACGCTCTCAGCGAACACCAAAACACGAACTACAAATTGTTTAACACAAATCGCACTGCCATTGTCTCATTGTGTTGCCTGTTTAGGTTGTTTTAGCTGTTACACGTTGGGTGTTTGGATGTTTGGGTGTTTGGGTGTTTTTGGTGTGTGTTTTTGCCCACCCAAAACGTGCAAGTGTCGAGCCGATAACAAACTGGAACATTGCGACGACATGGCAGGGGGAAAATGCGGAGCGACAGGTGTGGCAGGTTGGTTAAATTATGATAAGGATGTGGGAGGGGGGTTTAGTCTGATACTAATGCGCAGGCAGGTGAAAGGATATTCGGGAGATTACATGACTTTGACATTGAACGAGAGGGTCGAGTGGTGTGACACAAGCTAATGGGGAACTTGATTATTTAATTTAATTATTAATCAATTACTACATAAATGTAGTTGAAGGAATGTAAATTCCCTGTTAACATTAATGTTTCTTTGAAACTATTTCCTCATTCTATTTATCCCATAATTATATATTTTTATAACGTTTGTTAAACTTCACTAAGAAATGTGTACTCATTCAAATCTTAATCTTGTGCTGGTAAAGAGCTAAAGCTTTGAAGGACAAGTCAGTTTCGGAAAAGTGGAAATTCTATCGAGCAATTGAGTGCTTTTCCTGACTCAGAAAACATTAACGCCTGCCAGGATGTCGTGAACACACCGCAGTCGGCATTTCTCCTGCACTCCTTGATCTCCATTGAATGATGTTGGCGCGTCACACTTGCGACCAAAGTGCAATTACCTATTTGTGTCACGTGCAATTCGGGGAGGGGTTTGGAGTTCTCAAGTGGGCAGGGTGGGCGTGGCAAGGAGATTCGTTCAGGGGTATGCACATAAATAGTGAGTGCATCAAAGTCAGTGCGGCAGTGCATGGCTGCTGATGATTAGGGTACTGAAGCAGTTTGGCTGCGATTCGAGGCGGAAGCTAGCAACAGCAATAGCAGCAGCAGCAGCAGCAACAACAGCAGCAGCAGCAACTGCAGCAGCAACAACAGTAGCAACAGCAACAGCAACTGCAGCATCGTCGTTCCAGCAGCAACACCCAAAATCAACACCCGACATCAGAAGCAGAGCTATTGTCAAAACATCAGGATCTAGTTAGCAAGTACACCAGGAATATTAAGAGTAGATAATTTAAAATTAATTTAAATAATTAAATATGCAAATAAATTCCAAGTAAATTGGTTTATAGTAAATCGTTTTAAGAACCAGAATTCCAGGCATTATATGGCACACCTTTTTTAAAGAAATATATACCAAATCGATTGGATTACCTGCTCTATAATTGTATTTAATATTTTTTTTATGATGGCATAAGATAACCCTCTTTATTAATAATTTTACTAATTCTTGTAATTTTCTTTAGTGCATTCAGTGGGCAGGCAATTCTTGTCACATTTCCTACGCCAATCTCACTCCCGGTCTCTCCCTGCACTCCTCCAGTGACGTGCCAATTGTGTGGCCACCAAATGTCTGTCGTCCTTCTCGCTTGCCTTCGCCTCCTCCTTCTCCTTCTCCAGTCCTGTCAGCACCAGCTCCTTTCTGGCAGGAGGTAGCCTGCCTCATTCACCCCTTGCTTTCCACACATTTCGTGGCTTAAATCACGTTAAGATTTCCAACGCTACGACTTGGCATGTTTGCTCTCCTCCCTGGCACAGGACACCCTTCCACCCACACGTTCCCTGTCTCCTACACTCTCATTGCGAAATGCAAACATCTCGCTGGCTACAAATGTTTTCTTCTTCTCCTAGCCACCCACCACGCCCCCTCTTTCACTTCTGGGCGGAGCGTGACGTCAGGCGTATGTGAAAATAATTTCAGAACTTGCTTCTAAGACCTAAGATCTATATTTAGGAGGCAAAGTTAGGACCAAGAACTACAGTATACCAAAGTATTAACTTATTTCTATTCTAATCCAAAGAATTAAATATATTTTTAGTATCAAATACCTAAGGCTTTTGAACTTTGTGTTAATATAAATATATCTGATTTAATTTTTCTATACTACTAAAATATAATTTTAGGAATATTTTAATATTTACTTTAAGATATATTTAAATTATTTTCCTTGTGAAAAAGGAGATCTAGTTTTTCTTATTTTCTAAAAAAACCCATTATTTTTATAGTTCTTTTTGACTAATGACACTCTAAAATTGTTGTCAATTTGCGGTGGGAATTCAGCAATATTTCATATTCAAAGCCTCACATCCGTTACGAATTTCAATAGGAGGACTCACGTAATTTGTCCTTCACTCAACTCTATCCTGCGAATGGGGGGAATGGAGGCAATTTTACAGCTGGTCATAGCCGCGCACTATCCCCACTACAGTGTCTCTCCCATAAACCACTCGAAACACCAATATCTGCACTCGAACAACTGCAGCCGGAAGGAATTGAATACGTGCGGCCCTGTTATAATAGCCAGATTTCCTTCCGGGGGGCCCACGACAATAATATTTACGGCTTTTCGCCTAAATTCCAATTAAAATTGGATGGCTTTAAGTGCTCGCCGCGACTTATATTTACCCGTAACCACCGACCAGTGTCCAGTGTCCAGTGTCCAATGTGGTCACCAGGGGGGGAGCGCAAAAAAAAAAACTAGCAAAACAATATTCCGGCGATTTGTGTGCATCTAAAAAATGGATAGGATAGGTCACCTTCGCATGTGTGTCGGCCGCTGCCGAGCAATTAGAGCTCTTCGGCGGCTGACCACTGAAAATACTAGGAAAAAAAATATAAAATTGAGAACAAAAAAAATGTGCACAACAGGAAGCTGCGATGGCGGGGAAAAAAAATAGCGGAGAAATCGAGGAAAACAGCATGAATGAAAGGAAAAATGCACAGCAAAGTAGAAAATCGCACAATCAAAACGAAACTGCTGACCAGCATCGATCTATGACGACGACGAATCGGAATCGAAATCGGAATCGGAATGGGAATGGCTATAGGAAACCGGAATGGGTATGGATACACTGGAAAATAATGACGAATATATTGAATTTTAAATAATAAATGTTATAAAACTCTAAACAATATGCTTTTCAACCTTTTCTTGAACTTTCTGGCATTTGTATTCAAACAAAACAAAAAATATCATTCAGAATTCAAGTATACATTCAACTTTAAATTTCCAAAACTATATATAGCAAAATGTTGTGTAATTTTGTAATCCTTAAAAATATGTAAGCAATTTTATTTAAATTTTTTATGCTCTGTGCATTGGAATGGCAATGTAACCGGGAGAGCTGTGGGCCATTAAAGTGTGCATGTTGTTGCCATTGGCAAAAGCTGGAAAAGCGGGAGTTCGAAGTGGAGAAAAGCAGGACTAGGAGCAAGAGCATTGGGAAAAGCCGCAGCCGCAGAGTCACCGACATGGTAAAAATTCATGTTTGCCAATGTGTCCTTCCAACAGTTCGATGGGTGTGCGTCTGTGTGCGGGGTGTCCTTCTAACTAGTGGTGCGTTGTCCTATTTACGTTGTCGTACTTCATGCATTTCAATCACCAAACACAACACAATTTAAATATGCTGATTGGGTGGCTGAAATTTCGGTTGGTCGTCAGGCTCGCCAGGGACATTGTTTTAGACCAAAAAACCTCCCATACCCCCCTTTCACAGGATGTGCAGCTATCTTTAATTGGCTTTGGTATCGCCTTTTTTGGGGAAAAGCCCCCCCTTGAAATTCGCTGCCGTTACGCCGTTTCGCATAAATTTTGTTTATTGATGAGTAGCAGGCCAGCTGGAGCACCGCCACATGTGACATATGATAGCTTGGCCGAAAATAATTTAATTAATTTTAGTTTTGCATTTTTTTAGTTTAATTTTGCGTTCACTCTGAGTTTATGTGATATACTGGCAAATAATATTTAAAATTTTATGCAAAAGTTTACCGTTTCCTATATCCTTCAATTTGTATACCAAAACTCAGTTTGTTTCTCCAATAAATTCTTTAGTTCTTGGAATAAATAACCCAACAAGAAGTCAATTTCAATCAAGTTTAAACTTGGACTGAACAATTTTAAAGTAATCACACAAAATCTTTTGAACTTTTTCCCGTAGGTAATGGAGACGGATCGGAGTATATACCTCTGATTTCCCCCGACAATCGCCAGGGGGATATTGAGAATGCTGGAGATGGGTTGGAAAATTCAGCAAGAGGCGTCGCCGAGCTAATCTGCTCGCTGTCAAAAGTCATTGAAACAATTCGAAATGACAACAAATATGAAAGTCGCACAGAGATACAACGCAAACACCTCCACACATGGACGGGTTTAGGGGGTTTTCTTTTTTGGTTCTTTTTGGGTACGGGAAAATTCGCTTCGAACGGGAGGCGAAAACTGCTGACAGTTGCATAAACAATAAAGGCAGACCCCCCAACCCAAAAAGCGAACTCAGCCAGCGAAACGGGCCAACGAATGCGGTCAACATCAAAAGAAAGGACACACAAAAAAAAAAACTGGAAGGGCTGCAGCAAGGATATGGGGTGAGATGAGGCCAAAAGGAGCCAGTCAGAGATGGCCAAAGGAGAGCGAAACAAAACTAGAACTATTACTGACACATACTACCATACATCGCGAGTAGCTTCCATGTAACACAAAACACTAAACAGCAGAAGTTAAAATAATAGGAATTACAATAGATGCACCCAAAGACATATTCAATCTTAATTTGAATATGAATTTAGGGACAATAATTGTGAGAAAAGTATTTTAACTTCTAATGTATCATTCAAAATATTCAAAATAATGGAAAAATAATAGGTGCTTCAAAGAACTTTCGAAGCTTGTAGGGTTAAGTCTAGATCTTTTCCTAACTTAGAAAAATATTTATAATATTAAATATAATATAAATAAAGTAACTAACCTATTATCAATCTTAAAGATACAAGTTCAAAAGGTATCTTAATGGGTATTATGGAACTTGTTGCTATAAAAACTTTCAGGATTCCTGAAATCTATTTCGAATCCTATTATTTTAGCCACATTTGTTTCTAGCAAACACCCGCTACCTACCTACCAATTTCCACTCCATCCTCATCTCCATGATGGCTAAAACAACAATGTGACATTTTTTCCGCTTTGACGACAATTTCCCTCGCGGCACAAACGGCAACAGCCACTGCAACAGCAACTGCAACACCATTGCCATCGTCACTATAGCTATATATGTAGTTATAGCCAAAGCAACTGAACGATACAACCAACGCGGGTAAAGAAACCCGAAAGCGAGAAAAGAGTTTGATTTCTTAAATGTCGAAGTGGGAAATACTCTTTTGGTTTTTCATAGTTTTTTTCATAAAAATATATTTAATATATTTGAAAAGAATTAATTTGTCGGATGCCATTAACAATAATTAAGTTTCCAAAATTCTAAGCAATTTATTTCTTAAACTCTGTTGAGCCAAATAATCCTTGCATCACAAGCACCTCTATAAAACCTAAGATATCCATTTAAAAAGGATCTGCCAAAAAAGAAGAAAAGTCTAGGGATATAGCGGATGTGTATCTGTACGCAATGTCGCCGTCATGCCAAGAAGGATGTGCAAGGAGCACTTGCAGTTGAATTCGCAGGACTCTTCATTTCAACATTCCCAGCATTGCCTGCCTTTTGCCAAGAGAACGAGAATGAGAACGAGTATCACAAAAGCACGAAATTGATTGTGTAAATAAGAAAACGAAAATGTCGTTAGTTTACGTTTTCCGCTGACAAGCTTTTGAAACTGGCCAGAACGCAGGACGACGAGGTCCTGGAAATTCAGTGGCAAATAAAAGCGAGATGATGCAAAGACAAAATATCATTGAGATAGAGATAGACAAAGCAGCAGGGGCGAAATTAAAAATGGAATTTACTCGTTAGTCGCATTTGCAGTTTGCCAGCCAGTTTATTGCCAAACTGACTTTGACGCGAGGCATTATCGGTGCAAAATTGATAGCTCCGCTCGAAAGGAATCCAAGAGGATGAAGTGAAAAATGTCACAAAAGCACTTTGCCCGCACCAATGGCAATTCGCAGACAGACTCCCATCAATAAGTCAAAAATGCACATCATCCGAAATGCATTGTAAAGAGAATTCTTTATTGAAACAGCCATTTGATCTGCCTGATTTGAAAGGGTTGTAAAACTGCTTGACTAATATAGTTTCTAAGAAAGTATTTTTGCAGAAAAAATATTGCTGCTAAGCAATGACCTCAGAAAAACTCAGAATTATAATTTAAAGTAGCCCAGACTTTGAGATACTTAATCATATATTCACTAAAATAAATCATTAACATGTAGGGTAATTTTAAACCATTCTTAACATAATTCTAATTAAGAGTTTACTATGAATTAATAAATATAAATTGTAAAGCAATGCATTAATGATTTAAATTATTATTTAATTTCTTTCTCAATACTTTTAAAATGTTATTTGTAAGACAAGAAATTAATCAATCAAAAATCAAGTTAATGTTTTATATTTAAAAATTTAAATAACAAAAAAGGAAGCTATCTTCAGAAAGGCAAAGTTTGTAATTAAGTAATGCGCCAATTACGGAATAAATAGGAAAATAAATGCATAGCTAACATATGATATAATTGTCATGCTTAAAACTTACCGCAGTAGAGGACACGTGGTGATCAACGAAGAGGGCTTCTTCCTGGTTATCCGGTTGCATTGCATTGATCAGGTCATATTGTTCAGTCACTATCACTATTTGCACTATCACTTTAGATGTTACCTCCGCGGCCTCCCCGGAATGACTGAGGCGCGCGGGCCCAAAGTGCCTCTATTTATAGTCGCCGAGCGGAGAGAACAGAGAAAGTGAGAGCGAGAGAGTAAGAGATACCTCTAGAGATAGGCGGCGAGATCTAGAAGGAATGAGGTACCTCCAGACGTGCACAGAGAGTGAGAGTGAAAGAGAGCGCGAGAGTTTTGCATTTCGCTCAACCTTTAACGATCGTTCCGATGGCAGCTATATGATATAGTCGTCCGATCTTAATAAAATTAAAACCGAAATTATTAAATAATACAATAATACAAAAGGTTGCAGCGATATGAAAGAATAATTTCAGATCCTATAAATGATATATATTCTAGATCAGCATTAAAATCTGAATCGATCTAGCCATGTCTGGTAAGAACATGCTAAGCTATAAGTTTTTTAAACTATGATTTTCTTTGAAATTTTTCAGATAAAAATTTTTATATCAAAATATCGATAAATAAAATATTTATTAAAAGATTACCAAGTCCCAAGCCATTTAAAATATTGTATTTTACTTTACATAGATGGAACAAATGATTATATGCTCAGGATTTAAAATGTATAGAAAGCCAGTCAAGTCAGTAGCCCAGAAATTTGCAACCTAAACAGTTTGCAACATCTCCTCGAAAGTCCTTTGAGAATGCCTCCTTTCTTTGCAGTTTATCAATGGCTGACCATCGACCTTGGCCAGAACTTAAAAAGACCAATAGAAATGGCTGAGAAAACTTTTTGGAAAATAGTCGAGAGTGGGTGAGAAATAGGACGGAAACAAAGGGAAATGGTTGGCAAATAATTTAACTATCCTTGCGGTGTTTTTGCTGGCCAAAAGGACTATCTCTGAATCCCTTTTCGAATCGGCTATCGGTCAGTTCGTTTTGCAGTCGTCTCCCTGGGTCAGTTCGTAATGTGTTCGTCGACTTTGTGGAAATTCTATACGAATATTTCCTGCGCCCTTTGGCACTAGAAAAAATGTTGTAGTTTTAAAACCATTTAAGGTATACAAATAAAGTTGTATTTGTAGTAAATTCGTTAATAAATTTAGTATTCAATTTCTATAAAATATTTATCAATTAAATAATAAATAATAAATAAATAAAATACATACATTTAAATTTTTTTTTCATAAAAATTGCACAAAAACTTATACTGAGCTTTTTTAAATGCACCACCGAAACCACAATAGATTCCCTTTGGCGCCACCGATTTCTGGCACCAGTTCAAACTTGCCTTCGTCCTTATTTCTCACACCACCTCCACCCACAAGTCCTGGCTACTTATGCCAGTCGCTGCCTTCTAAATTGAATGAAAGTACATTTTGATTGAAAAGGAAATTTACGGTGAACTTATATAGACACAGACAGGAAACCGCAACAGTTCGCAGGACCTCGGGCATATCCTGCATGGCTGCTTTAACAGCCAATGTACCGTTGCCCGTCGCATCTCCCGACGGATTTATCAGTCAATGTTGGAAAATTAGTTAACGGGTTTTGCCCCAGCAACTTTTTCCCCTTTTTCCCTTTAACTTGGCCAAAGAGTTTGACTGCGCTAACCAAAACATTTAAGGCTCAGTGTCCGTCAAAGGAGGGGAAGCAAGGGGATTTTGTTGAGGAAAACCTCAGTCGTTTGAAGTTGAGGCTTGAAATTAATTTAAAGCGCCAACTAGTTGGTCAGGGGAAACTTTGGTAATTAACCTTGAAGTGAGCCAGATTTCAGCCCACTATTAAGTTCAAAGGGAAGCCAGTAAATGAGCAACAGAGATGTGAGTTCTAGGATATCTAAGAACTTTATTTCACATATGTAGATAAATATAGGTTGTTTATATAGTTAATATGCGAATATTCAATACAAAGTGCCTTTAAACTAACTCTACTATATATAGACACTACATTGAATATTAGAACAATTTGTATAAGAATATGTTATATTGGTTACAATTATTTCTACTCTGTTGTGCTTTTCACAAAATAATTTTGAAAAAAGCGGAAAGTGAAATTAAAATTCATCGGTTTATTTGTGCCCTCTTTACCGTGAAACCTTCGCCTAGCAAAAACTATAAAATCAATATTACTTGGCAACTATTTTGTCTTATTTTTATTATGTTATTATTATTGTTACTATTATTATTAGAAATGTATTCGGTTAATTTGTTTGTATTTTTAGGTACTTTTTGACACATAAAATGTATTTATTAATATATGTATATAATTTTTGATTAATTGATACTATAGAAAGCACATTCATTGAGATATATTTGATCGTGTTTGAAAATAGTTTGTAATCTTTGTGAGACACTCTGTTTGCACTCTTCGTCCTGCTTAAAACTTATCCCTGCAAGTTCCCTTAATCGAGTAAATGACAATGTTTTCCATTATTCGAAAATGTTGTCAAAAATTTGATGTAAAATGTTGTGAATTCGGTGATTAAATGTTATCTACATTCATTCTATCCCATTTGATTTGGGGTTTCCAAATGATTTTGATACCTTCTCATGGAGATGATTTAGCTAACGATCCATAATTCATATATTCATGTATTTTTCGTCCCAAAGTTTCAATTTGATAAGCCTCTGGCATAGTTTCTGCACATTCATTTGATTTTTAATAGAGCTGTCAAAACATATTCGATATTTGCTTTTTTTATTTTGTTAAGAGTTTTCCTAACTGAAAAAAAGGAATATTGGGAGTCTAACTTAATTTTTATTCATTTATGAATACATTACCCCAAATAATGCAAACGAAGAAAGATATTTGACACTTCTAGAGGCTTCCGGTTGGTTTTCAAAAGACATCCATGTTTCAAAACTAAACTCTACATGTCTATACATGTTTTGTTTCATGACCAGAATAAGCTTTCACTAAAATAAACCATTTTTTCTTTACTTCGACAGCTCTTTTTTAGAAACAAAAAAATAACTTACATTTACCCAAGACAGCCACCGCTGCCAGCTCATCTTAGACACAAACCAAACGGAACCGGAAACTGTGGAAGCTAGTTCTTGCCGGCTCCTGCCTTTGCTGTGTTGGCCAAGTTTGTCGCTGGCTCCTGCAGTGGAACCCATTGGGCTGTCGCATTTTTGGTCCGAAATATTTCCTCGAAAAAGATTTTCTCCTCTGTCCGTACTTCCGGCGAGTTGCCAATCAAAGTTCGGCCCAAAATCTCGCTGGAACCTGGAATAAAAATGGATTTCAATTATAAATATTAAGAAAATTAAACAAATTTGATAAAATAAATACATATATCCTTTCCGCCACTCACCCAACAAACCATCATGAACAACCGTAAACTCTAGGACACAATTCTTTAGGGTTTCCTTGTTGACATCAAAGGCAAGAGCTTCATTATAGACCGGATTCAGGGTGCCCCTTTGCACGCCCGTTTTGCGTTTCTTCATTTTCTTGCCACCGGGTCCCAGAAGAGTCACCTTCACATAAGCATCCGAGGAGTTCCTGGCATCATCCACAATCCGTAGATTTCTTGCCTTAATCAGGACAACCATTAAACGTTCCGCCGAAGGCAAATAAGCCAGAGAAACCATTATATCCCCGAGATCCACTTTCATGTCCTGAGCCGAGGCAGAGCTCAATGGGGTCCAGAGGTTCAATTGCTCACTCAGATCCAAGTTGGCCAAATGCAACTTACTGCCACCAATGCACACATGACGGGAATAGGCATCAAAGTCGTAAAGCAAAATCTCCACAGTTCGTTTGTCAATAACACCAGCGGTTACCTCAAATACAAATTGTTCATCGAAAACTGTTGGGATTTAAAAGAAATTGTTTTTAATATAATTGATATATAATTTTACATGAGTAATGTTTAATATTCACCTGGATTCAAGGTCTTTTTGTGTATGCGAGTCTGCCAAAAGTTCTTCTTGTCGGGCAGCAATCGTACCTTGGCATAGGGATCTGCAGTTCCACTGAATTGTCTTGGCTGAAGATTCTGAGCCTCCAACAGGCGTACATTTAGCAACCCTCCCACAGGATCATAGCCTATGCTCACATGCAAGTTGCCACGGACTTCATTGACGGAAACTGGATTTATGGTCTTCGGTTGAGTGTGCTAATAAATAAAGGAAATATAAGATATAGTTTAAAGTTGCAACATCTACACATTAAAAATCGATCAAAAAATAGCCCTCTTTAAATATACACTTCATAACTAACATTCCAAATGACTTTTGACATTTTTTTCGGTCTAAAAAAGGACACATTGTTGGCCAAAAAAAAAGGTTATCCTTTCACTTACACTTCGATAAAGGGTCATGTCAATTTTCGTGTGATCCAACTTGGCATTCATCGAGGAAACCCTTGGCCGACTGGGATGCATGGCCAGGACAACATGTTTATCGGATCTGGCAATGGGCACCGAGGTCGTGGAGCAATAGGACAATGTGTTCGACTTGAGGCTTCCGGTGGGCGAGGTGGGTGTGGGTGGTGCCGATTCTTCGGTGGTGTTGGACACCTGTTGCTGGATGGCAGCCGTCGCACTGGAGGTTACCGAGGCCGGTACCCAGAAGGCCGGGTCATTGTCCTCGCTGCGCAGCGAGGTGGGGCTAAGGTTGCCGGCATTTCCAGCTCCGAATTTCCCACGCGGCACCTCGTTTAGGTTGTCCACATTGTAGCCAACAGCTCCGGCTACCAAGGCCTCGCGGCTGAAGTGAAATGAAAACAATTGTGGCTATAATATGCGGTTGGAAGCAACAGGGGTACTTTTACAAAATAAAAATAAAACAAATTCAGAGAGATGTTGGAAAAACAAAACACAGATTTACCATTTTTAAAATGGAGAAAGGTAATGTGTTTCTCTAATTTTCTTATTTTAAGTAATAATTCCAATGCTCACCTCTGTTGATCCTCATCCTTTTCGGTGGCCGATTCCAGAAGGTTTTGCTCAAACCAGTTGAGGCGATAGCGTTTGGAGCAGGTCGTGTAGAGGGCTGCCCCCACCGCCGTGACAACCAAAAATGATACCGAGGCATAGACTCCAATCTGGGCCAAAGAAATGTCCTCTTCGCGTATTACTATGTCCATTTTTATCCTTTGAAGGGGGTGAAAAATCTGCAAAAAGGGACAAGGGGTCAGAGAACGCTCCTTTAAGTGACTTGGAAACGTGGGTCAATTACTCGCTCTGACCCCCAGCATCAGAGACATCTCCTTCTGGCCCCTAATGGCACCCAAACTAGCCATAAAACATTCATTAGCAAGTCAGGACCTGGGATGTATGTGTGCCTCATAAATAAATCATACTCGGGTCCCCACGTCCGACATTCATCTTCCCCGCTCGCCGGCTTTGTGGGTTATTAATTGAGCGGCTTAAGGTGGTGCTGGCTCTGGCACCCCAAAAACCTGACCACAGGCACGTGCTGACAGCATCCTGGCCACAATAGGTGGAAAATGAGGGGACCTGGCTTTGTCTCTGCCCGACCACAGCCACAAAATTGCCATAAAGGCGCCTCAGCCTTAGTCTTTCGGCCTCGGTTAGTCCGCAATTAGCTGAGCAAACTGCCAGGTGACCCCGAACCCAGGCACCCCAACAAAATCCACAAAATTAGACCCACACTTTAAACAAATAGTTGAGGTATGAGCTCACCTTTGAAACTTGTTAAATCACTACGGGAATTTAGAGTTGGGCCACTAATTTAACACTTGAGATGTAAAAAGTCTCCCTTTTAACATGTATTAAAAGCTTTTAATATGAAAAATTATTGTATGTTAACTTGAGAATGATATTTAGTTTAATAAAATATGTATAACAGCATTTAAATTTTTAATATATAAAAAGCCCATCGAATTTCTTTCCGTGCAAAAGAAATGCAAAGAACGCGGAGAGCTGCCAACAAGATGAAGCGATGTCTGTTCAAAAAGCAAAAATTTATAACCAACTTGTTAATTAATTAGTATATTTATATTTGTAAGCCACCTTTTGGATGAGTCCTGCTTTCGCTTCCTTGCCCCTGGACCTTTCCCTAGCCCAATACATCGCCCACGAGCACCCTTTTTTTCTGGGAAATTTTGGCAAAATGTACTTTTCACTCATTATTTATTTATGGCCAACTTTTGTTTCGGGTCTACGCTTTCTTTTATAGCAATTGCCATCGCATGAGGTGTATGTGTATGTGTATGCGGGTTCAGTGTTCCTACCTCTACCTTCTGTTTCCCTTAAAGAGATCCTTGTAAAGTTCTGGGGAAATGATTTATGTGCTCTTGTGTTCAAGTAGGGGAGCACTCGACTGAATATCTTGGTCTTAATGTGACGGCTGGGCTTGGAAAATTTATGAAATTAGTTTTAATTTAAACTTTGACAGTTACCAAGATAAGCTGAAGAGCCTGTAAATTAATTGAAAATTCGCGAGACAGTCTGTAAGAGGGAAATCTATTAGCCAGTCAATCCCCTGGGAAATATAGAAAAAGAGAGACAGATGCTATTGAACTGATATTATCTACCTTTCATATTGAACACCCCTCCGGCTCACGTAAATTACACATAACCCAATCAATGTCAAATTGAGCAGATCACACTGCCGCGCCCCACATCATCAGTCATTCAATCATTCCGTCATTCAGCCGCCTTCGCTCCGTCGGCTTTTGTCCTGACATAAAATCCAGGCCCTGGCACATGGTTATGTGTTGTGGTTTAAATCAATTGTCATACCCTTTTATTAACATATAAGACTTTGTAGTTTTTAATTCAATTTAACATTTTATGTCAGAACTTCCAATAAGGGTTTAAATATAAATTTCATAAATATGTTGACCTATTTCAATTTGGCTTAAGGGGGATTATGGTTTGACAGCTGGCTTTAAATATTAAAGAAAGAATATTTATATAATATTAAACCTATTATTTATAATTCTATATTATTTTGATTTATTTATTGAGATCTTTAATTAAACAGCTTAGCTCAAAATATCCCTCTTAACCAATTTATATTTGATTTAATGAACAAGTTACAAATCTAAATTGTAATCCATTCATTTCTCTCAATAAATTAAATCGTAAATAAAGCGGGTGTCAATTACGTTTTACATATTCTAGCAACGAATTGTTATTTTATAATTATGCAAACATATACTTATCACTGTAAAGCAATATATAATAGCTTCATATATTTATTTAATATTACTAAAATGTTTTATGTAAACAAACCTAACTAAAGCACATTTAAAATCTCTCTCTAAATTATTATTTATAATCCCACAAATCTCTGTATATCTAGTCCACCATTTCAGGTGTTCCCATACCAGTTAAAGGGTATTCTTGAGGAATGCTAAACCAGCTCCCTGGTTGGACCTGGTATTTGGCCACATGCATCATTCACGGATGTGTGGCGGTGCGTGGTGTGGCCTGTGGGCCTGTGGGCATAGGGATTTATTGCCACTGTCATAAATTTTAATACAAAAACCGCGCTTTCAGGCGACTGTCTGGTTTACTTTTTTTTCTTTTTGGTTAGCTTTGTAAATCATTTTGCGGCTGCCTTTATCATGGACATTTTCACTTTTCGCTGGAAAACCTAGATAAGCGACAGCACTACTTCCGCCTGTGCGGTTTACTGTTTTCTGTTTGCGTCGCAGCCGCACACACAAAGTCAAGGCCAGAAATACAGAGACCAAGTCCGGTAATGTGTTGACAGAGCGACTAAAATTAAGTTTATCTAATCGATAAAATCAACCGCATGGTTCATTGCCTGCCTGGGAAAACGGTGTGTGCTCGCCCATGCCCGCGATTTCCTTTTGGCCTCAGTCAGTCGATTTCATCATCCGCGCTTTCAAAATAAAAAAAAAATAAACAGATAAGGATGCCTTTCAGCTTTCCAAGAGCCACGAAGGAATAGCCCCCTCGAATTGCACAATTACACCAAATTATGTTCATTAGTCTAATGAAGTGTTCGTTTTGTGGGGTCCAAAGAGCCAAGTTGGAATGTCAACTCCATTACTTTGATAAATCCACGCCCTGCTGTTCTTGTTTTTCCATGTTTTATTCTTCAGGGCATGCGAAAAATTGCACTTAAAAGCAAGCTGGATCATCTAAGTACTCTATTATCAGACAGAAAATTATATGTAATTTGTGAAAATTTGCAAGCTTCAAGTTCATAGAGTTGAAAAGGGATTAATGTATCATACACTCTCAGTTACATTTAGTTTATTCCTCTTTAAATCTTAATTTAATTCTTTAAGCATATCGTATTATTATTGCTGTGCCTTTGATTGACCGGAAATGTCTCAACAACAGCTTCATTAATCCACTAAACCAGTTCCATTAAACTATCATTTTTCCTCGACTTCCGGAAGCACTTTGCCCCTATTCTTCCTGCCTGTTTTCCTTATTGTTCGGCTTATCCTGCCGTAGAGTATTGCGAAAGTGTTTTCCTTACCCCCTGCAGGTGCTTGGTTGCACACACACCTGGCAACAGTAATTAGATTACGACATCGGGTCCACCAGGATGCGCATGTTGCTGTTGTGTCCTGCAAGGTTTGGACAAAATAGTGACCGAAACAAACCCGAGCTCGTTCTTTTCAATTTTTCCTCGAGCACAGCAAAAAAATATTATAGTAATTAAAGCTTTACAAATGCAAACTTTATATTCAATGATGGAACGAGTTACAGTCTGCACTATTATAGAAATTCATTGAACTTGCCATAATATTTCCCTCATTGCACTATTTTTTAACATATTTCCCTTCTCATAATTCTCATTTTTCACAGTGTCTGAAATGCAAACACGGCCCAGGTGTGAGTTTAAAACTTGTGAAGGCTGCCGGCCTGGAATCCTTCATACCCGTGTCCTCCATCCTGCATTGCAATGTAGTTTCAGTTGGCTTTAACTCATCCCCTGCAGATGGAAAAACAGGAGAACCTTCGGTGTGCATAAACAAGCAGCTAAAGTTATTTTCCCATCGCGACCTCCAGAAGTTGACGGATGCGTAGGTCCTGGCCGTCAATAATCAGGCATCAGCAATTTGTAATACTCGCCATAATGACACAGTCGAGGCGCTAGTTTATCCACATCGGCAACATCATTATCGTTGGCACATCCCTCCCGCCACGTAATGTCTCTGTTTTTGTTATTCGAGTTGATTATCTGCCGGCGATGGCAGACTCAGTTGTTGTCCTCAATGTAAGGACATTGGGTGAGGAATATGGAGGAAGGGATGGGGATAGAGATGGAGCCGAGTGACCCCATCACAGTCCTTGATAATTTGCCATCAATGAATATTTATAGGTTATGGCGGCGGATAAAAGGGATATTCACGGAGTTGAGTACTGGATTGGACCTTGGGGAATGCTTGTAAATTGATATATCAAAAAAAGTTACAACAATCTGATAGGGAAATGTTATAACTTAATAGATTCGTTGAGTAAGAGATAAGATCCTTACAAATTGTATTCTTTACTAAGAGCTTGTGGTTTAAAATCCTTTAGACTTGTTTAAGTTTAAAAATGTACTTAATAATCTTTAATTTGCATAAAAAGAAACAAAACTCCCAATATCTTCTGAGTAATAAAACATACAAGTTAACAAACAAATTCCTCTCAATCCTTTCGCTCTTACTCAAAAACCACTCGAGAAACCCAGTATATGCGATAAAAGCGAAAATAAAAGATCCCATTAAAATCAACAACCATATGTCAATTCGCCACAGGCCATTAAACCATGGGACAAGGCCGGCGGGACACAAAGGAAAATATTGAAAATAAAAAAAGAAAAAAACGTTAAAATAAAATAAAACACAACGCCACTGGGATGGCAAGATAAACAGCAATTTAATAAAGTGACCCAAAGTTATGCGCCCCAATCTAGCGACTAGCAAGAGCATAAAAATAAACAATAAAACGCTCATTAAAACGCTGAAAATGCCTAAGAAGTAAACAATGAAAAAAATGTTTACAAGCGCACTCAGCACGAGCAAAGAAAAAAAAGATATATACATATAAGGGAAACATACAGGGCCACGGAAATAATGATAAGTGTGATATTAATACTTGAGCTTGGGACAAAAGGAAAACCCCGCTCGGGACGCCCACGCAAAGGACCCCAAATGGTGAGCCAGAGGCTAAAGAGCTGCCAATAACTCAACAAGTTAGCAAACGTGGCTCTCTTGCTGGCTGACTGACTGACTGACTCTGGGCTCCCTTTTTATGGCCTCGTCAATATGAACGGTGGGCTTCGGGCGACGTTTTTGCATTAAAAATGCATTAATCTTTGGACACGTGATAAATATTCATGGCTGCTCGAGATGGGATGGCCTGGCCAACGTAATAAATGCACTAGTTTAGTGCAGCCTGTTGACTGCCTGACACGCAATATATTCGGCCAAAAGCGAGACGAAGGTCGGGTAGAGAGAAGCTCCTGAACGGAGGTCGGGGGTCACGGTCAGAATGCGGGTGTTTCAAGGACATGCTTGTTGTGTTTAAGTGGCTGCCACTCAGTTCGCAATTCTCGGTTTCCTGGGCTCTGGGTTTTCTGCTCCACCGACAGGTTAAACAGCCTGCGGCTCAGGAATTTTCGGTTTTGTCGAAAGGAAATCCTCGCTGGCTTTTCATCCAAAACACGGCTAAATTGGGTAAGGACTTCAGCATATGTCGGTATTCCATCCATCCTGTGAAGCACTCCTTCACTCGACTAATTAAATTAAAATACCTTTTGCTTGGCTTTTGGGCGTACTTTTATCACGGCGACTGCACACAGTGTACACGCAATGCAATCGCTTTAATCAGTAATCAACTCAAAAAAGCATTTTCCAGGCAAGAGAAAGGACAAAGGGCATTTTTCCGAAGCAAAATCTGATACGACAATATTATGGGTGTGACAGAGAAGATAAGAAATATTCATATATACTTCCAGTTTCCGTGTCGTATCTATGGTATAGAAATATCAATAAATATTTATTTAATCAAGTCAGAGTAATTTCAAAATTACTACAAATTGCAGGAAACAATGCTAAGGGATATTGTTGCCCAACAATTACCATAATTTCGTTAGACAACTTCTATAAGAAAGTCAAAAGACCATGGCGTTCCCCTTGGTCAGATTTAATTTCAAAACAATTTCCCTTACAACCACTTCTCCAGAAAATTAAGCTAAACTTTTCTAACAAAACCATTTACAAATAAAACTGGCTAGCTCAAGTTAACAACAAAAGTTCGGGGATAGCCTCCTGCAGACACTAGAAAATCAATTTACTCGGACACAAAAGTTCCAATTACATTTGCCAAATAAAACCATTTCCCCATGAAGATATAACAGAAGCTTCAAAGCAATCTAAAACTTTAAATATTTAAAATTCTCTATGAGCAAATATTTCTGTAAAAAATTTAAACCCATTTCAAAATTTGCATGTAAATCAAATTCACATAAATCATGACAATATCTGCACTTACCGTTCGATTATTTGTAAATCGGCGACACAAATCTGAACAGAAATTGTGCAAACAATTTTGTTATTCAAATTGCTGCATGCAATTTTCCGCTACAATATGTTTACGAAATCCTTTGATGGTTCAACGTGGCGTATGCGCGATTTGCTCTATACGGAGCATCGCATACTGTGCGTGTTTTTGGGCGCTTAACGAGTTTTCCGAAACAATTTCCCTTATTAACTGGCTTTCATGAATTTGTAACTCAATAATCCCCTGGGCACACTGGTCAATTATTTTCATAAATTCATCCGTGAAGAGGTGATAACTGAAAGCGTTGAATTTTTTGCTTCTTTTTGTTTTTGGTTCACGCGCTTCAAGAACTTAACCAGAGCGTTGCTGAAACTCGACTGTGTTTTTGTTCACCGAAAAATTACACGCAGTTCCCTCGATGTCATTTTCCATCGCACTAACACAGTGGCACTCACACATACACGGGCTCATACGAGCCCGAATTCCGAACTGAAAACGTTGCATACTTCTAGGAAAAGGTTTGCTAGGAACTCCTTTTTTATTATTTATAAGTAGGATTATGCCATCTTCTACTTTAGTTTATATTTGTAGTTTTTTTTACATTAACCGGCTATTTTATGCAACTGAATGGAATGAAAAGCCATTTTAGGAAAAGCTTTCCTACAAGCAACAGCTGGGTCATTTTCTGAAAAGCCCGCCAATTCCCAAGCGGTTTATTATTCGAACCTCTTGGTGGAAAGCTTTGTTTGTGAATGAGCTTCATTACTTTTGGCGTTGCCATATAATTTTTAATATATATATATATTAAATAAATAATAAAACAGCATTTATAAAAATATATAATTATAAAAAGGTATTTGACATACCAAAATATTTTTAATCTGATTTAAGAGGGTGGAAATTTCATTAGTACATTTCTATAATAAGATATAATCATTTAAAATTGTAAATTTGACATTTCTTCTAAGCATAATTACATTAAGTAAATAACTCTGAACACCAAGTATATTTGACCTGCAAGTATCAATGGACATTAAGTTACTATGACCAGTAAATAACTGTGATCAGTAATTAACTATGAGCAATAAGTACTTATGAGCAGTAAGTAACTCTGAACAGAAAGTATCTTTGACCAGTAAGTATCTATGACCAGTAAGTATTTATAATCAGTAAGTATGTATAATCACTTACTTATTTTGAACACCAATAAACAATGACTTGCAACTTTTGTAACACAACACATTTCTGAGACTTGGCCGGCAGCAGTCACTTCGTTCCGGGGATGTTAGAGCCAGTTGGGAATCATATGATACGATGATATGATAACTATGAACAGTAAGTATCTATGGCCAGTAAATAACTCTGAACACTAAGTATCTATGACATGTAATTAACTTTAAACAGTAAGTATCTATAACCAGTAAGTAATAATGATAAGTAAGTATGTAAGATCAGTAAGTAACTATGATCACTAAGTATTAATGAACATTTAGTATCTATAACCAGTAAGTATCTATGACCGGTAAGAATTTTAATTAGTTACTTACTTTGAACACTAATAAACAATGACTTGCAACTTTTGAACACAACACATATCTGAGACTCGGCCGGCAGCAGTCACTTCGTTCCGGGGATGTTAGAACCAGTTGGGAATCATATGCACAGATACGCGAGATTTGTTTTGGAACAAATTTAAGCTATTTCAATGAAACTATGGAGTTATTCTTCTATATAATTTTACTAGTATATAAGTCGGAGCATGGCGAATCGGTGGACTAGATATATACATATATATAGGTACCATAGGAACGATCGGACAATTATTAAAATTTCACATATAGACATTTTATAATTTTGTGTAAAATTTTATAAAAATCGGACTGCCATATCAAATAGCTGCCATAAAAACGATCGTTAAAAATAGAGGAAAATGCAAAATGTTGAATGTAAAACTATAAATGTAAAATATTTGGGTTAGTAAAATGAAGGCATTGCTTTATTGTTTTTTAACATAGCAATCTAAAGCCACTGTATGACAGTACTCAAATTGCAAAGATTAATTGGTCTTTCAATTAATAATTCAAATAAAATTATTTTTTTTATTTTTAAGCTTACTCATCGAAACATTTCCGGCCGTGGACTTGGCAATCGCCTTCAAGGTAAATGTCCGCACATTTTTTTCCAACCTTATCACTCGATTTTTGCAAAAAGTCCGGCACGTACTGGGGAACTTGTAGAAATACAACTTTGATCCCCAGCGTCTACACATTTCTTAGACTAGAGTCTGATAACAATGATTCTCGTCATTAATAAAAAATGATAGAGTCACAAAATGAACCACCTTTTTTTCCCCAAAAAAATCTTGACGCATGTTCGGAAGTCGTGTTAAATTTGGAAAGATAACCCTACGAATGGGGTCCAGATTGTGCGCAAATTCTTCTTAGAGTCGTTCTCAGGCTATCTCTTGGGCTTCAGTGATATTTGATATGGCTGCATCAACTCGGATTTGACCTCAAAGTCAAAGTCAAGTGGCTTAGCCCAGTTTTACATAGATCGCATAATACTTTCGATTACGATTACGCGGCAATTTTGTGCGGTTTGAGGGCGTTATTGAACGTGATGATGCTGATCTTAACACTGACTTGTTGGGGTATTGAATTTCTAAATGTCGTGGAAACCATAAAGCAAACTTGAACCCATTTTAAAATAACAATTCAACAATAACAATTTATATGTGACGTCTTTACTTTTTTAATAATAATTTCGAGGCTAAATTATTTACTTTTTGCTGGAATTTTTTATTATTTGTATAATAATTTCTAGCTTTGTGTTTAATTCAGTGCTTAAGAAATAATATTTATATTAAAACGGCGCAGTTTTAAATAAATAACAAGATTAGTTTTAAAACACTTACAAATTATTTTTGCTACGAATTTTATATTGTTTATATAACATTTTTTCTATGTTGCTTACTTTAAAATTCTAAATTTCTTTCTTATTTATATTACTCACATGGCACTTGCAAATTCAGTTTAATTTTGCAATACTCGCTATTTTTGTATAAATAAATGTGCATTGTTTACAATATTCGAACTACGTTTTGTCTGGCCCTTGAATTATTCGCAAATTAAATAGTCTGGCTAATTGCATCAGCATTTTTTGATTGCGCAATCCTTATTATAAAACTTACTTGTATATAATAAAGAATTAAAATTCTAATAGTTCACCAAGTTCAGAAGCGTGGCATAAATTTTTTTTAATTTCTATTAAACCCAAATTCAAGTTCAAAGTTTCATATTTAGTGATAATCGAGAATAATCTTTGTTCCCATTACGCGACTTCGAAAGAAAAAATTGAGAACAAACGTCAGAAGCGTGACACAAATTGAATTAATTACTTGCTGCAGCCATTTTTTGAGGTCTTTAAAGCGCATTTAATTTATTTGAAATTGATTATGGCAGGCTATTAACCCAAAACATATTTTGATTACTTAAATGACTTGCGATCAAACGGTTCGAATCGTAGACTCCCGATGCACGTTTGACTTGTGCCAATAAATCAATTGTAATACTGATAAGACCGATGCGAAATTTCCTTTTAAATTAAATGGTGATGATCGCCCCATTAAAAATGATCAGGTAGCAGGTAGTAAATCTGGTTTTGTAAAGAGAACAACTCTTACATTATGCTCATGCCTCATCTGCCGAAGCATAGTGGGGAATTGACTCATTAAACTATACTTAATAATAGCTTTTATTTCACAATCTCGTAATCAGTGGCGATGTAACGAGCCCTCCCATGAACAAACTAGTTTTTTTGTTGCCACATAAGGGGTTTTCTAGAGGAAAGTTAATCGTAACAATATTGGGATCCATAGAAATTTTTAAATTAATTCACCTTAGACTTTGTAGGTACTCAAATATTTTGTAGATAATTTTTTCCTTATGCCAATTTTGTCTCAAATATTATATACAATTGGCAGTTAGCATATATCATATCATTCTATTATATCTTCAGAAATAGTATTATTTATTGGGAATAATAATACGATATTATTATTAGTATATACATATTGAAATGATGAGAAGTAATCGACAATACTGTCACATTTTTTGGTTAAACAGTTTTGAAAATATCAAATTAAGTTAATTGTTTTTGTTTGATGTTAAACTATGCATTATTAAATAACCTTTTGAGGGGTTTAGAAATACAAATAATTTTTGTAGCAATATCTTATAAATTCTCTCGAAATACCCTTATATTACCCGATCATTTTCAACTTCGTGTTTTACATCCGAAGTCTTATCACTTGTCGCTCGGCTCTGAAGCTCGATTCACGTGTTGTCATTTATAAAACGATTACAATCCAAGGCATGATTGACACTCCAGTGACGGTGGCTGCATAAGACACACAAGACTCACAGAGACGCGAGAAAAACTGGTATTTGAAAACCCAATCAAGCGGAACACAACTCTCAACCTGACTCCAGACTGTCTGCAGTGATTGTGTGGGATTACAAAATATATACGACAAGTGCGACAGAAAAGTGAAAGGCCTGGTTAATTAATTACAAAATGTCATCGGCTCTGACAAATCTCTTGCAATCTCTGAGGATTGTGCCCTTCGGCAGCAAGGCAATGGTGGCCTCCAGTGAGAAGGAGCGCATGAAGGTGACAGATCTGCCGGAGATCTCGCTGGAGGAGGTGGCCCAGCACGATAGCTTCGATGACTGCTGGGTGGTTATCTACGATCGGGTTTACGATGTCACACATTTCCTGAGGGATCATCCTGGCGGCGAAGATGTCATCATGGATCATGCTGGACGGGATGCTACGATCGCATTCCATGGCACTGGGCATTCCCGCGATGCTGTTGAATTGATGAGGAATTTTCTAATCGGAGAACTGCCGGTCAAGCAGCACATATTTCGCACCGGCCAAAACAAGGTTCTGTCCTCGGGAATACCGGAATAATAGTGTCAGATGATCCATTGGCGATCGCCCGGTTAATCGATCGCTTCCGCCGCCGTCCTCCACACACACGTCTCTCTATCTATGTCTTCAGAGTATTCATTGATTTTGTGTCTAGCTTTAATCAGTCTATTTCGCATTTCGCAAATTGCTTTTTGCTCGCTCATCAATTGCCATTCGGCAGAAATATGTGTGTTTATTTATATAATGATGTATATTTTTGTAAAGACTTGAAACGGATCTAAGATTAAATTATTTAAATTGTGACTCTGGCGTTTCACTGATTAAAAATGGGTTCTAGTATGAACTCGGAGCAGGTAACTTATATTGGTTTAAACAGAAATTATTTCTGTATTTCCTTTCTCTCTATATCAGTAATACTTTATTTGGTAATATTTATCTTATACAAAGATCTTGACAGTATGTAAATGCACGAAAAAGAAATGCTTATGGCAAAACTAAATATCACTTAACAGATTTTCACTTGGCTGCTCTGACAAGAGGTTTCATCCACCTCAACCTCTGACTAGTACACAATTATTTGGCTTTCTTCCAATTGACTTATAAAATATTGCTTCTTTATCCATTGCTTGCTTATCGAAAGAACCAGTTTGGTCCTGGCAGATCCTGACTACCTTTTAACTATTGCTGCTGGTGGGTGGTTCGTTGTGAGGTCCTTGAAGGAGAGCCTGCAATTTGGCAGCCGCTGGGAAGGCGCCCAAGTCCAAGGGAGCGGCTCCCGTTGTGCTTTGTATATAAGCCAGAAGTCTGAAAATTAAGGAAGTAATTAGTTTGATATTTTATGTGTTTTCCTAGCAGTTCTTACCTTCTCAACTCTTCGAGGGCATTCTGCTGCATAAGTATGTAGTTCTTGGCCAGCAGCAAGGTGGCTATCTTGGACAGTTTCCTCACCGATGGTGAGTGGGCATAGGGAATCACACTTCGCAGCTCATCGAGGGCATCGTTCAGATCGTGCATCCTTCGCCGCTCCCTGGCATTAATGTTCAACCTCACTGTTTTCCCTTGACGATTCTTTTGCTTGCCACCATTCGATCCACTTCCGCCGGGGCCGGAACTCGTCCCACTGGACACGGCCACGGTGGTGGTGCCACCACTTATAGCCGCAATGGCTGCGGCAGTGGGACTCAGAGGCTTCTCCTGTCCACTACCTCCTGGTTTGTTCTCATCCGTGGGCGGCTGGGACATGGACATTCCTCCCATTCCCTGGGCATAGAAGCCACCCAGACCTACCGATCCCAGTGGAGTGCGACGACCGGGTACACTCTGCGGTGGACTGGCGGTGGGTGCTGGATGACCACCCAGCATGTTGGCAGTGGGTGGTATCGGCATGTGTCCATGATTGGGAAGGCCGGGAAAACCAAAAGTCATATTCGAGGGATCCATTTCTATTTAACGTTAATGATTTTGCAGCTCTGAAATGAGTTAAGTTGGAAGGGATGCGTAAGTTTTCAGGGTAGTCCTTGCTTCGGAAAATGGCAGGGTTGCATTTGTAATCGAAGGATATCAAATAGGGGTGGAAACTCTCAGCTGATGTGAGGCGCCAGCTAACGGAATATTTATGAAACACAGAGATTGAATAAGTTTACTGAGTTTGATATATCAATAAACAACAATTTCTTTTGAAATTTAACTTAACATTATAACTAAAACGTATTAAATGTTGGTATATTTAATTCCATATTTATAAAGATATATATTTTATTGTTTAAATATTCATAAAAACAATATGGCGCCATCTTTTAACTTTCAAGTCAGCCATAAGTATTGCCCAGCTTTTGCCTAGATGGCGCTTGGGAGTAACGAAGGTTTAAAGGACATTTCAGTTATCCTTTTTTAAATTCATATTTTAATCGGCTTTCTGTGAATTTATTTCCATGAAATAAAATATAAGCATTTAACAGGAAAGCAATGAATTCTCGTCAAACTTTTTATTCTTCATTTTCCACTTAATGCCTGAGAAATCACGACTGCCATTTATTTTACTTGCTGTTAATTTATGACACACTTTAAGGATTATTTATTTAAATTAACCACAAGTCACAAGACCACTCAAAAACGGCCGAGTGCGGCAAAAGAAATGGCGGATTTAAGCATTTTTCAAACAAATATAAATCGCACGCACCACAAACCGAGGAAAAAAATTAAAATGCGGCTGCTGTGTCAGAGGATTCCTGACTCTGATTCGGATTCAGGACTCGAAATTGGAATCGGATTCGATGCGCGAGTGTGAGGTGCCCGGCAACAACAGAGGCGACCGCGATTTTGTGGTGGGTTATAGTAGTCCCATAACGATTTTCCGATTCTTCTCTCTCTTACTCGATTTTTCTATCTCTCTCTTTCTGTATAATGCTATCTCTGTTGCTCTGGGATGCTGACGGAGCGCCGCCGTCGATTATAAACTTTTTGCCACCGACGCCACCGTTGCCACCGTCGCCGTTTGGTGTTAATCTCTTTCTGTTCTGCAGAAGGAATATTATGAGGCACTATATAAAAATGTGGGTCGGGTGTTGACGCCGGTGGTTGACGTTTAGTGGTTGTGCCTCGAATAATGCAGCATCCACACCAATACGTACAACAGTCCTAGCAGCATTACACACAAACGCACGGGGATAGATGAGTCATTATAGGTGCACTTGGGAAAATAAAGACTCATCTCTAATTTTTTTGAAAATAATATATCTCGATGAGGAAGAAAAAAGGTTTACAGATGTCTGAACCGTAACAAGATTTCGAAACTTTCTATAAAATAAGTTAAGAAAGATTTCTAAGCCTCTGTATTTTATTTAACATCAGAAATGAGCGCCTAAACTTAAGAAACTTTCACTTTCAAAACAAATAGTTTTATTAATAAGCTTAATGAATGAGGCTTAGTTTTAGGATTAACGATATTTTTTGTATTAAATAATTTAAATACTACTTTTCTAAGAGCAGAATCTCCATTTAAGTAGTCATTCATTTCCAGAATAGAAAACTTTCCAAATATTTCCTTGTACATTTAAAAATGTAATTCCGCGTTTGTAGGTAAAGATTAATATATAGGAATTTTTCAATTAAACTAAAGATAATATTTTGTATAAATATTGTTCTTATATTTGCTTTTATTCATTACAGAAATCATGTACGGGCACAAACCAAACATAAAATAATTTTCCAAATATAAAATAGTCAAGTAATCATTCTTTCAGTAACTAATACTTAAATCTGTAATATCACGCTATTGATGTACTATTTATTTTATTATTTATAGTTACTTTTCCTATATTTTTATTGTATTTATTCAGATTAATTCACATATATTTTTGGACCAGTGTAAGAAGTTTTTAATGCCCTGCTCTGACTGTCCGAAAATTCATTTCTCTTGTTGTTCGAGAATTTTTATCGTTTCGCTCCTTTTCAACCCCGATGGCCCAGAGTAGCCACCCCTCCTTTCCTGCCCAGCCAACTCAGGCTCCTTTGTCTGTGATTTCAATTTCCATTGAAACTGAATCTAATCACATGCTCACTGCCTGCTGATCCTGGCCCGCCTCCTGCCTGCTCCTGGGGGTTGAAGCTCGTGCATCATAGCATACACACATACATACGTATATAGTAGCATATATAGGATATTTCATATATAGCATAGCAAAGAGGCTGCCGCATCTGCATGGCATTCTGTGCGTTTGTATGTGAAAGAGAGTTGCCTGGAAATTATGGTATCGCATTGTTCAAAGTTGGAACAATGCCATAAATGGCACATGCCAAATATTTTTGTTAGCCGGGGCCATAGTAGGAAACATTACCCTAGTGAAAGGGCATAGGAAATGTTTTCAAATACCATATCCTAGACTAGTTTAAATTACTAACTAAAGAGTGGGTACAACTGTTTTATTGCTAAGTAAATACTATCTTTTAAAGCCATTGATTTGAATTGTTTTGTAACTCTCTAAATAAATTCTATACAAAATACTTTGGTTGACTTACTTAACTTATATGCTTACCTTTTAAATAAAAGAGTATCCTTTGATTCGATATGTTAGTAGTTGTTTCAAATTTTCATATTCCTGGTTAGTGCTGTGGCATGGAAAACTTAAAAATGAGAATGTTCTAACTGGATTTTGTTAAAAACCACAACAATTTAATTGATGGAAAAATGTAGAAATTCTCAGTTTTTAAAAACTATAACAAGAAATATTCTTGTTATTTATTATATATATTTATCTTCTAGTTGGATATATCTAAATTTCCTAACCCAAGCCAAGTTTGGCATCTCTGTTTTCCCCTGTCAACTGCAATGGGCACTAATGACTTTGCACACTTTGGACTTCTCGGAATATTTATGTATCAGTGCCCTCGCCTTAGTCCTTAGTCCTTAGTATAAGTCAAACTAAGAGGACAAGCGACAGAACTAATGACTTCGCGCATAATAAATTTAATAATTTTGCACTGAAACTTTTCCTTGTACATTTTTTCAATTGTTTGATGCTCTTCCCTCGTTAAAACTAGGGGAAATTATTGTGTCAGATGTTCGGGACCAGAGCCCGCCGTATGCCATTATTTTCAATGAAATCCGGAATCTGGACAGCAGACCCTCTAGGCAATGCACCATTTGCCTGGGATTTCTTTTTCGGCTTGGTATATTTGATTTTTTTGCCCGTTGCAGTGAACTCTCCCCTATTGTAATTGTTCTGCGACTAATTCAGTTTTATGCAGCATTTACATTGCAATTTACGGCAACCAAATAATTTCGACTTTTCAACCCCGAGATCCGGCCGAAATTTAAATTTTCGGTTTACTCATTTTATGGCCACATTTTTATCAATCCATATACATATAGATGGGCATTTGTCGTTGGTCCCCGGTGTCCCCGGAATACCCGAATCCCTGAATCCCCGGATCCCCTGTTCCCGGGTCCGGCAATGAGGAATTTCATTATAATTTGCATAATTTATGCGCGACCGTGATTTGCATAATTAAGATTTGTACATTTGTGCATGCCAGTCATCATTAGCTTAGGTTCCGCACTGCGGACCAATTGTAAATGGCCTGCCCAGGGATTTTTTGTAGTCCTTTTCGTACCCCTCAATCTGTCAAGGGGTTGTCAGGGGTTAACAGTATGTCCTCGAACTATGTCAAACGAATTTCTTAAAAATTAGAATTGCTTAGTTAACCCTAAAAATATTTTAGAATATATTAGGAAAAACCTTGGCCTGTAGTTTTATAACCTTCTTGTAATTTTATATATTTTATTTAAAAGTATATTTCTTATAAACTTATAAGTTATTTATTGATTTACTACGTTGTTCCAGAGCTGAGATTCAAACTCAATATTTTGGGGTATCCTTTGGTCGAATCTTGAATAATTTTCACCCCTCAATTGTTCGTTAGAGAATATTACAAATGCAAAAGTAGCCGAAAACCCAAGCGAAACCCCAATTTAATGTTTGGGTATGCACAAATTAGACAAAAAATTATTGGCATCCTTGGGCTTCATGGGGCTGAAGGACAACTAACGACACTCCATGGGGCAATGTGAATCAATCATTAGCATTTTATTGTTGTAAAAACCAATTTGGCACATTTATGAAGAGGGGCCAACCGTGTTGTTTCCCCGCCTTGGAGATTCGGTTGATTTTTCGGGTTTATGGCTTTCTAACCTTATTATCGATGGGCTTTCGTTCGATTGGCAATATTTATGGCAGCCCATGACGTTACCCTAATGATTCCCTGGCGTATCATTTTCAAGGTAGCAACTTTTGATCCTTTGAGAATACACACACACACACACACACACACACACACACTCACTTGACAGTCCCATATTTTATTTCGTTATTTTTATTGGCAGACGTCAACGAAATACAAAAATGTGTCAATTGTACGCTGGGGAAATCGCTGCCGCTGTAAGCAGCCGAATGAAGATATATTTATCACTCGTTTCCGGCCTGACAAGCCTGATGTGCTTTTGCCATTATCCAAGAGTTTCTTCCAGCCAAAGATAAACTTGCCACATTTTGGATAACAAAAGGAAAAGACTCTCGAAACATTTGGCAGATTTTATTTTATGGCCCTAAGAAGGAGCTATACTTTGCGAGAGGTTAGACAATGAGGGCAGTCGGAATACTTTAAGGGAGTTACTAAAAGGATAATGAAATAGTCATAGAAAACAAAAATACCATATATGTTTTAATATATTTGCCGTCTATTAAATTTCATCCTAAAATATGTAAGGTTAATGTAAACATTTTGTACTATTTTTCACCTTATTTGAACAGCTCATGGAAATTTAATATAAACCCTATACAATTTCCTATTTTTCTGTGCTAAATTTAAAGACTATTTCCATGGCTGCACTAAAGCTAATGTTAAATACTAAACAGCCTCTATTATATACTAATCCCACACACACATCCCCCTCTGACATCGCACTCTAAATAATTGCTCTGTCACACATAATAGTACTTGCCACGGAAATGGAAAACTGTATCGCACAAAAAAAAAACACAAACCCCGTGAAACGATTTGCAGCCAAAATTTGATTTCCCCCTTTGATAGGATTTCTCATCCATTAGCTCAACTGAATGGATGGCGTCAGAGCTTTTATTGATTACATCTAATGCTCATCATATGCACACACACCACACACCCGAAAAGCGAAAAAAGCGAAATAATAATCATTTCAGACAAAAGAAAAGCGTGCAATATTTTATCAAATTATGCGATGTATGCAACTTCCGGTATAGGGCGAAGCCTTAACACCCCGCTACCCGACGAGGCGTACTTACAATTTATCAGCATCAAATGGAAACCAAATAGCGAGCGAGGGTGGATCGAGGGGGTAGTAAGCCAGCTACAGCAGAACAACAATAATACAGCCGGAGCAATACCAATTCGAATTAAAATGCTGCTGATGCTGGAAGGATGCTGCCAGGATGCGAAGGTTGTGCGAAGGCTGCGAAGGATGAAAATTGAGCACCACCCCCGGGCAACCGGCCACCGCCACCGCCGCCGCCACCCTTGCGAAAAAAGGGGTTGTTTGTCGGTTTCCCCTAGGTTTTCTTTTTTCTTTTTCCTTTTTTTTTTCGTTGTTGTTGTGTTTGTGTGTTATTTTTTTGCGCGCGCGTTGTTGCAAATGGATATGGAATGTTACACAAACAAAAAGGGAGTAGGGTGGCCGAGTGGAAGTCGAAAAAGAAGAGCTCGAATCAAAACCAAATACCAAAAAGAGAACAAAAACGAACAGCAAAAAAAAGAAATAAAATATTGCAGAGCCACGGACCACCACGCACAGGACACGGAAAGGACCTCGCAACCAGGAACAATTCGAAAACAAAGGGCGCAACTTTGACACGAGGGGCGAGAGGCGAATGAAGGTTTGTGGGTGACTGCATTGCAGGAGGGATTGCAGGAGCGGTTTCCAGGAGGGGCTTACCCTTCCAGATGGACCCAATAATACCCAAGTACACCATAATAAATACCCTATGAATCGGATCAGGATTTTCTGTGTATCAGAGAAAATCAATTGGAAGCTGGCAAAATGTTGACCATTTATAAAAAACTATACTATAGTTTTATATACTATATACTATACTCCATCCATGAGATATGACAGGCTTACAAATATATTTTTGATTCAAGAAATATAATAATAATTTTAATTTTATATTATCAACAATACATGGTTTCACTTAGTCCAATTTTATATTATTATTTGAAATTCGCTAAAAGCCAAAAAGAGCTCAAGAAATTAAGCTAATTTTGAGAACCCAAAATATCAAAAATCTTACATTGAAAATTGATCATAACTAAGCTAAAAATGCATTAATTTCTAATCGGACAACTTTTCTATGCTGGTTTTTATTAATCTGAATATAATTTTTAATCTGAATACTAAATTTAAACTAAAAAAAATTAAAATTTTTATCAATTTTTCAGATGCCAATTTTAACGATTTCACCCCTTATTAAGGCGCAAAATTTCGAAAAAATTAAATTCAATCCGGATATAGCCAGATCGATTTGTCAGTTGATTCTAATCAAGAATATACAGGCTTTATAGCGTCGGAAATGACTCCTTCACTCCGTTTCATGGTTTGGACTAAAATTATAATGCTCTACAAGGGTATGTAATAGGGATAATAATATATATATAAATATAATATTTTAATTTAATAATATATTATGTTATATATAATATTATCTCCTCATTACTATCCCAATTTTTTGCTGTGCATTTAACCCCCCCCCAATCAGCTTCCCTGTCGATTCCTATGACTACGACGATGCCCCTTGGTGCGTTTTGGGATTATGCTTCCATTGACAGACGCTGGCATACGCATTTTTGATTATGACCCTCTAACCATGGCCTGGGTTTTGGCACTGCATTCACAATCGTCGTCCAGGTAACCGGGCACTGCCATTCGATATATGTAGTACCACTTACACCCCCGGCAAATGCCGCAACCCAAACCCCAAGTCGTGCAAAGCCATCGGAGGAGAGTCACTTTTGTTTGGTTCCTGTTGCTGATTTTGATGAATTATGCACTCGGAACTGCTGTCCTGGGTGGATGGGGTTTCTGTGTTGCCTGCGGGATGACAGCAAAGTCTGCAGCAAATGGCCGGACTGCCTCTAATGATGTGTCCTTGCTGCAAATGCTTTCAACGCTGCTCTCTGATTAGGCAGGACTCGCTGTCGAAGGTGTGTGAGTGTGAGTGTGTTTCGTTGAACGTTGGAAAGGGACTTCTGAATAATGCAAGGATCGGGGGAAATTCGATTCCCCTCAGAATAATGTGCCTTTTTCGGTTTCTCATGGGAATATTTGGGTATTAGAGCTTGCTCCGGGGCGCAGCTTCACTTTTGCACTGCAATAAAGTGGGTTATGTTTGACTTATATATGGTTATTTATTTATTTATAGAAGAAGAAAGATTTTTATATTCAAATCCAGGGAGAATAAGAATTTATATCTTTTTTAAGAGATGTAAATCTTAAGAGCATTTATGAATAATTGTTATGCGTACTTTATGATTTATTGCAGACAAAGAAATAGTTTATTCACAGTGAATGGAATATGATGAATTATTAAACAAACAAAAAAAATAAGAAATAACTACATATCTTTAAAAATACTCTACTAATATTATGAGAATTTACTTAAATGTTTTGAGATTTATTTAAACCCTTTAAAAGTCTCTTTGGGATCCTAAAGATGCCACATTTTTTCACATTTCTCTCGGTGTGTGTTTTGGCAAAATCAACTTGAAATTGCTTTCTGATTCTCTGGCAGCTTTAAACTCTGCTCTCTATCGCTAATCAGGGAGCTGGGGAATCAAAGTTTGCTACGCCCACGACATCCATTAATGGCCACCATGGAGCAGCGTCCATGTGACAGCGGCTCAGCCAGGGATTCATAACAAATTGTTGCACTGATGTTGATTAGACTTTTGGGCGAAAACCACCACCAAAACAGTGACCAGTAGTGTTATTACACAGTAAGAAATATATGGATATTTTATAAGTATCAGATGATATACAAATATATATCAAATTAGAGATAAGAATTAAATTAATTAAATATATTACCAAAGATAAGAACCTAAAGATTATACTTTTTAAAGGTAAATATCTTCTGGTTTTTTCTTATATTGATGTTTAAGAAAAATATAATTAAATTACTTGAGTTTTAAATAAATATAATAAATAACTATCATAAATAAGATATCCTAAACTTATCTCAGTGAGTTAGTTCCCCTTGGCCGTTGTCCTGCACATCAGTCACATCTTCAATTGAATTGAAAGGACGTGTGTTCCTGGCAGCAGGATCCGCCTCAAATTTTGTTTAGTTTTCGTTTTCGTTGCTGGCATTTCTTTTTTTATTTTAGTATTTTTCTTCTTTTTTTTTTGAGGGGGAAGAATGCTGTTAATGACTGATTGTGCGTTTCTCAGCGCTTTGCCAAATGGAATTTTGATTGCATCCGCTTACGTGCCGCCTCCCTGGGAGATCATTAAGGGAATCCGTCTTGGTCTAGTTAAATGTGTCACGTCAGCAATTATTTGGCCACATGAGGCGCACAAACATTGAGTTTTTTCTTTGCCAGCTTTTGCCCTCCAAGGTCCAAACAGGGGGGAAGGAAGACATCAAAATAATTTCGGCATTTATGCGCAATTTCTTGGGTTCCATTTTTGCATTTCGGATGATTCTCATTTATTTTATTGTGCAGTCGAGCGCATAAAATGTGCAATAATAAATGCTGACTGCCGACTGCCGACCGGCAACCGGCGACGACTTTGTCCTCCAGTCCGGGAATCCCCCTACTTCTGGCTCGGACTTAAAACTTTATGTGCATATAACATTTTTTTTTTTTTTTTTCGACCCATACTCCGGACGGACTTTCGGTTGGTTGGTCGGTCGCCGGCATCGTTAACATCATCAGTGAAGCAGTCAAATGCTAATAGCTGCCATTTCCTGCAGGTCCAGTTTTCACAAGAGGAAAATCTGGTGAGGGGGGAGGATGGCCTGGAGAAAAGCGTTGCTGGGAGTGTTCAGGAAAATTATGCGCACAAGCGAAGTTGCGTTCTTCTCCAGGCTTTTCTCTAGTCTTCTTTTTATATATATATATATATATACATATATATTTATGTATAAATATATATATTTATATATAAGTAAACATTCTTCTTCTGTGTGCATTTCTCGGTTCACTCAGTTTGTTTGTAGCATCCTCACTGATTATGCTTTGGAAAATGCAACAACAAAAAAATAGAGAACAACTGAAAGAGAAAATACTGCCAAAGTGGAAGAAAAAATACATGAAAATGTTGCATTTTCATTGTAAGTTGGTAAAAGGAATTTACATTTTAGAATATGCAGCAAATTAAAACAGGAAGAACTTTAACGAGGGCCGGAATAATTTCAAATGTCAAGTTAAATTTAAGATAAATGGGTTTCAAGCAGGAAATATTTTTAAAGGCTTTAGATTTGAATAATTTTAAGCAATAATTTATGTAAATATATAATACGGATATATATTTTAATATATCTTATATGTTTTCTGTATTATTTAAATACTGGCATTCTGTTTCTTCAAACCTTAATTTAAATACTTTGGCATTGAATAAGTAATAAAATAATAAAACAAGCAATATATATTCCTGGAAATCAATTTCTTTAATGTATTTTTTAATATTTAAAATCACTATTTTTTCTATTTTCTCTCATCGAAAAGAGTTCTAAATAATTTAAATCAGTTTTAACTAACTTTTATGCATCCATTTTGTGCCAGCTACGAGTTAAGCCTTGAGTAAAAGTTTCCTTTGTTTACCATCTCTCAAAGTCTAAGTAAGTTTTAAGCTCTGCCTTACTTTCCTCTGGTTCTCATTTTCTTTTTACTTTAAGAAATACGAACCAAACTCTTGGTCCTAACAAATTGTTTCTTATCAAGCAATCAAAAGGTAATTCGCGTGTCATAAATGACAACACAGGCAGAAGTTTTACCCAAAACAGAAGCCACGAAACAATATAACATTACTCCAGTTTTATAGATATATATAAACCAACCGACACCGGGTTTTACATTAAAGAAATTCAGCAAATCATTACGACACAACCGCAATATACAAAGTCCTTGTGGAAAGTTTCTGACGTTCGAGGAAAGCTGAGAATGAGACAGTGGCAAGACGACATAATACCAACGTCATTCAGGCAAAATGGAAGAAAAATAAGTTTCTCCAAAGGACACCACCTCATCCTTGAATCTCCACAGTATCTCCTTGTGTCTCTCTCTGCTTTGTGTCGTTCTTTGACAGCGTCAAATAAATTGAATCAAATGAGGAACGAACGAAGGATGTCGGGCAGCCAAACTTTGCATGCGTCGAAATTCAATTCTAATTAACATAAATTTCCACAAATGAATGTCAACCACAAGAGGCAGTGCTGAAGCACACAAAAAAAAGGAAAGTACAAGAAAATCCATACTCATTTTGTGTTCATGGAAAAGATGTTTCATTATATAAGAAGCTTGAGGATATATACTATATATGTGATATTTTTGATTTATTGTAATGAGATATTATTATTTATGATTTTATCTTATAAATTAATCTCTTCTTAGAGTTTTATTTAGTGTTTCTCATCTTCAAGAGTAATAGAGTTCTTGAAATTCTTTGCATAAACGCTGGTTTTGCACATTCACGTTCTCCCGGGCAACTTGTAATTTAATTTATGTAGCGAGGCAACTTTTTCGGCAGTCATAAGTTAAGCCGCCCCCTTGAAAATACACCCACTCCACACACACACACACACACACACACACACACACACACACCGTCACCGACAACAGGTGTGGAATGGGTGGGGATTGGGCGGCGAAGCGAGGTCCCAACTTGATCCCAACTTGCTCGCACGTGTGGGCAAAACACAAACTCTTCCCTGGATGTCCTGGATGTCCTGGGTGCGGCATCTCGCCCACAGTTTCCGGCTTTTCTCGCTCCCATCCAGTTTTCCTGTCTGTTGCTGCCAGCTACTAATGAGCTCCACAACAAGCACAAATATTATTTGAGTGGAATTTATGCGTGGAGCGAGGGGCAGCGACTTGCGACTTTGTTTGAATGGAATGTGAAAGCGATGGGAGGGAATAAATTTAAATTTGAAGAAGCATGGCAACTATTTTGGTTTGTTTGTAAGTTATTTTTAAGAAATTATAAAAAGAAACAATTAAATGAGACAATTTAGTTGAATATTAAACTTGAGAGATGCAGCAAGCAAGCTTTTTAGCATAAAATAAAACTCCAAATTTATATTTTTATACATTTTAAATAAATTTAAATATTCCCCATAATTCCCCATAAAATTACTAATTTAGTCCCTTTGTTTAACCCTTTTCTATGAGGGCATCAACGTTTCGTTTTGACTTTAACACAACTTCCAAACATTTCGCCTTTTGCTTTGTTCTTGGGCCAAAAGTTGCCGGAAACGGAAATGGCATTTTGTGTTCTTCTCCTGCAATTCGAAGCGTGCCGCAGGGGTGGCCCGAAAAAAAGTTGACTTAACTTTTCAGTTGAAGTTGCCGAATAAACTTTAAATGAAGCAGCCGACTCAGGAGCAGAAGTACACGAGTCCTGCAAAGGACTGCGATGCAGCGATGCAAATGCACAGGGTGACAGGACGAGGGTTGTCCTTTTCCCTGGGCCGGCGATAGCGCATGTCAGGATCAGAATTGGAATCAGGATGCGCGGAACGGCGCGGACGATATGCAAATTAGACACAAATAATAGTGGAGAAAAAAAAAGAAAGAAAAAATGGCAGGAACAAAGTGCCGGCGAATGTAAATGGAAAACAAAGTAAATTCCACTCAAATCCCTGCACGTAGCACGAGGCCAAGGTGCAGATCCATCGCTCCATCCGTGGTGGTGCGTTCACAGGACTCCGCAATAAAGGGTGCATCTGGCACAGCCCTCCGACTTTGGTCGCCCTTCCTGATTTGATATGCACAGCGTCATAAATAATGTTCAGCGTTTAATTTCATTTCCATTTTACGATAGCGATATTCTGTGGAAATACTTGGCCGGCTGCTGCCGCAGTCCTCGGCACACAAATTGACAGAATGGAAAGTGTGTAATAAAATTTCCAAATTGTATTTTTCTTTCGCGAAAAGTTGTGCGCCAAACGAGGCGGCATTTGATTTTATGATTTCCCGACAACAAAACAGTTGAAACAGTCGAAACTATTGAAGTAAAGTTTTCGCCATCTTCTATTGGTATTGGTTCTATTAATTGAAAAAGTTTTTGGTAATTGGAAGATATATATTTATTTAATTGTAGCCAAAGGTTTTTTTTGGGCAATAGCTCCTGAGACATTTTTGCTGATTGGCCTTCCTTACACTTCGTTGGACTTGATGAAGTTGGAAATTAATTAATATTAAGTGCAGCAATAATGGACTGAGTGCCTCTCGTTGCAAATTGATGCAATTTTTCTGCCTTGCTAATTAACTTCCTTTCAATCCTATCGAGCCTCTAAAACCATACAATACATTCTACTCAAATTTGGTCTGAGAAAATCCCCTCTTTTAGGGACGATAAAATCTGCTTCCACTTCCACAAATTAATTCTGTTCAAAGGTAACAAAATTTATATGAAATTTCAGAAACAATGGAGGAGAACGTTTACCTAAGAGCCTTGGGGCCTAATGCCAAACAGTACAGCCCAAAGATTTGCATGTCTATACTCCAATTTATTTATTGATTGATGTGGGGTGTGGATGTGAATGTGAATGTGAATTTCAATGGGAATGTGACTGTGCGTGGGAGAGCCAGGTGGGGAATGGACCACACCTTCGTCTTGGCAATAAACGCACCGAAAGCCTCGGGCTTAGCAGCAGTCACTCAACAAAGAGAACTGCCTCAACCATCTATCCCAGCACCGCATATATCTTTCATCTTCCCAGTTGCCAAGGCAGCCATTTGCTACGTTTTTGGATTTTACACAGCAAAAGAAAAGATTTTGGATACTAAATTTAAAACTAAGTATTCAGAAAATTCATTTTAAAATACATATTCAAATATTTTCTATAATTACTGCTAGCCTTAACATAATATTTTAAACTTTTAGACCTGTTTCTTTCAGTGCATGTGTGAGCACTTGCTTAGCCATTGGTGATTTATGTCACTGCACGGACAATGCTGATGAAATGCGCCCACCTGCCCGCCTTCAGTACGTCCATTCCATCCATCCATCCTGGTGTATGTATTTGTCCGTCCAGGATGTTCGTCCTTTTGGAATGCCTGCCATGCTAGCTCGAATTATTATTGCCAAGTGCACTCGGGCGTATACGCAATGCTTTTTTCCACTTGAGCATGCCAGTCGCAAAAAACAATAACAATGCAAGTCTATCAGTGGGATAACTCAAACGGGTATCCATGTTTTTTTGAAAAAGTTTGTTGCAGTTATATTTAAATATACAAGAATCATAAATTTACTTATAAATAATTGATTTAAATTAATTAAGCACACATTTAATTGATTTAAAACCCTACATAATCCGACTTTATCACTATTCAATTATCTTTGTATTATTTATGGGTAATTATTTATTGTTTTCAGTTTAAAATTTAAATTCAAAGCAATATTTACACATTTTTAGTAACTTCTTAACCCGCTTTTAGAGTATTAAATCCTTTGCTTTATCAGTGTTCAAAAGAATGCTCTTCCCTGGCCAACTCATGTAGAGATTCATTTCTTGACTGGCTGCAAGCAACAATTGCAATTTGTGCTCCGACACACAATTGTGGATTATTCATTTGCAAAAGTTTTTCTCGGGCTCAACCCACGAATATATATATGTATACATATATATATTTCCCCAGCCATTGTTCGTGTCAACGTGAAACAGTCGAGGAAAAATAGCAACACCAGATGATGATGATGATGTTGATGTTGGTGATATTGCAGATGGCTTTCCTGGTCCTTTGCCCGTTTGTGATTCAGTTTTGCCATTTTCTGCGAATTAAGCCAATTTATATGCAGTCAGGGTACACAGCATCATTCAGATATGTACGTACAACAAGCCAAAATAAAAAAAAAATAAAGAAAACGTAACCATGGATATTAATAATTGTTTGCTGAAAGTATTTTAATAGCTGAGAGCAATATATCGGTGGGGCAACCATCTACTGCTGCACTTCATTAGCGCATGGAATTCGCATTTCGCTTGGAGATTGTTTTCCATTACGCCAGAGGAAAGAGGATGAAAATGCGAGGGTGGAAAATGCTGGCAACGCTAAGCCTTTATGCATTCGATGGCTTTTGTGACGACAGCAGTTCTGCCACATGTGGCAGAAAAGTTTTCTGGCCCACCAACTCGTTAGACAAATTGAAAATGTTGCCGTCAATTGGCGCTTTCAGCTAAGCACGAAAGTTGTCCGTGTTAAAGGGAGAACATTTTCTAATTGGATTTAGTGAAGCGTCCAGATAACTTTTTCGAGGCAGAAGCAGCAGCAGCAGCATATTGCACATTTAAGCCAAATTTATATAGTACACTCTCGACAATGGCCGGGCACTAATCCATTCTGCTTCTCTGCCCTTCCAACATATAAATCCTCAAAGCAAGCAAATTTCATATTCCCTGTATCTTTGAAGAGCCAGATGCTGCTGTTGCTGCTGCTTGCCTTGTTGCTCGCAATTCAATATTTATTTGCGAATATTAAAAATACTTTTGCCATATACAAGTTCAAACAGCAGCGATCCGGCAAATATATGAACAGAAAACTTACTGAATAAATATTATTGCAATAAATAGAAGGAACTTACAAAAGATGTGGATGCGTGTGCAATAACAAGCTCAATTCCAAGGAGAAGGGAAAAAAATATACAGCAGAAGTGTTGAGTTAGCTATTTTCCTGATATATCTACAAGTCTTCAAATTAAATATATAAATATGATAATAAAATTGACTTTAATAAGATTATAATTTCTTATACAGTTTCAGTATATTTATATTTAGTTTTATTGTAAAAGTAATAATAATTTAACCAACTGCCTCAGCACTATCTCGCCTCACAAAAGATTGCACATGTCATGGTCCAGATGGAGCATCTTTTGTATTCGCTGCTGGCAAGCTTATTTATACGCTTGCATGTTTGCTCTGCTTAAGCAAAAGATAAACAAATGTAGTTCCATTTTAAAGGATTTATTTCTATTTGCAGCTCCATTCAAGTGTAAATTGCACACTGCAAATAGAAACTAGAATATTTAAGATTTAAATATGGGTTGAGTGACAGTCAATTTGAGTTAAAGTTGCTTAGAAATTGGAAGGAATACTGTGGTAACCAGCTAACCTACAAAATTGTTACCTGACCGCATCTTGGCACCCAAGCAGAGAAAATCTAATAAGCAAATGCCCGTCAACTCTTATGTACGTGTAATGTCTCTGGCCTTATGTACTTGGGCGGCAAAAAAAAACATATATATATATATATATTGGAACCTTCCCCACAGCATCAGCAGCAGTAGGAAAAAAGGAAAACTTTTTTTGCCCCCCCCCCCCAAAAGGCACCCAGAAAAAGGGCTTGAAAAAAAGTTGACAGGCCAGGCCGCAACCAAGCCAACCAGCCAACAGAGCAGAGCAGGGCAGAGCACTCATCGATCCATTAAAACCCAAAGTCTGCTAACGAAAACGAAAAATAGCAAATGGCAGCCGCATCAGGAGCAGAAGCATCCCAAAAAGGACTCAAGGACTCGTAGGTGGATGCGGCATATTTGCAGCTGCGACCGCCGCTCCACTGATGAGGTTAAGCTGCCGGGGCATGAGCACCAGGTAGTCAAGGTTGCCATAGCAATAACTGCGAGAGCCATGGAGATGTACACACACTCTCCACCCATTACATATATACGTATATGTATATATTGCTCATACGCCATGTTGTGCGCAGAGCGGACTATAAAAGCCGTTGCCATGTACAGCTCGCCGCAGAGATGCCTCGCCAGTGTAGTTGCCAGGTTACCAGCAGGTAGCTATCCACAGCTATCACCCGGCACATTCCCCTTGGTTTCCCTCCTTCATTATGGTGTCCTGGGTCCTGGGCGAATCTCAAGTGGTTGGCCGTTGCAACATTGTTTGTCCTACCTTGTGCAAAGCTGTGCAAAAACTGACTCAAAAAAGTAACGTTTCAGTTAGCCAAGGGGAACGAGATGTTGTACTAGACTGAAGAGCCAAAAGGGCCAAACAAGATTTAAAGTTTGATTAGTTGTAGTATAGAAGAAGGAGAAGAGATAGAGATATTGAAGACGTTTGTATATTTTGCAAAAAAGGTTATTTTTCGAAAATAAAACATGTATTTTTAATTAGTTCTTATAAAACCTCAAGAAATAAATATTAAAAAAGAGTATTAAAACCTAATAAATTGTTATAAAGTATGAATATTTATTTTAAATATTTACTGAAATATAAATAAATATATATAGCTTTTTTTTGGTTTTAGGTTTCATGTTATTTGTAAAAAAACAACAGAGCACTTATTTAATTCATCTCTGTATTTGCAGAATTATTTATAATAGTCTTGCATATATTTTTTATTAATATATAATTAAAAACAGATATATTTAAGCCCAAGAAACATTAATTTACATGCTAGCAATTATCGTAAACAAATTCGTGTTCCGACTGATATTGTTACTAATCTTAAACACGCATTTTTAAATTAAAATAAAAATATTTTTGTCAAGATAATTTTCTATATAGGAACCATTATTATCAATAAGAATTACTTATTTAAATTTTTGTAAATGCAGAAGTTAAGGAATTTATTAAGGAATATAACAACTTGCTAAAAAGTTACCTTACCATTTCTAGCAGTGTATGCAATGGCGCATGCGCCATTTGTTTCGCTGGAAAAAACATGGCTGCTCTCACGGCCAGGACACACACCCACACACTCTTGCACGGCCACTGTAAACACACTCACACACACACACACACAGGACCGCTGCCTAACGACAGACAAAGCCATTTCCCCTCAACAAATGAGCAAATACATGCACATACATACGCACAAAAGAGAGTGATTTCTACTCCGACGTGTTTTGCTCACAGTTGTGCAAACGATTTTCAACACATTTACAATTATTGTAAATGTGTGCAAAATTTTCAGACCCTACACCCACACAAATGCACACGGCCATAGTCGTCGTCCTGCACACATATACATTGTGTGTGGGAGTGAGCCATAACGCACACAGAGGCACTGGCTCTGTGTTTATATGTGTGTGTTTTGGGGGCGAGAGTGTGTGCAAAGTGAACATTCGATTTTACCGGTTGTTGCTTTTTGCCGGTTTTTTTTTTACTACCACTAAAGGTTTGGGGGGAGAATTTCCCTCCTCTCTCCCTTCTCCCTCTCGTCCTTTTGGGCATTTGAATTCTCAGTCAGCTTGGGCCTGCTTTTAACTTTTCTCTTTTCTGGGTTTTCTATTTTTTTTTTTCGTTGAGTCCAATGTTTCCCTCTTGTCCTGTTTCAAATTCTTGCCAAAGATCCACTTGGTCAACATGGGCCTCTGTTTTGGAGCATTTTGCACTGCCCGATTCCCGAATCCTGAATAGCTATCTATCCAACTGTTGGCCAGGCCAGGAGCATCCCCACGGAAATACGCTGCTGGCATGCTGATGCCGAGCGATTTATTATGGCCAAGATAATGATGGCTCTGTCAGGGACTTGCTTAGCTGGGAAATTAGAAAAAGAAATCGAAATCAGAATTGCAAAAGCCCATTAAATGCGACTATATGTAGGGATTAAATGCATTCAGATTAAGGTAGCTAAAATAATACCATGTCAATCTTAAATCGATTTAAATAGAGCCTGCTATTAATATTCAATTAATCAATATTTGCAACTAACACATAAATAAATGTCTAGAATTTAGTTTAGTGAAATGCTTCTACAAAAAAAGATATTAAAAAGTTTAAAACAAAATGTTTAAAGACTCAAAAATACAGTTAAATTTAAAACTAATCTAGGAAATCAATTTAATTTGTATTAGGAACATCATAAACCTCACCTCATTCATTCATCATGCATAATCCCTTAAAAAAATTAAAAATTGTAAGAGATAAGCAATCAGATGGATTGATTCCCAATCAGCAATAAATAATTTAAAAACATGCTGATTTATTTATAAATAATTTTCCACAGACACTCTCCTCTTCGGCTCTGTCTGTCCATCGATCTGTGTACGTGTGAAAGAGTGAGGATTCTCTGCTCTGCCGTTTGTGGTTCCTTTTTTTTGTCCTGGCATACTAATGGCCGGTCAGACGCCATTGGCAACACCAATACCATTACAAAAGACAGGGCAATCGCGATTCCAACGGCGCGGCGGCCATTGTTGAATTGTGTTGCTGCGGCCATTGCACGTAACGAATTCGCGTTGGCGTGGCGGAAAAACAACAATGCCGTCCAAAAGCACCGCATATAGAAAGGCAAATACATCATGCACTGCTCAAAATAATTATTAGATTATTAGCATAAAAAGAAAATGTTAGGAATGATTAAATAAAAGGGGTTATTTCAATTGAAATTCCTTAAGATATTATTAAAAGAATAAGACTAAATAAAGATAAAATAAAGATATAAATAAAGATATCATATATCAAAAATAATATTGTATATGCCAATATAACTAAATAATAAATATAAACTGTAAAAATTTCACAGTTAACTATAAAATATGTATATTATAAAGAATGTATACCGTTTGTGATATCAACCACATTTTTTAATTGATTTCGTTATCTTAAACAGAACTTATTAAACTTTAAATACCTAAGAAAACAATATATTTTCCATTGAAAACTCAAGTTTTAATGGCAGTGTAAAATTCAGGGATACCACGATTGCGGCAAACAACAAATACTCAGACAGGAAAACACAACGACTACGACAAAAAGCAGCATTGAGTCGACTAAATGAAATGAAATCAACATGGCCACCCCAAGGATACGAAAATGCAACGTTGCCAATTTTTCGCACAGCATTTCGTTTTGCCTTTCCATTAGGTTTTCAACATCCTGGAATATTGGTTATGTGCCCACTTTCCCTCCATCTCCAGGACAGCCTCATTAAGGTTCGCACAATTTAATTGCCCAAACTTGTGTACCTCTCGTTTTTTTTTAATGATTCGTAAATGAAAAATAAGTGTTTCCCTTTTTGCTTTTTTCCTCCCACTTTAATTTGTACGGTTTTTGCTGTAGTTTTATTGCTCGATATGGCAATTTTATTCAATTAAATTATTTCTACCATGTTTTGTCGTGTTTTTGAAAGGCAATTAATAAAATTGAAATTGTTAAATTTCCGCCACATAACGTGCAGGAAAATAAAGAATTTTCAGCACAAAATTGTGGCAGTTAGTTGTCCAATTTTAATAAATTCAATTGTTTGCCTGGCGACATAGCAAAATACACATAGTTTATAAGTTTGGGTCACATTTTACAAACAAATCTACAGTTTATAGTTGTTACCATTTGATGTTAAAGTTTTGCAATATAACTTCCTGCTTCCGACTCTGGCAAATTGATTGGAAAATTTTGTATAAACGAAACAAGAGCCAAAACTTCACAGTCATTGTGTAAAATATGATTAAATAAATTAGTTTACTCTGGAAGGGAATTTGCAAATAGCCAAAGAGAGTGAAGAGGTTTAAATGAAATTAAGCTCAGCCAAATAATTGATAGAAATACATTTATATCCAGCAGTTGAAAATTGAAAAATAATGTGAACTTAATGAGCTTCGTACTTCGTTCGTTTGAATGCAAAAACGAATTTAGTGTTGATTACACAGTGGTGTAATTAATTAGGAATTACATGGGAACTATCGAAACATTGTACTATTTTCTTTTCATAATGAATATATCTACTAAAAGTCCTTGTTCAATTTAACACAATATTTAACATTGAATATACCATTTTCAGCTAGCATAAAGTTGCATATTTTCCAATAAACTTTTCTGGGTACATTTCGGTTACACATGAAGTTCCTTCTTTTTTATTTTTTATTTCACCCAACGGACTTCCGCTGATAATAAAATAATAATAAATTTTGGTATGAACTTTGCGCCCAGACCAAGAAAGAGAGCCAGTCACATGTGAAAGACGATGTCGGCGTCGCCGTCATTACTTTAATTTATAGCAAAACTGTGAAAATATTTCCACTTACCCGCACCGCATCGCATCGGTCTTCCCTTTGGCCATTTTCCTCTGCATTTTCCCAGTGCTAGTCCGTGGCCAAGGCGTTGCCAACATTTTCTAGTATTTGCGCGCTCCAAAAACCACTTTTCATGCCCGTCAGTTGCAGCTGTTACTATATAAAAGCGAGAACCGAGAACCTAGAGCCGACAGTTGGGGCCAATTCTTTTTGCCACTCCTCTTGGGATGCTGGCCCCCTTCAGTTTTCCTACTGCTGCTGCTGAGTGGTAAAACGAAGAATTTTACCAACACCAAACTAAAGGCATTTTTCCGGTGGCTGCCTTTGTCTACCGAACATTTGATAGAATTCTGGTGCCCAAAAGAGGGAAAAAGCTTGTTATCACTCGGTGCCCACATCTGTCACCTTCTATAAATCAGCGAAACCCACACGTATATATATATATACATATAGACATTTTATACAGAGAGACATGGGACATGGCATCTTATATTGGGTGTGCATGTTGTGGTCCTGGCCACTTTTATTATTTTCCAACTAATTCTCTTAATGGAAGATTACACAATCAGGTTGTAGTTTACTCCTAAAGAATATAGAAAAAACTTTAAAAAGCAATTTACTAAATTTTGTTCCCTTTTTAAATAAAACTCCTCTTGCTGTTTAAAGCTTTCAAAACTTCATAGCCTTTCCATTATATAATTTTAAGTATTAAAATCCTCTTTTAACTGCAGAATATTTTACGGAAATATTTCGTTTGGTAAGCTCTGCGTGGTTTTTAATATGCAAATGTTAATGGATTGCAAATCCAGAGACAATCAGCATACTTTTCCAATCCAATTGCGAAGTGAGACACAGACTGTGCCCGACTGTTCCACATCCATTTGTTTACGCGTCTGAATTGCTCTTACGCATAAAATATTAGATGCCGCATTGCAATTGTTGCCTTTCCCACTGGCGGGCGTTGCATTGTCTCTGCGCTTTCCTCAGCCTATATTTTCCCCCATTTCATATATATATATGTTATATAGTATTTTCCGCCATCTAGTCCCAGTCCTTGTAAAAGTCCTTTCCCCGAACCCGCACCCTCTAGTCTCCCTGTTGTTCGTGCTGTCGCATTATTCTTCCGCATTTGCTGCCACTTTTCTTTATCTCTACAGCAGCAGCAGCAGCAGCTCGGCCCCTGTGCCCTTTGACCCCCTCGACGGAGACCTCGTCCAACATTGAATTCAATATCTCGTGTTACATTTCATTGCATGCACAGATTTATTGTAGCGTAATGGAAAACGCTGCACAATGGAAAATTAAAGGAAAGTAAACAGAAGTGGGGATTGCATTTAGGAAAATCATCAAGAAAATGGTTTATTTTTAGCACAAGAATGTAAAATTGTAGGGATTTTTACTAAATAATTAAATGTCTTACGCTTTTTACTATATATTATCTATCTATCTATATACCATTCTATATATCTTTTTATACTATCTATGAGGTTATTTATAAAACATTTTAACAATATATTATAAGTTATTTAACTGAAAACCAACTCATTTTCTTCCAGTGTGCCCCAAAATTCTTACTTGAAAGCTGTGCAAAATTCCTTTTCCTTCCACCAAAAGCCCCACCATCTCGTGTTATTAGAATGTCCTGGGAGTGTGGGTTTTTTCCAAGAGAGAGATACATTCGGATGTTTCTGGTATTGGCCAGAACAATGTCGTAAGCCTTTTTAGCTTAGCCTGCAATTCTCCTTTTATTCGACTACTTTTAATGGCCAAGGCTAAACTTTTATGATTCCTTCCTTGGGGGGCTTTTGTTGGGTTTATTGTTTTGAGCTTCGGTCCGCTTGACACATGCACAAATATCTGCTCTTTCTGCTTTATCTTTTTTACAGTCGGGGATTACATTTTGATTCGGTCTTCGACCTAATTTGATTGTCGTAAATATCTCTTATCGGTTTATCCAATCAGTTTTAATTGAAAAATCATCTTCTTAGCTCAATTTGTTGGACGGCAGCAAAGAAAATTAATATACATTTGCCAAATTACTGGCTTTGATAGCAATATACTTATATTAATTGGCGAATTTAATTTCCTGTCCTGTGTCAGGCGGAAAATTGTAATTTTCTCTTATGCAAATATACGTATATTATATATATTTTCTGAGCAAATGATTAACCTGCAATGAGAGAAAACATCAAAGGAAATCCTGCCCCGGCTCTCGCCCATCAAATCGATATGGGATGCAATTTTCATTTGGTGCACGTTCTCTCTATTAAAATTAAGAATTTATTTTCCAACTCATGTCTGATATTTCAAAGCGAAGTCGCTGTGTTCCTACATAGTTGTAAGCCGTTTTAATTATAGGCAAATCGAAGATGGGAGAGTACTTTCCACAGGCATAAGGAAATGCAATATCCTTTTCTGCATTCTGCTTGTCTAAAATTTATATATTTTCAATTTCCGCTTTTATGAGTGAAGGCAGAAGCGAATATTTTCATGCATGGCCAATTCGAAACGGCCCTAGAACTCATAAACGGCCATAACTATGTGGCATGTGGCATGTGGTCGGTCTGTGGGATGTGCAAGGATACCAGGACTAAGCAAACACTGGCCTCCACATATCCCACAAGATGCCATTGGCAGCTGCACTCTACCCTTCGGTGGAAGAGGGAAAATGCATTGAACTGCTTATGCAAATGCCAATCAAAATGCGGTTGCTTCGAAACTAGTAGGAGGGTTGAGGGTTACAAATAAATGGAAATGAGCTGGGAAGTCCTTCACAGTTGCCTGTCGAAAATGTTCCATGAGTGCAGCTTGAAAACTTTGTGTTTCCCAACTCATCGACATTGTCTTGAGATGTGCTTAGCAATTGTTTGGAAAGTGATTTGATTGGGGATATAAAATTGATATGGGATTTGATCATTTTACTACAATTGGGTATATAATTGCACTGATTAACACTTATCAGAAGGAAAATATACTATTTTTACAAATAAGTAAGAAAAGACTATGAGCTAGAATATTGAACTAGAAAAAAAAATAATTTCAATAATAGTAAACGCATGGACCTGCAAAAACTAATTAATTCAAAAATTAATTCGGGCAGCCGAAGTTTATAAACCATTTCAATTTGCAATTCAATTTTAGGATCGAATGTATATATATCGATGCTTTTATATGACAATTTTTTTCGATAAATCAAAGATTAAAAAATTCATAACTAAGTCAAAACATTATTAATATTAATTCGGAAAGCTTTTCAATGTTAGTTTAGCTTGTAGCTTAATTTAAGTCTACAAACTAAATATAACATTTCAGAAAATTTAAATTTTTTTCAATTTTTAATGTTTTAATTCCTTTTCCTTTTTTGAAAAAAAATGGAAAAAAAAATCTTGAAAATTTTTTTCTACCTGATATAGCTATATCGAATCAGTTTTTTATACTGATCAAGAATATATATGATTTATAGGGTCGGAAATGACTTATTCGTAGCGTTTTAAGCTTTTAATTAAGAATATAATACCCTGCAAAGTAACAAAAATAATGCAGGTTAAATATAAAACGTAAGCTAACCTCTACTGGCAAACATATACTTTTAATCTAAAATTCATAAAGACCTCCCCAAATAACTATTGAAGCCAATAGCTTTCACTCGCCAAGATATTTGCATAACTTCCTAATTTATTATATACCCTTTTTATTCAAATTAAATCAGCTCAATGGTTCCTCTTTTTATGCAATTTGAATCGATTTCCAGGGTACACACAGCAATCATGTCACTGGCTTGAAGGATGCACAATATATTTTCCCGCCCTCCCCAAATGCCGGCAGTAATCTTGCGAGTAATCTGCATTGAACAGTTATTAAGTTTTCGCAACCCGAAAAGAGAAAACCCATAAGGCACAGCATAAGCTAAAGCTCCAACTCTCCCCACACACCCCACACCCCCCTCTGCAGGATCCCAGCAGACACAAAGGACCCAGTCGAGTTGCCCGAGGGAGGGGACCCAAAAAACAAACAGAAAGAAAACATTGGGCACAACCAGGACCCCAAATGCTCCAGCAGAATTTTATGCATATGCGAAATGGAACGCACACGGACGACTGCTCAGCTGCGAGTCCTGCGAAAAGGAGCGGAAAGAAGCCAGGGCCAGGAGAGCCGAAAACTGAACCGAGAGCTGAATACCCAGAAGCCTCGCCTTCATTTCCATGCAAGCAAATTTGCATGCCAAAGCGGTAAGGCCCAAAGAAAATCAACAACAGCAACGATGCCAGTGGAAGTTGCTCTCGCAGGCGTGCATAAATGTATGTGCGTGTGTGAATTTGTGAGTGTATATGTGTGTGTGTGTGTGTGTGTGTGTGGGTGTAAATAAATACACTGACCAAAAAATACTGAAAGAAAATAAATACTTTAAGCCCTGTAAATAGACTTAAACCATAGAGTACATCTGTGCTTGGATAGAACTCTTGCAATATTTAGTAAACAAGGTTATAATAAGAGTAATTTGATAAATATAATTTTATTTTAAACTTAACGATTTGTATATAAAACTTGTATACATTTTAAATTATTTGAAGGATATTAAAAGTAATAAATAAATAAGAGCTTACTTTACTGTTTCATACATATGATATTTAAGGTATATCCTTTTACATAAATCATAACAAATTTTAAACAATATTTCCTTATCAAAAATTAAAACCTTAAGTGCAGGAATATTTTTTAACATTATTTGGTAATTAAAAAGAATTAAAAAAGGTTGCCACAGCCTTACTAGATTATAACAATATATTTATGAACTTTATAAGAATATTTTTCTTTAATTTCATAAAGGTTAACAAATTCATTAATTACAAATCATTAATAAAACTTTGATCAGTGTATTTTTGCAACGCGTTAAAAAGCGCAAGAGAAAAGTTGGTACAAAAAAAAGTTCACAAATTGCAGGGATCTGTATTTGCACTCGTGTGTGTGTGTGTGCACTTGGGGTGCAGTGGGGACATGTGAGTATGGGTGTGGCCCTCACGTATGTGTGTGTACCTAAGTAAGGTCCTGGCACAGCACCCCATCCTGGCCCATATCCTTGTTCACTGCCAAACTCACCCACTAAATCCCTGCACTTTGGCAAGCAAGCAAGCTGCTGTTATTTTTACATTTTTTATAATCAGTTTTTTTTTGTGTTTGTTGTAGAGTTTTCTTTTTTTTTGCATTCTTGAAGCAGAGATTTTTTCCGGGTAAAATATTTCCTATTACATATTTTTGCTTGCCTCTGTGTCCTTTAAGTTGAAAGCTCTCTGGCAAAATATTGCAAATTTGCTACTTACCATCCATGGCTGCTCCTTCGCTTCACGTTTCTTTGTCAACGAACTGGGATGCCTGACAGGGACATTCGCTTTGGGAGGAAGGGGCGCTAGTGCCACGCCCTCTGTCACCTGGCATAGTCCTTGCGCGGTCGTAGATTCCCATCCGCCTTCGTCCTGTCGCCTCGGCAGCTGCACTAAGCCCCATCTAATGCATATTTGTGCGACGGCTCTTGCATGTAGCTGACGTTAAATTAATTTCCGCTAAAGAAATTATAATCCCGCACCCTTTCCTTCTCTACTTCTCCCCTGCTGACTTTATTGACATTTTTTAGATGCCATCCACCAAGATATGCTAACACGGTAACTTAGGAATCTTGAAGCAAAAGGAGAAAAGAACGTTCAAAGTATGGGAGATTCCATTTTTGCTAGATGCGTTTCTTATTACTAAACTTTGTGCAATTAATCACACTTGGCTGATTCCCTTTAGGATTTTTTAATGAAATATATTCTGCACAGATGGTCTTTAGTCTTTAATAAGGGAATATGAACTAGAAAGGAAACTGAACTTGGAAAGCCAAAGCTTGTATACTCTTGCAGTTTGCAATTGCAATCATAACTAGATCAAAGATGCAATAATTTGTAAATATAATATTATTTATTAAATAGGATTTTTAATTGCCTTAGTATTATTTTGCAATCACAAACTTTTTTGGCAACTTTGCCTTTCAGAAAACTAGAAATACTCGCATCCATTAAATAAATATACTCTCCTATGATGATTTTAACGGTTAATACAAATTTTTCAAATAGCATAACTTTACAAAAAACGCATTAATTTTACTTCGGAAAGCTGTTTTATAATAGGTTTTGTTAGGGTAATAAATCCACATACTTAACTTAAAATTCTAAGAAATCTTTTTTTTTTCCCCAATTTTTGACAATTTTAATGATGTAACACCTTATAAAATATTTTAAAAAATTTCCAAATTTTTTTTTCTACCAGACATGACTAGATCGATCCGGCAGTTTATGCTGATCAAGATTATATATGGTTTATAGGGTCGGAAACGACTCCTTCACTGCGTTTTAAGCTTCTGACTGAAATTAAAATACTCTGCAAGGCTATTATAATAATGTAGTAACATTGCAAAGTCTGGATAAGGGTAAAAAATTAATTTTAGTGAATAATTTATACCTTAGTTAGGCTGTTAACTTTAAATATACGTTTAAGGTATCACTTTTAAGTGACTTTAATTCATCTTTTGATGGTATCATCTATGTGAGCTTCTTCTTGGTTATAAAGATATATTTCATTGGTCATGTTAAATGTTTTGGGATTGAAGGGCCATCACCTACACTTCCACTATGACCACTGATCTACACACGGGGGACGCCTCCGACAGAATGAGGTGAGTGCGACGGCAGCACCTGTATTTATAGTTGCCGAGCAAAGAGAACAGAGAAAGTGAGAGCGGGAGAGAAAGAGCGAACTCTAGAGGAAAGCAAAGAGAGTTAGAGAGTTAGAGCTATCTCTGGCTTTTCGTTTGAAAGTAATCAATAATACTTCCTTGTTTTGTCTTTTTATAACTTAACAACTAAATTTTTAATTCTACAATAATAATTGAAATTTTTAGATATATATTTTTAACGTACTTTATATGAAGTAAGTTAAGCTAATCAACGCAATTTCGTGATTTGGATATTGATCATAACTGTGAATCGAAATTTTATATATTTGTATATGGGAATTTTTTCGACCAATCAAACTTTAAAAACTCATAACTAAGCCAAAAAAGCATTAATTTTAATTCGGAAAGCTGTTCTGTGTTAGTTTTTATTAGGTTAATAGATTTGCATTCCGAATTTATAATTTTAAGAAACTAAAATTTTTACCAATTTTTAAGATGCGAATTTTAACGATTCTGCCTCTTATAAAATTTTCAAAAATTTAGACAAAATTTAATTTTAGCCAGACATTGCTAGATCGACTCCAATTTTGATCCTGATCAAGAATATATATGATTTATGGGGTAGGAAATGACTCCACCGATTAAAGTTATAAGGTTTAATTTTGAACTAAAACCATATGAAAACGCGTCCAAATTTAAAAGCTCATGAAAAAACATTTTATATAAAAAACTATTAGGCTCTCTAAAGTTAAATAAATGCTTTTTTTATACTTAAATTTTAACAGCTGTTATAATATATTTCTTGCTTAATAAATTATTAAATTATATTTCATTTTTCATTTGGCCAAATATCTGAATCTTCTCAAAAGGGTGTATAAATCAATAAAAGTAGAAAAGTTGAAATAATAAATAGCTTTATACAAATATTATTAATATTATATATTTTATATCTAATATATATACATATGTATATAGTATTTTTTGTTATTGAGGAAATTGTTTAAAATATATTTTTAACTATACTCTGAACATTTTTCATAGATCCACAGCTGAATTTAATTAACTAAATCCATAACTACGCATTGCGTCATTTAATAACACTCTAAATATCTATATAAAGTCATATATATTTATTTAGTATTTTATCTATATTGTTATTTGTTTAACTGTTATCACTTTTATTTCTTTTTTTAGTTAAATTTTGAGTAAACAGTAGAATTGCGTTCGCTCTTGGCATTCACCGCGTGCCTTATGGTCGAAATACATATAGGCCTACAGTGGACACCAGGAGAAAACAGTACCAAAATATACACCTCAGTGCTCCTCATTGCGTAATTGTAAACCGAATTGTGATGAGGAAATATCCAAAGGGCAGGAGTATCCTTGACGAAACGTCACCGCATGAGGTCATCAAACGAAAGTGAAACCAAGAAACCCGAACCGGTTTGATTTCGATTCTCACGTTCGCAGGAGATTTATTATTATTATTATTATTCGTCCTTTTTTAGCACTATGATTTGTGTCGATTTGAGAGAACCGCTCCCTGTGAATGTCGCGATCGAACTGACCGAATTGGCGAATGTGCTGCGATACAAAACCCCGATACCGAGATGGGCCTTAAGTACTCACGATCGGGATGCGATTTAGGGGATGATCGTCGTCATCAAGGCTCACATAGAGGATTTTTCAAAGAAGATCCCAGGGCGAAAGCGAGATAGAGGGTTTGTGAGTGGGAACGGTCTCGAACTCGCTCTCTCCCTGAGCTATTTCCGAAATCCGGTTTTCTCTTCGGGCCTGGATTCGGGGCTCGGGGCTCGGGTTATCCTGTCGGGGCCAGCTGCGCTTGTACTCCATTCACATATCACATTGTTATCCTTGCTGATTTTACGATTATGTGCATCTGTATGTGTATCTGAATCGGAGCCGCGCTCTGTATCCTTTTGCGTTTCATATTTTGTATATATATTTTTTTCTTTTTTACGGCACTGCACTTTTATATCCTGTTTATGCGCCCGTCAGCCCATTGAATACGTACCTTGATTTACTCCTCACCTCCCAAAGGTGGCAGCTGTGCATCCGAAAAGGTGAATGAGCTCGCAGCAATCCCGATTCATATGTCGATCCTGCAGATCCTGCCGATCCCGCGCCATCATTATGTGTTTACTGTCGCATATTGTCGGCCTGCCATTAAGTCATTGTTTCGATTGTTATATCCTGATAAAGCTAAATTGTTGGGTAAGGAATTAAGTTTAGGAATGAAAAGCTAATAGTACGTATTTGTATAAGCTTACTTTGATGAAATCAATTTCATTTTTGGAATTTAAAATTTACTTTTTATAGAGTGTAACACAATAATCACTTATCTTAGATTTTATCACCTTTTAATGATGTTCATTACTAGACTCTTCTCAAAAATCATTTCACAATATTTAAAATTTACGTGTAAACATTACTTCTAACAATCTATCTAAATAAAAAAAAAAATAACAACCTAGTTTGGGACAATATAATTCATATAAAATTGTTATGTTGATTCTTTGATATCTTGGAACCAAAATAATTATTATATAATTAGCTTATGCTCTCTGAAAAGATTTAATGTATTTTTAGCTTATCCAAAAAGTATAACAAACTATTTAACTTGACAAAATCCCTAATGCAAACTTGGAACTCCACTTTTAAATTTCTTTAAAAAAAGGTATCTTGCAATAATATAAAATGCCTAACAAACATTTTAACTATAACTAAAACTCTATAAAAAATCTGCGAAGTATAAGTTCAATCATATTAGTCACATTAGCAACACATAAATCAAACTTTAATCGCTTTTCCGATCAATATCCTTTCAATCGCTGACACTCACACTAACACAGGAACGGCAAATCAGTTACAGGGGAAAAACAACCAAAGAGAATCCTGCCTGCATCTGGAAAAATTTCACAAAACGGAGGAAAATCGCTGAGCGGCAAGCCTGCAGAGGGGGTTGGGCGATGGGAAAAACAAGAGGCATTGTATGCATTGTTATCCTGCAGCAGCTGATCGACGAGCGGCAGGCAGAGTATATCCTGACTGAATAGAGGATGCTGCAGGGATACAGGGGACACTGTGGCCCGTGACACACATTTGCACGCCAGGCACCGGGACAATATAGGGAGGGAAAATCTGCGTCCTGTTTTCCCTTGCATTGCATTTGGCGCCCAATCCGGCAAACAATGAAAATTGCATGAAATCAGCTGTTCAACTGTGGAAAAACTAGCCATCCCAGCTGCCGTTCGTTGCCAATGAATGTGATTTGAAACAGCTGACAAACTGCCAGCAGCCATGGCATTATATTGATTTGGTTCCTATGTCATCGCTGTAGCTATTTAAATTTTTCTTTTTTGCGCCCCGTCTGTGTCAGCAACGTTTCATATTTTTTTGATGGCTATTTATCGATTGGACAGACGCCCTAGAATTCGCTTCATTGGACAAAAGATACAAAAATAAATTCTGAATATGTAATGTAATGGCAATATTACAGAGCAGAAAAAAATTCAAGGTTTGTATATTCTTTTCTGAAAGTATTTTATGTAAGACTTTGGCTTTTAGGAGATTAAACTATAATACTTTAACTCAAAGGGTATACAATCCATTTTAAAACTTACAATTATTAAACATTTAAGTTTATTAAAACTACAAATACCCTTTAAAATATCTACATTAAATAATGACCTAATAATCTTCTAAGAGAACTAGAATTTATAAGCTTTCTTGATAGATTTGATTACTCTCGATTTCTCGCTTTAAGCATCACTTTGTCTGCCTAGAAATTCATCCTTTAGTTGGCCCAGACTCAAGGCAATATTTTCATAAAGTGGTATTCTCATAAAGTGTCCCACTGCCTGTCTGTCTGTATGTCTGTATGCCCTTCTGTCTTTCTATTTGAATGCCTCACAATTAGGAGGCCTTGTTGTTTGTCTTCGCTGTCGCATTGCTGCCATATGAGCACTTATGCATGATTTTAATGTCAATGGTTTCGCTTCTGCCTCGTGTCCTGGCAAAAGCTTCTCGCTTTTATCCTTTTATTGCCTCAGACAGTGGCAGGACACCCAGAGGAGCAATGACTAAAACGAAAGGACGTTCACATGTGAGGCAGCTTGTTTGCAAAGCAGAGAAGATGAAAGTGCCAGAGGTCGTCGTCGTCGTCATCATCTCTTTCCTTTTTATAGATTTTTTCCCCGACTAAAATTCAAGCGAAAACTGTTTGGATGGGGTAGAGAATATATATAAATATTTGTCTGAGTTGGTTAATGGTTTCAAGGGAAGAGACTTAATGGGGAGATTTTCTTAAAGAAGGTAGCTCAGTTAATATTTCTTACGGGAGTAGAAAAAATGATCGATATAGTAAAATATATTTTACTTTTAGAGCAGTGGTGGTATTTCATTTATATAGGACTCTGTATATTTTACGAATACCACTTTATTTTAAATAACTAATTTAACTACATTTTCTTTTAGTTTTCTCCATCAAACACTACCTAAATCCGCAACCCAATTTTCCGACTCCTTTCACGACCAACAACTAAAAGGGGAAAAACGCAGCAAGGAAAACTTCAAAAACTTTTCGCTCAAAGCGAACTGAATAAAACTATTTTCTACCTGACAAAAAAGTGCATGAAAGCCATTTGCCGTACGCACAAAGCAAGAACCTTACAAGTGCCAGCAACCAAAATAAAATAAACTGAAAAAGGTAAAAAGCGACGCGAAAGCGAATGAACCCAGGGAAAAAAACATAAACCCGATCCTAGGAAACTCGAATAAAAAACAAAACGCCAAGAAATATGTACGTGCAGCCAAAAAATTTTTCATGCCAGCCAAGCGTGAGAGATAACGAAGTCTGAAGTCCGACTGAATCAAGTTGTTTGTATGTGCGGGATAATAAAACACGGACAGTTGAGCATTTTTCGCATTTTATGCAAAGCACGTTTCACTATTCCATATTTTTTTTTCTTCAGATTTTTTGCTGAACAAAAAGTCCTTTGGTTCCAAGGAGACGAAGGCTATGAGACACATAAAAATCTCATTTCCTTCCGCTCGCGCACTTTGCCGAGTTTAACCTGCCATAAATGCTTGCATATGTTCGAGTACATATTGTACACTACAAAAAATAAAGAATAAATATTATCAACTGGAAATAGAACGATATTTCTGAAAATATACATTTAAAAGTTGCAATTTTTCTAGGTAAGTACTGGAATGATCTCTAATTTTCTCTCTAAAAGATTTAAAATTTTAAAAGCAAAGCTCAATTACATAAGGAGTACTTCCTAAAGAATTTATAAAATTAATATAGAAAACAGCTGAATTTATGTTAAATTATGTTTACTTAGTTATAAACTCCGGTATGGAATTTTTAGTTTTAGAGATGAATGATTGAGAATCCATCATCAAATTATAAAAACTATAAATATATATTTTATAAGCAATTTATATTATATATAGCATAAATCTTAAACTTAAGATTTTTAAGTGCTATTATGTGATATTCTTGGAAATAAAATGTTTCAGAAATATATGAATATTTATTTGAGGTTTTTTATTTAAAATTCTAACTTTAAATATTTCAATATAAAACACGTTAAACAATTTGAATTCACAAAGCAAGAAATTTTTATGGAACTCTTAAGATAACTATTTAATGTACTCCATAACTTAAAAAAAATTAAAAATGAAAAGAAATAAACTAAAAACGATTAAATTCCAATTATTTTAATTTGATAAGTTAATTAAATATTTTATTTAACTGTGTTCAGAAAAACTCGATAGATTGTTCCGAAATAAAAGTAATAGGCAAACTTTGCCGAGAATAAACTCCAATTAAACACCCTCATTGTATCACGATTTCTGATATTATATTTCCCTGTACAATTAATATTTTCGCTCAGTGTGCGCTTTTGAGACACAGTTGCCCCTACAAATCATCGAGAGTCGACAGGCGAGCACCCAAAACTCGGAGCCCAAAAACCCATCCATCCGTCCATCAGAGCTCAGAGCTCGTCAGAAATTCGCGTTGCGAGAAAAAAGTTTTTTGGGTGCGGTCCTTGACATCGCGTACGACGCATGACACTCGCCTGTGCGATTCTCAGTGTGTGTGTGTGTTAGTGTGTGTGTATGTGAAAGAGCCTGTGAGTGTGTGTGTGTGTGCTTGCGAGGATTGCTGGCATCCTGCGAGTGCTTGAGATTCGCAGGGTTGCCTGTCGTTTGCGGCTTCTCGTTTCGAATTCACGATGAGCTCGATTTTACGACAGCCTGCCCGCCAGGCAGCCGATCCCGGTATGTCCTGTGCCTGGGCTGTCCCTGGCTGGTCCTGTGCTCTCAACAACACGCCCACACGCCACAGGCCCCGGCTAAGGAATATTTGATGAGTTGTACAAATTCAGCTCGTTGAAACTTTTCTGTTTGCACTTTTCGGTTTCTGTTTTCTCAGGACCCAGGGCTTGCTCTGCTTGTGATTTGTATTTTCAACACATAATTGGGTGTACTCAAGCAACTCATTTTTTAGGTCATTAGGGAGACTTTTTTAAGTCTTAAGCTGTTTAATTTATTTTATTTAAAATGAACAACATTCTTTAATGTAAAAATATATATAAGCATTTTGGAAATAAGTCTTCCATTTCAAGAAGAAAATAAAATCGGAGAATAAGATTTCAGAGCCTTTAAAGTTAAAATAAAATTGAATTTGAAGCCTTATCCAGTTTTGAGTCTATTAATTTCTTGGTTACATCACTTTAGTTGTTTAATTATCATTTTTAATAAGTTCATTTCGGATTATATTATTTTTTTAACCTAAGAAATACGAACTTATTTCAGATGAATTTTCTTTTTCTTAAAAACTTCACATAAAATATAAAATAAGTTAGGATACTTACTCAATACTTGGAAATGTCATCATTTTTATTAGTATTTATCTTTCTTTTTTTGCGACTTTTGGACAGGACAAGAACAACGACAATAACGAAAATGACAACAACGACATTTTGACATCAAAGAACACCAAAGAATTTGCATGACATATAGTAGACGTATATTCCATTACAACATCAAGTACATACCCATGGAAATATTTAACATAACGCGCACTTTCCAAATACGGCATTAAAATCAATTACTGATTTAAACATTTATGAGTGAGAAAGAGCGAGCTTTTGGCCATTTCCATTTCGTTTGATTCCGACATTGGGCCTTGGACACTTTTATTTTTGATTTATGTTTAATTTTTGGCACAGCATTTTCACTTTTCGTTTCGTTTTCGTCGTTGTTTAACGCTGGTTTCTTAAAAAATAGTGTGGCTGTCTGAAAGGAGCGAGAAATAAATGTCAGGCGTTTCGTCTAGTTCTGTCCGCTTTTGATTGAGTTAATATAGCTTTTAGTCTGTTAATTTTGCTTTCCTCCGTCTGTCTGTGTGTTTGTGTTCGAGTTGGTCGAGTTGGTAGGAGTCCTGGCCTGATGTGGGCCTTAGCTAGATTCTGAATCGGATTCTGATCTGAAGGATTCAGTCCCAGATGAAGAGAGACAGCGTTCTCCTCGGCTGATGAGCGTGTGTTTACGTGTAAGCGCAGCACCAAGCGCACTAGTTGACGCCTAAACGTCTACTACGAAATGCGTTTGTTGTAGCGAACCCCAATTTCGAAAAATTCCAAATGGCGGCACACTCATACTCGCACACTCGCAGGATGCTCGCAGGATACACTCACACACACACACACACACACAAGAGACGAGCCGAGCCAGGCCGAGCAGCGCAGCAGCTGCGCAGCATCCTCGGCTCTCAGCTCGACGCTGCTGCTGCTGCTGATGCTGCCTGGTGATTTATGTACAAAATGGCAAAAGGCAAAAACAAAATAATACAAAATACGCTCACAGGCACAGCATCCTGCGAGCGCACACTCACACATTCAGACTTAATCCCAATAGTGTCCTGCTTTTCTAGGGGTGGCGGCACCCTCAAAACTTCCCTTCTCCTGCTCCTGCTCCTGCTCCTTCCCTCGGCCTCGTCCTGAGCCTGGGCCTGGTCCTCGGTCCTCTTTATTACATAGTTACTTATATACTCAGTGGGATGCTGTCCTCTCATTTATACATTTATACACACATTTGTATGTGTGTATACACAAGCAGACTGTTGCTGCCGGCTTTTGGTTGGAGTGGAAGCTCCATTCGAGTAACTCACAGGATGTGACTCGAGTGAATCACTTTCACAGAGACCTGACTTTTGATGGCTGGGAGCCAGGGACAGTTTCGAAAAAAAGTGAAAAGGTTTTCTAAATTGGTTTATGATCAATGGAAGTAATACAGAATTTTCATAGTAGGAATAGGAAATGAATGATATTGTTTACTTATAAATCTGAAAAGATTTATTTTGTATATTAACTTGAAAATATTTAAATGAGTTATTTAAATTGAATACAATTTTTATGTTTGTCAGCTCAAATTCTATGTGTAAATGTTTAAATTCCACAAAGTACCCTTCCATCCTGAATTAATTTATTTTGATAAATACTCCAGAATGTATTACGGCCCCTCCAGAATCCACAACATCAAACAAATTTATTTAGCTCAAAGCTTCGTCCCAATAATAAGGACTCAACAAGGAGTGCTTTCGCTATATATCAATATATATGTATAGCCAGCTGAACTGAAGCTTTGGCAATCCTGTGAGTACAAGGACTCGTATCTCTCTGGCAAAGGTGAGAGGACCTCAGCCAATGGAGATAACAGCAACAGCAACAACAGGACAACAGCAGCGTAACAGCAAAAGCTGATACAGCAGCAGCGGCAACATAATAAAAATCCATTTTTATAGTCCCGTCTGTTGTCGATGGGATATGAAAAACCGAAACCCACCACTTTAAGGACTAGAACCAAAAAAAAATAAAGCAAAAACAGCAGATTTTCTGAGAGAAACCAGTGGGGTGGCGCTACGGGGTGGTATTTTTTGGTGGTGGCGTAAAATTCAGCTGTTAACATGGAACTGAAGCTGTTGTAAGTTCTAGCAGCTGTTAGTAAGAGGCATATTTAGCAGATGTAGTCACTGTTACTAAGTAAGTTACAGCTCTGTAAAATAGCATCTGCAATTGTTTTTGCTTCTGCCTTTGCAGCTTACTTTTATGCTTTTACAGACTCTCCTGCTATTGATCTTATGTGGAAGCCTCTCTTTCTGAATCTTAAGGTATAGTAGTTTCTTCTAGAATATGTATACCATTGTAACATAATATCTATCTAAAATGCTGCTGTGGTTGCTAAATTTGTCATTGCTTTTTCGGCTTCATTTGCTATTGATTTTACAGACTCTGCTGCTGTTGCTGTTTACACTGTTGTTGCTTTTATCTTTTGCTGTTTATGTTGTTATTGCTGCTGCTGTTGCTGCTGTTGCTGCTCCTTCTGCTGCTGCTGTTGCTGTTCCTGTTGCTGCTACTGTTGTTGCTGCTGCGCTTGCTGTTGTTTTTATTGTTGAGCGACTTTGAGTGAGTTCGTGGAATGTTGCCATATGCCGCCATCTGTATGCATGTATGTACATCTGTACATATCAAGCTCTCTGGATTTGTATGTGTGTGTGTTGTTTGCGTACTACGTTTGGTACAGTCGCTGCCAGCAGCAACATCGACTGCGGCGGCAGCATCAGCAGCAGCATCAGCAGCAGCAGCGACTGTGACTGAGGCAGCAACCTCGACAGCGACGCAAACGGCAGCAATAATGTCCGTCCAATAATGTCCTTCTGTCCAGACGAACAGACTTTTGACTGTGCGGGGTAACCACTTTTTTGTGCTTCACGATGCCGCTGCTGCCCTTGTTTGATTGCTCAAAAACAGGGTGTTATTTTGATTCGTAAATGTTAATACACTTAAACAGGACTTTTATTTACCCTAAACTCGCTATATTTTCTTTGTATTTGTTTTTTTTTTAATATTGGAAATGTATTTTTATATGTTTTATAAAAACTAATTTCATGCACAACAAATATGAAAAGAAATAAAAACCAGATACATTTCAAAACTGGGAAACTTTTAGAAGACTATAAATTCAGTTACGAAATATGCTTCCATTAAAATTATACAAGAAAAATCTTTAAAAGTAAAATAAAAACATCATATATCCTTATGAATTATATATTCTTTTTAAATATTTTGCGACCTTTAACCTCCTTAAACCCCTCGAAACCCAGCATCACCCTGTATTTAGCTATATTTAAGTTGGACAAGTGTGTAAGCACATAAACAGAGAAATGGAATTAAGTTTGCATAGCAAAAGAAAATAAACTGCTAAAATTATAATAACAAGGCGACGAGCGGCGGCAAAGGGGTAGGGGAAAAAATTGAAACTAGTGAAAAGCAGCAACAGAAACAGCAACAATAACACACCAAATTACACACACCTCCCACGAACATGAACACACAAACGCACAGATACTCTGAAACACACACACACATACACGGACAGGCGACAAGGCTGAAGGAAGCAAAAAAAAGGATAAAAAAGGGAGAACTTGGTATGTAATTTATAATATCCTTTGTCCTCTGCCGGCTTTTGTGCACTGTGTTTTGTGAAAAGTGAAAAGTGAAAATGTGTCTGTCTATGTAAAGCCATAGTTTCGTTTGTATGTCTATGTGTGCACGAGCTTTGTTTGTATATGTCAAATACTTTCGCACAGACACAGTTGCAGAGATCCTCGAAGAGAATGTCCCTCGCATTACTTTTGGCGTGGCTTTTTCGACGTTTCTCGTTTGTCCTTTGTGCCCGGGCAAATAGTTAAAACTAAAATAAATTTAGTTGTTGTATTCGCGGGCAAAACACACACACACGCACACCCACACACACATGTACGCAGCATGTAAACGCACACGCTCGCACACTTACAAAGTAGACAGACAAAAGATAGCGCGCGCCGCCATCTTTGCTCTGTTGCTCTGCTGCTGCTCCGCGCTGCCATGGCGCCGATAAGTATGCTACACTTGTTTGGCCGCCACTTTTCTTGGCGCGTGCACTGGACGAAAATTGATGGGCAGGGAAATGGGGGAATTATAATTTAAAATAAAGCTTTTTTTTCTACATATTAGTTGTATTTTAATGCGATTGAAGGATCAGCTTCAAAACAGTGGACAGGAAATGTTCTAAATTTGAATAAATACATATATAAATAAGTTTTAATAACAAAGGAAACTAACTTCGGGAATCCTAAATTTATATGGCTTTTTAGCTTGTTTTTATATTATAGAATCAGTTTGGTAATCGATCGTAAATAAAACTAAAATATTCTCATTTTTTAAATTAACATTTTTTGAGATTTGAATATAACAATATTATGACAAATCAATGTTTATAAAACTCATAACTAAGTGAAAACCCCATTAATTTTAATTCGAAAAGCTTTCCTATGTTAATTTTTGTTATCTTAATAAATCTGCATACTCAACCCATAATTTTAAAAATTTTTTGACAATTTTTAACCATTTTAACGAAATGAAATTTTGAAAAAATTGGTAAATTTTTGTATTTTTTCGGACATGCCTAGATCGATTTGCCTTTTAATTCTGTTCTAGAATATATATGATTTATAGGGTTGGAAATGACTACTTCAACATTTCTTAAGCTTTTGACTTAAATTAGAATACCCTGAAAAACCACTAATGACTGGCTCAAGCTAAACTAGTTTTGAAAATTTATTATTAATGGCCCGGCGGCGAAAACCAGCCAGGCACTTCAAAAAATTGCCTCGGATACTTGAATGTCTTTACTTATGCTCCGTTGTTGATCTTCATATTGGTATAAATTCCATCGCCGAAGCGAAGTTCAAGACATTGAATTAACCCTCGAAACGAGGAACTCTCTATGCAAAGTTTCCGATAACCAGTTGGGAATTATAGTGGAGTCTTAAGACTCAGCAAAAGTTTCTCAAGGATCGCCATATGGCATGGGGGATGTTTATATGCGTGACTCAATTACGTTGATTTCGCTTTTTGCAGCTGAGGGAAGATTATGACTAGATTACCTTGGCTGTTCGTACTGATCTAGAATTTATATGATTTATAGAGTCGAAAATAAGTCAGCGTTATAAGCTTTTAAATAAAATTGAAATATTCTGCAGAGGTCAAGAAATGTAGGAATCAAACAGAAAAATCTTGTAAGGTACTTCTTTAAAAAAAAAAACAATGTTCAAAGCAATTATTTCTTAAATTCCCGAAACCTTACCACATTTTTAGAGTTAAGCCTCTTAGTAATAAATATTTTAGATTCATTTTGCAGTGTCTTGGCTGCTGCTCTGGTCGTTGCACGAAATCTCATTATATTTGTTTTATTTTATTTGCTGCCACGTCTTCGTCGTTTGCAGCAGATTCCTGCTTCTTGCTACTTGCTACTTGCTACTTGTGTTGCTTCGCCTTGGCTTTTACGTCTATTTCCTATGCTTTTGGCCAAAAGTACGAGTTACAAGTACACGGCCACGTAACTAACTTCTCTGGCCATTCCTCCTCCCCTGATCACCCCAGCAGCCTCCACTCATCCAGGGCCACTCCAAGACCGAAGGCTAAAGGCATTGTCATCCACTTACTTACTGCTTAATGCGTGCTTAGTTATTGTTTTAGTGTGGCTTTTTGTCTCAAAATTATTAACAATGGCCGCTGCCGTTGCTGTTTGCCATTGGCCAGTGGCAGGTGGGCGGGAATGGGTTAAGAATGGGCTTAAGGATGGCAGGAGTAGCGGTAATAGCATTTAATGCACCTGCTCACACACACACAAGTACACCTGCAGCGAAATTGCTTTGTTCTCCTCGTCCATTGTCTTTTCACTCACACTCACAAAATACTCCTGCCCAAGGACTCCCCACTCTCCACAAAAGCACAAAGGACAAACACTTCGGAGACACCATCATCATAATTATCATCATCGTCATCGTCATCAGGGGCATGATTACGTTGATTTTAAGCGGCTTTATAAATGCTTCACTCTGCGTGTGTCTCTTCATTATTTATTTGCATTTAGCAGCATTTAATTTTCACCCATCTCTCTTCTCTTCTCCACTTAAATTGCAAAATGCTAAGCTAATGATCTAATTTCATATTTATATGCAACTCATTTCCATTATAATGGTGGCGTCATAAAATGTTGCATTTAACATAAGCACTTTAAATGCTTTATTTCCGTTTTCATCTGTTGAATGGCATATAAACATCATAATGTGTTGAGTTTTATATTATTCTCGAACTGTTAAATATAGTTGTTTATATTTTATTTATTTCAATTGTTTAGGGTATATTTTCATTAACTTATACACTGTTGCTCATTCGGATATATGACTGATAAAAATTTTAAAAAGAATTATCAATATTTACAAATTTACTTAAAAATGGAAAGCAAAAAGTGCAAATACCGAAAATACTTTTTTAATAAAAAATGTTTGCCATTTTAAAAAATATCTTTAACTTGTTTAAGTGATGAAATATTTATTTTATAATTTTGACGAAGAGACTTTGATGAATTAATAAGACTCTGGATCATACCAAAATAGGGCATCTTTTATTTTTTAAGATCACACTTTAAAAGGGAAAGTAAGCTCATTAATTAATCATGTTTTCTTTTTTTAAATAACACTTGGAACTTATTGAGTTAGAAACAGGTCTATTTAGGCATTAAAGCAGTATATTAAATAAAAACTGATATTTGTCAAAATTAGGTATATATGGTTAAAATTAAGCACTCATTAATTTGACTTGACTAGACTTAATGGTGGTACAACAACGACTGAGTTTATTTAGCATAAGACACCCTATTTATACCCAAAGTAAGCTATATATTACAACTATACATTCAAGAATTTCCTAATTAATTTACTCTTAATCCTATCAAGACCCTAGCTATGTCACCAGTTATGCAATATAGGTTTTGCCAGACATTTTAGAAGAGAACTGCAGCTGCAGCTGCAAGATAAGGTGCAATATAAACCCTTGACTAAGCTTAAGCCTTTGTTTTGTTTTGCTAATTAACTTTCGTAGAATTCAATCAATTGTCGAAACCAAATCAAGCCTTAAATTGCTTCCTCACTAATCTGAAAACAAAAGATCTGAAACACTTTCTAGAGAAGATAAATACCATTTATTTATGAAATGAGAACATTCTATTCGAAGTTATGCAATTTCATATATATTTTCTTTAGTTTAGCTTACTCACTTCTGAATCTTATTCCTTTTTTTTTGTAGCAGCATTTACGAATCTTTGATTTTACCACTATTATTTATTTATACCAAATAAATACTTGATTTTTATTTTACAAATATAAAAATACTTTAAACTTGTACATCAAAGTTGGCCTTTATTATAAGGTCAAAATCTGAAGGGGTACGAACGAAGGCAGTCTTAGAACATCGCTTTTCATTAATAACAAAAAAAAAACGTCCGAGATCCAAAACAAAATGCTTTTAACAGAAAAATAGATTCCAAAAAATAAAGTGACGCACTGCAGAAGCCAAAATAAAACGTACAAAATTTATTTTTATATATTATCCTCTGAGTGAATCGCAAGAAATTCAGAAATGGATCGTGAGAAAGCGAAGAGCACAATTGTGCCTCCAAAGCAATCAGCCAAGGTTCAAATTAGGAACCCGTCGCTGAATCTGGAGAACCAATTGGTTGGCGGCAAGTACCGGGTTATAAAACCCATTGGATCCGGCTCCTTTGGCGACATCTATCTAGGCTTGTCCATCAAAGACGGCGTCGAGGTGGCCATCAAGGTGGAGGCCACCGATGCACAGTATCCGCAGCTGATATACGAGGCCAAGCTGTACAAGCATCTGCGTCAACGTCCGGGATTCCCAAAGCTGCTGCACTTTGGGAGCGAGAAGCGCTACAATGCAATGGTGATGGAGCTCCTGGGGCCATCGCTGGAGGAGCTCTTCAATCTATGCAAACGCCGCTTTTCCATGAAGACCGTGATGATGCTGATCGATCAGCTTCTGGTGCGCCTCGAAGACGTGCACGAGGCTGGGTTCATACACCGAGATGTGAAGCCCGATAACTTCCTCATGGGACTCGGTGAGAACTCCACCCAATTGTATCTGATTGACTTTGGACTGTCCAAGCGATACAAGGACAGTGAGACGCATCTGCATATCCCCTATCGCAAGGATCGCAATCTCACGGGCACCGTGCGTTATGCCTCAATGAATGCCCAGATGGGCGTGGAGCAGTCTCGCCGTGATGACATGGAGTCCTTGGGGTACTGCATTATGTACTTCAATCTGGGAAAATTACCCTGGCAGGGCATAACGGCAGCCAATAAGAAACAGAAATACGAGAAGATATTGGAGAAGAAGCATAGCATCTCGATTGAGACTCTGTGCCGAGGATTACCCACCGAGTTTGCGCTATACATGAAGTATGTTCGTAATCTACGCTTCAAGGAGCCACCGGATCACAAGTATCTCCGTCAGCTATTCCGTGTCCTTTACCGTTCCCTGAACTATCAGTTTGACTTCATATTCGACTGGACGCTCCTGCAGGAGCAGCAAAAGGATCGACTGCGTCGTGAGCGCGAGCGGGAAGCAGAGAAGAATCGTGGACGCGCTCGTGTCAATGTGCGTGAAAGTCAGACTGACCGTCAGACGGAAGCGGAACGAGCTCGCAGGACCTCCACACAGCAGGCGCAGGAGCATACATATCGCCGCCAGTCCGCCAGATATGAGCACGATCGGATGATCGGCGATGGATCCCTTACCCGGCGATACATGTAGTGTGGAATAGTATCAAAATTAATTCCAATTTAAAGTTCAGTGGTTCCACGTTGGAACCACACTTTAGTGTTAACCAAATTGGTTAATCCTGTCTTTTGGATTCCAACTGGTGATGGAGTATCTCAAGTCTACACCGGCCGTTCCGATATTTTATGGATAAATACAATTATTTAGATACTGCATTAAAGTTTATTTTATAATGTTGAGAAATACTTTACTATTGTTTGCATTGCAATTATAATGTAAAATACTTAAATTTAATGGATCCTTAAGACTAGTTTTATAAATTTCTATTTAAGGCTACATCTTCCTTTCCATTCATTAATTGATTTATCAGTAGTGCCCCTTCAAATATCCTCTAGACACTTGAGAATCCATTCAATAAAGTCCTGTGGGAAAATGCCACTCTTAAGTTTTCCATTAAGTTTGAGCTCCCTTTATGCGTGGGCTTGGGGGGAAAAGGCAACTTAATAAACTGTCAAATTGTCATGTAAACGGGACAAAGCTGCCAACTGAAAGTTTTTACCTTGGCGAGAAGTTGGCTAAAAAGGAGGCGGGTTTATTTACGCTACTTATTTATTGAGTGGCGGACAGAGAAAAAGTGGACCCAAAAATAAAAGAACAAAAACACTTGCGAGTTATGCGAAAACAAAATAAATTTTATAGTAGAAGCGGACTTCAAAAATATGTATGTATTTGTGTAGTTGTGTCAACATTTTATTAGTTTTCCTTTATTTTTTTCTTGTCCCCTCTTTTGTGGCAGCAAAAATAAGTGGAAAAGTTTCATTTTATTTTTGCAGAATCTCTCTTTGCTTAAAGACGGGGTCGCGACTTGGCACCTGCTGCCAAATTAAATTCCCAGTTCCACAACTGAAACAGAGAACGTAAATAAATAGAGGGAGGGAGAGAAAGAGAGAGAGAGCAAATCTAGAAAGAAAGAGACGGATAAGGCAAGCAGTGAAAGAGACGGAAATAAAACTACAGGACTATGACAGACTGGCAACTTCAATAATTTATGATGCAGCAGCCAAAGGAGAAAGCAGCGCCGGAATCATTTTGCCATTTGGAGTAATTTTTCTTTTAGTTTTCCCCCCACTCTCTTTTCCCCGTCTGGTTGGTGAAACTTTGCCGAGAAACAGAAAACATAATTAAGTGTTGTCTTGAGTTGGGTGCATAGTTGACATGACAAACAGTTGATGAACAAAAAAAAGGAAAAATAAAGGCTGGGGAGTAAATAGAGCTGCGGAAAATACGGAAAATTGCAAATTCCATTGGGGATGAATAGTGGCAGATCCCCGTGAGCCGTGGAACTAGTCGAAAGTGGCTAATAAAGCGGCCTGACAAGTGGCAAGTGGAAATGCCATACAATGTGGCTTCAGCTCCTCCTCCTGGTCTTGGTCCTGGTCCTGCTCCTTGATTCCTTTTCCTACCCTTGGATACCTGTCGCGTATTCCGTTTCCTGACAACGACAGTTGGCATGTCAGCATATGACAAATCGTTCGGCTGACAGGTGACTTGAATGTTATGGAAATTTCCTAGAGAGGATCCTCTGGACCAGGGCAGACGACGAATACAAATACTAGTCCACAGCACAGGTAATGTAATTGCACATTTCGTTGTGTGAATGCCAAAAGAGGTGTTTATTTAATTTGCCAAGTGAATGTGTCTACGTGAATGCCATTCGCCAGCTCAAAGTTTGTCCAATTTGATGTGACAACTTCCAGCATTTTGCACTCAAAGGTAAATTGTTAGAGCAATGCTAGGCCATCCATAGAATATAAATGCGATGGTCTAGAGTGTAAGCTGTCGGTTCTATTCAAAAGGTGACCTGAAACGCACTGGCTCTAAAGCTAAATGTAGACTTTAGTCGAAGGGTAGACAAAGAATAATTGTGAAATTTACTTTAAAATAACTAAAAGGGACTAAAAGCAATATTATTTCTAATATAAACATAGCTATATCTTATTGCTTAATAAAGGCCATGACTGGTAGTCATTATCAATCAACAATTATATAAAAATATATAACAATTTCATGCATAATGTAAAATTGAATCCCTAGACTTAATTTATTTAAAATAAAAATCCTTTGGCATCGAAACTTAATTGAAATATGCAAAAATTCCACTTAAATGCATTATAGGGCTTAGCCAATTTCCATTTGGGCCTTATTGTTGTGCCGTTCAACCCACTTAATTCCCCGAAAAGTGTTGAGCTGAAAAATTGCAAAACTAATCTATTCGACAGCAAAGTCCCTTCGCCAGCCGCATCCGCACAGGTAAACCATTAACAGCAACAGTGAACTGGTAAACACACAATGCCAAAGTGGAGGTGGAAAAAGTTGTTATTTTGCCAGAGAAAAAGATAATGCCAAACCACAGCAGCAGGAGCTGGAGCAGGAGCAGCAGAAACAGGAAGAAAAGCAGCTCTTAACTTTCAACAACGGTAGCCCTGAAGTTTCCACTCAAATAATTGCTTTTACCGGCGCTAATAGATGGGGATTTCAGTAGTATTTCCCCCATTTCTGATCCGCCTCCAGGGAAAGCTGCAGCATAATCCATTTGCCACGATAAGTCGAAAAACACGAACCAAAATGGTTTTTTGTTGCTGTCCCCTCAACCCGCACAACTTAAAGATCTTAAGTTTTACTCTTTGTTTTTAGTTTCGCATGCGCTCTGAATTATTTATTGCAAAATTTACCGAGTAAAAGGAAAGTAATTATGTGCAACGCGGCGTATGCGCAATGTTAAGACACGGCAAAGACAAGAAAATTAATTAGTTTACCAAACAAACAGTCCCCGCTGTTCTCAGGTGCTACAATCGATTTTGTGGCTTAACTATGCATACACTTTCCAAATAATATTATAATATATTAATTAATATTAAGTATTTATTTAATTGCAAGAAAATATAAATTGTTGCCTGATTATAAAACTTCTTTAAAGGCAAATCAATCATTTATATTTTTATGAAACATATACTGCTTTAAATATATATGGTACAAGTATTTTATTTAAATAGTTTTCCCCTATTGCTAATTAAAAATAATGTATAAAATAAAATTGGCCTTGAAAAAATTAGATATACTATACTTTTTTCAAAAGAACTCGCCTTTATTGGTTTCCTTAAGCTTAGGACTCTTAATCTTATAGTATAAATAAAAATTCTTCATCTAAAACAATTGTATGAAATTAAGATCAACATAATTTTATTAATTTACAGACTCCCTAAAGAACAGTTTAGTTTCTATCTCAAATTCATATTATTTTCGTGCTGTGCACTCGCCTAAAAGGACCAAGGACTGGCCAGGCGTGCACCTTGAGCAGATTTCAATGTTGACTGGTCGAGAATTGAACGAAATAAAATGAAAGGCCCATCAAAGTGGTCGTATAGCAAAGGGATGCTGCCGTTGCCATTGCCAAAACAGAGCCTCCTGCTGTCTAAACAAAGGCGGACACAGCATGGGATATAGACACACGAATCGAATGTCATTAAAACGATGGCCTACGGAGACGGACACGGAGATCGAGATGACTGACTGACTGTCTGTCGGAAAAGGGAGGGGATTCTCTGGGTTGGCGGGGGAGCATCATGTTGAGAGCTCATTAAAACGAATACGAATTTAATGGTACTTAAAGCGGAAATTGCCTGGCAAGTTTCCGCCATGGTGAGCACACAAACAGCCGCAGCCATAGTCGCACACAGATGCAGCTATCGCTACAGGACTCTCAGATACACAGATACACATCTGGAGGATGCGAAGGAGTCAGCAGAAGCAGAAGCAACTAACGGGGGAAAATCCAAAGCCAAGCGGATTCAAGTCCCTGGCCCAACTTAGATCGAAGTGCCAGGCCAAGTCGCAGCGGCAACAAAGCTTTTACGAGCTGCAAAAACTATTAGTGGCAAACAGGAGCAACAAACAGAAAGCAAAGCAGTCACACAGGAAAAAAGTATATATCCTTTCTAGGACATGTCACAACCAAAAGAAATCTTTAGCTTATAGAAAGGGGTTTTACAGGGAAAGAAGTCCTTTTCTTGGGATTCCTGGAAATCACTTTCGCTAAAGAAAATATAACGATGTTGAAGTATTTTATGCTTAAGTAATTTAAGTTATTAATGTTTGTTGAGTTAACTTGGCTTTTTCCTAAATATTTGTAATTTCTAATTATAGAATAGTGAATTAACTGATATTTAGTTTTTAGTATTTCAACATTCTTTTTGTGCATTTAACAACGAGCTCTTCTCTAGAAGAACTTGAACAGGTGCTCTCATATGAGTGGGCTCCCTGACCCCCAACTAGACCAGCTTTACAGTTTTTACGTGTGCTAAATGAAGCCATTACACACTGCACTGAACTACAGGTAAACAAAAAATAACAAATGGAAAAATAAAAACATAGCAAAATGATAACGGAAACGGAAACCTTTGAAAACAAAAAATATCGACTCATTTCCGCAAGAGTATTAGACGTTATGTGAGCAGGTTTATTACAAAAAACTAAATTGATTTTAAAACTTTATAAAAATAGTTCAGCACTTGTTTAGTAAATATTGTTAATTAAGAATATTGATAGAAGGCTTATATGTTAAAAACTGGGAGAGAAAAGAGATGAACAATTTTATTTAAAACTTTATACCAAATAAAAAAATAAATGTATAAGCAGATTTGAGTGAGTGTTTTATGACCGCTCTCAGTTTTCTTTTTTTAAACTGTTTTATATAATTTTCTTTAATATTAAAACTTTCATTATTCCCACCGTTTTTGTTGTTTAATAAAAAACGTATGAAGTACTTAAAAAAGGAACCTTTTTCAGAGAGAGAGAATAAGTGCTGACCATGCAAAAGCGGCAACGGTGTGAAAAACGGCCATGCGATACACAAAAGTATGCTTTAATTGAATGTTTGTTAGCCTTTCCGTATACACAGAATCCCTCTCTTTTTCTGCAAATACAAGAAGAGGGGGAAAAAGTCGAAACATTTTCCACACATATGCCTGTCAGTGACGCCCATAATGGCAATACCATTCCATGTACTTTGAGTTTTCAATTTCAGCTTTTTGCCGCTCGTCGAATCGCCGAGTGGGCGATGGAAAACACACACAAATGGGAGTAGGAGCAGGCGAATGGAGACCATGTCCTTTGAGCTTGTCCTTTCTGCTTTTATCTGTTTGTAGTTCTCCTGCGAGCTCCTGCGAATGCTTATGGTACTTTTAATATCCTGTATACTTCTTATATATATATGCCTTAAAATAATAAGAAATTGTAGTAAATATTTCTATTATACAAGTATACTCTTATAACTCTTTAAGTTTTAAACTTTCTTAGGACCGTAATACATTTCCCAAACGTATTCAAAAAACTAATACACCCTTAAAAGTGACAATGATTTGGTATTAAACCGGAGGCAGCATATTCCTTCTCTGCTCCCATTAGGTTCTGGTTCGGGTTACCTGATGCCAGCAAAGGTAACTTTTAGCACAAGTCAGCACAAAAAGAAAAAAAGAAGGAAAACAGCACCATCGCATCGATATGAGGCACGATTTGTGTTTGTGGCTCCTACGTTTTGCTTGCCTAGGCAACTTTGACTGCCAAATCAACGATATGAAACTTTCCACTTGCCATAAATGTGTCTAGATGCGAGGGAAATGGAAAATGGCAAATCCATCTTCTGTTAGCCAACAAATATATATTGCTTTTTTGGGCTTTCAAAGGTAAGGAATCTACCCAAAAGAGCTGTATAGGATTTTAAGGGAAATGTTTACATTTCACATTTCTGCGAGGGATCTGGAAAAACACGTAAGAAACCATCAAAAAGGGGAGATTTATCGCACAGTGGAAGTTGTCAAAGTTGTAATTTTGTAAAAGAATTCAATAATGTACACTTCCAGGGTTTTATAATTTTAGTCAGTAGCTTGCAAAACATTGAAGAAGTCATTTCCGACCCCATAAACCATATATATTCTTGGTCAGCATTAACAGGGGAAACTATCTAGCTAAGTCTGGCAAAAAAATAAATTTTTTATTTTTTTTTTTAATTTTGTAGGATTTATTAAGTTAAAATTGTGAAAAATTTACCAAAATTTAGATTTTCTTAAAATTTAAAAAAGAGTCTGCAGATTTATTAACCTTATAAAATCTAACACAGAACAGTTTTCCGAATGGAAGTCAAACATTTTTTGGCTTAGTTATGATCAAATACAATTTACACCAGTGCGTATACGTAATATATTTTTTGGTTTAGATAATACACACATTTTGAACTTAATTTTATAAATTACGCTGTCACATATTTATTTTTGTAATCCCTGCGAGTAAGGCAAGTTCTCCTGTATTCATATATACCAAAATTCAAGCGAGTTTCAAGTGCACTTGCTGGCCCACAAAAAAGTTAATAAAAATAAGTGCCTCTTAGGCCATTGCCTAAGGGTCCTGGAGGATGCTGAGGAAACGAACTCCATGAACTCCGCCCAGGACCATATGAAGTGCCCCACAGACGTCGCTAGTTAGTGGCATTAGTAATTTAGATTGCTGCCGAATAACTTTTGCCATTCTCGAGCAGCTGGCTGCAAACTGTTACTGCCTCTCCCCCCCACACTCGTCCTGCCGACTTAAAGTCCTGGATAAGAAAAATATCACAAGCTGGAATAAAAAGCAATAACAGTTTCCAGGCGGAAGCCCTCGAAGGCACTCGGCTGGAAATTTTTTATGCTACGCAGGATGTTGGCCAACCATTGACAATAATTGTTGTTGTCTGTACACACATACAGAGACACACAAACAGGCACACAATTATTTTTTCAAAAAGTTAAAAGTTGAAACTAACCAAATGCCAAAGGAAAATCTCGTTAAAGTATGCAAATAAATATGAGTTTTTGAATTGCCATCTTGAGTTCATTTTTGGGGGGCATTGTTTCCTTTTGGGAACATATTTCGGGGTTTTATTATAGTTGTGAGTGGTTCTGGTGGATAAATAAAATAATTGTAAAATTTTGTATTTGCTTGGAAATTGAGAAAACTTTAAGCTTAGTTAATAAACTAATAAAAAATTTGGTTTTCAAGCTTTCAGTCACTAATTAAAACCCAAGTAAGCCAAAATAACAATTCAATAAATACATATTTAACAAAAGCTGTCGGTAGATCTTCAAGATATATTTCTTATTTCAATAAAATTATTTCAAATGTAAAATTTTTTCCACCTAAAAGAAATCCCCCCAATAAACAGCTAATACCACATTTTTTCTTTACAACTTTTTAGCACCCAAAAATTTATGCGTGATAACTGTCCCCTTAAAATGGGCAAAGGGGCGAAAGAATTTAATTTACTTAGGGAAAAAATGTGCCAACCGGAGAGTTGGAAAACTGGAGAATGCACAAGTCAGCAGCTAAGACCCGGTAATCGCATTTCTAATTAAGTGCGAATTTCTAGCACACGCAGCAGCACCCTTGTCCCTCCCCCTGGAAATTGTTTTGTCGCCTAGTTTATTTCTTTTTACCCTCACTTTTTTTTTTGTCCTTCGCACAGCTGAATTTAATTAAATTTCCACACTTCAAAGCGCTGGCAATGTGTAAAATGTCCTCAAACCAGGACCAAAACCGAGAACGAGAAAAGCCAACTTGAAAAAGAAATAGGAAAGCCGTGTCGGGGTGGGGGCAGGAACCCAAAAAAAAAGGAAAAATAAATGGTTATAATAAAAAGGAAATCTTAATTTTTCGTCCTTCGTTATTTGTGCTTCAAGTCGGTTTCCTTCAGGTTACAAATTGTTGCAGCTTTCCTGCGACTGTCTGTTTTGCCTCATTTTGAGCTCCTTTTCATTTTCATTTTTCCTCGCGTTTTTTTTTTTTGCTATGCTTTGTTGGTTTGCTTTAGCTTCCCTTACTAATTAATTTCGATTCATTGAGCACTTTTACAAGAAATTGCACACCCACTAGGGGGAAGCGTTGGGTGGGTTTTGAGGGGTTTTCCGGGGGTTTTCCAGGGGGAGCCACAATGTATCTACTACGTGAGCCATTCCAGGACCACTCCCGAACACCATCCGCATCCTCAAGCTCACCAGCATTCGCATTCCAATTCCAATTGCCATTGCATTACGTTTGGATACACGGAAAAAAATATTAAATATTGATTTACTAAAGAGAAAAATATTCAAAAATGTTTCGAAATTTATTACGGCTTTGACCCGATATTTTTTCAACATATTAAGGCTTAACAAATTCATAACTAAGCCAGACAAACATTAATTTTTATTCGGAAAACTCTCCTTTGATAGTTTTTATTAGATTAATAAATCTGCATACTCTATTAAAAAAAAATTTAAATTCAAATTTTTATCAATTTTTAAATTAGAATACCCTCAAATGGGTATTCAAATTAAATATTTATCTACAATTATATATGCTAATTTCTGATAAAAGTAAATCTTAAAAATATAATAACTCAGCCAAAAAAGCATTAAATTCAATTCTGAAAGCTGTCCTATGTTACTTTTTATTAGGTTAAGAAATCTGCATTCTAAATTTATAATTTTAAGAAATTAACATTTTGGCCAATTTTTCAGATGTCAATTTTAAAGAATTTAACCACTTAAAAATTTGAAAAAAATTTAAAAAATTAAATTTTAATCGGACTAAGCTAGATCGAGTCGTCTGTTTATGCTGATCAAAAATATATATAATTTTTGGGGTCAGAAATGACTCCTTCACCATTTTAAAAGCTTCTGACTAAAATTATAATACTGTGCAAGGGTTTAATAATTAACATTTTTCAAAATTATTGATTGTTTATGAACATTTTAACACCTTGAAAAGTACCCTGACAAATCATTTTATATATAAATAATTATAGCTTATATAAAAACCACCTTAAAAAGTACCTCAATGCCTATGAAATTTTAAATATAAATATTATTCCTATCATCATAAATTTCCAGTAACATTTTTCATTCAGAACAATATTTTTTCTCAGTTTATGGCACGGCAGTTTTAGTTCTTTCCCTTCGTTTGGCATTTTCCATTTTTCCCTTTGCTTTTCCCAGCTTTTCCCTGCTTTCACTTGCAGTCGCTTCAAAGGCGTTCACTGAATGCCTCAGCAAATGAGCGTTTCAAATTGTTGCCAACAAATTTGCTGCCATTGAAGAAATTGCTTTCAACTTCTGAGTAAAAGTACAAAAAATAAAGTGTGCCGGAGCGAGACGAAAGCTTCACTCCACTTCATCTGTGTTAACAATTGTTCCCGTATTGTTAGGTGTTACTTCTCCGCTTTTCCATATCCTGTATATAGCCTCTTTTTTCCCTGTCGATATGTCAATTAAATGGTTTTAATGTCTGTCCTAAATGCTAGATGCTAGATACTGGCATTAAGCCGAGAGTGTACATATCCCCATCCTGACAGGAATCCAACGAGCTTAGCACAATCGACTGAGACATTCGCTATCGCGGGCTGACATTTCGAACAGCAACAAAAGGCAATAAAAACAAGAAAGGAAGCTAACTTCGGCACGCCGAAGTTTATATACCCTTGCAGATAGAACTTCGATGACTTCCTGGATTCCTTCCATACAATATAAAATATTTATATTAATGTTAAAAAAAACAATAAAGTAATACCTGCTCTCATTTCATTCACCTATACATATTATATTTTCAGTTTTACATTCACAGATTTGCATTTTTGCTCCACATCTAACGATCGTTTGTATGGCACCTATGTGATATAGTTGATTTTCATAAAATTTGCAACAAAATTCAAGACTGATATAAAACGCTATATTTCAAATTTATTGAAAATCTGCTGAAAACTGCAAACGTTATAATTTTTAATTGTATTCATTTTTTGATCGTTCGTTATATAGTAGTCCGGTTTTTTTTATAACTTTACACAAAATTTTGATTAAAATAAAATGATATTTTATGAAAATCTGGTGAAAACTGAAGAAGTTATAATCTTTAATTTTATTAACTTCTTTTATTTCTTATAAAATGGCTATGTATGAAATTTGATAAAAATCTGTTGAAAACTGAAAATGTTATACATTTTAATTGAATTAATTTCTCGATCGTTCCTATAGGAGCTATATGATATAGTCGTCCAATTTTCGTAAAATTTTACACAAAATTGTTGAATAATATGAAATGGCTATATCTCAAATTTGATTAAATTCTGTTGAAAACTAAAAATGTTATCGCCACCGCTATTGTCAGTCTTCCGACAACAGCCACCGCCATTCTCATTCCTCTCAAATTTCTCGATCGTTCCTATGGGAACTATATGATATAGTCGTCCGATTTTCATAAAATTTTACACAAAATTGTAGAATAATATAAAACGGCTATATCTCAAATTTGATGAAAATCTTTTGAAAACTGAAAATGTTATACTTTTTAATTGAATTAATTTCTCGATCGTTCCTATGGGAGCTATATGATATAGTCGTCCGATTTTCATAAAATTTTACACAAAATTGTAGAATAATATGAAATGGCTATATCTCAAATTTGATCAAATTCTGTTGAAAACTAAAAATGTTATAATTTTTTTTGTAAAAATTTTTCGATCATTCCTATGGCAGCTATATGATATGGTTGTCCGATCCGGCCCGTTCCGACATATATACGAGTGAGAGTATATAGAAGACTAACTGCAAAGTTTCATTCAGATAGCTTAAAAACTGAGAGACTAGTTTGCGTAGAAACGGACAGACGGACAGACGGACAGACGGACAGACGGACAGACGGACAGACGGACAGACGGACATGGCTAGATCGACTCGGCTGTTGGTCCTGATCAAGAATATATATACTTTATATAGTCGGAGGTGCCTCCTTCACTGCGTTGCAAACTTCTGACTGAAATTATAATACCCTGCAAGGGTATAAAAATGGGAAAAATCTGGGAGCAAAATTGGCAGAACCTGATAATAATAAAAAAGGAGAAAGGCAAAGCCATATAAATCAATTAAAGTCAACTCAAAAGTTCCGGGAATTGTGTCCCTCTCAATTTCAACGAATTTGAAATGACAGAATTCAAATGGAATAAAAATCAAATTAAAATGTTTATTTCTTATAATACCTGACATGCTTCAATGGAAGTACTTAATTAATTAAGTTGTTAAATAGATGCAGTTTCTTAAAAATAAAACATAAACTCAATAATTAAATTAATTCAATTAATGACAATAGGTGAAAACATAATTAAAAGAAATATGTTTAAAAAGTATTTTATTTAATATAAATATATATATATATATATACATATATATATATATATATACATATGTATATATATATAACGATCGTTTGTATGACAGCTATATGATATACTATATAAAATATAAATATATATATATGCATAAAATTTAATGAAAATCTGTTAAAAACTGGAAATGTTGTTATTTTTTCCGATTGTTCCTATGAAAGCTATATATTTGTATTTATATGTCCACCGATTCGCTATGCTCCGACTTATATACTAGTAAAATTATATACAAGAATAACTCCATTACAAATCTCGCACGTCTGTGCATATGATTCCCAACTGGTTCTCACATCCCCGGAACGAAGTGACTTCTGCCGGCCAAGTATCAGAAATGTGTTGTGTAACAAAAGTTGCAAGTCATTGTTTATTAGTGTTCAAAGTTATTAACTGATCATACATACTTGCTAATCATAGCTACATAGTGGTTATAGATACTTACTGGTCATAGATACTTATTGTTCAGAGTTACTTACTGTTATAAGTACTTACTGCTCATAGTTAATTGTTGATCATAGTAATTATGATTCCCAATTGGTTCTAACATCCCCGGAACGAAGTGACTTCAGCCGGCCGAGTGTTAGGAATGTGTTGTGTTACAAAAGTTGCAAGTCATTGTTTATTAGTGTTCAAAGTGAGTGACTAATCATACATACGTACTGGTCATAGATACTTACTGATCATATTGACTTACTGGTCATAGTTACTTACTGATAATAGTTACTCACTGTTCAGAGTTACTTAATGTTCATCGATACTTACTGGTCATAGTTAATTACTGATTATAGTTCTAGAAATCTTCTGCTTGTTCCTATGGCAGCTATATATATGTATATATATAGTCCACCGATTCGCCATGCTCCGGCTTATATACCAGTAAAATTACATAGAAGAATAACCCCATAGTTTCATTGAAATTACTTAAATTTGTTCCATTACAAATCTCGCACTTCTGTGCATATGATTCCCAACTAGTTCTAACATCCCCGGAACGAAGTGGCTGCTGCCGGCCGAGTCTCAGAAATGTGTTGTGTTACAAAAGTTGCAAGTCATTGTTTATTAGTGTTCAAAGTGAGTGACTAATCATACATACTTACTGGTCATAGATACTTACTGGTCATACTTACTTACTCGTCATAGTTACTTAGTATTCAGAGCTATTTACGGATCATAGTTACTTAATGTTTATTGATACTTACTGATCATAGTTACTTAATGCTTATAGTTAATTAATGCTCATAGTTAATTAGTGATTGTATTTATTTACTGATCATAGCTACTTACTCGTCATAGATAGTAACTGCTCATAATTAATCGCTGCTGATCAAGAATATATACTCTTTATAATTTATACCATTAACTTAAATTGGAAATTTATAATTAGACTGAATATTAAAATTACTTCAAAGTTTCTGCAAATGAATGTATAATTTCCTTTATTTTCAGCAAACACACTAAATTACTATTATCCTAATTGCATAACCTTTCCTTTTAAATTTTCTAAAAAAATAAATGTGAACAAAAAAATAAAATAACTGACATGACCAGTATCCGTGAATGAAAATTTGCCAGGGAAAAACTTTACATTAACCAGAAACCCCAAAAACCTCCGTCCAACGAATCCACATAGATACATACGCGAATACAATACGAGAAAGTAATAAAAGTACAAAACCTCAAAAATACAAATTAAAATAAAATAAAACGAAACCAGTTTCAGGAAACACGAATAGGTGGTACTCTTCAACAAAGAAATTCAGCCGAAACATATGGATATTTATACAGTATATTTCAACAAAACAGTATACTTTATTCAGTTGAATTTATTCTATTTTTGTTTAAAATATACCTTTCTTTTTACGGCGTATAGATTACATTCAATAAAATTAAGCTTATTTTCACACAGAGTTAATTAAATTCCCATTAACATATTTTATTTTGTTGAAATTTTCAAAATACCCTTGTTTACCTCTTTTTAAAAAGGGGAAATAATATACATAAAGTGTAACAAAAATTGGGGGAAAAAGGGGCACACCATCAACGCGCCTGCACACACCGAAAAATGTATTAAATTTTTAGCATGCTCATTAAAAAAATATTAAAATAAAATTTCTATGGTTACCGCTCGACGAGAACCCTTCGCAAACACACGCACACCCCTCCATACACACACTGTGCCACACTAATAATGCCCACATGGATTGTGAAAAAAAGTGAAAAATAAAATAAAGTAAAATGTGAAATTGTCTGGCTGATGGCAAAAACATGAGTTGGCCGAGCCCCCGACGGGGGTTTTTGCTTTCTTTTATTTTTGGCCGAGAAGGGTGAACACGAGACCGCATTAAAATTGGCATCACACACACACAGGCACACACACACACACAAGGGCATGTGCACATTAAAACAACGCCATGTTGCGAAACCACCCCCATCCACCACCACCCACAAAGAGATATCACAAAGGACATGCGAGAGGTCTGAGGCAACGATATGTGAATATCAAGATTTAATTTAAAGTTAACTAAGTAAGATTAAGCCTTACCAACGCACACACACACACTCACGGAGTGCAAATGTGTGTAAGGAGAGATGCGAGGTTGAGGGGTTGGTCCCCTGGTCTCGGGGGGTGTTTCGGGATGGGTGCCTCGTATCAAGTAGAGCAGAAACTCTTAATAAAGCAATTGCCTCTGGCAGTCAAAAAGTAAACGTCGACGTTGTGCAGCAACGTGATTACACCAGAAGGGAGGAGGAGCAGCAGGAGCAGGAGCAGGAGCAGGAGCATCAGGGGTGGCCAACAAGTGGAGCAGCATGGGGTGTATGTGTGTGTGTGGGTGGTGTGTGGTCCTTCTGCCTCTAGGTCCAGGGCCACGACCCACAGAAGTATGTGTCTGGTACTGCAGTTAAGCTCATGCTCCTCTGGTCTTTGCACTTGAAATAAAGTAATATATTATTATTATTTATATATAAATTATATATTTTAAATGACTAGAAAATAAAGCTCAATTAAGTTAAAAACTGTATTTAAATTACTCTTAAATTTAAGGTTTATATATTACCTGTTAGCATGATTTTTTCTCTATGTATTCTTGCATCAATTGTATTTGTATTCTGCACTGGAATACCTTTTAAAAATGTTCTTCTTTTTCCATCGCCTTTTCTGGTCCTGACAAAGCGCATTCGAAAGGAGTGCAGAAGTGGGTGGTGGAGTGCTTCGGCTTGCAGCAGCTGCAGATGAAACTTTCCCATCCCATGACCTCAAATATCAACTAACCAGAATACATAATAATATATATTGAATAGAGAGAAAAAGCTAAGAGGAGAAATATAAAACGTTGGAATTAAGGGTAGGAGGTGATGCATAACGAGACTATGAACTGAATTTAATTAGCCTTAGGAATTCTTACCAAGGGATTCATATGCACAGTGGGTTGGCAAGGGAAATATAGCTAAAAATGTAGAAAATATAACTAATAAAGTGTTAAGGTAAAATATTACCAACCAAGTAAGTTAAATTAATTTATAATACAAATCAGCCAAAGTGGTTTCTTTTTGAAACACCCAGCTGCATGCCTTTTGTGTGATCTGTTTTTATTTTCATTTTATTTAAAGAATATTATTTTTGCTCTTAAAAATAAGTATATAAATTAATAAGTTTAATCAATTTTACTACAAAAACCCTTAAAGCATACCAGATTTGAATAAACAAACTTAGCTGTTCATTATAATTTTTAATTAAAAACCTCAATAACCCACACCCACTGTTCCTAGTTTTATGCATGAAACAGAATCTCTGCAGCTAAAGGCAAATTACATAGAAAGCATCATCAGCTTCAGCATCAGCATCAGCATCCGCATCAGCATCAGCATATTATTTGCAGCAGCAACAGAGACCACAAACTCCGGGCACATGAAGTGTAGTACAATGGCGGCGTTACTATAACAACCCGGACCACTTCGGGCATTAAAGGGCCAGCCGTTGCCAAAAAAAAAAATGAAATAAATGAATGGAATCTCTCTATTGTTATTATCTCGAGCCGGGAGGGAAATATCTAAATTTAAACATAAACATGAAAGCAAGTTTTTCAAAATCTAGTTTTGCATTTTGATAATCAGGCGGGGGTTGCTGCAACCAGCACAAAAAACAGATATAAAGAAGAGTAATAAAGGGGTTGGCAATGGGCAAGGGTTGTGCCGTTTGCAGTTGATGATTCTTCCAGGGAACATCGAACTGGTGACAGTTGTCAGATACATATAGCCATATATAGCCGTGGGCCTTAATAATGCTTGGTTTACTCGATTGGGTCCGGGGATCGGACTTTGCCCTTTTGTGTCCTGTCAAAGGACATTTTTCGTTTGCTTTTTTAATGCTTCGCGCTTCATAAAATCGAAGCCTCAGTTTCCATTTCAATTGGAAATGGTCAGAGCCTTAAAGCGATTTAAAATTTATTCGTTTCTTTATAAAGAGTTTTTGGGAATCGGCTTCGTTTTTGATTAATGTGCCACCAAAGTGAAAAGGCATTTTCGTTAGGGCACAAAAATTTACATGACAAACTTAGTTCATTTGAAATTTTTTGCATAAATTTTCTCTCAAATATGACACACAAAAATGAAGGGGAGCTGAGGCCAGGGATAGCACTCTTAATGCTCTTGAAAATATTTTTCCATAGGTATTTCGGAAATTATCCTTGTGACCTTTTATAATGGGGAACCAGAAAATGTAGATTGTTTTAGTTTGTAATTAAAATATCAGTCAGAAAATATACATATAATACTTTTAGAAATAACACAAAAAAAACCCTTTCACACTATGTATCATAATGTTTAAAAATGTATTAACAAATTTACATAAATGCCAAAGCATATCTATTAAGTTTTTTTGTACAACAAAAAAATCCTTTAATAAAAACAGAAACTCATTGATCTTATTAATGCAAATTTCTTTCCGCCTGCGTAAGCAAATCAAACTTCATAAATGATTGTCGACACACTATGTATTATTTTGCTTAATGCATGAGTGCATCCGACTATTGCATAACTTTTAGGAAATGCAACGAAATGAATATTTAATCAAAATAAATAGCATTAATTTTCATATTTAATGAAGCAACACTTCATTTAAAACATCCCCGCCTGCGGTAACTTCATATTAAGAGAGAGAGGTGAGTGTGAGGCACCTCTCATTAATGCTGCATGGCAACGGGGCTCATTATGCCGAGGCCGAAATAAAAACACACACAAAATACAAATCCAACAGCAACGAAACCAATTAAAAATAAAAACGTTGAAAGCATAAAACACAAATAAAATCCATATACGCCCGGGAGCAATAAACGCTTACGCAATTTAATTGCGCACAAAATGGCTGCCAGGACATGCCAGGATGGGTGAATATAAAAAAAAATAAAAGGAAACAGACAAATATATATGAAATAAAAATAACAACAACAAAAAAGGACACCAAAAATCCCGTCTTTCAATAGCGCGATAATTAATATAAAATAAAGTCCGAAATGGCAAAAATGGAAGGATAAGCCGGGATGAGTAGACACAGACCGTTATGGGGCCTATAATTAAATGAAAAAAAGTACAAAAAGATATCAATGCAATTTAAATGCAACAATTGGGGGGTAATTGTTATGTTAAACCAACTTCAATACACATTCTTTCCATTAAAGTTTTACCCCTAAATTCGTGTTACGCCTTGAGGGACATTTTATTCTTGTAATATGCATAAACATTTGGATAATCCCAAGCAAATTTAATATTCCGGCTTGGGTCTGTGATAAATGAGCAAACATTTAATGGGCTCTCGCACAGATTTCAATTAAATAAATGCCTCGACTATTTAGTGCGTTCAATCCGCTTTTATAGGCAGCATTAGCCACCGGCCTTAAGGCGTTTAATACACTGAAAAAAGAAGACTATGTCTTCTAACTAATCGAACAACAAAATTTAAAATTAGATGAAAAAATGCTCTTACATTAATTTAAAACCAATGTAATCGATTCCTCATTAAATTTCGTATTTAGATTCAATATAAACACTCCTTTTTATTCGCAATTTATCCAGCTTTCAAGGCCAATTTCTTAATTCCCCACTCAATTATTCTCTGTGTACTCTCAGGACGAGGCTTTCTTGCTTATTAAGAAATATCTTAACGGGGCCAGGACCTTTTTCGCCAGCCTGCGGCGCCAGTGTGCAATATTTTTCCTCATTTTCATATTGCTCTTTGCCGGCTCATCATAATATTGCCCCCGCCCCCAGGAGCATCAGGAGCAGGAGCACCCATTCCACAACCCATGTTTGTACCAGTTTCAGGAGCTGGAGATGAAAATGGAAGCACTGGGAGATGATGGTGGAGTCGGTGGTAAAACCAGGAGCAGGAGCAGGAGCAGGAGCCATGCCCCAAAGGCCATTCTTCAGTGTCAAATCCAACGCACACCCTCGGTACCACCCCCCTCACCGTTCCTTACTTAGAGGCATACACTTTTAATGCGTGTCGCTCACATTTTATGAGCTGTCACAAAGCACAAGCAGCAGCAGCCGCCAGAGAGAAAAACCAGGGGAAAAACCAAAGGAAATATTACCAAGGAAGTGCGCACTCACGCAGCTGTGACCAGCATGGCAAATAAATGAAAAAAGTTGCGCAAATAAAAACACAAAAAAAAGGAGGAAATACAAAAAATAGAACAGGACAGAAAAAAAAAGAAGGGCAACATGCTCCAAAATGTAGGTGGAAAAGTTATGCACTTACCCATCCTCCAGATCCTGCTCCTGCTCCTGCTCCTGCTTGATGCTCCCATGGACCAACTGCGGCTCTTATTTAATTAAATGTCAAATGCTGGCCGACAGTCCGTTTGATTTGAACAGCATTTGGCGGCTCTGTTCAAATGGACTGGCCATGGACATATTTGATTTATTCCATTTCGTCTTGTCTGTCGGTATTGGAAACTGGGGGAAAAGCTGAAAATGCTGAAAATTCTCATTTAATTTGATTTCGTCTGCCACGGGAGAGTGGGTTTTTTTAATATCCATGACGAGCAAATACAAAAGCGGATCCAATATATGTAAAAGAAACCTGAAATATATGTCTTTATTTGTCTTTTTTTTTTGTTCTCAAACTCAAATATGAATGGGAATTTCAATAAAGATATCACAGAAAGTCATTTGGAATTTAAAGGAGATATTTTATACAAATGACAATCTAATATTATTGAGTTACTTTACAGCAATAAAGGCCAATGAAATTCACTTGAGGCTATATAAATTGTTTTAGTTTTAGTTTTTACTACGTAATGTTTTATAAATTCATTAAACTAATTACTACAGCTTCTCAATTACTTGTTCTGTATATGATTCATAAATAATATCTAAACTTCTATACAATTCACCCATATTTCAAACACTTTGTTCAGTCAAAGGAGCATAAAAATAAATGTATTCAAATATCACGCATACGCCGTGTTGCCATTGTAAGCGTTTCGCAATGCAAATTCTTTGGCTCTGGCACGGATTTAATTACCAACTAATTAATTTGCACACCCCTCCCCCTAACTAGTGTCCATCTGGGCTAAATATTTCCACGAATTAGTTTTCAATTTCATGCACACATGTACAGTGACCACGCCCTTCGGGCAAGTAATCATAATTGGATGTGGGGCGGCGAGACGGAGGCGGGGCTGTCAGGAAATCCATTGTGAAATTTTCCACAATTTCCATTTAAACTCTTTTGGCAACGAATTTTCCACTTCAAAGCGCAGGAAATGTGTCCTCTGCAATTATTTTCTTTCAAATGAAATTGTTTTTCATTCATTTCATAAATTGATGCTTTTTTAATATGTATATTTCGCTTGTTGCTCGATTTGGAAACGTAATTTTCCTGTTCACTTACAGCGGAGGATACAGCAAGGAGGAGATTGCTTGAAATACTCTTGCCAATATGTGAATACATTTAATTAACCACATTTGCCAAAGGACATACCCGTCGCAATGCCACGAAACATCAAAGACATGTCCCATCATTACATTCCCCTCCACACACTCGCTAATTAAACATGGCTTGACACACAGCAAATTATCAATAATGCACAGCATCGCAGGATCTGTTCGGTTCTGTTTGCTTTTCGGTTGATTAGCCAGGAGCCAGAGCTCGCAGGCGAATGTTGCATTAATTAACACTAAGCACCGAAATCAGATTCGGTTCGTTTCAAATGAATCCGAATTGATAATGCCAGCGTTTGGCTCTTTTTCTGATTCCAGCTAGTAATTAGTATAATGCATCGATGCTCCTTCAAATTAGTTTCCTTTTGGGTGTAATAAAAATCTGTTAAATACAAGTTAGTTGTATTAATAAAATAGTCAAAGAATTGTTGAATTTTTTCATGCTGCTTTTCTCAGAGTTGTATTTTTGTTCCCTAGTTTTTATACTGTTCCAAGAAAAATGTATTGTGTAAGTTCTTGAGACTCTAATTCTATGAAATCAATAATTTCCTACATTCTACAATTATCCGCTCATTGTGAAAAATATATAATTTTCCGTAAATACAAATATGAAGCTTCTGTAATTGCATTGTATTTGTACAACAGCTTTGACCACAACCAAAACCACAACAAGTTGTTGCTTAGGCCTGCGGCAGACTAAACAATTTTCCAAACTAATACCCCGCTGGGAAAAACCTGAGCTGAGCCGCCACACACACACACTCACACACAGGAAAAGCCCTGAAAAGCGGCAAAGGAAAAAGCAATGAACGAAACGAAACGTAACGAAGCGAAGCAAAAAGCCGAAATCCCAAAAATCCCTTGATTTATTTCTAATACTTTTACACACACACACACGCACACATGGAAAGGCATATCCTGGTAAATAGAGCAAGTGAAAAGTTTTCCTCGTCCACACAAAAAAAAAGAAAAGGGAAAGAAAAAATAAAAGCAATAATGCAACAACAACAACAACTGGGGAAAACTTTAGCATTTCCCTGAGGAACTAAATTGTGCCACCGACGGCGGTTTTGTTTGCTTCCTTTCAACTCCGCATCCTGCGGGCAGTTCCTTTTCCTTATCCACCCCGAACCTTCGGTAATTTCGTATTTCGCCTGCTCCTTGAAAAAGCCTCCAAAACCACTCAAGGATATTCGGCAAAAGGAGCGACCATGCAAAGTGAAGCTAAACGAAAGTGCCTCAATTTAAGTTGTAAGCTGATTTGCTAGAGCGTAATATGGCCACAAGACCCTCTCTCTCTTTATATATATATACACACACATCTGTGTATATATGTTCATGTGTGTCCTGAAAACACATATGCCAGGATATGTGCTGCTCCTGCCGGCTCATTGAAGTAGAAAAACTTTCAGGCTGGAGTAGCAGCAACACAAATGCTTGAAATTAAGGCAAAACTCTGACTTGTATGCCCTTTTTTTTGGCCAATGCCATTAACTTGGGTCTCATACATTTCTAATGAACTTGGATGAGTTGGCAAATTAAAGGAAATTTTTATGTTTTCACTTCAGATTCATTTTCAAAGATTAACCAGATAAGAAGTGTCAAGGTAATGTATTTTTATACTTTACTTAAGGTATAATATTTTTCTTGGAAAGAATATTATTTAACTACAGAGAAAAAAAAATAATTTGCAATTTGAGATAACCTTCCTAAAGATATATTATTCTTATAGACAAACTCCCATCTTCTGCTTTAAATCATGAAGAATTTACATATATGATCGTTACTTAACTTGTTATTATAATCACCTTTAAATAGTACCTTAACCAGATTTTATGAAACCCTATAATAAATCCAATACTTACTTTATTTACTATTATATATGAAAAGAAACTCCATTTATCAACTCTAAACTTAGTCAAACCTCAGAGAAGTAATATATCCCTGCTCCATCATAAATCCATATAGACTCCTTCTATTTCTTGTAGACACAGCCAGATTAAATGGAGTGAAGGCCCCTTGTCTTTGAGCTGGTCTGTTTTGGTCTGATTTCGACACAAATCCCTTTGGTGCTAAAGCAATTTATGCGGTTTCTAACCATCCGGTGGGATGAAAGCTGGAGCAGGAGCTGGAGCTGGAGCTGTGGAGATGTGGAAATGTGGGTTGTGGGACGTGGCTAAAAACTACGTTCAAAAAACCATACCAATACCAACAGAAGACACCCAACGCGATCCAGGCATTCAACAAACTCAAGATGTGCGCTCCGAATGCGAGAATAGTTTCTCCATGATGCCAGAAGGAGACTGGGATGGCCTGGGTTGGCCTGGGTTGGGTTGGGATTAAGGATAGCGAACCCTGCATGCACTTGGCTGGGCTTTGGTTATGGCTGGTTGGTTGGTTATGGTTAGATTGGTTGCTCCGCCGGTTCTGCATAAGTGCAATTTTATGTTTTGGCCCCCGAAAAGTTGCCTCCGAAGCGAACTAGTTGATAAATGGCGCCCTCGCTCCGCCGGAGAATCTATGGAAAATCCGCACAACCCAATCCCTTTCTAACCCAAACACACAATTCACAGCAGAAGCATAACAAAAAAAAATGCAAATTTCTGTGCATAAATCTAAAAATGTTTATATATATATATATATAAATAAATATGGTCGCTGTTTTTTATGCTTGTCCCATATCGAGAGCAAGAAGGGTAGCCAGGAACTGGCCGGAAAAACCACATGCCACGCCTAACGAGCCGCCTACCTTGCTGAGTGCTACATGGCCGCAGATAAACCGTCCGAAAGTAATGCCAAAAACCCAAAAACATTTCGTGTCATAAATTTTACGACATAAGCGCGAAAGGCAAAGGCACACAACACACACAAAAGGGAAAACTGCCAGAAAAACCACAACAGAGGGGAATAGAAAAACAAAAGTAACTCAAAAGTTTAGCACCAAATTGTATACCCTAAAAAAAATAATACAAATAATAACAAGTGGTTAAAATTTAAGCTTTAAAATAAGAAGTTAAGCCCGTGAACAATATATATTTCTATATTTACCAAGGAGTTCATATTAATAATTAATTTACATATATGAAACTTTAATTAACTTAGGCTTAATATATTTAATTCAAATCAATACAGAGCCTCGATAATCTCTTATTTAAGGCCTTGAAACTTCGCAAAAAGAATGTTTAAGTTAATATGTAATCTTTATTCTTCGAAATACAAATTATCTTCCAAAATCGAAGCATCCATTATCCTTAGAGCATCTCTTACAACCAACGCACATTACAATAAATATTGATTTACAATTTTTTGCGCTTAGGACATTAATTCAGCAATAAGCAGGGGTGTAGCCTGGCAAAAGTAACAAAATAACAAAAGAAACCTTGCTTAAATTTAAGCAAAACGAATAAGAAAATGAAAAATCCTAATAAACATATAATTATCTTTTGCTTGGCTCAGAAATTTACCAGCAAATTTGATTAAATTATTTTGCTCCCTTTGTTCCGCTCCTGATCAGATCCTTTAAAAAAACACCACCCAAAAGGCAATACAATGATATTTAGCTATTTCAGGGGGCAGTTCACTGAGCTATAAATTAATTTAAGTGCCTAAAAATATTTTTGATAAACATAAAATCAAGACAAGCCAAAGGCAGAGAGATCCCTTTTCATGTTGTTATTCTCGACGAGGCCTGAAAATTTAAACGGGGCCGGCCATTAAACGAAACGAGTTTGATGTAGTTTAATGACTCCATTTTTGGGAAGGAGATTGCTTAGTGGTCGGTTGGTTTTCTGCCGACGTTTCCCCAATATTCAGCCGCACTTTGGCCAATTCTATTTGTCTTCTGCTCAAAGATTTAATTAAAAAAGTCCAAAGCATGCAAAACGAAGTTTTCAAGGAGAAAGGCGGCTGGCATTAGCCAGAACTTTCCTGGAACCCCGGCCACAAAGGATACGATGCGATGCGCCAAAAAGGAAACGCCAGGAACTTGGCAAACTTCGGAGCGGAGCATCTCGTTATCATCGCCCATCATCAACGGCAGATACAATAATAACAGTGGCAACAAAGACCAAGCCACTCGTCTTCGATTCCTTCGTTAGCAATACTTTTAAAGTAAATTGCGGCAGACCCGGACGCAGACCCCAAAACCCAAACCCAACCCTCCCCCGAAAAACTTGGTTGGGTTTTTTTCCGATCCGGATCCGGGAAAGTAAGGTTCCTGGTCCCCTGCACACGTTACGGCACTTTGCCCTCGCTCCATGCTTCGTTTGATTTTGATTTTTCACCGCTCGTCATGGTTATGCTGGCTGGGCTCTTCCGGAGCTTCGGAAAATTAATTGCATGCAAATATTGACAAAGCGAAAGTAAATATAATTTCATTGTTTACTCATAAATACGCATTATTTGGAAAATGAAAATAGAAAAGCTTCAGCCAGCGGAGAACAGCACACAAGGGGAGATATCTAAGAAATTAACTTTAATTTAAATCTCTTGAAAGTTTAATGAACCAAAGAGTATTTAATTAATAAATATACTGTTTTATATTTCTATAGAAACTTAATTATATTTTTTGCATCATTGTATTGGTAAAATGTACATTATTATTATATGATTAAGTTTACATTTAACATAAACTCTTAGTTACTTTTTAAGCATAGATAATAATATTTAACACAAAACAAAATGCTTACTGTAGGTCACTTATTAAACATAATATGTTAGGTGATATATTGTCCATTTCCAAATGAATGTCATAAAAATATTTCTGTATAAACATCAAAAAATCAAAACTTTCAGCTGGATACTTAAGATTTAAAACATGAAATATCTTAAAGCTTATATCGAATGCCGTGAGGAAGTCAGGAGCAGAATATTTAATATCATCAAAATACACATAGAACTTGGTACAATCAAAATTTTCACCAATTGCAACTACAATGGGTTTCAGAGACTCGCCACTATTGTACATTTTAGTTTTTAGCATTTCTAATTGCTTTTCTGCTTTGCAATATGATGTAGCTTGAATCATAAATGAAATGTGCGAGTCCTTTACCGTGGTCTTGACATTAGGTTTTCGCATAGACACGAGAAGGACATGAAGTAACATTGCCAAAGTTTGATCGGAACCTATTCATAAAAGAAATATACATATATTTATTGCAAAATGTAGTTTATATGACCTTTACAAACCTTCAGTGTTTGCGTTAATTTCCTCCAAGTAAGTGAAATTAACTGAATCTGTTAATTTTTCATTCAATATGGGCGTTATTTTCTCCCTGAATAAATCCCATTTACTCATTAATGGCGGGCATTCGGGATATAACATTATAAAGTCTATCTCAACCTAAAAACAAATCATTAAATATTATAGTAAATAGTATAATTATTGTATGCTTACCAAAAGATGTCCCAGAAAATGGGAATATAAGCTCCATTGAGTTAAAAGCCAAGAAATTGAGAGTTTTCGATCATCCATGTTAACTATATCATCCCTTCGCAATTTATAGCACAAACGCCATTTCTCCTCGACCACAGACCAGGGTTCGTTATTAGATTTAAGCCATTCTTGGGCCTGAATAGCTATTACAAATTATTAAATATTTTTATTAATTATAATTCATTAATATTTTTACGAAATTTACCTTTTTCATTTGATATCTTTTCTTCAGTGCTTCCCACAACTTTCCCCGAAGAAGATGTATCAAAAACTCCACCGTATTTCTTAAGTTTTTTCAGCGTATTGTAATACTTATCATAGAGTCTTCCGCTGGGCCTTAATCCAATACAATTATAATAAATTCTCTAAAATCCAGTGATTATTATACAAAATAAACAATATATAAATAAAGCTAAATACCTTGTCATCTTTGAATTGTCTTTCTATTTCATGGGCTATCCTATCGAAATCAGCTTTGCCAGGCTTTATTTTATTTTTAACCATATGAGTAACAATGGCTTCAATCAGAATTTTTCTCGATGTATCATTCATGCTACTTTGTTCTTTAAGAATTCGTTTAACATAGTTGCCAGCCGGATGGTCTCGAAGCGTGAGTAAAATATCCTAAATTACAAAAAAATAAATAAAACAAATGAATATACAAATTTTCTGTTCAATAAATTAGTTAAGCACTTACAAAAAAGTTTGGATGTTGGTTTATTTTATTTGAAGTTGACGAGGAAGAAGTGCTTGGTTGTATGGGCTCAACATGATGATGATGAACATGATCATCTAAATCCCTTTCAATTTGGGTGCTACTTGCATAACCCTAAATTAATAACAAGAGAATTAAATATTTAAAATCATAAATAGTTCATTCCCTTACTTCTTTGCGTTTCCATTCGTTTAAATGAAATCGAAATTCAATTTTTTCACCTAATTTCAAATGGCGAAAAAGAAATGTCAAGTCGATTTCGGTTAAGAATCGCAATCTTTTTAAGGTAATATCCTCAGCTAAAAAATAAATTAAAAAAATGAATAATTTGTATGTTTAATTATATAACAATAATATATCTTATAATTTTAATAATTACTTAAGTAATAAGAAATTTAAATTACAAATAGTTTAAAATATTGTAGATTTATGTTCTTAGCTTTTAGTCATCAGCTGTTGATCACTGTTGTTATTTGTATTATTTGCTGTTGAACACACCGAGCTTTTACTCGTACATATATGTACATATGTACAAAAATATATGTATAAGAGAAAGTTAAAGCGAGCGCAATAACAAAAGGCAGTAAGCAACAGTTAGAGTACTGCAGAGAGCGCAAGATAAAACCAGCCGCATGAAGAAAGCTTTTTTAATTTTTGTAAGAGAGAATAAAAGAGAACGCCAGAACTGGTTTTCTGATGATAAAACATTAACACAAATGAATTTTAAAAAAATTGTATTTTTACAATATGCTAAAACTATATAAATATATTTTATATATAGTTATTTATGTACTTACACAACAAGAGTGGAAATATATGTCCAAATCCCCAACTGTTTAGCAATTCTTTAAGCTCCACGTTGGACATTGTGCTGTTGCTCTCGCAAATGCTGAACTCTGACTAACTGCGCACCGAAAACGAGTTGTCGGTAAACTTAACCGACTTTATTGTATTCCAACAATAAAAGCAAAGCGCAATAATAAACATTACAGTCGCTGTCGTGCAATTGAACTATGTCTGTAGACTAGGGAGGGAAGAAATTTTGATATAATAATCGATACATCAATGTTTTCCAGCTTTTCTGTTTAAAAAGGCATATCAAGAAAATCGTTAATAAGATAAGTAAATTTTTTTGTGATATAAATTTTTATACATTATATATATTTTTTTATTGGGATTAATTGACAACTACATAGATATTTTATTTGTTTAGATATTTTAGATATTTTATTTGTTTTATATATATTACTATATATTAGGGGGAATTAAATGTTAACATAGGAAAATAAATAACAAAAGTTAAACATATTTGTTTTATATATTATTGTATGTTTGTATTATTCATTTTTCGTATGAAGATTAAATGAAAAAGTATAATTTATTTCTATTATATTAATTTGAATATTGTAGTTCGTAGAATTAAATACTATTTTTATAATCTGTACATGCTTATTATTCAATCTAAACAAAGCTTTTTATACCCTTGCAGGGTATTATAATTTCAGTCAGAAGTTTGCAACGCAGTGAAGGAGGCACCTCCGACTATATAAAGTATATATATTCTTGATCAGGATCAACAGCCGAGTCGATCTAGCCATGTCCGTCTGTCCGTCTGTCCGTCTGTCCTTCTGTCCGTCTGTCCGTCTGTCCGTTTCTACGCAAACTAGTCTCTCAGTTTTGAAGCTATCTGAATGAAACTTTGTAGTGTGCCTTCTATATACTCTCACTCGTATATATGTCGGAACGGGCCGGATCGGACTACTATATCATATAGCTCCCATAGGAACGATCGAGAAATTAATACAATTAAATTTATAACCTTTTCAGTTTTCAACTGATTTTCATCAAATTTTAGGTATAGGCATTTAATTTAAGTCTTAAATTTTGTGGTAAATTTCATGAAAATCGGACGACTATATCATATAGGTGCCATACAAACGATCGTTTGATGTGGAGGAAAAATGCAAATCAGTGAATGTAAAACTGCAAATATAATATGTATAGGTGAATGAAATGAAAGCAGGTATTACTTGATTATTTTTTAACATAAAGATATATAATTTGTATTGTATGGTTTTTTATTCATAGAAGTTCTATCTGCAAGGGTATATAAACTTCGGCGTGCCGAAGTTAGCTTCCTTTCTTGTTTTTATTAAAATAGGTATAAATACTCCTTATGGTATTCCTGAAGTAAAATAAAACATAAGCTCAGAAAAATGATAAAACCTTGTAGTTCCTATAATAATTTCTTTTCTATTTAAATATAAAATATTTAACAATATATGTAATATTAACTTAACAAAAAGGAAAGTACAAATACAAAAATAAGTACCTAATTAAACGATTAATTATAGATTTTACCAGCATCTTAAAGTTTAAGAATTTCTTTTCGCCAAGCCATTTACCATTGTTACAAAAAAATACCTTCAAGGATCTTGATTTCCTAGGATTTGCCTAGGATAAATTTTGGTACTCGCTGTAATCGGTTTAAACATTCGACAAAAACATTGTTGCCTAATTAGCATCATTATTTTTGATGGGGTCACGCAGGCAACAGGATAGCGCTGTGAACCCATTTTCATACCTTATGCTAAGCTAGCTACAGGAACCAGGAGCAATCGGGAGGATGACGAGTCGAGTCTGATAAATGGGGAAATGCTTAGTAAAGGTAATTAATGGGAAAGTGTACTGGAGGGGGGATTGGAGGAGGCCTTTAGGCGATAATTAATGTGCCTGCTTAGCACGAATATGAGTCCCCTCAATCGGGAACCTTGAGAAAAGCGCTCTCTTCCGGAGTTGATAAAAATTGATGCCAATTAAAAGTTGGCAATCTGTGAAGCTGTCAAAATGGGTCAAGTTTTTCAAGACCGAAAACCACCGAAAAACTGCTCCTGCCTTTTGTTCTGCGTTTGGCTTTGTGCGAAAACTTTGGCATTAAATTGCCCACAAAAGAACTCTTAATGTTTAAAACCCTCGAGCTGGGAATGAAAAACAACAATTTACGCCCCACAACTTGCTCGAGTGTTGCGCTTAATCGTCAAAAACACTTCTTATCGAAATACCCACCCCCCAAATCCCCCCGTTGGGAGTAAACTTTACTCATAAATTATTACATAAAATTAGTTAGCAGGGAGTCCCGGGAAGTTCACAAGAAACATCTTCAATGACTTAAAAAATTTAAAGCTTGAGAAGAAAATGAAATATGGCCGCCGAGTCAAGACAAAAAGCGAAATAATCACAGACATGTCGGATAATAAATGATTAACGTGCTGGGGCCGAGGCCCGAGTGGGTGGTGTTCGGGGGTGGTGGGAAAGTCAACCCCATTTAAGGTCATTTGTATACATTGCCCCGAGATTTCTGGGATTTGCCGGTTTAATGTTGACCATTTCAATGACTCAAATTGATATTGATGAGCCAAAAAACCCATTAAGGGGTCATGTTTTTAATAAAAAACGAACGAAAAATATATATCAATCATAATGGATACCAAAATAACCATTTAGATAAATAATTAATAAATTATACAAATTAATTGACAGACAGATTGTTAACTACTCGTCATATAGTAGGCCGGACAAATATATATTTTAAACAATTAATAAGACATAATCTTACTATAACTGATAATATTAACATGGGAAAACGTAAAAAACAAACTAAAACTGCAGCCAAGGAGAGAAAGGAGCGAATTTTGAAATTCATTTTGGAGAACCGAGAGTCCAAAGCAACTGAACCTGTAAAGATTTCAAATAAACTCAAATCCAGTGCCAGTCCCAAGAAGGCAGATCTATCATCATGTTTGATTACAACACCCTCTAGGGATCCTCGTTTAGCTGCCGGTGGGTTAATCAGGTGGAATATAATATTAACTTTTTGTTCATATATTCCTCGTTATGTTTCCAGGAGAGAATGATCCGACTATACGAAAACCACCGGGAAAAGTGCCTCGAACAGATAGCGAATGTCAGTTTCAAGCGCCTGGTTTTAAGTTTCTTGCAAAACGGAATACAAATTTGACCGAACAAGTTGTGGTTTTGAAACCTGAACAACCGATTCGCAAGGAATTAAAGAACAAATGTGACTTCTTTCCCAAATATGTTGCAGACTCACCCTTTAAGGATCAAATTACACAGACACTGTATAGGTGAGATCAACTATTGCAACTGCTTTTAAAAAAACCCCCTTAAAAAGTTAATTACTTAGGGAATCCTCGGCCCAGACTTTAGCTTATTTACCAACACCTTATGCCGAAGGACCAGATCCCCGAGAGCTTTTTGTCCTTCCCTCAGTATTGCCTAACGATAAGCCACCGGGTCTCTATGAGGTCGAGGTCTTGGAGCGTTCCCGCAAGCGATGGGCCTTTTACGAGGCTGTGAAGGTCAATCGAAAGAGGTTGCAACTCTCGGAGAAGGATCTAAGGTTTGGAAAGTACAAGAATGCAATAGAGGCCCTTGAATGGGAGAAGTGGATCGAGCGTGAGGAGTACATACAGGAGTGCCAGATGATGCGTCTCCAGATCCTGATCAAGATGTTTGACAAGCGAGAGAGGGAAATGCATGCCGCCTCCAAGACCCGCATAGAAAAGGCCTGTGAGTGTATCGAGAAGCGACGACAGAAAGCTTTGAAAAAGAATGAAATCGCCTACCAGAGGGGCATTCGTCGCTTAAATACCAAGATGCAAAGGACATGGAAGAAGGAGACACCTACTCAAGCCCTGGGAGTGCAGTGCTCCGAGTTCTATGCCCCACAAATTAGGTACGGAGTGGATCCAGCTCGCCGCCACTTCAGCTCCATTACCGGTCAGCGCACCTTTGACGACCGAATCGATGAACTGGAGAAGCAAGTGATCGCTCGAAGCCTAAAGTGTCCATTCAGAAAACTCCACCAATTGTCCCAGCCCAAGCCAAGGCTTGCCGAGGCTGAGAGGAACAGTTGCAATGAGAAGACTTTGCAGGGCCTATACAGTTCGTTGAAATTCTTAAGACAAGCCGGTGAAATGCAACGTACAAATCCCAAGTGCATCAAGCTAAAGTTCAAGTATGCTCCAGACGAAGGAAGAAGTTCATTTTTGGGACATAAAATGGTCTATGACAATCTTTATGAGAAACTAGATGATTCCTATGGGGTGCCAAAACCCAAAATGACGGACTTCCATAAAATTAAAGCTTATGTTGAAGATAAGCCCATGATAATATTAAGGGACCTAGAAGCCGAGGACATGCAAAATATGATAAGCAGCTACGAGGCCACTGCAATTGGTCTTTTGATGCAGTTCCTCTGGGAGGAAACGGTAAGGATGCAGCAGCAGCGGAACCTTCAATTCATCTGTTTGCTGGCGCAGAAGGAGCGCTGGCAACGGGAGGCACTTGAGTCTGGATTAAGGCAAAAGGAAAATGAATTTCGAATGTTGTACGAGGAGATCTACCAGAATTCGGTTAGGATAAGTAACCAAGTCACCGATCAGTACATCAGCTCCATTCTGACGGATGATATTGACTGCATCGCTGGAGTGGAAGCCGCCGATACAGTCACCGAGATGGCCAAGCAAATTGATGTGGATATCCAACGCTGGCTGGATAGCTTTAAACTGATCCAGAATCCCCTCACCTATATTCCCCTGCGGCTGCTAATGGCAGACATTATTTCTCCAAATCTAGAGGAAGTGCTCAAGAGCCACGAATCGAATCTAATTGTCCAGTACATTGTGGAAGATGTGATCTTCGGAAGGGTGTGGGAGGAACTCGAACCTTTCGACGTGTCCACTTGCTTGACCAGTGAATTTATTGATCGCCTCATTGACAATGATCTGTACCTCTTCTCCTCGGAAAGCGAGAGCGAAAGTGAGCAGAAAACCTCCTGGTACGAGGCACATGCCATAATACGGAAGCTCATTCGACAGTCGGTACCTGGAATACGTTGGAAGGAGGAGACCGAGCGAAACGTTTACGAAATCTACAACGACTTGCTAGATGACATTTTTGTGGAAATCATTTTCAAAGCGGATAATCCACCACCACCCTCTGAGCTTACCCCACTTCATGACATACCGGGACACCGAGACCTTAAGAATGATCAGACTAGGGATTCCACCATTCTACAAATACACCCAAAACAATTTGAATCTGAATCGAGCCACCATTTGGCTACACAAGTGTTAAGTCTTGTAAAGAAAAAGAATCGTTTATGCGATTTAGTACAAGAGGAGAAGAGTAAGCCCTATCAGGAATGCAGATATGTCGTCATGGAGGCCTATAAGTATCCGGTGCAAGAGCTTCCCAAGAGTAAATCATCAAATCAAGATGAAGACCTCGCGTCTGTTCTATCTTCACCGCCACCAAGCGATTACTAACTGGGTCATTTTATATACATTTAATACCTGTATATACATTGAATAAATTTACAATAATTATTATTGGAAATTTGGGTTATTATCTGGGATGCTCTTCTTAGATAGATAACAATTTAGCGATTTCCTGCTTTGCATTCAGAGTTATTATAGGTCTATTTTCCACGATCATTGCGTGTGAACTAAAAAATGTAATAGCAATTACTTTAGGGGACTTGAGGCTTATCGATTGGCCTAACAAACAAGTTGATTTCTCCCTAGCAGCGGAACGGTTGTCAGGGGAGTAAGGAATTCCTTGACTACTAACCCAAATGCTTTGCACAACCAGAAATTCCTTGAGCTTGGATGACAGCAAGTCATTTCAATTCAAATAACTCAGTAAGCCACTTACATAACAACAGAGAACACAAATTACACTAAAATAAAATAACTAAATAAACACACGCACAAGAAAAAACTTAATTCGCGATTACCAACAATTAAACAACAAGAATAGCTTAAAAATGTCATCAGCAAAGGATAAGGCTTTGCGGAGGGAACGAATCCTTAAGTTTATTCACGAAAACCAACTAGTTACTCCACCTCAAGTTCAAGAAAAAGATGAGAACTCCTTAAGGCAGAAGAAACGAGTTACATTCAACCAGGGAAAGCAGCACCGCAATCTTGGGGAGGTGTTAAGGGTCAAGGAAAATGAGAGGCTCATTGGAAGGGGCCTAACTTCATGCTTGATTACCAAATCCTCAGATACCAGGATTCCAGCCGGTGGTAAGTCCTTCCACACAGTGCTCTGATATCTTTAGATCCTCTAAATATAATTATTTTCTAGGTGGAAATATTCCAATAGAAAAGAATTTATCCCGCAGAGGCAGCGAAAGTTCAGGAAATTCGTCTTTCAACAGGAGGTCGTCCGATATGCGAATAACAGGAGGTAGGTTCTTATAAAAATTATAAATTTTAGAAGAATTTATTTAAATTGTTGTAAAATTAGGCGCAAATAATCCTAACATTCGCAATGTTGGAAATCTGCCGCGAACAGACAGTGAATGCCACTTTAAGGCACCGGGTCTCACTTTTCTTAAAACTCAACAGTTGGAACATTCGACTCATGAGATTAGACTGAATCCCGTGAAACCTATTCGAAAGGAGTTGAAGAACAAGTGCGATTTCTTTCCCAAATATGTGGACAATCGTCCCTTTAAGGATCAGACCACACAAACGCTATATAGGTATGACCAAAGATATGCTCGGGAAAGGAATTCCTCCATTTAATTATCTTATTTCCAGGGAATCCTCTGCTCAGACCTTGGCCTATTTACCAGAAATCGGCAACAAAGAAAATGCGGATACCCTGGAGCTGTTCTCTCTGGCCAAGTTAATACCCGGCGAAAAGCCACCAGGACTGCATGAAGTTGAGATTTTAGAACGTGCCAGGAAGCGGTGGCTTTTCCAAGACGCCATTAAGACAACCTCAAAGAGGCTCATCAGTGAGGCTAAAAGTATCGCCATAAAACCAAAATTTCAGAACCTACTCGAGGCCTTTGAATGGGAGCAGTGGATCGAGCGTGAGGAGTACATACAGGAGTGTCAGATGATACGTCTCCAGATCGTAATTAAGATGTTTGATAAGCGAGAGAAGGAAATGCATGCAGCCTCAAGGATCAGAATCGAACAGGCCTGCGAAGGTATCGAGAAGAGGCGTCAGGTGGCTCTGCGCAAAAACGAGAGTGAGTTTCAGCGAGAAATGCGACGCTTGTATATCAAAATGGCCAACATACCGCGGAAGTGGAAGAAGCCGAGTCCCATGCAAGATCTGGGATCTCCGTGCTCCGAGTTCTACGGTCCCCTGATAAGGCACGGCGTTGATCCTGCACGTCGAAGTTATCAATCGGTAACCGAACGCAAAGCATTTGACATGAGGATCGATGACCTGGAGAAGCGTGTGAACATGAAGAAGGTCCAGTGTCCATTCAGCAAGCTAAGGGAGTGGTCCAAGCCCAAGGAGTATGTGAGGGAGTACGAGCAAAACTTCTGCAACGACCGTAATCTCCAGAGGCTCTATGAGTCCCTGAAACACCTTAGGACGCAATCGGACGTCAAAATATATCCAAAGTGTCTGAAGAAACGATTGAAACGGTCGGAAGGCAGGCGCAGCTCTTCCATTAGCTTAATGTTTGATTCTAGGAAGTACGCTCGTTACTCTCAAACTCGCATCTCTCACCCGATTGAGGAAGCGAGAGTTCAGCCAAAGAAACCCAAGCAGGCGGACCCTGTAATATTGAAATCAACCTCAAGGGGACAACAGGATCTAGAGCATCTAATTTATACCTATGAAGGAACCTATATTGGCAATATCATGCAATTCCTTTCCGACGAAATGGGCAGACTCAAGACGCAGCGCAAGCTCCACTTCTTCACGATTCTGGCCCACAGGGAACGTTTGAGACGGGAGGCTAGCGAGGCGGGAATGAGGCAGACGGAGAATGACATGAGGATACTGTATGAGGAGATATTCCAGCGTTCCCATTCCGGGGTCCAGGATGTCTCGCAGCAATATATCGATACTATAATGGAGAGGGACGTAGATGATATAATGGGTGAATCAGCTGCCAAGACTGTCAACGAGATGGCGCAGCAAATTGATAAAGATATAAACAGGTGGCTCGATAGCTTTAAGATGGTCCAGAATCCCCTCACCTATGTTCCACTGCGGCAGATGCTGAAGGGCATGGTTTGTCCAGATGTGGAGGCAGTGATCAAACGGGGAGAAAATGTTCTGATTTCCCAGTACATTGTGGAAGATGTGATCTTCGGAAAGGTGTGGGAGACACTTGAGCCGTTCGACGTAGTCTCTACCTTGACCAGTGATTTTATTGATCGCCTCATTGACAACGATCTGTTCCTCTTCTCCTCGGATAGCGAGAGCGAAACTCCACATAAGAGATCCTGGTACGAAGCCGAGGCCATCATACGAAAGCTAATCCGACAGGCGGTACCCGGCCAGCGCTGGATGGAGGAAACGGAAAGGGTTGTAGCCGAAACCTACAACGATCTGTTCGACGACATATTCGACGAGATTATGGACAAAGCTGAGAATCCGCCAATGGTCCTACCCTCCGACCTCATCGTGGTGTGTCCAAGTGTTGCCATGTTCAAGGTATGCCAACATAAGCCAAAGATGAGGAGGACGGTATCGCATGAGTCAATGCAAAGGGCCAAGTTTCTGCGCGGCCAAGTTCTAAGCTTGGTTAAAAAGTTCAAAGATGACAATGTTACCGGGGTGCTGGCGACCGATGAGCTGATGAATTTTGATTCAGATAATTCGGTTAAAAAAGAAAAATTTGTTGGAAGGCATAGTTTTCAAAAAAAGAAGATCAAACCTTCGACAGCAAAACCCAAAATAGATGTATCGCCAGTTACAAGTATTGAAGATATTTGCGATGCTGGTTATGAGCTAAACTCTCCGGGCGTCATCCATTCAACTACGTCCTCTCAACAGATTGAACCCGATTCCGATTTGGATATGGATGTGCAAAGCCTAGAGGCAGTAAGTGTAGCATCTCCACATCCAAATAGTCCAGTATCAAAAGCTCCAGTACCAAATATTGTTGGAGAGAAAACAGAGCAAAAAGTTTCGGAAGCCACAAAAAATAAAGAACCTGAGGCAGCTAAAGAGCCTGAAGAGCCTGAAGATGAAATAGAGGATTACCAGATAGGTCAACCGATACAGTATGCGAAACACCACTCTACGATCTTTAGTTTCCGATAATTCGATCTAGATATTTTTAACAAAGCTATTCTCATTATCTTGGAATACCGAACAAAAAATAAAATAAATATACTTTCCTTAAAGGTTTCTTCCTTTTTTTTTTTTTGCCCAGACTACATTTATTTTAGCCTCGCAATAATTTTTTAAAAAATACACTCAAATCAGTTGGGTAATGTCACAATTCAATTAGAAACTCAGCTGACACAGCAAAGCCGTGCCACGAATAATCCAATGTGAGGTCGGTGTGTTGGGATTGCACAACAGCAGCATGGCGACCACGAAGTTGGTACTGTGCCCAGTGGTGGACAGGACACCTCGTCTCTCGGCTGTCTTGTACATGGGACACAGGTAATTATGACGCTCGGGCAGATCAACCCGCTTGAGTGGCTTGAGATGGATCAATGGCATCGTATCGAACAGTTCCCGAGGACGGGATTCGGCCAGATACTTGCCGGTTCGATCCCAACGTGCACCCTCCAGAAAGATGCCATACACGAACACCCCATCCTCTGGTGCCGCCACTCCCTTAATTTGGGTTTCTTCTAGCTGCAGGACCTCGTAGTCAAAGGCCAGCAAATCTATGGATATAACGTACTTCCTAGCATAATTCTGCTGGGCTCCCGTGAGGAAGGCTTGGGTAAAGAAGAAACCGGATAGCCAAAAGGTCGAGGGAGCTCCATGATCAAACCAATGCTATAATTATAATAATACGTCAAAGTTGAGAAAAGTCAATACAATATTTCGCTCACCTGTAGGAACTCAAGGCGTCGTAGAAAATCGGTAATATAACTGCCCAATGGCTTTAGACTTGGATATGATTTTCCCGCCCACATGGCAGGTATCTTGGCTATTAGAACAGACTTGTATACGGCCTCCACAGCGGCTGACATTACAACCAATCCTGTAAAACGATAATATGTTAATAGTACTTAACAACAATATTGTCTAAAATTATATATCGTAAGGTATGGAGCTATAGCAAATGAATAAAGATCACGCATTTTATACATTATATACTTCATCTTTGGTATATAGAAAATACCTAAAGTGTGAAATGGTCTTATAAATTTACAAATCTCATCAAAGTAGCCTGCGTAAAATTAAAACAATTTAATTAATTTTGTCATAAGTTTTCATTTTGTCCACTGAAACACTTACAGAACAAAGCAAACAATAATAATACACCACATAATTAAATAATGTCCTTATACAAACTAACAAAAAGAGATAAGAATAAACAAACCGGAAATGAGAATTCATCGATTTTTCTTGAGACACCAGAACGCCTGAACAGTAACAAACGTGTCTCGTTTTGCAAACCGCGAGGCAAGGACCCAATTACAAAGAAGGAAGAGAAGCTTAGGCAGGATCAGCTATCATCATGTTTAAGTGCCAGCACTCCGGACCTACGCTTAACTGGCGGTATGTCCTTAAATTCAAACTTTATAAATTGAATTGAAGTGACATGCTAAATATTTCTAGGAGCCAACAATCCAGCGACACGGGATGTTGGAAAGATGCCTCGCACTGACAGCGAGTGCCAGTTTAATGCCCCCGGATATGCGTTCCTCAGGGGAGCGGACACAATGGTCAATACCCACGAAGTCAAGATGAGTTCCAGCATTAAAATGAAAAAGGAATTGAAGCATAAATGCGATTTCTTTCCTAGATATGAAGATCGAAAACCCTTTAAAGATCAAAATACCCAAACGCTTTATAGGTAAACTATGTGCAAAATTTTGTTTGTTTAAATTTGTGCTTAATTACCATATCTTGCCCCTTAGGGAGTCCTCTGCACAGACTATGCCCTACTTGCCAAAGATTTCAAATGCAGAAAAAGTTCAAACCCTGGAGCTATTTTCCCTGCCAACTGTATTGCCCAGTGATAAGCCCCCTGGACTTTACGAAATTGAGGTGCTGGATCGTGCCAGGAAACGTTGGTCTTTTAGTGATGCGTTGAGGGTAAACTTGACTAGGCTTAATAAGGAGTCCAAGGAATTAGCTTTGAACACCAAATACAAGGCTATTATGGAGGCATTCGAGTGGCAACAGTGGATCGAGCGGGAGGAGTATATCCAGGAGTGTCAGATGCTGCGCCTGAACATTGTGATCAAGATGTTTGACAAGCGGGAGAGGGAAATGCACGAAGCCTCCAAGTCACGGATTGAGACCGCCTGCGAGACCATCGAGCAGCGTCGTCAGGCGGGATTGCGCAAGAATGAGATCGAATTCCAGCGGGGAATGCGACGTCTGGAGATCCAACTGTCAAGGACTCCGCGTAAGTGGAAGAAACAGGGTGCCATACAGGCTCTCGGATCCCCATGCTCCGAGTTTTATGGTCCGACGATGAGGCACGGCGTTGATCCTGCACGTCGAAATTATCAATCGATAATCGGGCAGAAAGCGTTTGACATGAGGATCGATGACCTGGAGAAGCGTGTGAACATGACCAATATGACATGTCCATTCAGGAAGCTTAAGAACTGGTCCAAACCCAACGAATATGTCCGGGAGTATGAGCAGAACTTCTGCAATGAAGCCCATCTAAAGAAGCTCTATGAAAGCCTAAAGGCGCTCAGAACCCTGGCCTCCAGGGAGAAGGAGGAACCGAAGTGCCTGAAGAAACGAAGGCAGCCCTTAAGTGAAAGGACACCGTCCCAACTGATCCTTGCTTGTCTCAAGGACCTTTACGAGACCGATAAGTACAGCGAAAAGCATGAACCGATAGCGCCGAAAGTCAGAGGCCCGATGAAAAAACCACCCGGCTACGAAGGTATAGCTCCGAGCTATATGCTCCGTCTGTTGAAAGCCGAAGGCAAAATACACGAAATGGAGGCTATGCTGAACGTATACGAGGGCTCCTACATTGGCTGGGTGATGCAGTTCCTCTCGGAGGAGATGACGCGCCTCTCCGAACAGCGCAAGTTGCACTTCTTTACGATTTTGGCCCAGAAGGAGCGCTGGCGCCGTGAGGCAGCCGAGGGAGGATTGAGGCAAAAGGAGAACGAACTGAGGATGATGTACGAGGAGCTGTTCCAGCAGAGCAATATAGTCAACAATCATATAACGAATGAGTATATCGGTCAGATACTTCGCAAGGATATGTACAATGTGGCAGAGGGCGATGCTGCTGAGACCGTTACGGAGCTGGCTAAGCAAATTGATGAGGATATATCGCGATGGCTGAACAGCTTCGAGCTGATCCAGAACCCCCTAACATATGAACCCCTGCGACATTTACTCAACAGCATGGTTGACCCGGATATGGAATTGGCTCTGATGCGTTTCGAGAACTTCCTAATTGCACAGCATATTATTGATGATGTGATCTTTCCAAAGATGTGGGACACATTGGATCCGTTCGACATAGCCACTACATTGACAGACGATTTGATTAGCCGCCTTATTGACGATGATCTCTATCTATTCTCCTCGGACAGTGAAACCGAAGGACCTCAAAGGACGCCCAGGAACGAGGCCCGTGCCATAATACGCAAGATCATAAGACAGGCAGTTCCCGGACAGCGCTGGAAAGAGGAAAATGAAAGGATTGTGGCGGAGAACTGCAACGATCTCTTTGATGATATATTCGCCAACATTTTCAATCCGCCGCCCATCTCTCCCAGCGACCTCATTAAACTACGTGCGTTCGAATCGCATAATGTTATTCAAATGACCGACACTATTCGCGAAGACGATAGTTCTGACAGCGACTCGTCAACACAAAAGAAATCACAGGAACGTCCATCGGAATTTGTTTCAATGCATATTTTATCTTTGTTGAGGAAATTCAAGGGTGACAATGTCACTGGGCAGTTGAAGAACTTGGATGACTACAAGGATGATGAGCAGATAAACGATTCCGATACGTTCTTAAAGAAAGTAATGTTTTTTCCGCTGAGGAAAAAGCCAACAAACGAGGAAGTATTCAGCATGAAGAGCAGTCTTTTTGTAAACGAAGAACCCGACTTAAAGTCACTCAAGGGTAGAGGCTATCGAGTGATGCTGCCGTCGGGCGTGGAAAGAAATTCAGAGCAAAATCCAGATAAAGATGCGATTTCCATAAATAATCTAATACCATTTAATACATCAGGAGAATCGGAATACATGTCTGATACCGATTCAAAAACTACATCACCACCTAACTTAAAACCGTCCAAGTCACAAGCATTTGCCCCAGATTCGGATATCAAAACCGTAAGTTATGAAGTCTCCTCTATGCAAGAATCAAGCTATTCATTTTCTGACACTGACTATAAACGAGCAGGATCCTCGGTGTTGAAAGCTTTTAGATCCGATATGGGCGACTTGGATAAAAAAAAATGATCTAATTACAAATTAAAGTGTATTCAAATTTAGTGAATAATCTTGTGTGTGATTAAAGGTTAAAAATTCCCTTACCCTTGATTCCCTTCCGCAATGTGATCAGACTGGTTCGAATCGTATTCAGCAGGACATTAAACCGCACCATCTCCTGCACCAGGACCGTGTTCATGCTCTGATGGTACAGAGTGGGATACTTGAGCAGGGCGGCATCCCGATCAAAGAGCTTGGGCAGCTTGTCCAGAATATCGGTGGCCACATTGGTCACCACCTCTTCGGGCGTCAACGCCTTGGCACCGCCGCTATCATCGGATGTGGCACTCGTATCCTTCAGAGGAATTTGGTGCATAGCAAGGAAGGGGGGACAGGTTGGGTAAGTGGGTAGGAAAAGGTTTTCGGGAAAGCGTCTACTAAGCGTTTCTACATAGACTCTTTGGGTTTTTTCCAATTTCTTAAGAGCAGCGTGTATTAAAATGGAGATTTATTAGAATATAAATGTAAGGAGCTGTGTGGATGCTAAACAATTATTAGGCAGCACTTACGCGTCGATCATAGAGGTCCTTTTTTTAGAGTGTGGTAAAAATGTATAATTAATTAATGTATTTTCTGAAGAGCTAAACTAAAGCCTTACCCAACGATCCTTTTATGGCAAAGCAAGTAAATATAGAAGCAATAATTATATATGGCAATGTTTAAAGCTTACAATTATTTTTCAATATAAATTGTAAAGTGTAAAGATAGCTAAACTCGATCAGTACTCACCTGTGTTAGCAGAGTGTGCGATAGCAACATATCCGTTTCCTTTTGATCCCTCATTATATCCGCATTTGCATGGAAGCCAAAGATTGCTGGCGCCGAAATCTGTGGCAGGTCTCTCGTGTAGTTCAAATACAGCTCCACTTCCTTGAACACGGGCACATAATACAGACCGGAATCATCAAGGAAGTGCGGCTTCTCCAGGTCGATAATTTCCGGGCAATAATACTGATTCAGAATAGTTTTCAATGTCCGTCGATCCCAATCGTCCGTCACACGTCCACCGTAATTACATTCTCCAGTCAAATAACGTAAAGCATCATAGTTAACAGTCTCGTATTGGTTGAGGAACATCCTTAGCTGCATCAGAGATATACGGAGATCGGTTTCGTTGAACTCGTAGGGAATATTCCAGCCGATTGGGCCAAAGTATCGCCTCTCTTGTATGACCGCATGGAAGAAGCACAGCGAGTAGATGAGCTGCTTGAAAATACGGGGCTGAGTACAGGACTCGTACCACTCGGGATCACTGATCGGATCACTGATCATCGAGCGGAGAATGTTGGAGCGCAGACCCTTGGGCGGTTCGTTGGTCATCTTGATGCCATTCTGCAGCACCACAACCGGGAAATGTTCCGCCGGATACGAGGTAAGCCACAGCCGGAAGTCCGGATGCGTGGAATCCGGCAAGAGGTTCTCACAGACCTTCTCCAGCGATGGCATAAAACTGGCCGCCAAATGGCAATTCTGAAGCACCACCCAGTTGCCCAACTTGACGCCCTCGTCGATCATCTTCATGGCAATGGGGCCCTGCCCCTGACCCAACGACAGCGAGAATAATCGATTTGTGCCAAAGCCCTGATCCTCGGCGAACTTCAAAAGCGTAGCCGTGGGATCCGAGCCGGGGGTCAGGATAAATATCAATGGTACACAGCAGTGTGAGTCAGCGAACGAGGCCATCAAATCAAACTGTGGTGGATCAACAAACCGAGCACCCAGTTCACCGGCAACAAAATTCAGCACAGCCGGCACCAACTTATCCGGACGGAAGACACGTAAAAGCAGAAGCTGCTGGAATACGGAGAGTCGTTTTTTCCAAGCGGGCGGTACATCGTTATTATCATGAGGCGTCCGTGAATCAAAGTATGTCTTCCATTGGCCAGAATTGTTACCAAAGTCCTCGCGTAAACCCTTAAAATTGGGCAAATTGGTGAGACGACAGAGCTCGTCCCAATTTTGGATGCCCAGCCAGCTGGTGGGATTCTTGTGTGGATTCTCCAGACCAATGCCTCCTGTCAACAGGAACATCCATTCGCCGTTGTCAATCTTATTTTCATGCTTCATCAGGTTGATGTTCAGTATGAGCGAAAACAGCAGCTTATCCTGTGTGTTCAAAGGTCAAAAACATTTCATTACACTTGAAATAAACATGAAGAAATTATTTTAAATAATAATGTAACTAAATGAAAATCTCCGAAAGAGATAGTCTGTAGTTACCAAGTCAATAAATTCAAATTAGTTAATAGGTAAATATTTGTAAAGAATACAAAAATAAAGACATTTCTCCTAGTGCATTTACATCTCACATTGGGATCAAATGTGATGGGATGTGGATTGGGGCCAGATTAAGGGTCAGGGCTCAGAGGCTCATTCTCGCATTAAATGGGTTCCAACGAAAGGTTGTCCAACTGAAATCAAAAGCATTTCCACGAACAACCAACGTTGCTGATGTTCTGATAGCAATTCACTCAAGGTTTCCTCTTTTTTTTATTTCTGTTGCACACAAGAAAATTAAACGCGAGGGATCAAAGGTTAGCTTATTTCAGGGACGCCACAGGGGGCAAAGTTGAGGAAGAGGGACGGGTGCAAAGGCCAGGGCATAATTGACTGAAAATAGCATAAAGCCAGCTTTGGATTATTATTTCCTCTTTTTTTTTAACCGTAGCTAGGTGCATCCCTTTGATTGCAATCCGCAACGTAATATAATTTGAGCAGATGCACAGAGAAACAAAAAATGGAGACAATCTAATCACTGATGGAAATTATAAAAAGAACTTGCTAAAGGTTTATAATTCAAGCAGAAATTAAACAAAAGTGATGAATATAGTAAAATGAAAAACGTGAATTTCCTACAAATATATCCTAAAAGATATATCTTTGGTTTCCAAAGTAGATTTCCGTTAAGAGGTGGATCAACTTAATCGTTCCTTGAATTCAAGTCAAAGCTGAAATACTGGAAATATTATTTAAAAGTCGTGGAGAGGAGTCGAGTCCAGTCAAGCTGCAAACTTGATGCTCAGCCACAAAGCAAATGAAACGCAAAAGGAGCTGAGCACGCTTCAAATGTCACATTATCAGATTATGCGCAATTACGGTACTAACGAGGCCAAAGGACCTCGCATACTGACCAGCGAACCGGCATTTGACTATAATTGGGTTTACTCAATGGGCACTCACACGCTCGAAGAGGCTGCGACAGATGTTGACGTACAGGCTGTAGGTGAAGTGATTCCGCAAGTCCAACAACCGGGCCGCTATATCGTCCACCTTTTCCGTATTATCTATGGATGACATATACAGGTTGACAAACCAAACCAAGCTGTACTGGTACATGGGATCGATGTTGGCCAGCTCCACTAAGGGAAAAGTGATTAAGATTTAGTAACAATCAATTAATTTTAAATGAATATCCCTTACCTATGGTAAAGAACAATATGGTAGAGTGTTCGGCTATAGGAACATAACTCAAACGTGCGATATCTATCTGCTTTTCGGTGGCCTCTGTGATGACCTGCTTCTCATTAATGTCATTGGCCAAAGCCTTGGCCGAACTCAATATCTGTACAGCCGTCTCATCCTCTAGAATATTTTCAGCGGATGACAGAACTTCCAATATCTGATCTTCAGTCTCCTTTAACATCCGCTTATTCTCCGCTCCCTGGACAATCAAATTATTCTTTTCCGCTTCCAAATCGGGACGTTCTCGAGCCACGGTTATGCCCAGCAATTGATCCTGCAAACCCTGCGTAGTGATCATGAAATTCAACAAGGTTACCTTGACTGCCACCTCGGGCAGATAATGCGGATTTCTCAATTTTGTTGTCATGTAGAATCTGTAATTGAATGAATATGAAATCTTAGACTTAATAGTATTAATTATTATTAATAACTCACCTAAAGCTATGATTATACTCAATGACAGAGTCGCCCAGTTTGATGCAAAGGGCTCCGCCCTGTTTAAATAGTTGTTTCAGCAGCACCGACTCTAAAATCGGATCCAGCTCCTCGCCAATGTTCTCCAACAGAACGGGCAGACCAAATTGAATGGCATTCTCCATGACCCGCGTGTAGTCAGCCTGATTAAGACGAATCACACAGAGTTTGTTGTTCTTTTCATAGTTCTTAATCCATTTGTTTGCCTGTCCCTGTGGATCAATCATCAGTGGCCAACGACGAGCATTCCTATCATACAATAAATAAAGTTTAAATTCATTTCACAGTATCTCATATAAATTTATATATATTGTATTTGTACTTTAAGTGATATAATAAATGCAAGCAATTTGTCAACATCCAATAAACAATGAATGGCCCAGGCGAGCTCATCATCAGTTTGTTGAAGTTGGAATATTTAAAAAGAGAAAATACCGCATAAATACACATTCAATATTTACGTCAATAATTCATAAGCGTATATAATGCTATAGAAAATATTCTCCTGTATATTTTGTGTTGTATTTGTGCGTCTGCTTTGTGGGTTTTTATGGAATGAGCAGCAAAACCACTGGCTTCAAACATGTGCCAATACATCATGCAAACGTTAAGCCACAACCCAGAACTATATCATAAGGGTCCGGAAGTCAGGGACCCTGGGAACAGGGTCCAGAAGAGAGTATTGGAAAATATATTTAGGAGTATTTAAAAATTATAATGTAAATGTAACTTAAAATACTTTTCTAGAAAGTTCTTCTTCAATCTAATATTTCCTTTTGGCAACTTTTCAAATAGAAATATTGTTCTAATACTTTTCAACTTCAAAAGATAAACCTATTAAAATTAATGCACAAATCTTTGAAGTCCTTTTTAAATTTATATTTTATAAGATTAGAATCGAATTTCACCCCAATGTACACCCCCGTCAGGATAAGCCCCTGAATTTCGCTATATAAATGTAAAAATACATATTTATATAGGATATGTGAATACATCGATTGCGGTTGTACTGTGTATGTTTGGACAATGCATATGTATATATTTATATGTACATTTAGCTATTGCGATAACTCACTGCCACGGTGGCGGAAAAATTGGGAATGGAAATCGGGACAGGAGGTTTGGGAGCGACAAAAAAATACGGAATGGAAGCGGTTCGGAGCGGGGAAAAAACAACAATAAGTTGCAGCAGCAGCCAACACATGACAAATTCACACCGAATACAAATTGCTCGTGCGAATGAATGAGCATTTTTGTAAATTGAAAACTTGATGAATGAAAAATATTTGATGGAAAAACAAAAGAGCAATGTGCCGCGCCTTCGCCATCAATGTTACCCAAAAGAAAATACAAAAAAAAAGGAAGCCCCAACAATTTTTAAACAACGAATTCCAGTTTGAAAACCGGCAGGCGAAGGGCCAGGACACGGAATACAATAGAATCCCCACAAGTGCGCGGGGTCTAGGTAGGCAGTTGCCATGTGAAAAATGGTTAAAGTTCAAAGCGCATCACCAGGGACGAATGAACAGATAGGATTGGGAAGGATAGAACAGTTTGTTGTCACAAAATAAAAAATATCCATGCCAGATAGTTGTGAACACAAATAAAAGTGCAATGGCTGGCGAATCTGTTGAATGGAGTTTGGGGATTTCCCGTTTGCCACTGAAAAATAAATAAAATACATCATTTAGTTTCATAGAAACCCTTTCCATATACGTTTTCATTCACTTGGCGAGGATTTATACTTTTGATATTTGAGAGAAAACTTAATAGTAAAGGTGATTTTAAATAAAATTCACTGGCAGCAATTCAATTTGATAAAACTTCCATTTAAATGGAAATGGAATGTATATTTATTGCATTGATAAAACATAGCGCTCTTCAAATGTAAATATTTACAAAATATATTGGGGCTTAAGACCTTTAAACTTATGAATTTTTGAAAAATAACCTGTATCAGGGGATTTATTTAGCTTTCTGTAAACTAAGGAATACACTTAGGAGAGGGTTGTATATAGAAGGGAAATATTCAATATGATATGGATATCTCTCACTTTCCATTTGTTTTTATATATAAAGTATCCCCTGGCAAATACTTTAAATTCAAACCCTTAAAACGGGGCAACCCAAAACGAAGGTCTACAAATTGTTTTCCCTTTTTCAAATTAACATTATTTAATCAAAGGCATGGATGGGTGGCTGTCGTGACCCTAAAAACCTGCTGCCCGAAATGGGGAAAATGGAAGGCAACATCAACATCCATGTACGTACACCTGACACCCAGTAAATGTTATGTATATATCCAGCCATAGGTTTTTACGAGGCTGAAGACGAGCCCGGAGGAGGTCACCATATGTGCTACGTGTCACACGAAATATTAAGCAAATGAATGTTAATAGTAAGGACAACATCACAGTCACCCTCCCTTCATCCTGCTGGCATTATTTGCCAAACACAAATACAAATTCATCTATATAGTATATAGGCAGGACAGGATAGACAAAGGCCCTAAACTAGAGAGTAATCCCCAAGGATGTGCAATCGTCTATCGCTGTCGCATCTCGCATCGCTACCCCTGGCTCTATGTAAAAATTAAACCTAATCCGCTCTGGGCGCACATTAATCAATTGCTTATACAGGGAGAGTCTGGAGTTTTCCTGCCCGCATCCTCCTCCTCCTCTTCGGTCTCTTTCCCAAATTCAAGGGCCACGAATTCGGCCCCTCAGGTATTTTCGGGCATGCTCCAAATTACTTTGAACACTTTCGTGAAAAGCAGCCAGGAATTTCCTTTATTAAATCGACGTGAAGTGGCATGGACCGCGGTGGAGTGGCATGTGGCCCAGGACCCTGTCTCTGGCTCTGGATGTGGCCCTCTGACCTCCGAGAAACCCACCAGATGCGTAATACACGCATCAAACATGAAAATTCTGCCTGCCAGCCTCCTCCTCTATTCAAAGCAGCCTCTTACACGGAGGAAAAATTATGACATTTTTTTAAATGATCTATAATAAACTAAGAAAGGAAAGAAACTTTGTGAATCCGAATTTATATACCATTGCAGTTTGCAATCGAGATTTTTATATGCTAATTTTTTCGACCAATCAAAATTTGAAAAGGTCATATCTAAGCCAAAATAGCATTAATTTCAATTCGGAAAGCTGTCCTATGTTACTTTTTATAAGGTTAAAAAATCTGCATTCTACATTTATAATTTTGAGATAATACAATTTTTTCCAATTTTTCAGATTCCAATATTATCGATTTAACCCCTCATAAAATTTGGAAAATTTTTTAAAAACTAAATTTTAGTCGGACTTAGCTAGATCGATTCGGCTGTTCATGCTGATCAAGAATATATATGCTTTATGGGGTCGGAAATGACTCCTTCACTGTGTTACAAGCTTCTAACTATAATTATAATACCCTGAAATGGGTATTAAAATTTAAATATATATACAATTTTATATGCTAATTTTCGAGAAAAACAAAGCTTAAAAATAGAATAACTCAGTCAGAAAAGCATTAATTTCAATTCGGAAAGCTGTCGTATGTTACTTTTTATTAGGTTAATAAATCTGCATTCTTAATTTATAATTTTAGGAAATTGAAATTTTTGCCAATTTTTAAGATGCCAATTTTGCCCTAAAATTTTTTTTTTAATTTTAAAAAATGTAATTTTTATCCGACTTATCTAGATCGATTAGGCAGTTCATGCTGATCAAGAATATATATGATATATAGGGTCGGAAATGACTCCTTCACTGTGTTACAAGCTTCCACCCTCAAGTGGGTATTACAATTTAAATATTTATTTAAGGTTAGTAAAGCTTAAGAATAGAATAACTCGGTCAAAAGAGTATTAAATTTAATTCGGAAAGCTGTCCTATGCTAGTTTTTATTAGGTTAATAAGTCTCCATTCAAAATTTATAATTTTAAGAAATTCGAATTTTTGCCAATTTTTCATATGCGAATTAATGATTTAACCACTTATAAAATTGTTTAAATTAAAAAAAAATTAAATTTTCCCCAGACCCAGCTGGATCGATTCGGCAGTTCATGCTGATCAAGAATATATATGCTTTATGGGGTCGGAAATGACTCCTTCACAGTTTACAAGCTATAATAACCTGCTAGGGTATAAATATGAAATAAGTTATTAATAAATAAATATTTCAGATATTTAGATAATTCTAGCTTCTAAAATGCAATATTTTCTGCCAGTGCTCTTCATCTCAACTTCCAGTGCCCTTGTGTACCTTTGGCTGCTACAGAAGCCACCACCGAAGCTGGCGTGTCCTGGCAACGAGTTCTCCTGGCCACATGCGGGTATCCTGCTTAATGCGCACATGCATCCCTGTTCCCGTCCATCGCCCCCTTTTCCGCCTACAAACACCTACCCCCTGGCTACTGTTCCCATTTTAATTCCCCCTCTCCTTCTCCTTCCCCTTCTCCCATCCCAGAAGCCAGTTCCAGTTCGCGGATGCCGTGCAGCATCCGGTGCTGTTCTCACACTCACGCCGCCAGCACGAGGCGTATCTTTAATTTTCCTAATACGCGTGAATTCTAACGTTTTATGTTTTGTAATTAGAAAACGAAGAAACACAACAGAGAGTGGGAGAAACGAAGTCGTGGCCATGCCGGATTTCGTGCCGCTGACAGGCTTCGAGGCAGGGCCATAATTACCGTGTCAGGTTGTTTAATTGATGCGAGAGAGAGAGCTGGGTTTAGCGATCACCAGGGGGGATATGGCTAAGGAAAGGGCAGGGCCAGATGCTGTCATAACTTGTGGTTAAGGTATATATATGCTTGGTTAAAACTCTAGCCATAAATCTTCAATGGTAAGCCTTGAAACTTAATGGTTTTATCAGCAAAATTTAATTAGCAATCTGTTGTAATTAATTAGATCTAAGATCGATGTGGATTCGATGGAAATATTAATCGCAAAATTTCGTGACAAAGATGGAATCGTATCCTCTTTTAGGAAATAAAAGATTCACATAATAATAAATAGTACAATCAAGGGATGACCTATTTCCCCTAATAATTAAATAAACAAAATAGAGTATTATTTAATAAATATTTGTTTGCTTTCCTGTAATTTAATTTCATTTAACTTGTACTCACTTCATCATAATGGCACTCTCAATGGAGAAGGCATCTGTGGGCAGACCGCAAATGTTCCAGAAACGAATTTCCACTGGTTCTCCCAGGACAACAGATAGCTGGAAGTCAGCCGAACAGGTTACGCCATACTCCAGGCACTTGGTCACCCATTTGCGGATTTGATTCACTCGAAAATCGATTGTGAAGGGGCCCAAATAAGCAACGACGCCCGATGAAATGAGCACGTCCCCAGTTACACTCTTGAAGCTGGCCTGCAGCATTTTGGCCGTTTCCGACCATCGAGTTCTCTCGCCACCCAAGCCAGAGATGAGCTCCTGGGCACGTTGCAACTTCTTGGTACAGGCCTCGTGTTCCGCCAACAAAATGCTAAGGGAAAGAGGAAATACGATTTTAATTTCAACTTCTAAAAATTAAAACTTTAGTTAAACGTAAAGGTAATTAAAGGAAACCTCAACTCACCCATATTGCCGCAGCTGTTCGTCGAGTATTTTTTGGATTGCGGCCAGATTGGCCTCTACCCTGGCCAACTGGGCCAGTTTTTCGTTCAGCGTCTTCATGGCCGCATTGTATGTGGCCTCGGCCTCGGCCAAAGCAATCTTCTTGGGTGCCACCACCTTGGCCACCACATCGTATTTGGTTAGAGCTATGACCCACCTGCACAGGCCCTCGCAGGCCGTGGAGGCGGTCTTAATCTTATCCGGATCAAACGCTTCATTGTTGAGAATTCGCTGTCCCAACTTCTTCATCACCTCCGGCGGAATATTATCCTTGTCGAAGTTAAGCAGGCTATCCAGGAACTTCATGTCGCTAAGCACACGCTTCGACGGTCCCCAGTAATCCTCAACGGTTCCCACGCCACTGGGATTAGGTACCTTATCGGGCTTAACATCTTTAAGGATGCACACCGCCTCCATGACTATTCTCACACCGATGGGTGGACTCTTCATGGTCTTGACCACGGCTATATCCGCCGTGGTTAGGGTGTTCAAAGCAGCCAAAGCTGACTCCAAAATCGGTAGAGCCTCGCCCAGCTTAGCATCGCACTCGTCCTTGATCTCTTGGGCCACGGCCGCCTGCTCCTTGGCCGCCATCTCATCCAGCTTGACAATCTCTCGCTGTTCCTCGGCCAATTTGCTATCCGCCGTCACCTTGGCCACTTGCTCAGCCACTATCTCGGATGCCTCTTTTAGCTTCGGTTCCAAGGCAATCAGTTGCTCCTGCATCACGGCCACTTGCTGGGCAGCAATATCCAGCTGGGAGATGCCAGTCAAATATCGATTTCGATTGTTTGTAATGTTGCTGAGGGGAGTTTATATGTGTAAATTAAAATCTTCATTGATTAAACAATTCAAATTACTTTCTCTTTTGGCTAAGTAAAGCCTTAAAGGTCTGAATCAATTCCAAATACGATGTGGGCGTCACATAATTGTATCGATGTAACCTCGAGAAGAAGCTCGCGGACAGAGCCTGGGTCGATGTGTGGAATTCCATGCACATGTCAATAGCTGTGCGACGCTCCAGAGCAGTGAGATCCTCGCTGGCCAAGAATCTTGTGGATACGGCGAGCAGGGCATCCTCCGGCCAAGGCTGGAACCAATCGATTGTGCAGCAATTGACTATAGAAGGGAATTTACGGATGCGATTCCGCAGAGCATCACCAATGGGTGACATGGCAAGGACAATGTGCAGTTGATCTTTGCAGGTCTATTAAAGAGAGAGTATTATACATTAATAAATTAAATAAAATATATAAGATATTTGTATATTGCAATAATTGTGTAGTGTTCCTCTAAGGTAACCCCACCGTAACAAAGAAGTTAAAAAGAGCCACTGGGCTGCCATCGGTTTGCACGGCTTTGTCTCGCTGCTTGTCAATCTGTGCCATCTTTTCCACCACTTCGATCTTCTCCTCGTTGGTAAAGAGATTCGGCACCTCACCAGAGTTGAGCAGATTATTAATATCCTCCAGGAAGGACTCGTCTTTAATCTGTAAGAGTCTAAAAAAGTTAGCGAAACGAAGGAAATACTGTCCAGGACACAGTCCAATTGCCAATTTGCGGTTCCCCCCACCTGTACGTCCGTAAAGAGGAACACGCCATGCATCTCGGATGCCCCAATTTTGCGTAGGATCGCCTTGATGTCCTCGTGATACTCGTACGGCCCATACAATCGTGTGATTTCCACCTGGAACAGCTCATAGTCGCAAATATGCGAAGCCAATCGAGTCAAGCTCTGGCGTCCGGAGCCTCCGACCCCGATGAGCAGAGCATGACTCCTCGGCTGCTTAATGATGCGACATATGCGCGACAAATGCTCGATGGCGAAACGGAAAAGCACTAGATTCATGGGCTTCTTCGACATGTTGTTGTATTCCACCAGATATGCCTCCACCACCCGGCGCAACTCCTCCAGATCCTGCACCTCCACATAGTTCTTGGTGTCCGCCTTCGGATTGGTAAAGTCACAGTAGATCAGTCGGCGGAAATCGGATTCCTGCAACGCTTTATCCTTCTCCACAAAGGCCGAAAACAGTCGATTGGGTTCGGTATTGAAGGAGTTCTTCACTGTGCTGCATATGTTCTCAAAGAGCCAGGTACGATCCGCATCCTCAACCAGACGATCTCCATATACTCGCAACACCTCATGCACCCACAGGCGTCGCATCGAGTTTACATCCTCGGTGGCCTCCGGTACGGACAACAGGACACCCTGGATCACCCTCGAAAAGTCACGCAGATTGAATAAATAGTGGGATTTGGCCGGGGTGGGGAGCAGATTCAGTTTGGCGTCATTGTAAATGGTCAATGTGGCGCCTACGATCTCTTCAATGCAAGGATCAAACTCCTTGGAAAAGCCCCTGTGTTGTTTTATTGAGTCGAGGTAAATATAACATAAAAATATATACTTTTAGGAGGGATATCTTCGATAACCGAAGCTTGAAGTCTTACAGAATTGAAGTTAAGTTAAAAATGGTATAGATTTGATAGGAAAAGATCGATATGATCTTATATATCTATTGTAAATATATCGCAAAGTTTTGATATTAAAACAATATCCGAAAAATATAAATTAAATCGAAAATATGGTTTTATCTTCTACGGCCTAACTGCAAACATATTCTAATCTATAAAATTAAATATGTAAATTTTACATTTATAAAATTCTGCAAGACTATAGAAAGTAAAGATATCTTGGCCATACCTAGTGTCCAGATGCCACAAAACAATTTTGCTAAATATTGTGTTCATAATATCGTTGTTAAAATCGTCAATGGCGACCACATTGAAGAACCGCTGGAAGCGAGGAGTCACCGTATTTCCTGTAGACGGCGGTCCCATGGCCACGATCATCTGCAAGTCAATTAACTTCATTGGGACTATGTTTTTCCGATCATACCACATCATGTGATCGAGCATCATGCGCAGAAGTTCGATGGGCGGCTGGGCACCGTAGTTCTCCTTCAGCGGCATAGAGACATCATCCACGAAGATCACAAAACTACTGTTGAGCGGTGGCCCAAAGACACCTTTGCGACGCTTATCCAGCTTGGACATAATGATGTCCTGCGTCTGATTGGCCGATGTTTGAGCAGAGAAACTGATCAGGAGCGGCTTAAAGATCGTCAGATCCATCTTCTTCAGCATGTAATCGATGATGTAGACACTTTTGCCGGTGCCAGTGGGTCCAACCAACATTAGCGGCTTGCCATGCCGCACTAGAAGATCCAAAACGGCTGCGATTCGAACGCTTTCATTGGTCTGTATGATGATCTGATTCACGGGAATATCTCGGGGAATCGGCGGTGCGGAATTAACATCATCCTGCCAAGGCTTCCACTTTCCCTTGCCCTCCTTAATGTACCTATAATCGAACACTGATCCCTGCTTCGGTATCGGGAATATAAATGGCTTGGCCAAGGCTTCCACATAAAGATCTTCCGTAACGCCATAGGTATCGTAGAGATTTTGCGGAAAGGTCTTCTCCATTAGCGCTCTAAAAACCACGTTAAATTTATCCCTGCTGTCGGCATCAAGGGCGCCGCCGATTGACCAAATGCAAGAGAACAGGAAAATACCCTCCGTTTGGGCCCTAAAATCCAAATCGGATATATTGGCCACGTACTTTTCGTCTTTGAAGTCGTCAATGAAACACTCGAAGAAGTTCATCAAGCTGACCATGAGATTGGCGTCCGATGTGGGTGCAATTTCCTTCAGACACTTGCGCACAATATACAATAGAATGGGGCAAAAACGTGAGATCAGAGTCGATATCAGTTGCTTGCTGACCGTATGGAAGGCTGCGGGTAGCGTGTTCTTCCACGAGGTCACCAGCGGTTCCCAACCAAGAGAACTCGGCTCCAGATAGATCATGCCGCACCTAGAGACAGTGGCTGGCGAGGCCACTTCCAGATCCATGGGCTCGAAAACCAAATTAGTGGTATTCGACAACTGAATGATCTCACCGGACATAAGGCACAGCTTCTTGTTGTCATCCAGCACAGTGTTCATATTCTCAATCCAAATGGCATCCACGGGGCCATCGAATATTAGCCACTTTCGATCTGGTGTATCGGAGACAGCAAAAATACGATAGTTCACCGCCAGGATACCATCGCTCCATTCATGGGACACTGCATCGAATTGGCCATACAGCTGGCCCATGGTAATGGCCTTGGGATTGATGATTGTATAAATAGCTTTGTTTTCAGATCCATCCTGTAAAAATGATTGTGTTAAGATAGGAAATAATATAGCTAAATTGATCATCAACCCACCGTCTTCTCCATGCATTCAAGAGTATCTGCTAGGATGCGATAGGTAGTTGATTTACCCCCAAAGGGATAACCCACCAACATAAGTCCGTGACGCACCACAATCATCTCATAAAGCTGTAGAGAAAATTATTTATATGAATAAAGTTAGAAGACGAGCAAAGAGATTCATATTCCACCAACCTGTTGCACTTTCTCCAGGACAAAAGGAGTGCACTGTTTATTCTGTTTGTCACATGCCATCTGTGTGCACTTATTGAAGAGCACATAATCAGCCTCCGGCAGAACAGTGCCAGGGAACAAATCGGAGGTGATGCCCTGGAACAGGGGAATGTCCTGGTTGAGGAACTTGGGCAAATTAACATCCTTAATGGAGCGCAAGACCAATATATCCTCATTTTCATCCCGATAACGAAGCTTCAAAGCACCCGCCGCCTTCAGCACAGATTTCACAGCTCTCATACCATAATCATAGTGACACTGTGTGCTCAACTGCTCCGAACACAGACGATATGTGGCCACGATCTTGACGGACAACGGCTTGGCGGTTAAGAAACCATACGAGTACAATTCAATCTCGGAAATTAGGGCATAATCTGGCACCATCATGGCCACTGAACGGAAGAGTGCCTGATCAAGTGAAAAATGTTAATTGAACATTTATAATTTGTTATATTTTTTAAAATTCTTACCTTCAAATTATCAGGCAACTCTGAACGTCCCGCGTAGCCAGGATTCATGGTGATGAACACCGCACAAGTGGGATCCAATGTAAGGGTAGTGCCCTCAAAGATTAAAGTGGGACTGCCCGAGTTGATGCCCCGCTGAATGGTCAGAATCTGCTGTGCCACCACAGATAGCACCTCCAGATCAATGCGGTTGAACTCGTCGAAGCAAGACCAGGCACCGCATGAGGCCAATCCCTTAAAGAACTTACCCAGAGCCAGGTAGTCCAGGCCATCTGAGCAATTGAATACCACGCACTGCTTAGCCACAGCCTTTGCCAGATCCTTGGTGGTCTCAGTCTTGCCAGTTCCGGCCGGACCCTCGGGTGCACCGCCCAAATGCAAGTTCAGGGCAGCGAACAATGTGCGATAACAGCGATCCGTCAACGGGGTGACCACCAATCGAGGTGTGTTGCCCAAATACTCGTAGCCATACGGCAGCGAACAGTTTATCATTCGCGTGTCCAGGTTATTATCCTCCCAGTAATAACGCAGCTGGCACAACCACTGGAAGTCCTGCAGATCCTCCACTCCATTTTGTACAATCTCAGCGAGCACATCACGGGCATGGACATCCAGCACCACCAAAGCGCCCAAAGTGATACGATTCTGAGTGTTTAAATCGCCACGCACCAAATCTACAATCTTGTTGATCTGTGCGATGCATTTCTGCAAGTATTTGGCCAAGTTCTCTTTGGGATCGTTGCTCTCGAAGCACTCGGTGATCTCCAAAGTCCAGTATGTGAGCGAAATGGACTGAACCGTCTGACCCGGCCATGTCAGCACCCAAACATGTCGCACCATCTTCAGGTAGCTGTAGAAGGCCTCCGCTATCTTGTGGTGTAAACTCTTCTTCATGCTGATCTCCAACTCCAGCAACCACTTCTCCACTTGTCCACGGGCCTTTGACGTTGAGATCGAGTCCACTAAGGCCACTTCCTCGCGCTCCGAGGAACGCATTGCAATCACATCCAGTTCCTCTGTGAAATTTAAAGTGGAGATGCCCTCGAAGCACTTCTTCAAATGCGGTTGGACACGTGTCGGATCCTTGGTCTCGGACAGAATCTCCAGTAATTCGTCGTTCGAGAGGAAGAAGAAACGTGGGAAGTATAGACGCTTCTTCTCCAGATAGGCATTGAGACCCTTCTGAATAATCTCCAACAGGGTGTAGGCCTTCTTCAGTTTGTCGTTCATTTTGTCAATTTGGACCACAACCATTACTTTCGGATCGGAGGCCACCTGTTTCATTAGTTCCTTCCAGATCTGTAATAAAGAAGAATAATATGTAAGAAAATATTTAGAACTATATAAAGGTAGGGTTCTATATTTGTCATTGTACTAGTATTTAATTCTTAAAGAAACTTCAGCAATATTTACCTTATCCACGGCACTGAAGCGACGCCCCTCCTCTGGCATCTGCTGCTGAATATCCGGGCTGCTGAAGATGGGCTCCAAATACATCCAGGTGGCCTGCACGCGCAACCACTCATCCAGGATCTCCTGCAGCAGCATAAGCTTGGCCTCCCACTTGCTGTAAAAGGACAACAAAGGTTAGCTCATGTGTGGACACAGTGTCTGCCAGTGACATTGAAGGCCTAACAAAAGGTGAAGAAAAACAACTAGCAGGGCTAAGGTAAATTCTTGGCGCCACCATAAACTTAAACATAATTTAATTGATTTCAAAAGCTTAGTGAGGGAAGGTTTTCTAATAAATATTTTCCTAAATTTGATGGGATAATTAAATGTATAAAGGAGACATGTAAAGTGTGTGAAGCAGAAAGAATCGCTGTACTTACAGAATCTCTGCCTCGAAAGGCTTGATGTAGGGTGAGCTCTTCATCGTCTGCGTCTTGATGATTTGGTCATCCAACAATATTTGGATGTCATCCACGGCAGCCAACTTGTATGTACCAGAATCCCTGCGGGAGACATTTCAATTATACCCTCATCCTACACCACATATACCGGCTTTAATACCCACCTGTATGGCGAAACGGAGAACTCAACGCCCTCCCATTCGTTGACCATCTTAGCCATGGCTCTTTCCAGATTGTTCTCTTTGGTGGCACTCTCTGAAATAGCCTCAAACTTGGGCACATACTCATCCAACTGATACTCGATTATCTTCTCCAGCGTCAGCTCTGGCGACACCTTGATGGGGAAGCCAATAATTTCGGACACCAACTCCCAATGACGAGCCTTCATGCCCGGATTGCCCAGCGTATTGATGATCGGCATGTGCTCGCGGAAGGCTTCTATCTGGGCCTTGACATCTTGGATCAGCTGCATTGTGGTCGGATGATCACCCATCTGTTTGTCCAGTTTCTGGATAACGCGATAGAAGTTTGCCACATCGCCGTCGATCTCATCGGGGAAAAAGGATCCAACTTGCGAGTGCATCCACAGGTCGTACTTGTCCATGAAATCCTGTCCAGCATCGAAGAGGGTTTTGTAAGGCTTCAACTGATCGTGGGCCTTCTTTCGCATGGGATATTGCGAGAGATCCCAGCCATAGGAGGTCTCTTCCTCGTTAATTTGATCAATGGTCTCCATAGCCTGTACCAATCGTTGATCTAACACGCCGGCACGTTTTTTATACCGCGCCAATTGCTTGATGTCGCCCCAGGTGTCGTAGGTCTGCACCTGTTCGTAGTAAGTCTGGAGTTCTCGGCGGAAGAGCTCGATTCGCTTCTTCAGCAGCTCCTGGTACTCAATCACCTTCTCCGCTATAATCGCGCGGTGCTGCTCAAAGATCGAGGGAAGCTTCAGGTACCACTGGAAGGAGTTGCTATTGTTCTTGATCTCCAGCGGTGAGTACAGAGTGTGATCCATCAGCCACAAGATTTCACCCATATTCACCTTGAGTCGGGCCTCCATCTCAGGCACAAGGTTCTCCTCTGCATGCACTACATAGGCCTTCAGTTCCATCAGTTCAGCCGTATCCTTGGGCACAGTCAAGGCTTTCTTGGCAATGGCATCGTACTCTTTACCCAATCGAGAGATTCTCGCCTGCTGATCGGCCACCATTCTGGCCAGTAGATCCAGTTGCAACTGTCGGGCCAAAGTTTCTAAATGAGTTATGAACTTCTCGCGGTGAAACTCATAGAAACCCATCCGGATCACAGCCCAAACTTCTTTGCCAATGCGATCCTCTTTATCCCTGTACTCATACACCATTTCCGAATACTGTTCGAAGGTAGCATCGCTCTCCATAAAATTGGCCACCCGTTCGGCATCAATGCCGTTTATCAAATCGATGAAAGGATCAAAGTCCTGCAGTCTCAACTCCGGTCCGATGCGCTGATCCTCAAGCATGGCGCAAATCCGGTTCTTTGTCTCCTGGACAATGCTATCCGGCACCGTGGGTGTGAGGAAGAGCTTCTTTGACACGATCAGATCTGTGTAGAGCTTGCTCTCGATGCGCGGCAATTGTTGGATGCTTATTATAATCATGTCGATGACGCGAAGCAGTTCGGATTGAACCTTGGAGAAGCTGGGAATAAACTGAATAGTATCCTCATCGGCCAGCATCACAGAAATTTCGAATCCAGGATTCGAGTGCTGTGGAATTTATGAATTATATTTAATTTTTATCGAAGTAAAAAAAAAATTTAAGCTTACCCCGTAATCGCAAATAAAATCGGCATAGGCCTTCAGACTTCTAATGCATATATCCTCCAGCTGCTGCGTCATCAAGGCAGCCACGCAGTTAAAGAAGCGCTTCACCAGCGTAAACCGACGGATGTCCGGCAACTGACCACGCTTGCTCGCCTTCAGCAATGAGGAATGTATCTCCCCATACCAGCTCTCCTCCAGCATGCTCTTGCCTTGGTCAATGTGGGATCCACACAAGTACTATAAAGGAAAATATAGATTAAGGAGATATTAATATACCAAAAAGCGCAGGGATAGGGAAAATTAGTAGGATTAAAGATAATATAAATTCTTACCACAAATCCAAACAATGTAAAGGGAGTCTGGGTTTTGGAAATCTCTTTCGTATCGATAAAGAACTTATCATTATACTTCATGCTCCACAGCTCCAAGATGCCGGCCACACTTCGATGTATGCAGAAGAGCGTTTTCATCAGGACGTTGCGATTCTCATCATAGCTGTTGGGTGGAGAAAGAATGAAATGGAAGGGAATGAGTGGAGATGCCGAGATGCTTTTTATGCAAATTATCTCAAGAAGAGAGAGAGAGCAAGAGACTAAGACTAAGGGAAACTTTTCACTCCAGCTATTCCGTCACAGCCCATTAAGCAGTGCAGGGAACCGCAACCGCCCGAACCACAGGAGCCGCATACCCACAGAAGAGCCCACCCACCAAAGCCATTGAAGGCCTCTCCTTAATGATGCCAAATGCTTGAAGGCAATAAATTAGCAAACCTCACGCGGATGTGGATGTGCATGTGGATATTGATAGGCCCATCGACCCAGTTTGTACCCAAAAAAAAACAAAAAAGGAATTGTTAGAAACCCCTGAAATACGTGACAAGGAGAGGAAAATTCGGAAAGAAATTAAATAATAATATATGTTTCCAAAAACACAAGGTAATATTAAATATATAGTATTATTATATCTATTTACTCTTACTGTTATATATATCGATCGAACGAAAACAAATTATAACTTATATTGTTTATTTTATAATTAAGGATTTAATTTTATTAAAATCGAACATAGGAACGATCGTTAAATGTAGAGGAAAGTGCACACCTCTCTCTCTCTCTCTCTCTCTCTCGCTTTCTCCCTATCTCTTTCAGTATGTCTAAAGGCACCTCATACGCTCTACCTCTCTCTACCTATCTCTAGAGACATCTCTATTTCTCTCGCTCTCACTTTCTCTGTTCTCTTTGCTCGGTGACTATAAATAGAGGCACTTAGGGCCCGCGCGCCTCAGTCATCCCGGGGAGGCCGCGGAGGTAACACCTAAAGTGATAGTGATATTTAGTGATAGTGATTACCCTTCCTTGCACAGAAAGTGAGATTAATGCATATGTGGCTTAATTATGATCAATTTTATAATCGCAAACATGATCCTATGCCTATACACACTTTGTCTTTTCGAAATGAGCTACCTTTCTTATTTAAGCTATAACTTATTCTTAAAAGAAACAGTCTTACTTTTCCCACGCTTAGGCTTTACAAAAGATTGAAGACTTAATCTCCCAAGTCCTTGTTGGTTATTGCGTCTGTAATTCCATTTTGAGGAATACAATAGACACAGTGTCAGCACTGATAACAATCCGATGATAAAAGCCTCAACTTCCCGTCCCCCCCTCAGAGTGCCACAACAAACAAGTTCAATTCATTTTTAAGCATATCCTTTTGGCAATTTATGTCGTGCAGATTTTCGGTGCACCCCCTCCCGTCTCCAGCTTACTGTTGCTCATCAAATGTCAAGCCAATACACAGGAGGACTTAACTTTCTGGCGCACTTCCGCCTCCTGCCTCAGCAGCCTTTTCCACTTTTCCATTTCCGTCGCTGGCATTGTAGTTGAAAAAGTGCGGTTAAAAAGTTTTTGGCACGCCGCAAAGCGATTTCTCGCGTTCTCCCCCATTGCAAGCAGCTTTTAATAATGTCGCACGACGACTTTCGTTATTTTCCCATCCCTATTTTCATTTTCATTTTCCTCAAGCTGCTTTTCCCTTGGCCTTGCGAGCCGGGAAACTTAGTCAGCGAGCAGAGCTCAAGTTATTTTCATAAGATTTTGCTCGCTCCGCCAACGCAAAGGGCAATTCATTTCATAAAAATCGGATAGGGTTTCTTAATCCACAATAAAGTCGGCATCCGTTCGCGTGAATTTGCACATACTCCCACTCGTGTGTAAGGTGGGTGTACTCGAGTACTTGGTAGGGCGTAATTGCATGTCAATTGCACGCTTTTTGCCAAATGAGGAGCCGCAGCAGCAGCAGCAGGATGCGGGAGGGAGCCCGGGTGAAGTTACAACACTCGCATTCAATTATGGCAACTTTCCTGTCCTCCTCCCCCACTTTGCCTCTTTACAATGCCCGCCGTTCGGCAAGCGGGTATAATTTATTATAATTAAAAAATTTGAATTTCCCCATATATGCGGGAAATGCGCGCTCAAAGTTTAATTTGGGTAACCCTTTGTGTGCAATTTTGGTTAAGTTTTGAAGAACGGAAAGTGTTTGGATACTAGGAAAATGATTTGTAAAATTTTTATACTCTATTAATGCAATTTTTATAAGGGAAAACTATTATTTTAAGCCTGGAAAATACACATATCCATTGGGATAGATTTTTTGGGAAGCATTAGCTCTGTTTCTTGATGACTTATTGTTCTATTTTAAAATTTTAAGCTACTCACCGATATCGCCAGAAGTTAGTCATGGCCTTGACCTCTCTCCGCTCGGCGGTATCGAATTTGCCACCAGTTCCCTCCTTGGTCAATCGATCCAGGACAGTGTGACGCAGGACAAAATCCACCACAGCCTTTTTCATGGCAAACACATAATCCGACCGCACCTCGGCAATATTATCATTAAGAGCAGTTTGCCATTTGTAAAGTAATGGTGGTACAAGGTCTGTGATTCTGCAACAATATACAAAATTATAATTGTTATTTAAATAATATATATTATATATATTAACTTCATGAGCAAAATGCCCACAGAAATAACAGAATTTAGATTTAAAATCCATCAAAAGTAGGCAACGAAATATTAGAGGTCAAGTTCATTATTTTTTTGGCACTCGTTTGGACAGTTTTAAATTAATTCGAAATTTTTGGAGCACCCAAGATTGATATCACGTACATACCTCTTAAGGATCTTCTTGCTCAACGGAGAAACGTGAATGGTGTCGATGCCGTGCTTTATGTAGTAGTAATAGCGCAAAATTTCACGCTCTTCCTGATCCGGAAAGGGTATGGCACCCTGAGCGGCCAACTCTGGATCCTGGTCATCGTCCATGTGCAGTATCAACTCGACCAGCTTGCGCCGGAAATGCTCTCGTTCCAGGCGCATCGTCATGTAGTTGGTCTTGGAGACCGCGCTGTCACGTTTCTGTTTCCGTTTCGCGGCCGGCAGGTTCTTGGGACAGAGGATGCTGTTGGGCAGGTCGGATTGCATTTTCCCGTCCAGCAGGGAGCTGGCGCACTCCGGCATGTTCAGCTCGTACCACAGGCGGCGCGACTTGTATCCGGGATTGGCCTTGGACTGCAGGATGCTCTGCAGCACATCGGGTTTGGGTCTGGTGTAAAGCATCTTGCTCTTGTCGCACGGGCGGTGGGCGCCGCATATTGACGTGAAGCTGGGGATGCGAATCTCATTGTTCGGATTGTGACTGCCCTGCATGGTGGAACCTGTTGAAATTTAAATGAAGTTCAAGAATGTTTTGAAATGTTGAAAGTAAATGAAGCTCAGTTCTGATGTAAATGTAAAAGAATAAACTGATATACTGTAACGGATACTGAGGGTAAAGATTTTCTGTCTTCCGAAATTATTTTAATTTAACTTTCAATAATACAAAAAAAAAAAATAATTCAAATTAATATTCAAAATAAACGGTTACGGTTGTGGTCTCTACTAAACAGTAACTATCGAACTATCGATGGCTATAAAAAAACGATAACACCAAACAGCTGTTCGCCACACGAGTCTGTCCCGGCTTTTTTGCCATCTCTAATTGAAATTGTGCAACCCGGAAAATTGTCCAAATTTTATTTGTCGCCTTCCAAAAACAAAACAGTGTGAAAACCGTTTAATATTACTCACCGGTTTAGTCGTTTTCTCGGCGAGGCACGACACAACAATCGGTTTATATATTTAATACGCGCCGCAACGCGTTTAATTGTACCGACTTGATCCACACATACGAAGGAGTCGAAAACAAATGAAAATCACACACACGTTTTCCGGTTGTTTAGAATGAATTGATTTTCGTGGCCAGACAGACACATAACAACAGCGTCCGGAAAAACAAACACCGTAACGTTGCCCTTGGTAGCAGGCAAGGAGCAACAAGTCCACAAACAAACATACATCCTCCAAATTTGTCCGGATTCGGTTTAGTTTTGCTTTTTAGTCCAATTTTCAAATTGTAACCTTCGTTCGGTTTGGAAATTTAACAAAAAATGTCGCTACAAAGATTCTGCATGCGTGCAATGCACACTAGCCGGCAGTTATATGCAGGAGCCACCAGCGGATCGGGTCTGGAGAAGAGCGCACTAGCGGCATTGCGCAAGAAGACCGGCTACACTTTCTCCCATTGCAAGAAGGCCCTCGAATTGAACGACAACAATATCAGCATGGTGAGTGGCAAGAAATACTTTTCCATTACCTCAACTACAAACCCAACTATATCCCTTGCAGGCTGAGAAATGGCTCCATCAGCAGGCCCAAGCCCTTGGCTGGAGCAAGGCCACTAAGGTGGCGGATCGGGCAACAGCCCAGGGTCTAATTGGTGTCCTCGTTCGCGGCAATCGTGGAGCTATGGTGGAGATTAACTGTGAGACGGATTTCGTGGCCAGAAACGACACCTTCAAGCGGTTTGTGGACCATGTTGCCCGCGTTTGCTTGTACTACACTGATTTGACAGAGTTCGATGGGGATCTGTGGAAGGTAAGGAGGATAAATGTGTGAGATGAAACACGAAATAACATATCTCCATCCAGCTTGGCTTCGATTCGGATGCCCTGAAGAATCTGCCCACGGAAGAGGGCCGCACTTTGGGCGACCACCAGGCCCTGCTGATTGGAGCTCTTGGCGAGAATGCTGCCATTCGCCGGGCACTGTGTTTCAGAGTCAACAACGATTTGAAACTTGTGGGCTATGCTCATCCGGCACCCACCAATGTTGGCTCCACTGAGGACACCACCCAGGTGGGCAAGTACGGAGCGATTGTGGCTTATCGGACCGAACACAGGCTGTTGAACTATGAGTTCCACAAGAGCATCTGCCAGCAGATTGTAGGCTTGAAGCCACTGAAAATCGGCGAGTATGACAAGGACCAGCCAGCGGAGAACAAGGATGAAGAGACGTGCCTGATCCATCAGGAGTATCTGCTGGATGCGGACAAGACAGTTGGTGAAGTTTTGCAGGAATACTCGACCGAGGTCATTGACTACCATCGCTTTGAAATTGGCGAGAGGACGGAACGGAACCTGCAAGAGATCATCCGCTCGCAGCATCAGAGTAGCAATTAACTATCCCCTAAGTGCAGACCGTAGCCCCCTAAATTGTTATTCGGACCAGCCGAAGATTGTTAAGTCCAAGCTCTCTCCCGAGTTTTGGCCAAAAATTTGCATGTGAAATAAGTAAAACAACCACGACGACGATCGAGGCGGCTTGTTATTCGAATTACTCCATGAGTCATGAAAAATTGGGGTGACTGTTGCGCAAAAGGGAAATGCTGCCTACTACTCTCTGCGTGCGCCTGCGCGCAGAACGGGAAGCACGCTTGAGCAGCTCCCGCGGGAGTAAGAGAACGAGGGAATGGCCAACAGAATGAACTGTTTATGAACGTGTTTTGTTCTGCAGCTGGTAATTACCCGCACGTCATGCGATACCCCAAAAGAAAGACGGAAACAAAGATTCTTATGGGGGCAAAAGGTAAAACTGGTACCAAAAAAATACTACCTCTCTGCACATCTTCCAGTTCAATGAGCTCCCAGTCACGTGTATGGTACTTCTTTTTTTATGTCCCGGGTGCTCTTTTATATGACTTCACCTTGTGCTTTACATCCAATTTTAGGCTCAAGTTCAGCTCAATATATTTTTAAGAACCAATTACTAATCAAAGTAGGCCATCTCACAAAAATGTCTTAATTGTCAGTGTCATTGTCAAGTCATTCCTAAAATTACTACCTTGTACTTTCTGCGAACTTGCATTTCCCAAAAATGGATTACGTTGATATTGAATCCTTTCGCTCAAAGTACAGCGACTTAACTGTGACCGCCGTGCCAAGTAGCTCCAAGCGAAATGATGAACATCAGCAGCAAGCCATTGAGCAGGAGGGAAAGATAGCAGCCAAGTCGCAGGAGCCACGTGTAGAGATTACCAGAATCCCTGGAGGAGGAGCTTCTGCCACTGCACCCATTAATCAACTGATGGCTACGCGCCACAGGACCCAACAGAGCGCAGCTGCCTTGGTATACGCCAACGAGTACAAGGAGGTGCTGGCCAAACTGGAGTACACCAAGTACATGCAGTCTCAGCTCCAGCGGATGATCCTGACCAGTCAATCAAACTGTGGTGGAGGAGCTGGACTTAATGGCAGCTTGTTTGGGATATTGCCCACGTCTATCAGTAGGTCTTTTTGGTTACAAGTACCCATCTTCTTTTAACTTCCATATACAACACCTTCTTCAGCTGTGGATGAAAACACCAATATAGAGGACAAGTACACCGATTTACTGAATGTCCTGACCGAAATCCGACCCCATTTGCCGCCAACAATGATTGGAGTGCGACCCCGCAAGGATTGTCTGCTCCGGGACATCGGCAAAGCCAGGGTTTTGGTAAGAGAATGCCTTCTACTCCTGGAGAGCGATCAGCACCCTCAGATCGACGGAAACCAGTCCCAAGGTAGTTCCCCCAGTGAGTGACGTCACTCGGAGCTCTGACTTATCCATCTCTACATTGTTAACGACACTTCTCTGGGAGCAGCGGGAATGTGTGTGCCATAATAATAAAAAGCGAGAATAACAAAAGCAAGCGGGGAGTTCTAGGAACCCTGCACACATGAAAAGTTTGTATAACTATGACCACGATGGAGGTGGGATGGGTTAAAAACGGGGTACAACGATGGCTTTGGCAGTGCCTGCAGCGTTTTTGTCGGCATTTTGACACTAGTGACCAGCAGAGCGCGAAGCTTGGCCATCTTTAAAGAGATAATAAGATTCCGACAGAGGGACACCCTGGAAAATGAAAGTTTTTAATAAATTCAGTTGATTCTACCTCTAGGTCACATACCATCCACTTGTGGCACATACCTTCCACATTTCGTTACATATCATCCACAATACAAATTTGTAATGTAGTCCCCAATAAGCCAAATATTGTCCACTTACCAATTGGGTGTTTGATGGGCACTCAAACTTCCGGAATCTTGTCAAGTTTAAACTTTAATTAGCCAACAGTCGATGGTTTGAACCATTTTATCGCATTTTAAGTGTTTTCCCATGCACCATGCACGTTGCACGGCAACTGCCGTTTCACATAGCATCCACAAAACAGTCACATACTTTCCACAAGCGGCATTCCCGGCTAATGCTCCGCAATTACTCAACTTTTTGCTTAATTAGCCACTGTGCAAGCGCCAGGTAATTGTTAACCAGCAACAAACAATCGTTTTTCACTGTCCACCAGTCCAATATACCCCGAAAAAGCCAGGCCATGGTCAGAGTGGAACTTGAAAGGGTCACATTCACTGAAGCCACTGTACGTTTTTGTGTGTGTGTGTGTGTGCGCCGGCGATCGAGGCGCCGCGCTACAATTGAAGTTTTCAGTTTATAAAATTTCATTCGTAAGTCGACTTTTCACGCGTTAAGTTAACACCAACGGATCGTATTTGTACATCCCGAAACGCAGTACGTTGTGGCGGTTCACTTTTGGCCTTTTGGGCTTCCGCTCAGCGATAATTCGGGTTAATTTGTTTCGAAAGTGCTCAAGTGTTTTTCCTTTTCCGTTGCAGTCGATTTTTTCGCAACAAAACAAACGACTCGCGAAAAAAACAAAAACAAAAAACGCGTTATCACTTTTCTGGCGCTCTCTTTTGCCATAACGGTAAACAGCATTCATAGAGCCGAAGAAAATCGGGAAAAACGCATGCCAAAACGGTGACAGCAATAAAAACACAACAAATAAGTCGATCCGGGTGCGAAAAAGTTAATTAAATTGTTTAATTCGGAGGTGCAACTAGCAAGGAGCCGGCGGAGCAATAATTGCAGCTGCAATTACACGTCCATGTGTGTGTAGATCTGTGCAAATAGAGATAAAAATAAATTTGCATTGCAGCAGCCACAAATTGGACCACAAGATGCCGCCGTTTAATTTTATTAAGCAGGTGAGTGCAAACTAAAGAAATTTAATGTTTCTACACGTTTTATCGCGCGAAGTAGTTAATTTAGTTAATTAAGCGTTTATGCGGTAACTGCATTTGGAAATTTTCTTGCGCATAAATAATTTCCAGTGCAAACTTCGATTGACCAAGAAGTTTCTTAATCGATAGATAATCGGCGGGGGATTTAAGTGAATTAAATAATTTTCTAACTTTATGTGTACATGGAAAATGTGTAAATAATAACTGTGGATAATTAATTATGTGTGCAAACTTCCATTATGAGAGGCATAGATTATCAAAATAAAAAATTAAATCGAATGTTCAAAGTTAGTAACTAATCATACATATTTACTGGTCATATATACTTATTGATCGTAGTTAATTACTGGTCATAGATACTTAGTGTTCAAAGTTACTTACTGCTCATAGTTAATTACTGGTCATAGATATTTACTGACTATAGTTACTTAATGTCCATAGATACTTAGTGTTCAAAAAACAAAAACCAAGGGTCAGTATGTTATATTTTTGATCAATTTTACGGATGTATCACATATTTTTTACTAACTCAAATTCTCATTATCCCAAAATAAACAATGAGACGCTTCCAAAAAATCAAATTTTGTTTGCTCTCTTTTACTCTCTCTCAAAAATAATACTTTCCTCGCATTCACTATCTCTCAAAAAAGTGCCCTCCTCTGCGCTTCTCAACCAGTGTACTTAAGCACCGTAGCAAACACAATTATTTTTGTTCTTCTTCTTGAAACTATAAGTTTCTAATTAAATTTGAGTTTAAATCCAACCTTTGGCTCATATAAAATCTGTGTTAAATCAAAGTTTCCTATCACAATAACTACTAAATAAAATCCCGCAAGAACAGATGCCAACTCCGTGGCCTTGTTTCTTGTACTCCACCAAGCCTGCAGAGAGAGTGTAAGTAACAACTCATTTAACTCCTTTGGGGTTACATGATGATCTTGAAATTTAAGAGGCTGTTTATGTGGGAATATTTAAAGGGAAGTTTCCTTTAGACAAATCAAGAAATTAGAGATGAATTGTAAACAGATAACGATCTTTTGTATGGCAGCTATATGGTATAGAAGACCGATTTTCATAAAATTTTACACAAAATTCTAGATTAATTATATATCAAACTTGATGAAAATCTGTTTAAACCTGGAAAAGTTTTCAAAGTTAGTAACTGATCATACATACTTACTGGTCATAGATACTTACTGTACAGAGTTACTTAATGTTCATTGAAACTTACCGATTATAGTTAATTACTAGTCATAGTTAATATCTGATCATATTTCTATAAATCGTTTGATTTTTGCTATCTCAGATACATATATGTATGTATATATAGTCCACCAATTCGCCATGCTCCGACTTATATACTAGTAAAATTATATAAAAGAATAACTCCATAGTTTTATTAAAATAGCTTAAATTTGTTCCAAAACAAATCTCGAGCATATGTGCATATGATTCCCAATTGGTTCTAACATCCCCGGAACGAAGTGGCTGCTGCCGGCCAAGTCTCAGAAATGTGTTGTGTTACAAAAGTTGCAAGTCATTGTTTATTAGTGTTCAAAGTTGGTAACTGATCATACGTACTTACTTCTCACAGCGTCTTACTGGTTATAGATACTTACTGGTCATAGATACTTACTGTTCAGAGTTAATTACTGCCCATAAGTAATTACTGCTCATATTTAATTGCAGATCATAGTTATTTACTGATCATAGTTCCTTACTGGTCATAGATACTTATTGTTCAGAGTTACTTACGGCTCATAAGTACTTAACGCTCATAGTTAATTGCTGATCATAGTAATTATGATTCCCAATTGGTTCTAACATCCCCGGAACGAAGTGACTTCTGCCGGCCGAGTCTTAGGAATGTGTTGTGTTACAAAAGTTGCAAGTCATTGTTTATTAGTGTTCAAAGTTAGTAACTGATCATACGTACTTTCTTTTCATAGTTACTTACTTGTCATAGATACTTACTGGTCATAGATACTTACTGTTCGGAGCTAAATACTGCTCATAAGTACTTACTCCTCATAGTTAAGTGCTGATCAGAGTTATTTACAGATCATAGTTACTTACTGGTCATAGATGATGATCAGTAAAATCATAGTTAATTACTGACTAAAATTATAAAGGGTGTAATAATGATCTATTTTCTGGAAGAGAAATCAATATGCTCGCCCTTCCAGCTAACCAATCAATTAACTGAAATGCATATGACTAGCTTCTTATAAAAAAAGAACAATGACTATGACAAACAAATGAATCAGAGTACCCAAAAGATAGCAGTTGCCGTTCGACACAATCGAACCTTATGGTGGCTCCATCATCCATCCCAGCCAGCTCCAATTTACCATATCTGTGGAAGACAAGCGGCAGACAAGAGACGTGTCAAATTGGCCAACTCACAACACAACAGAGAAAATATAATACGGGAAATGGTAAACCAATTTGAGTCCGAAACTAATGAAATGCAAACCGAAAATGGATTCATCTAAATCGGAGCTCAGCTGGAGACTGGAAAGAGATTTTCGTAATGAAGGTAGAGCTTCTGGAGATGCCCTAAGATGGCTTCCGGTGATTAAAATTGTGTTAGAAACCAGACCAGCTGGGAGAACTGTGCGTAAACACGAACCCCGGGGAACTGAAAACAAAGGCAAACAAACCATAAAGGTGGGAACAATTTCTACGCAACTCTTGGACCAACCAAAACCCATCTTAGCCATAGCTTTCTTTATGCTTTTATGGCTTTTCCCCCACTAATTTTGTCGGATCTCTCAGACCAGGCCAAATGCAAATGGGTCAATGGACGACAGACATCGTTTCCAGAGGCTGGGCTGTGCGCCGAGGGAATATGATTATGGTCGAGCATTTTTTTAAGGGCCTGCCTAATGAATATACTTGGATTTTGTGGCTTTTCCTAGTCGCGCGATAATTAAGACGAATGACCCCCAGTTAGAAAGTTATTGCACCACATTTACAGGCTAGTCCGAGTTTTTCGGAGATTATCTCAGCTGAGCTGAACCCGAACCGAGGCTTTTTCTTGGCATTTGCATTTTCAGCTGCTCAGCTGTTCAGCTTTTGTTTTTTAGTATTTAACGTGGGGTTAATTACATGTTAAATAACAGTTAACCGACCGTTAGGCCTCGATTGTTTATGACTCCCAAAATGTTCAGCTTCCAGTGCAATTGTTGTCCAACATCATCACATCATCATGACTTCCTCCCCCTTCTTTCATTTTCAATAAAGAAATTATTTTGAACTCTTCGTGTTCACTTCACCCACACTTTGGCTTTGGTTTTCTGCTCTTTGGCGTGGGAAGCGCACAATACCAAATTGTTATTACGAGTAGTAGAAAAAAAACTACATAAAAATCGAGTTAAAACCACAGAAAATAAAACTGGAAAAAGCATCTGCGGTAGCCCACCTTTGGAAAATGTACAGCGAATCAATGTTAGCAAAGGAAAATCCAATTGCTTTTTCAATCCACAAATCGAACGCCTTTCGAAACCATTAAGATTTGTGGTCGCCTTTTGTAACTAATTAACCATTTGTTAATGCTAAATCAAAAGCGCTGTCAGCCAAAAACACCTGTTATAGTTATGGATAGTGTGTGTTTATTAGAGAAGAGATCGTGTTTTCTTCAGGTATATGTCTTATAAAAGGCTGGGAAATGAAGTCAGTTAAGACTGCGAATATCTATTGATCTTTTTTGCTGGAATTAATCAGTAAAAGGTGACAAAATTTAAGCATTTTGATAAATGTTTATCTATAAACTTTAAAATAGAACTATTAAAATCTAATAGAATATACAAACAACCTCCTGCTTTGTCTTTTACAATGTGATCTTCATTATCTAGAATTCAATTAAATGAGTAAACAAATTGAGGTAACTCTGCGTCATATCCACATTTATTGATTGGTTTTGTCATAACAAAAATGCATTGCAAAGCTCCTTCTGTGACCATTAAGACCCAACTAGGAGAAGATCAGCTCATTCCCATGACGAAGAACACCATTGAGTGGAGTCAGCTGGCTGACTCAGTCTGAATCTGGATCGGTTGGCAATTAATGTGGACTGCTTTCAGCCCGAAGATACAAGAAGAAGATGCTGAGGTTGCAGCATGTTTGCCATACTTTGGCCATCTTCAGCAGTGGCTAATGAAAAGTCTGGAAAAGAGCAAAGATCGGTGATCGGTGAGGGGAGAACCAGACACCAGCAGTTGTAAGATGGAAAATCGAAAGAGGCGTCCAAAGCGGTACATTTTCCAGCCCCATTTCCCGTTGGCTGTTTTGCGGAAAATGCCACAAGTCAATGGTTGCATTGTCTATATGTTTGTTTGTTTTGCTTTACGTAAATGTCGCGTGTTGTAGCCACAAAATGGTCCTAATGTGTCTGGGGGTTCGGGCACCGCAATTGTTTGCCAACTTTAACTTTTGGTTTTAAAAGGAAAAGTCAATTGCCCGGTCGTTTTTCTTTTCTGCGGCTTGACTTGACGTGTGTAATTATCATAAATCGTAAATTGCATTTTTCATCATGCTAAAAGTCGCACATTTTCAGTTGGGAAATGCTTTGCATTTCGCATCTACATTTACATTGGCAATTGCTTTCCTTTTTTATTTTCAAATTTTACTCTTTTTTATTGTAAGCTTTTCCTCCAGTTCACGCCTCAACCTCAACGGTTGATTGAACTTGTCAGAGTTTTGACTTGAGTTGGAGGGGGGGAAATAAAACATGGAAACATGGAAACATGGCCAACAATAAAGAGAGTCGGGTCCGATTGTTGGCTCTGTTTTTTTTTTGTTTTTGAAAGGCATCGCATTGTCTTGCCAAGATGCGGATACGTGGATACGCAGATGCCAAGATGCTCGGATAGACAGGCCCACGAGGTGTACACGGTTCTCTGGGCCAGGCCCATTAGTGTCTTTCACGCTTTGGAACACACTCACACTCACCGCGTACTGGAAAATCATTATAACTCATTACACAAAACATTTTGCGCCTTAATTGAGACGATCCCGGGAGCTGGATTGTTTAGCAAATTGCTGCCGAAATATAATTCGACCACTTTCCTTACTCACCCAGGAGGAATGGGAGCCTCCTCCAACTCCATTTCCATTTCCAAACTCCTAGAGCGACACCCAGTCGTGGCTGTTAATGATTATGGCAAACAGTCGGTCGCGTCTTTTCTTTCAGTCCTCAAACATAAATCATAAATCATAAAAGTGACGACTCAAGTCAGTCGAGCGAGTCAGCTCAGTTGACAAAGGCCGTAGGAAACCCGAGAGATGCAAATCGATGGAGTATATACAGCACCGATGTCTTCCTCCTCTCACTTGGTCGGTGGTTCCACTGTTTGTGCTTGATTGCCTCTGGAGAATGTCTCAGTGCAGCAAAGTGTGGACTGGAGTGGACTAGAGTGAGGTGGAGTGGCGGAGCAGAGCGAGTGGAAAAAAGATACCTCACTGGTCAAGTAGGATACTGAACACTCTGACGAATGGATTGAATCTCAATCTCGAGCTATTTGTTTGTTATTTTATGTCATACACAAATATGAAACCATTTCTGGAGATAAATTAGTAACCAGTTTTAGGCATCACTAATCAGAAATTAGAGTCCCAAGCCTATGGATCTTAGGAAATTAGGTTATTATTTTTAACACTTTTGTGATTATCCAAAATCAGTGATGATTGTTTTATTTTGGAGAGATTTATAAACATTAGGGCATCATTTTCATTCTGTAAAAGCTAAGGGAATGCATTCTCTAATTCAATTTTAAATGAAGAAGACAAGCAGTTAAAGTAAAAGAATTAGAAATCATATATAAATAGATAAGGTTTAGAAAACCCTATTACTACTATGCATTATCATATGATAAAGTAATTAAAAAAGAACCTTAAATGTCTCTTAATAATAAGCATTATTTATCTCCTACCAACTTGTTCAGAAATAGTTTCTATATCTTTCCTATATGTTCCTATATAGTTTTTCCTTGAGCACAGACTCCTCTATCCAGCAGAAAGAACCCATAAAGCCACTTGAAAGTCAAATGTTTACCCGCTGGGAGCTAATAGATAGAATTAGCAAAACACCCGGCAAGTCTAAGACTAAGACTAAGACCCTTCTTTGTTTGGCACTTACTTCCTCTTGGCCTTTTGCCCGCAGCCAGGTTCGTTCCGTTGGCTTAGACCGACTCCAGACTGAGGCCGAGAAACCGCAACAAAATGCGCTGCGCTTTCTGCTTTTCCCAGAGAGAGATAGAGATAGAGAGTGAGAGAGAGGGAGAGGGAGAGAGAGAGGAGCCGACAAACTAACTGATAATTTTCATTCACATCTGAGTCACAGTCGTCGGCGCTTCCCACTTGCTCTGGAGCTCGGAGTTCGTCGCAGCTCAGAGCTCGGATCTCTTGGCCTGGCCATAAACTTGGAGCGCCGCTTGGCAAGGCGACCAGTCTGCAGTTGGCTTTCTGGTGGCGAAGACGCGTTGTCGCTGGTAGCTCCATCTCCTGCTCGTATCTGATCCAGTTCAGTCCCGTGGAAAAGTCGTCCCGCGGCGTGTGTCGGAAAACCAAGTCCACAGACGAACCACTACCACCGAACACCGAACCGTTTCGAATCGAAGCCAGCCCAGGCTTTGGCTTCACTTTCATTTCGGTCTTATTTCGATGAAGCCTTTTGGGATATTACGCCCATTCTAAATTTGCAAATTATCTCAATGATCGTTTTGCATGGCACTGGAAAACTTGCCTCAATTGCAGCGGATTGTGTGTGTGCATAAGAGGGGAGAGTGTACTGAGTGATTCAGCAGTGACATTCGCTTTTCAAAACGCGCTGGAAGTAAAAATAAAAACTGGCAAGGATTTCACTTTGAGTGGCTCTCTTACCGGCATCAATTTGAAAATATCAAAAACTAGTTCAAGGCTGCCACCAGAGATCGATACAAACGCAGTTGCAGATTGAGCTTTCGATCTCAAGTCTCCTCAATGCCCGACATGGAGCTATCGCTGTCACCAAAAGAAACGGTAATTACAGGCTTTCCATTATGCATACAACCCCATGTCTCCAAAACTCTATTAGTCACCTTTGAATCTCTTTGAAGTCCTCGGTGTTGACAAGTTTATTTTTGGCCAGTTGTAGCAGCTGTTAATTACAAACTGACAATTATATTTGTTAATCCATTGACTTGTGTCTGATATGATGGGGGTTTCTTTGGAGTTGTTTCCTTGAGAAATGGTAATGGAAAAACTTGCTTCCTTATTTATTATCAAATATTAGTTTCTCCAGTTTTGAGCCTCCGGTTTCTTAATCATTATAACTCTCATACTCACTTGGATCTTTCTCCTATCTTCAGGCTAGACAAGTTTATTTATCCAGTTTTAAGCTTTTAATTATGAATTGACAATTATTTGTTTATACATTACAATATTTTTTGGTTTCTGATTATTATTGTAGAGTTTGATTAGATTTTTCTGTAAGAGTTAAATGGAAAATGTTAAACTAGAGAAAAGATCTTTCAAATACAATGTCTAATTGTTTTCTGTAAGAGTTAATAATAAGTTGATTGAATAATTTAACTAAAATTATAGTAGTTCAATTTTATTTTTATAAATTAAAAGAACACTTAAAAGGTGTATTTTTTATGTTAGACACAAAAATAATACAAATAAATTCAATTATTTTCCAGTTTCCAGTTAACTTTTCATGTCTTTCAATAGCTTTAACCATTTTAATTCGAAATGTAAGAGGTATCCATAAGATAACTGAACTTGATTGATATTTATAAACTCCCAAATCCACAAAGTGATTATAATGCTCATCTCATTGAAAGTTTTAAATGGAAATGGCTTCTGTTTCCCCTAATTTTTAAAATTGAAAACTTTCCTTTGCGGCGTTTTTTGAATTCACTTTTACTTTTCTTTTTTGTAATCAACTCAATGTTGCTCCAAATGTTTAAAATCGATGGCAAAACAATTAAAGCGTTAGGCTTCATCCATCAAACTAATAGCTCTACTCCAAAGAAATTCAAAATAAACAACAATAGCCGAAGCCAAGCTTCACTTAAGATAGATTTAAGTCTATATTTATTTTTGAGATTCTATTCAGAACTTTTCAATAAACAGCTTTCGCTGAGACATCAGCTTCTAATAATTGGTGTCTGTGAAAGTCTACTTTAAAGACAAAGCCTCGAAAGATACTTTGTGGTTAGCTGAGGAAATTTACCTGTGCCAGTTTTTGTTTTATTTTTTGTTATTTTCTTTTGTTAAACCAATTGACGACTGTGACAAATGTAGTTTGGCTGTCAACACAGCGACAATCAATCAACCAATCAATCATAAAGTGGATAGCTGGAAAACCTGGTTAACCCAACCCAAGCTTAACTGATTCAAGTTATTTCACCATTTGCAGGCGACAATTAAAATGTTTTCATACATCACATTTTATGCATTGCTTATTTATGAGCCGAATACAAAGAGATAAAAATGAGTCTGGCAATTATAATTGTAATTTCCATGAAAATGTCGTTCGAGGGAGTAACTAAAAGTCACTGCCAAGCGGAGCGTGAACTTGTTTTTGGTCACTGAGCACGTCAGGGGGGGGGGGGTCTGTGTAATCACAGGCTCCCAAATGAAATGCCAGAGAGTCAGAGCCTTAATTAGCCGGTCGGCAGCCTAATGACCCCAAACCGTTAGCCAAGATAGTGAAGAAGATGCATATGTAAGTAAGTAAGCAAGCATTTGGATAGTGCAGCCACCATCCAGCAGCCACTTTCCACCTTGCTCCGTGTTCCATAAATAAATAAAAACTCAATGTGTTCGACAGCAAAGAAAAACAAAAAACTGGCTGTGGTTACAGCCACTAGATGTGGTTCACTCACGCCCGCCTCCTCGAAGCTTCAGTTTTCACTATCACTGGGATGCAGAGCACTTTTCCGGACTGGTTTCGGAAAATTGAATTTTTCTTTTCTTTCTTTCTGGCTCATACTGGGAGAGGAGGCCTTTGTGGGATCTTTGAAAACTGTCTCATGTCAGCAACAATTGACTTTGAGGCCATTTGAAAGGTGTTTAATGTCGTGGTAAATGCTGTTTGAAGCGCCAGCAAACGGGCATTGTCACCTTGCAGTGAAAACACGAGTACAGAATGGTAATTGCAGATGAAATTTCATTTAATAAATAAAAACAAAACCTGATTTATTCGATTGGTTCCAGTTGCAATACGTGCTTTCGCAGTGAACGCTTAAATCTGAAGGCGGGAAATTATAGTGGTGCTGGTTTTCAGTTGGTTTGAAGACTTAAAACCTAGAAATTAAAGAAACTCTGTGTAACCTTCATTAACACTCACATCTTAACTCATTTCAGGAGGTCCGTCCCAACACCATTCCGGATTTAAAAGTAGACGCTACATTCCGAAAAGTTGCAAAAAATTCTATAACATTTGCGCTATGGAAAATCGATGAGGATCGTCTGGAGGCTGTGAACCGAACGCAGTATGGAACCTTCTATGATAATTGCGCCTACATCGTTTATGCAGCTAGCTTGGCGGGTCATTATGCCAACCACGAGACCATCGTACGTAACTTCATTTACTTAATTAACTAAACACCTGATAAATAATTCTCCTCCTACTTATATAGACACGCGAACAGAAGCCGAATGTTACGCTGGAGCGATATATCCACTACTGGTTAGGCGGAAATGTCAGCGAACAGAATCGCTCAAATGTGGTGCACAAAATCCAAGAGCTGGACTCTTATCTTGGAAATGTGGCCTCCATTTATCGGGAGACACAGAGTCATGAGAGTGCCAGATTTCTGTCCTACTTCAAAAAGGGTTACGAGTGAGTTTTTGATTTAATTTTCCAAACTAAATAATACCCTTTTTACTTTCCTTTATAGCATACGCTCAGGATCTCTGATAACCGCTCCTTTGCGGCCACGTCTCTATCAGTTGCATTCCCGCAAATGGCTGCGATCCATTGAGCATGCCACCATTGATTGGTCGCACTTTAACTCTGATTACATAATGGTACTGCAAACGGATAGCCTGATCTTCGTATGGATCGGTCGCTCCAGTTCGGGAATCGAACGAAGAAGTGCCCTTGCATGGGTCCAAAAGCATTCGAATGGATCTCCCATCACCGTAGTGGACGATGGCTACGAACAGGCCATGTCCCCGGAGAATAAAGATTTGTGGAACTCTCTGTTGCCGCTGAAGAAGCGAATGGTGTGCCAGGCCAGCCAGTTGGTCAGCGAATACACCGACTACAATAGCAACAAATTCCGAATCTACAAGTGTAATCAGCGCGGACGACTTCATTTGGATCAACTGGACGTTGGCATGCCGGCCAAGGATGATCTAAGCGATGCCCATGGCGTGTATTTGCTGGATAACTACGGCCAGAGCGTTTGGCTATGGGTTGGAGCTCAGGCACCGCAAGCAGATGCCCTTTCGGCCATGGGAAATGGCAGGGCTTTTGTTAAAAAGAAGAAATACCCGGAAAACACACTGGTGGTGCGCGTTCTGGAGGGTCATGAGCCAGTGGAGTTCAAGCGGATATTCGCTAACTGGCTGAATGTGTGGCATGAGAACTCACGCAGCCATAAGCCCGTTTCCACGAAGTTGGGAAAGCTCGATGCCCACTCTCTGTGTGAGCGTCCGAAAATGGCAGCGGATACCCAGCTGGTAGACGATGGCAGGGGAGAGCGAGTACTCTTTCGCATCCTTGGCGATCAAGTGCAGGAGGTAGCAGCCTCCAAGACGGTGGTTTTCACCACCAACGCCAGTTATGTAGTCAAGTACACGGTGCAGTGTGCCACTGTTATACCCGCTGACTTGGCATCGGTGGGCATAAAATCGATCATTTACCAGTGGAACGGTTCGGAGGCCTCATCAGAATCAATTGCCAGAGCGGACAAGTTCGCCAGAGCCAGCTTCGAGGCTCTCAAAGAACCCGGAATGTTCGTGCAGCTGTACGAGTTCGATGAGCCACCACATTTTCTGCAGATCTTCGAGGGCAAGCTGATCATCATGCGGGGACAACGCGGCGAGATACTCAGCAACGGGAACACGAAGGGATCTGCCATGTCTGAGACTTTCCTGCTCAAGGTCTATGGCGATGCCACTTATAATTCCAAGGCAGTAGAGGAGACCCCTCTGTCATCGATCAGCTCCAAGGATTGTTATGTGATCAAGACCAACCATGTGTGGGTATGGTGCGGCCAAAGTAGTACGGGAGATGCACGAGAGATGGCTAAATCAGTAGGCGGTATGCTTGGAGAGAGTTCCCTGGTTCTTGAGGGCAAGGAGACCAAGGAGTTCTGGCAATCGGTGGCGATGTACTTCAACCAAACGCTGGTGATCAATGGCAACGGAAACTCTTGTTCCAGCAGTACCAGCAGCAGTAGCAGCGGTGCCGGTAGCATGTGCAACGGCAGTTCCTCGAACAGTGGCAATATATCGCCAACTCTCAGCAACAATTGCTATCTGAACACCAGTGTTCCGAGCAAACCGAGGCCGCCGGTTCAATTATTTTTGGTCTGGTGGCAGCAGAGTGCACTGAGGTACGAGGAGATACTCGGCTTTGAGCAGCAGGATCTCAGTGCCGACTGTACCTATATCCTGGATACGGGCACCCTTACCTACGTCTGGCTGGGCTCACAGGCTCCGAATCAGGAGCGATACACGGCCATCGCTCAGAGCTATGTGCAGAATGCTCCGTTCGGGCGCCGATCTGCCACAGCCTTGGCGGTGGTAAGGCAGTTCCAAGAGCCGAATGTATTCAAAGGATTCTTTGAGTCGTGGCAAAACGATTATGGAAAGGTAAGTGCATCATTTACACTGCTTTTTAAATCTTAATTAATGTTACATTTCATTTTAGAACTTCATGTCCTACGAGGCAATGCGCAAGGAGCTTGGTACTGCAGTTCCCACCACTGGTAACATCACAAATAATGGATCTGCCTTGCTTTTGAACAACAGACAGAAGGATTTCGATGGTCACAAAAAGTACCCGTTGATGGTACTCACCCAGGAGATGGACATGTTGCCATCAGAAATAAATCCTCTTAAGAGAGAGGTGAGCTTAATTTAACTAAGGGATATGTCAATGTGTTTTCTAAACTAAATTATATTCTATAACCAGGTTCATCTCACCCACGATGATTTTGTGTCGGTTTTTAAAATGTCATTTTACGAATTTGACGAGCTGCCGAAATGGAAAAAAATGGAGCTGAAAAAACAGTTTAAACTGTTTTAACTTGTTGAGATGCGTATGGCGATAGCGCACTGTATATAATCCCTACTTATAATGAATACACTGAAGCAGCAGTAAGCAGTTGAAGCAATTTATGTTAAATATACACACTTTACGTAGACGTAATAAAGCAAAAATATGGATTTTTTATAAAAATAATAACGAAAACCGATTAAGCCATCAAGTAGTTTCCACCTCCTCTGAATCTGGTTCATCGCCACTGTCCGAACCTGCCCAAACAAGAAAATAAACAATTTAACGGAAAATATTATGACAACAACTAAGAAAACTTACTGGGAAACAATAGCCCGAAAATAAATTCAAAAATTCCTCCAAGGAGATCCCAAAACATATTCGATCCGGTGAGCTCAACGTTTTGTCACTAAATACAATGGCATTTTCAACTCCAGATTGCTTTTGACCCAGACCCCTTTAATGAGCCATGACAAAAGCGCTCGACCAATTCGGGCTTAATTCGAATCAAAAACGATTGCATGATTTAGGTCAAAATATATATGATTGACTATTGAAAAGCTTTAAAAGGTAGATGCTCATATCAAATTTATTTGCTTTTTGTTACATCAGGCTAGTCAGCTTAGTAATTGTCATAGTAGTCTCCAAAGTACTCTTCATCAGCTTAATAAATAAGAAACCATATATCAGTTTGAGTCGGGAAATATTTCACAAAATTAATTAATTAATTACTTATGTCCGAGAAGAAGAGGTCGTTGAGGAAACTCAAAAATATTTCCGGCAGCTCACAGCAGTCCATGGTGTAGCTTTAACTTGATTTGTATTATTTGGCGAATTTTATTTCGCATTTATAGCTTTTATTCTGAAGGTCGGAAGCGGAATTTAATTTAATTGTTGATATTATAATGGAATGGTTGAATATTAATTCAAGTTTTTTTCTAATAAATGCCTCCTAGTTGTCGTAATCATCATCAGAGGAGCTGTCAGCTGTAAAAGTAATAATAATATTCTATGTGATTAAATCGGATTTCCTTTATTACTTATCCACCTCGACTTCTCCTATATCCTCCAACTTACAGCCGAACAGCATGTCACCGATGATTTCGAATATCATTCCAATTATCTCGCAGTCTTCCATGGCCTTTGGTTCTATTGCTTTACAAACTTTTACTAACATCCCAAGCCATAAAAAGGTTGTATTTATATACAAAAATAAATGTACCTTTTGAACTTGGTATATTTCCATGGTTAATGTTAAGCAATTTAATTAATATCAACCGATTTGGGCTTTAAATATAGTAAATCCGTCTGCCACCATGATATGGGAAATGTACCCAAGCTTAAAAAGATAGTTTTATTTAACTTTGTTGTATTCCTAAAACGAATTCACATATATTTCAATTTAGTAAACATCATAGCCATACATGGGTCCCTCCATGTAGGCCTTCTGTTGGTCCGTGGAGTTGCGCCGAATCCTCCTGCCAATGGGCTCCAGATCCGCATAGCACTTGGGAAAAACTCTCTCTACAGCTGCAATGGCATCTTCTTTGCTTATATTTCTTACAGCTAGAACAGAGGCGAGGGCCTTGGTTTTGACGCAGTTCTGAATTTGAGATAATAAAGATAATAATAATACTATATATATGTATATAAGCATTTCACCCACCTGATGCGCTTCCTTGACATTGAAAGGCGAGGCATCTCCCTGGAACATGGCACTCAGAAATGAACAATGCGCCAGATTCGCCGCCCTGATCTCCGTGCAAGCTAGATGGTCCACATTCCGGAAGTCCATATCATTATTGCAATAATCGAACATGTGGATCATCTCGTGGGTGAGCACTCCGTGAACCATGCTCTTGTTCTTGGCCATATTCTGGCACACCACGATTTGGTTGAGCTTGGGATCGTAGCCGCCCGTGACCGTGGGATCGCAAACCTCGCAGGAGATGTGTCGACGCAGATCAATGGGACAGCCGGAGCTCTTCAAGGCACCCATCATTAGTTTCACCAGTGGCCCATTTTTGACGCACCAATAGACATTCTGCTCGCACTTGAAGCGATCGATGTTCTCCTGACCCTCCATCCCAAACAGTACCTTTGTCCATTTCGGCTTGAAGGTCTCTCCTTTCCGCTCCGGGTACAGGTCATAGCCCCAATCCTTCTGGCCAGTGCTGGTTCCGTCGGAGGATTCCCTCGTTTCTTGGCTGGCAGGAGCATCGGCAGCTGTTGAACTGGATTTATTCTGTGCCGTGGCGGGTGTGGCTTCTATATCCACTGCTTTAGTTACCTCCTTGGCCCAAACTTTAGTCAGAAATTCCATAATTTAATACGTTTTTATACTCCTCGAATTTGGTTGAATAACAAACCGGCAGCTGATTGCCGGCTGAGTTGCCACATCGATGAACACACAGTGGCTTACGCAGAGGGTTCATTTGTGCTTAAAAATTCAAGTAACTTCATTATTTATTATTATATTAAACAAATGCACATGTTCTGGTTCAGTAAATTAATAGAGTTCCTACAGATTAATTAAAATTTATATATTTCCTCTTCTGCTCCGCAACTGGTTGAAATCGATAGCTACCGATAACACAGCACTGCCATCTCTAGAGCTCCACCGGCATTTACGACTCGTAAAAAATCATAGCAAATTCCACGTAAGATTTACAGTGCAACACAGTCGACCTAAATTAGGGTATTAATTAGGATTAGCCAAAGTTAGCGCTGAAATGAAGGTCTTGGAAGGCGTTCGAATAGTGCTTATACCACTTGTTGTGGCCCTGTTCATCCCGAACGAAAGTTCTGCCACCCAAGCTCCACGTCCCCTCGGCGTTTCCCTGGCCAAGGCTACGCTGTACCAGCCGCGAGCGGACAACAGTTGGACTTGCCTTGACGGCAGCCGGAGCATACCCTTTTCACAAGTCAACGACGACTTCTGCGACTGTGCGGATGGCAGCGATGAACCAGGCACTGCCGCCTGCCCACAGGGCCAGTTCCATTGTTTGAACAAGGGCCATCAGCCGGTGGACATTCCCAGTTCACAGGTCCAGGACGGAATCTGTGACTGCTGCGATGGCAGCGATGAGTCACAGGATGTTGGGTGTACCAACACGTGTCAGGAACTCGGAGCAGCTGCTGCTGTACAACGCAGGAACGAGGCTGAGCTTCACAAGCGAGGAGCCGAGCGTCGCCTGGAAATGATTACCAAGGGCAAGCAGATGCGCGAAGAGCGAGAGGCGCGCCGTCAGGAGCTAAACCAGCGACACAAAGAACAGGAACTTCTACGCACCGAGAAGCAGCAGCTCAAGCAAAATGCCGAGGCTCTGGAATCGGAGGCTGTCGAAATCTTCAAGGAGCAGCAACGGGAACTGCATGCAGAGACCGCTCAAGCGGAGCAGGAACCACAACAAATGCGTCAAGAGGCCTCCCTTAGCTTTGTCCGGTATGACACCAACAAGGATGGCTTCGTCGAGGTCACTGAATTGATGGTGGACATGAATCTGGACAGCGATCGCAACGGCGTGGTCACCGTCGAAGAAGCCAAGTACTTCCTTGACGAGCGTGATCGCGTGGATCTAGACGCGTTCATTACGCTCGCCTGGCCCCGGATTAAGCCTTTGAAAATGTTGGCCGAGGGTCTGTTCCAGCCGCCGCAGCCGGAGGTGGTGGCTCCAGAAGTTGAAGGCCAGCAGGCGGAGGCAACCACCGAAGGAGTCCAGCCCACACCGCCAATAATCAGCGAAGGTGAATGGGTTTCATTTTACTAAACCATTTTCTACTTCTTATTTATTTTTCTTATCCTACAGAACAAGCTGAGCTGGCAGGCAATGAGGATATCGATGCTGACGAGGAAGGCGAAGAGGATCAATATGAGGATGAAGAAGAACCTGATGTGGGTGTTGGTGAAGCTTCTCCCGATGTAGAAGACGCCACACCACCGGTATATGACCCCGAGACTCAGCGTCTGGTCCAGCAAGCCAACGAAGCACGGAATGCCCTCGAGGAAGTGGAGCGAAGCATTCGCGAGATCGATCAGGAGATCAAGGAGATTGACGAGCAGGAGGGCAAGGACTATGGCCTCAGCCAAGAGTGGGCGGTGCTCGATGGCCAGTGCTACACCTTCGAAGATCGAGAGTATGTCTACACTCTCTGTCCCTTCGATCGCACCTCGCAGAAATCCAAGAATGGCGGTCCTGAGACCACCCTGGGTCGCTGGGATCAGTGGATCGGCAAGCCGAAGAAGTACTCGCAGCAACGGTACGCCAATGGTGCCGCCTGTTGGAATGGTCCTCAGCGATCGGCTATTATCAACATCAAGTGTGCTCTGGATCCAAAGATCACGGCCGTCAGTGAGCCAAACCGTTGCGAATATTTCTTTGAATTTGAAACTCCCGCGGCCTGCGATAGCGAAGCTTTTCAAGCTGAAACGGAAAGCCTGCACGACGAACTCTGAAAATATAAACCAGCGCAGACCAATGGAACAGCAGGAGTATGTGCTTGGCATACGAGTTTTAGAGATTTGGGGATTGTATTTTAGTTGTAAACAAAAAAACAACACTTAAGTTTTGTCGACATCATTCCCAAGCTGAAGAAGGAAAGAAAACCATCAAAAATTGTAGCAAATTAATTGAAAACTATGCATTTAAGCAAAAAGTAAATCAAGTTTCATTCTGAATAAAGTGTTAACACACATAGTATTTTTAAAGAACCATAATTGCAAACGAGTTATACAATTATGTTGGAAAACAATGTTGATTTTAAACGCATTAAGCTGAGAGGTTTTTTTCTAATTATTTTCATATGTATTAAATGCAAGAATAAGAGAATATATATCAGTAAATGTAGAAAATAATTTCGGTTTAGTCCTCTAGAAAAATATAAATGCATTCTATTGTTCTTTCAACATTATGTTTTCAAATATTTAAGCACAAGTGAGATAAAAACTATATGAAACAATTAATATTATTTTTAAGAAGCAACCTAGATATTAAAATAGAAAAAATCAGTCACCGAAATATCTATTCAGGATCTGCATTTATACAAGAAATAAGCACAGGTCTAAATTACTGATAAATCGTATTCTTTTGCAAAACTGCCTGTAAAATAATAATGACTACGTTTATAGCTTAATATTCCCGAAAAAAATAGTAACAAACCTTTAAGTTTTCAATAAAGTGTAAACATTTAGTACGTTTTAAAAATAAGTATGTATATGTATTAGGTTAACTCTATGCCTCGGTAACAGCCAGTTTGATGTCCTCCAGATACCCATCCACTTGATGCTCGAGGGCTAAAATGTGACCTGTATTGCAGTTCTCCGCCCCCACAAAGGTGAGAATCAGCGGTAATTTGTTCATCTGAACCACCTGGTAGTTGGAGTACATGGAGATGATGGTCTTGTTCCTGCCAAGTCCTAGCTTGCTAGCCTGATCGCAGGCCGTGGTGAATGTGGGTATAAACGAGGGCATCAGCGCAAAGTCGATGTTTTTCTCCTGGCTGACCCGTAGGAGTGGCACTCCGTCGCGATCCGTTATCTGAATCACGTACAGGCCGCTGACCCTAGAAAGAAAAAAATAGCTTATTCACGGCGAAGTACTCTATGCCTGAATATATATACTTCTGCAGCAGGCCATTGAAATACTTCTTGATGTCGTCCGACATGGAAAATATGGGAAGTATGGTGAACAGTTTACAAATAACAATTAAATTAAGGCTGTTCTCCGCATTCACAATTATTTACACAAAACAAACTAAGCAACAGCTGATTCGAGCTATCGATAGCAATGCACTTTACATGGGCGCAGTTAGAGCTTTCGATATACGGGGATTCTCAAGTGCAATAAATCGTTTTACCTTAATTTAATTAATTTTACAAATTACCTGTACTCTTGTGGAATTATTTTTGCCAATTTGAACTAATATAGAATATTTATAGAAATATCTTTATTCAAACCCTTTTAACTGCACCCATGCAAAGTTATCGATTCTTAGAAACCGCCATTGGTTGCGTGGAAAAAGATTTTGCTCGTACTAAAATAGTGGAAAATAACACCATTACAGGCTAATTACAGTATAAACTTGAAAATATATACAGATTAAATCATTCTCCAGCATGGTGACTGGAGATCCATCAGTGACCAGTCCAAAAACGGCAGCTTCAGATGATGACGACTACACCGCTGCCATGTCGCACCTAACAATTGGACAGCAGATCCAGGAGTTGTCCAAACAACTGCAGAACACCAAGGAGGAGCTGCACCAGCAGGTGCGGGACAAGCATGGAGCACTTCTTCAGCAGGCCACGCATGCAGGAAGATTCGATGCAGCCTTGAATACGCTAGCGGAAGACGTTCAGCGGGTAAGGGAAACCGGGCATCGGCTGAAGAGCCAGGTAGACACGCAGTATCAGCAGGTGGAGAACCAAACACAGGTTCTGGGACGTCTCCATGATGTGAGTCACCTTCTGCGCTCTGCCGGAACACTGCTGACTCTCACGGCCAAACTAAAGGCCACTAAGGATGTGCTGCGGCAAGCGGAGCTGCACTTTGAATTGGGCCAACTGATCGAGGACAAGGACCTGAAGGACATCGAGTTTATACAGCAGGAGAGAGCGTATGTGATCAGCTCGGGACAGAAGATAAGAAACCTCACGCAGATGCAGTTGGTCACTGGCCTCCAGGAACGAAATCAAAATCAAGTGGTTAATGCCCTGAAGGTCAGTTAACAAGAATTTCTAGATCTTACATTTTTTATCACACCCTATCCATCAACATAGATCTTCATGAATTTCAACACGCTGGAGAAATCGCTGGACAACCTGCTTGCCACCTTCATAGCGGACATGGAGCAGTCGCTCAAGGAGTGCTTTGCCGGTAACGACATTTCGGTGTTGAACAAGTCGCCCACGCACAATGTAAGCAAGCCGACTGCCTCGAGAGGACCAGGCAAAACTCCCCAGCTTACCACCACGCAGAACTTTAGGGCCAAATTCTGGAAGTCCCTGCACTGGCTGCTCTATGATGAACTCTACGAGACTTGCACGCAGATCAAGCTGCTTAAGACTGCCCTAGAGCAGATCAACCAATTCGGTTATACCTCGGAGTCCTCGGATCAGTGCATACCGCATAGATTTTGGCAGCAAGTCCAGCAACTGCTACGGAAGTCCTTTGATGAGTGCCCACAGCACGTCACTCAGACACTCCAGGAAGGCCTCTCCAAGCTCCTGACGTCGGCACGTGGCTTGGAGCAGCGTCTGAATGGGGAATTCCAGTTCGACAATGAGCTGTTTGCCCCCCTAGAAGTGGGTTATGTCAGCAAGTGTGCTGCTAACCTTAAAGCCTGTTTGGCCGGAGTAGATCTACCTGGCAACGAGACTGTGGACAACTTTATACGAGTGGCTTTCACTGAACTAAGCGCTGCCTTAATCGATTCCCGACTTACGAATTCCATTGCGAATGTATTTATAGCTTGTGGCAAGGAATTGTGTACCAAACTGGAGGCACAAATCAAGCTGGGAGCCGATTCAAAACAGGTTGTGGATCTGCCTAACCTCCAGCAGCAACAGAACACACAGTTGGCCAATGTCTTGTATTATTACAAGGATTCAGTACGTCGCATGCTGGGAGATCTCCAGGTTCAGTTCGAGAAGACCCCAGGAAGTGCTAGGGAGAACATTTCACGCTCACTGGAGCAAGCGGATCTGCTAATTGGCACCATTCTGCAGCAGATCATGGAGTCGATTATTACAACAATAAGCATCATCATTTTAAGTATGCACCGTGAACCGGGACTCAACACTGACCGGTTGTCCACCACGGGTCCTTCGATGTACATGAAGGAGCTGCAGGTAGGTTTGATAGCTATCTTTTGAAATTTGGCTACGATACAATCTTTTATATCCCCCAGGAATTCATCAACCGTTCCTGGTCACATCACATTGCCCTCTTCGATGACAAGCAGATGACCACCAAGTGTGGTCACGAGCTGGCCAAGCGTTGCATCGAGCTGTTCCTCCACAACCTGTGCATCCTGCGTCCTCTAAGCTCAGCGGGGAGGCAGCGTCTGAAGCAGGATTGTCAGCATATGGAACATGCGCTAAAAGCCCTCTGTCTTAATCTTGCTGAGCTTGGGAAGCCCTCGCGTCTGCTAAGAGCCATGTCACTACTGATCGTTCAAATGCCGCAGGAGCTGGTGAAGCAGACAATAGGAGAGGACTCCCTGGTGCCCAGTTATATTGTATTACTGCTGCTCTTTGGACATGCTGGAGCAGACCTACAGTCGCCGCATACTACCGCCAACTGGTCGAATGAGCGATTGATCGAATGGCTGGATGGTCACACGGCTGAACGGGAGAAGCTGGAGCTCATCTCTGGTGCACTGCAGCGGTATCGGGACAATGCTAGGCGCAAAAATATCCAGCAGTATGACGGGGTGTATCCCATGATGGTGGAATACTTTGAACAGGCCTTGAATGCTATTCCATAAAATAATATTTTAACGTATTTTAAATATGTATATTTTAATTTAGTTACAATAAAATTATTTAATTTGCTACAAAATCGTATTAAAAAAATATTACAGCTTATTATTATACATAAAGACATTCTTTTTAAAATCAATCTTTAAAATAAATTTAAAAAAAAAAGAAAAAATCCTTACTTTGGGAAGCCGAAGTTTGTGTACCCTTGAAGTTAGCAATCAGTCATATTTAAAATTGATCAACAATGCATTAATTTAAGATCAGAAACTTAATTTTTTAATTTTTTGACAATTGTAGTGATGTAAAATCGCTTCAAAAAATATTGAAAAACAAGAAATATTACCAATATATTCAACGACCTAAAAGAATAGGAAATCCTGATTGAATTTAATATTAAATTAAGCAAATTAATATTTTTAATAAATATTTTCAAAAAATGTTGAAGATGTATGAGAATGCATACATTTTCTAGAGGAAATGACCGAAAATATCGTATATGCTATTTGTATGGAAGCACTTGTTTTAAGCTTCCTGTATTTTCAGTCATTTAGTCGTATAGGGCATTCTGATTGAATTTAAAGCTCAGAAAATTCATTTTTGTATAATTTTTTGATAATTTGTTTAAGGGAATACCCTTATTAAATTTTGAAGATGTATGTATTAATATTGTTTTCCAGAGGAAAGGACTGAAAATATCGTATAAGCAATTTGATTTATTCAGTTATATAAGAGTACACAACAAAAGAATAAAATTACAAACAACAAATAAGTTTTTAGGCAAAGTACTGAACACCGAATACCACCATCAATGTTTTTCCACCTCTATCCGGGATAGATATCGTTGCTTTTTAGAACTCCCAGTCATGGTCACACTTTCTATCCCCATTTTGCTTGCAGCCTTCGTAAAAAAAAGGTGTAGTATTAATTGCAAACAGAACGTTGTGACTATTTAAGTGGTTTAACTATTGGCTAAGATGATGGACAACATTCAGCGACTGTGCAAATGTTACGAGATTCTCTCTGCGGCAGGCGACAAAATATCTGAGGTAAGCCGCCATTGCAAAAGAAAACGGTACCCCGCCGAAACGTGCCGGGAGGGAATGTGTTGAAGTAATGTCTCACTAATATATGTATTTGTTTGTTTTTTTACAGCATGTGGAGGAATACAAGGAGATACTTAAGGCCGTGAAGGGAGAAGCGTCTTGCAGCACAGTTTATCGCCCACACGCAATGTGAGCAAGTCGACCAGGCAAAACTCCCCAGCTGACCACCATGTAGAACTTTCGGGACAAATTCTGAAAGTCCCCGCACTGACTGCCCAATGATGAGCTCTATGAGACTTCGCACGCAGATCAAGCTGCATAAGACTGCCCTACAGCAGATCAACCAATTTGGTTATACCTCGGAGTCCTCGGGCCAGTGCATACCGCAGAAGTGGGTTATGTCAGCTAGTGTGCTGCTAACCTGTGGACAACCTTATACGATGGGCTTTCACTGAATTAAGCGCTGCCACGATCTATTCCCGTCCCACTGACAGGTTGTCCACTACGGGTCCCTCAATCTACAGGTGGGTTTGATGGCTATCTCTCGGAATTTGGCTAAGATACAATCTTTTATATCCCCCAGGAAGTCATTAACCGTTCAACACCAAGTGTGGCCACGAGCTCTGTGCTCAGAGGGAAGGCAGCGTTTGAAGCAGGATTGCCAGCATATGGAACATGCGTTAAAAGCCCTTTTTCTAAATCTGGCTGAGCTCGGAAAGCCTTCGCGTCTGCTAAGAGCCATGTCACTACTGATCGTTCCAACGCCGCAGGAGATGGGGAAGCAGACAATCGGAGAGGACTCCCTTGTGCCCAGTTATATTGTATTACTATTGCTCTTTGGACATGCTGGAGCAGACCTACAGTCGCCGCATACTACCGCCAACTGGTCGAATGAGCGATTGATCGAATGGCTGGATGGTCATACGGCTGAACGGGAGAAGCTGGAGCTCATCTCGGGTGCACTGCAGCGGTATCGGGACAATGCCAGGCGCAAAAATATCCAGCAGTATGACGAGGTGTATCCCATGATGGTGGAATACTTTGAACAGGCCTTGAATGCTATTCCATAAAATATTATTTTAACGTATTTTAAATATGTATATTTTAATTTAGTTACAATATAATTATTTAATTTGCTACAAAATCGTATTAAAAAAATATTACAGCTTATTATTATACATAAAAGCATTCTTTTTAAAATAAATTTAAAAAAAAAGAAAAAATCCTTACTTTGGGAAGCCGAAGTTTGTGTACCCTTGAAGTTAGCAATCAGTCATATTTAAAATTGATCAACAATGCATTAATTTAAGATCATTGTAGTGACAATCATTGACAATTGTAGTGATGTAAAATCGCTTCAAAAAATATTGAAAAACAAGAAATATTACCAATATATTCAACGACCTAAAAGAATAGGAAATCCTGATTGAATTTAATATTAAATTAAGCAAATTAATATTTTTAATAAATATTTTCAAAAAATGTTGAAGATGTATGAGAATGCATACATTTTCTAGAGGAAATGACCGAAAATATCGTATATGCTATTTGTATGGAAGCACTTGTTTTAAGCTTCCTGTATTTTCAGTCATTTAGTCGATTAGAGATTTCTGATTAAATTTAAAACTAAGAAAATTAAGTTTTGTATAAATTTATGATAATTTGTTTAAGGGAATACCCTTATTAAGTTTTGAAGATGTATGTATTAATATTTTTTCCAGAGGAAAGGACTGAAAATATCGTATAAGCAATTTGATTTATTCAGTTATATTAGATTACACAACAAAAAAATAAGAATACAAAAATTAAATAAATTAGTAAGCAAAGTATCGTAATAGCTGAACACCGAATACCACTACTAATATTTTTCCACCTCTATCCGGGATAGAAATATCGTTGCTTTTTAGCTTTGGTCACACTTTAGATCACCATTTTGTTAGCTGCCTACGTAAAAAACGCTGTCAGTTCGGTTTATCAAAGAAAAGTATAGAATTAATTGCAAACAGAACGTTGTGACTATTTAACTAGTTTAACTATTGGTTGAGACGATGGACAACATTGAGCGACTGTACAAATGCTACGAGATTCTCTCTGAGGCAGGCGACAAAATATCTGAGGTAAGCCGCCATTGCAAAAGAAAACGGTACCCCGCCGAAACGTGCCGGGAGGGAATGTGTTGGAGTAATGTCTCACTAATATATGTATGTGTTTGTTTTTTTACAGCATGTGGAGGAATACAAGGAGATACTTAAGGCCGTGAAAGGCTCGTCAAAAGAGAAGCGTCTTGCATCACAGTTTATCGGAAACTTCTTTAAGCATTTTCCGGATCTGGCTGACACAGCCATCGATGCACAGTTTGATTTATGCGAAGATGACGACACACAGGTGGGTGGATTTGGTCTACTAAAAAGTTATTTGTACCTATGCAGGTAGAAGAGAATTTCCTCAAAAAATTAGGGTGAAACGTTTATCTATCCCGTATGGCTCAGTTTAAAGTTCAAATGTATATCACTAAAAATCTCTTCACTATACCACCTGCTGTCATAGAAACCAATTAGCAGCTAGCTAAATATTAACTCTTATATTGCTATAGATCCGTCGTCAGGCCATCAAGGATCTGCCGAAACTATGTCAAGGAAATGCTGAAGCCACCACCCGTGTGGGTGACACTCTAGCTCAGCTGCTCATCCTAGACGATCCAAGTGAGCTGCAGCAGGTCAACAACTCGCTGCTGAGCATTATCAAGCTAGACACGAAGAGTTCCGTGACCGGGCTGTTCCAACAGATCACCACGGGCGATGAGACAACCAGGGAGCGTTGCTTTAAGTTCATTGCCACCAAACTGCTCACCATGGGCCCCACAGTTATTACCAAGGAGATCGAGGATTATATTGTTGAAGAGATCAAGAAGGCGCTACAGGATGTCACCGCCGACGAGTTCCATCTTTGCATGACCATTTTGGGAGCCACAAAGCTGGGTACAACCATCACTGGACACGCTGAACTTGTTAAGCTGGCCACCGAGCAAGCCGAACTCAATAACACAGACACGGATATCATTGCCGTAGACGATGAAGTTGTGGAGAGATTTATTCAGTGTGCTACGGCAGCGGCTCCTTACTTCTCTGTAAGTGTTTCTTTTTAATTTTAGTTCCTGGCAAATCTAATCTGTGGCTATATTTAAAAGAAAACCATAAAATCGACGGCATTCGTGGCCCACGTTTGCGATAAACTGCTGCCCATCAAGACCTGGAACATGATTGCAACTGCAGTCTCCCAAGATCAAATACAACTGCGACTACTTAAGGTGTTTGCTGAGATAATAGCCAACACAGACAAGCTGGATAATGCCAGTGAGCGCATTAATGCAGTCTACAATGTATTACTTGTGAGTTATCTTTCGGTTCTAATGGCTTATCTAAATAATAATGAATGCTTTTTTCTAGGAGTACATGCCCTTGCCGAAGCTGAGCGATGAGGATTTGGGTGATACACCGCCCTCGTTTCAGTTTTCGCATGCCGAGTGCTTACTGTACGCTCTGCACACGCTGGGCAAGAATCATCCAACTAGTTTAAGTTTCGTCGAGGACGCAGAGAAGCTGAAAGACTTTCGGGCTAGATTGCAATATCTCGCCAGGGGAACACAGGGGTAGGTCCATATAAAAATAAGACTAGAATATTAGTTTATTTACTTAAAATCGTCTTGCAGTTATATTAAGAAGCTGGAGGAGGCTTTAAAGGGCAAGTCGGCGGAGGAGCTAAAGTCGGAGGAGAACCAACTGAAGCAGACGGCACTAAAGACCACTTCGAATATTAACGTATTGATTCGCGATTTGTTCCACTCGCCGCCCATTTTCAAACATGATATTGTCCTCTCCTGGATAGTGCCAAAAGCGGTATGAGTCTGCTATAAAATATCTCCCAACTTTTTCTATATCTTTTACATTTGCAGACAAAGCTGGGCAAGCGCCACGCACCTATCACTTTTGGTGACAAAGCCGTCGCTAATAGTAAGGAGAAGGAGCAGGATCAGGAGAAAAAGGCACGGCCATCCAACGATCAGAAGTTCTACTCGCCGCCATCCGGAAAATATTCCAACAAAGTCAACCAGAACTATGGAAACAACAATAGGGCGAGACAGCGCGGCGGTGGCGGTGGCGGCGGAGGCTATAGGAATCGTCGTTTTAACAAATACTAAGTAAAGAATTGAGAAAAGAAAAGCAGCAGCAGTACGAGTACTTCACATGAATTTTGTCCTAGTCCGTAAACAAAACAAAAAAAAAACCATCCGAGATTAAGAGTCACTACTCTACGTCCAGAATATACGCTACTGCAATGATGCTGCGACTAGCAAGTAAGCAATCGAAGGGAAATATGCGAATCTACTTTTTCCAAAGACCCTCCCTGGTGAGTATGAAAATGGTTTTCCTAATAACTTTCTCCCCTTCGTTTACTTTCAGCGTACATTCACTTCAAAATAAAAGTGAATTCATCTTTCTCATAAAACACTCTTACATTGCTTTTATTTTTTCGCAAAGAACGTTATTTGCCACAATTATTGGCGTGACAATCTTTTTAATTGTGTCACGCACCCCGTTCATTCTGCTCCTTCCTTCTCAAAAAGAGCGCTGGCATTGTTTTAAACTTAAATCACGTTCCATCACTCTCGATCTGTCAAATGCATAAATATAAGATTATAACGATAACCAGTTGAACAAACTTGCAATATTTACTATTCGTATAAAATAAAGCTCAAATGCAACGGATAAATATACATTTCTCAATTTCTCCACAAGAAGAAGTCGATGTAGCTGCGGAACGTCAAAACCATTCTTTGTTTTAACCACTAATTAGTTTTTATATTTTACTTGTAATCGAATCAATAATTGTACCACGTAGATATGCAAATCAGCAATAATCCACACAGAAACCATACATTTCTTGAACTCAATAAAAACGACATTTAAACGACACTTGCGGCTGGTGAATTTATATATTTAAGTGGATATTTAAAATGATTCTTCTAATTCATCTGAATGGATTGTTATAAGGTTAATGTACAATGTACAAGCAATATGGTAAAAAATCAGAGAACATTTGTAGAATTTTTAAAACAGTTTGTTTTTTGTATTTTTAATTTTGTTAATTTCTTGGCTTATTTTAATGGTACTACAATTGTAGTCGGAAACTAAAAAAAAACATTGGAGTCATTTCCGACCCTATATATTCTTGATCAGCATCAATAGCAGAATCAATATAGGTATGTTTGGGAGAAAAAAATTTTTACTCAATTTTTTTAAAATTTTATAAGGTGTTACATCGTAAAAATTCTCAATAAAATATACAAATTTTAAATTTTAAATTGAGTATGCAGATTTGTTAACCTATTAAAAACTAACACAGAAAAACGTTCCCATGCGATGTAATGTAAGCTTAATTTCTTTATTTTTATGATTTAATTTTTAATTATTTACTGCTCATTTCAAGGTCTTCTCAGACCTATGGAACTATACAAACTTTTTCCTGGATCATTATGCAACCAAGTTTAATACACGCAAAATACAAAAAATAATGGAAACAAGGAAGTGTTTTTAATGAATGTATATATTTATTACGTTCAATAAAAATATATATATATTTATGTATGTGTAATAGAAGCCTTTTAAACATTAAAAATACAGTTATTATAGTTTCCAGCCTAAACAAACTTAATCTGTGTGTCTATGTGTGTTTCCTCCGGTCTTTCTGGCTGGCATCTCTCACCCGACTAGATGCTCGGCGGAGGTTGATTGCCCGGCTGCTGGCCTCCATTGCCGGGATTTGCATTCGGGGCACCGCCCTGCTGCTGGGCACCCACTAGCTGGCTGGCGAAGCTTTGGAACAGCTGCAGCATGTCGTTCGGCATTGTCGGAATCTGAGGCGGTGCGCCACCGGCGCCAGGAGCTGCTCCGCCGCCGCCAGGAGCTGCACCGCCGCCGCCAGGAGCTGCACCGCCGCCGCCATTCGGATTGCCCATTTGGGAAAACAACTGACCGATCGTATTCATCACCGTAGGATTCTGAGTCATCGACACTAATTGCTCCAGATCAAGTTCAGCGTTGCTGAATAGATTTCGCATCGTGGGATTGGCCAGCATGGCATTGAGTCCGTCCGCCAGGTGCGACAGCTGCGGCGGCTGGTTTCTGGCATTCCTGGCCACCTCCAAATTGTTCCTGAAGTCCGCATTGTCCGGTTCCAGCTCGATGGCCTTGCCATACGCCTGCTCGGCCTCCGCGAACTTGCCCATGTTGGAGTAGGCCACGCCCAGGCGACAGTACGCCTTGCTGTAGTTTGCGTTATACAGCAGCGCGGACTTGCAATCGGTGACGGCCCGTTCATTATCACCGAGGCGGATGTGAGCCGCCGCACGATTGCAGTAAAATATCGGGTTCTTCGGGTCAAAGGCTATAGCACGGTTGTACTGCAGCAGGGCCTCGTTATACTTGCACTCCTTCATCAGGCGGTTGCCCTCGTTCTTGATGGAGTCGGCCAGGGCCAAAGATTCCGGATTGCGCTCGATGTACAGCGACTGGAAGAGCTCGAACATGTCAATGTTTTTGGGGGCGCCAACGCCGCTGCTACCGCTAGGGGTCGCATCACCGCCCGGTGCGCTTCCAGTGCTACTCTGTGTTGTGGCTTCCACCTGAGCGGAGTCCTGCGACTGGTCCACATCATCTCCTACGTCGAAAGCCGCTTGCAGACACTGGATCGCCACCTCGATGCTCTCGCTCTGGTCTGGCGACATCACGTCCACCTGCTTTTTCAGATAGTCGATGAAGCTCCGCACAAAGCTCTGCTGCACTGCGTCCGGCATTTTCGTATATTATATTTCCAAATGCTAGTAAAGGTAAATGTGATTAGGCGAAATGTGAGTGTTAGAGCTGGGCAATGAAAAACCTCGTTGCGAGGATTTATGCCTCTGTGTCATGTGGTCACACTAATTAGCCTGACGGCATCTCTCAAGTCTCGAGGGGGTTGCCATACATTTCGTGGAAAATCGATATCGATACCAAAACAACGGGTGGTCAATGTTAAAAGCGTGGTTTCTCCGGCAGCTGATTTGTTATTAGTTTTAAAATTTGATTTCTACCATTGTATGTCCAACAGGGCATAGGAACAGCTCTTAAAAATGTTCAAGTTTAATTTTGACGTAGAAGCTGAGTCCTCTTCCGATCTAGAGGCCGTTAAAAGTCCCTTTGTTGACAAAAAAGAAGGTCATAGTGAGGAACTTGAGGCGAATGAAATCCAGATTATAGAGTGGTACCAGGCAGAGAGAGTAAAACCAATAGATAACTTAATACCCACACTCGACTTCTACGAACTGAATGCCAAAGAAAGAGAAGTGGGTAAGGCCAGGATACGACACCTTGTGGCCGGGTTTCTCCTAGAGGACATAAAAGCTCAAACTCATCTCGATATCAAGAAAGCGGAAGAAAGCCATTCGGATCTCATTGCCGGGGTCTACGAAGGCGGCGCCAAGATCTGGGAGTGCACCGACGACTTACTTACTTACCTAGCCGGGAAATATGAGGATGATACGTTTTGGAAAGGCAAACGAGTGCTAGACTTGGGCTGTGGCTCCGGATTGCTGGGCATCTATGCCATAAAAATGGGTGCTCAAGTCGATTTTCAGGACTATGTAAGTCACATTTCAACATTTAACGTTATATCCCTTTAATGTATCAAGTATATTTCAGAACAAAGATGTCTTGGAATACATTACCTATCCAAATATACTGCTCAATGTCGATGAAACTCTTGCTGATGAACAGAAGTTGGAATTTTTGGAAAACAAAACTAGTTTATATGCCGGCGACTGGTCTCATTTTGCAGTTCTGACCAAGGACCTGGATAAATATGACTTAATTCTGACCTCGGAGACCATTTACAATATAGACAACCAGGAGAAGCTGTTGGAAACCTTTGCTGGTCGCCTCAAACCAGATGGAATCGTTCTAGTCGCTGCAAAATCTCATTATTTTGGTGTGGGTGGCGGTATGGAACAGTTTACAGATAAAATAAAATTGGGAAAGGTTTTCCAAACTGAAAATGTGTGGCAGGCAGAGGAAAACTTAAAGAGAGGGATTCTGCAGTTGAAGTTTAAAGAAAGTTAGCGTTTAATACATTTATTTAAATGAAAGCCCTTTTACTTTTGCGTGTTTTAATTATGTTTTTGATTAAACAGTTACTCGGACTGGCAGCAATTCATTCGATAAATTGTCGGTGTCAGTACGATACACCCTGCAACAGGGTGTCAACTAGAGATGCAAAAACATCGTTGTACTCACTATCGATGTTTTTGCATCTCTAGTGCCAACAGTCAGCTGATATTGTTTTCCGACAAACTGTGAGTGCTCATATAAAACAAAGAAAATGTCTATTATCGGCGCTGTAAATGGCTGTTAAAACTCTTCTCCAGAATGAGTGCGGTGTGCCTTTATCTAATCTAAACTGTTTCCCATACACGCTGCTTGGATCATTACAAAAACCACTCCTTAATTCAAACGCCGCTGGTCTAATCGATGTTCCTTATGTCTGCCGGTTCCGGCGATTTTGTGTCTGCAGCCCGGAGACTGGAGCACGAAGAGGCCAGTTCTGGTACCAGTAGAGCTCTGTGCTGCTGTGAGTACGTCGCGTGTTCCCATCTCCTAGGATGCTGTTGTAACTGCGAGGACTTTGACTTGGTGTGCACAAGGTACGGGCAAACTGAAGTATCTACTGTATCTAATTCGTTATCCCCTGCCCAATCAGACTCGTCACCTGCCGGTCCATTGATAGAAGAAACATAGACGGCATGCTGATTGCCTTCCAGGACCGGTTGCGCCTTCCTTGGCGCGGTGGGGCCAAGCGAATCTCGCCGGCAGCAGTGGCCCCCGCGTTCATTGTCCCCCTAATGCTAGGCTTGGCCACTCTGAATTCCAAGACAGCAGTGGTGATTATGCTCACCCTTGTCGGCTTCACCGTATGGGGCATGCAGGTGGCCAAGCGGACAGCTACGCGGACTAACTTCTTTCTGAGCTGGGTTGTCTTCTCCGTGATCTACATGATCATAATATTTGAGTTCCAAGTGCCACTGCTGGAGCTGGCTCCCGAGGAAAACTACGCCCTGATGTTTTTCTCGTGCGCTGCCCTATACTGTCTCTACTCGACAAAAGCTCTCTCATCGTTAAATCTAGTCTCTGCGCAATATGGGACTACACCCAAGGATGAGCTGCCTGGAATTGCGGAGGCTTCTAGCGGGGAGGAACAGGCGGAGGCGCAGATAACTCTTCAAATGGAGAGTGTTCTTGATGACGACGATGTGGTCGATGCAGACTCCTCTGAGAGAGCGGGCTTGATGCACGGACAGCCCAACATCTGCGAGAGCTGCCGGAAGGTGACTCCCAGGCGAGCCTACCACTGTCCCATCTGCGGCACCTGTGTGAAGAGGCGGGATCACCACAGCTACTGGCTCAATTGCTGCATTGGTGAACGGAATTATGTGTGGTACATCTGTGGACTGGTATTGTCAGAGATTGCACTGCTGCTGGGCGCAAACTTAACCCTTACATCAATATGCCATCCCTTTATGGTGGTGCGACCCCTGGGCTATCCCATCTTGTTGCCCGACGACTGCAGCGAGGTGTTTGAGAGCTTTGAGTGAGTATAAATTTATTTAAATTATATGGAAAGCTCAAGTTTTGAGTGACTAATTCCTCGTAGGCTCGGCATTTCATTTGTGGTGGCCTGCTATGCCCTGCTTATATCCGGCTACATCGCCTTTATCCTAGCCCGACAGGCATACTTGTGGTGGAAGGGTTCCACCCTGCACGAATACAAACGCTCTACGCATGCCGGTGGCCGGGGCAACCGTATATTAAGCCTATGGCGAGCCATACTAAAGTGAGCCATGCCTGGCAATAACCAAAAAGTAAAAAAAAAGCAAGAGCACAAAAAAGCTTTTCGCGCATAATACTATAAAGTATTTCACTCTCAACGCTATTCTTAGTAGTTGTACTTAGCCGTAGCGCTTTAAGGTCGGTAAAAGCCATTTTAAAATTTATTACAAACTAATATTATGAAACCAAAACAAAAAGTGGAATGAATAAAACCAAAATTAAACTATAGCCTAATTTACCACAAGCTATCCTCCCTGGGCTTGTAATCAGGCAGGAGCTCCCAGATCTTCAGGCGCCATCGCTGTCGTCGCTCTTCCGTTTCCTTCTCGATCTTCAGGATCTGTGGCAGACGTCGCCAGCAGTCCAGGACCTTCCACTTCAGGTGCCTAAATTGAGACACAAAGATTAATACATTTACTTAAAGATTTCTTTAAGGAACACCTACCAATCGTGATGAGAGAGCGCCTGCCTCGTCTTAGTGTCTTCGATCATCCGACTATGCGTTGTGTACTTAAGCCATCTGCCGAACCAGTGCTCCATGGCATGAAGAGCGTTCCAATCTATAGCCACTTGCATCTTGCTTCGCTCATTCTGCGCATACAGCATCCAGGCAAAGAGGGCGCGACGTTTGACGATTCTATGCCAGCACATCTTAGCCCGGACCATCTTCTCACGTTGCTTGTAGGCCGTATAGTTACGCCACGACTGAAAGGCGTTCTTCTTGTACATCTGCCTTCGGAACTCCTCGCTCCTGACAAGATTCTCGCGCTTCCGCTGCAGCAGACGCTTGAAGCCCTCCATACCGATGCGACGGAGCAGCAGGCGACGGCTGAACTCCACAGCCTTGCGCTGGTTCTCAATGAATCTTTGGCGTTCGCGCTCCTTCAACACCTTGGCCATTTTCTCTTGACGACGTTTTTCCTTGAGGACCTCGATTCTAAGGCGCTTGGCTTCCTCATCTTCCTGGCGCTGAGGAGAAAGATATAATCAATCAACACAAATGTGAATGAGTACCAACCTTTGCCTCTTCAAGAGCCGCCTTGGCCGCCTCTCGTTCGGCATCTGCCTGGGCCCGTCTCTGACGAGCCTGTTCGTGGCGCACACTTCGTTCCATGGCCCGCTCCTGCATGTGCTGCAAGAAGCGTGGTTGCAGCAGTGCCTTGCCCTGAAGTCGGGCCATCTCCTCGTCGTCTGCATCACGCAGACTGCCGATCAGCTGCAGACACTTGGCCTTAGCCTTCGCCTTGGGATCCCCGCAACGAATTACCGTCTTTAGCTCTTGCTTGAGATCCTCGCGAGCCTCCTTAGCCTCATCGCTAAGCTTATTCAGCTTCAGCTGCATAATGAGACGCTCTTGGCGCTCCAGCTTGATCCGCTGCAAGTCAATGATGTCTTGCTGAACTTTGAGTCTATGTGGAGAGGTAATTTATTACACAATTAATTAAATTTTTCATTAATCTTACTTATTCTTGAACTGTTTGGCCATCTTCACGGCATCTTCTCGTTTCTCCAGGCATTTCTGTGTGATCTTGTTGGCTTCGGCGGCAGCGTCTGTGGCTTGGGTTGTGCGCTGACGCTTTTTCTCCTGCCGGACCTTGTCCAAAAACGCATTGATCTTATGAACACGATTGTCCCGCGATTGGCTGATCTGTCCCTGCTCCCGCTCAATCTTTTCGAGCGTTGTGAAATGGATCCACTTGAGGAAGTACTTGCGCATCATCACCAACTCGGTGTTTGCCCTGGCCTGGAACAGCTTGTCGATGATCTTCTGCTTCTCATGTGTGGGCGCCTCACCCAATTCATCTTCGTTGTCGCTGGACCCAAGCTCCGGGAGTTCTGGTTCTTTGGGCTTCACCACCACCTTGGGAAGTTCAATGCGGCGAATGACCAAGGCTTCAGGTTCGGGTTCTGGCTCTGGATCTGACTCCCCTCCAATGGGATAGGTGCTCGGCGTTGGAGCCTTTTTTTGAGGTAGCTGAAACTGCACGTGCTTTGTGGCAGTGGGCAAATCCTTGTCCAGCTGCTCGTTCTGCTCCTCGGCTGCCTCCAGCTGGAGTTCGTAGAGGGCTTCCTCGGCCAGATCAGAAATCACAGAGTCTATGCCGTCGCTGGTGTTTGAGCAAGTAGACGATTCCCTCTGCAGTTGCGGCGGATTCCCCTCCTGAGGTTGTTCCTGCTTGTTCTCCTCCTGCAGCTCCTCCTCGTGCCGAACAGTGCGAACATGGAGCATCTGACGCTCGGCTGCAGCTCGCATGGGACGGAAGAACTCTTCCGTTGAAGTCAACGGACTGGGAGTACGACACCGCAGTAGCTTTGCCTTGCTCTCATCCGCCTGAACTTGCTTGGCGAAGTTTCGATACTCAAGGCAGTCGAAGGATATCGCCTGCTCGTCCTTGAACGCTGGCAGCTCCATTGCCAGAGCCTGCTGCTCCGCCGTCCAATCGTGATCCATGTCTGCTTCCCTTTCCGGTTCCGGTCTCAGTTGCCTTATCAGACTCTTGGTGGCCGCTGCCTTGGTTTTGGCACACATTTGAGTCATCTGACCCAAGGCCTGGACGGGAGTGTTGTAGAAGTTGTCTATATGTTGGGCTGCCTGGGAGAGACTCTGGACTAGGGGCTTGTTATTCAGCTTGAAGTCTGGCTTGGTGGGCGGCACCTTGTGCGACTTGCTTCGCTGAAACTGCCTGGCCAGTTGCTGGCGAAACTTTTCCAACTGGTTGTCAACGAAGCGCTGCTCTACCTCAAGGTTGTGCGCCTTGGTGGCTTCCAAAGTGCTGCCATGGGCCATTGTGGCCAGCGGTAGCTTGTGTGGTATTTTCTGAAACTATTAACAGAATTTTTTTTAATGGTAAATACATGTTATTTGATAATTTAGTTTTCATTTAATCTAACTTTATGAATTTTAATTTTTTGAAAGTTTCAGAAGCATTAATCACTCACCATCTTATGCCGCATATCCATAATTACACTAGGGTTCAGCTGCTTGGGCTCATCGCCTTCGATCAATAAGCGCTCCTGTCGTTTGTCCACATAATCCACCTCGAAAAACCGCCGCACTGCATCCGTCTTCAGGCCCAGAGGATTGGCCTGTTGATGCCGCTTGCGAATGCGATCCCAGCGGGTGTCCTTATTCAGCTTCTCTCGACGTTTTAAATTCGACATTTTATTTAAATATTTTATTAAATTCAGCTATTAATATATCTAGTTCCTTAAAATCGGTAACGATTTAAATGGAGAGGAAAATTTTCATAAACAAATTGAAAATGTTGACTTGGCAACCAAAACTACCGGCCGGAGAAAAGCAACCCCTGTTAGCATACATATTCAAATCCTTTGTCATATATAATAATCGTCAAATAATAACCAAGCAAGAAAACCAAATTGTTATGCATTCGAAGCTAAGCTTAATCCAGTTTAATCTGTATAAAGTTTATATAAATGCCATAAATATTAGTTAAGTGGATAGGTAACAAGAATTTTGGGGACTGCAAGCTTAGTTTAGCAATTTAAGTTGAGTGGACGACTTCAGTTCTAGCCAGCAGCTGGATCCTTCTTGGCCTTGTCCTTCTTGCCCTTTTGTTTTTCGGCGGCAGCAGCCAGCTCCAGATCAATAGGGGCTGGCTTGACGAACGGAATCTCATCTTGGAACTTGGCCGGCATGTACTTCTTCAATGGCTCCGGCACCTTGATGCCCGTCTCAGTCTGATGCGTCTCCAAGATGGCGCAAATGACGCGAGTGGCAGCGCACATTGTGGCATTCAGCATGTGCACGTAGTCCACGGCGGCGTTCATCTTCTTGGTCTGGCCATAACGCACCAGAAGGCGACGTGCCTGGTAATCCAGGCAATTAGAGCAGGAGACCAGCTCCCTGTAGGCTCCGCTGCCGCCGAACCAGGCCTCCAGATCCAGCTTCTTGGATGCGGCATGATTGAGTGCTCCAGAAACGATGTTCACCACGCGGTACGGAATGCCCAGCGTCTGGCAGAACTGCTCGGCATTGCCGATCATCTCGTCCATCATTTCCCAGGACTTATTGTCGTGCGGCGAGGTGAGTACGAACTGTTCCACCTTCTCGAACTGATGCACGCGGAAAATGCCGCGCGTATCCCGTCCATGGGAACCCACCTCCTGCCTGAAGCAAGTGGACAATCCAGCGTATTTAATGGGAAGCGAAGCCTCTGGTAGCCACTCGTCGCGGTGGTAGGCGGCAATAGGCTGCTCAGAGGTGGCAATGAGGTACTTCTCATCCACGCCCACTTCCTCGGCCTTCTCACTGCCCTTGCCCACCACCTTGTAGAGCTCCTCGTCGAACTGTGAGAGCTGGGCCACCTCCTGCATAACCTCCTTGCGCATGAAGAAAGGCGTGTAGAGAGGTACGTAGTTTCGTTCGTATAGCAAATGCAGGGCGTACTGGATGAGTGCCTGCTCCAGAAAGACAGCGGCTCCGGTCAGGAAATAGCCACGACCGCCCGAAACCACGGCTCCCTTTTCGGCGTTCATGCCGTCAATCATCACGATAAGGTCCACATGCGAGTATTTGCCGCGCTTCGTACAATCGCCGAAGGTCCTCTCCACACGGTTCTCCTCCTCGTCGTTCGACACCGGCACCGACTCGTGGAGGTGGTTGCCCACCTCCCTGAGGGCCGTGTTTCTGGCCTGTTCCGCCAGCTCGAGTGTCTTTTGATTCACCGCCATGGCGTCGTCAATAAGCACACGGAGTTGCTTAATCTGACTCACCGTCAGAGGCTGCAGGGTCTCGGCTACGATCTCCGAAAGGTTGATGTCCGCTGGCGGATCCTCGCTCATGGCCCCCACCGGCTCCTTCTTCTTCATCTTCTCGCCGATGACCTTGCTGCAGATGTTCTTCACCTTGTTGAAGTTGTCGGCCTGGTGCCGGCATTGACGCCACTCCAAGTCCTTGTTGATGACGGTGTCCACCAGCGCCACATCCTTGAAGCGTTTCTTCTGGTTATCGCGCACGGCATCGGGATTGCCGCCCTTGTCTCCGCGAAACAGATCCAAATCCAGAACCATTTTATATTAGATACGCTTTTCTATCTTTATAAATCTTTCACAACGTGGCTGGGTCTTTGCATCAGGCAGTGCTGTCAGAAATATTCGCTAAAATAGCTAGATTGATGGAAAGCAGCTAGAAATTGGCAATACAATTTTATTAGAACTGCTACAAAAATAAAAACAAGAATTGAGAACATAGGAATATGGAATATTTTTGGAAATACAAGATTAAATTATATTTCTTATATTAATTAACTTATTTTCTAACTTGTTTTGTTATGTAAAACTATTAAAAAATGTATGGGAATGATTTAGAAGTCAGAGTAATATTATTAGTAATAAATTGGCTAAAATGCCAACACTCACATCAACATCGGTTGGTAAGTCACGTCACCTGGTCACACCTTAATCGGCGCATCAGCTGTTTTAATTATACGAAATTTTTAAGCTTAATGTCTACTTATTTTATAAGTTAACGTTGCCATATTGATTTTGAATCAAATTAATGCGTATCCCGATAACAATCTGGTTGGGAAACAAATATTTCAAATGTTAAAATCGGCATAACTTTTTATTCGTCACAAAAATAACACTTTGAACGAATTTCCACGTAAAGTCAACGATGAGCTTCATTGACCAGGAAGTGACGGAGTTTCGGGCCAAATGTGAGAAGCAAGTGCCGCACACCAAAATCATCATTTGCTCCAGCTCGCTGATCCGGGTTGACATTTATCCGGAACGGCCCAATCGCTCGATGACAGTGTGCCTCCGCTTCCCGGAAGACTACCCGCATAGCACGTCCATCCTGGTGGAGCTGAAGAGTCGCGTCTACTCCGACAAGCTGCTGACCGAGCTCACTCGCCTAATTGATGACTATGCCGCCGATTTTCTGGGAAAGCCGCAGGCCCTAGTGGTCCTCGCCTTCGCGCAGCAGTATTTGACGGATAATCCGTTGTGCGTGTGTCTAGATGAGATCAAGCAGCTCAGGGCGGATGTGAAAGCACCCGGGATCTCAACGGAGAGCTTGTTGAAGCTTAAGCAGAAGAACGGAAGCGTGGAGCTGGTGGCCAAAGGAGGCCTCTACACCTACAGAGTCATAGCTGTCGTTCCCGAAAGCTATCCGATGCAGAGCGTGGAGCTGCGTGGTCAGGAGTCCAATCTTCCTGCCGTGCTGGTGAGGTACCTGAACGGCCAGTCTCGGGAGATAGCCCGCCAGTGCGTGGAGCCACCGATCCGAATCAGCAAGGAGGCTTTGGCCAATTTCAGGCCTGTTAGGAGCCTGCATCGTACCCTCAAGTTCTGCTTGGAGGCCACGCGGGACTTTCATATCGAACTATGCCCCATTTGTGATAATACAGTGTTGCCAGAGAATCCCAAGGATATCGAACTGGATGACAATTCAGACTCTTACATCGAGCGTGTCTACTGCGGTCACCTGTTTCACCAGGGGTGCCTTAAGAAATACCTGTCTGAGCCTCCGTTCCCCAAGGGGGGCAAATTATGCCCGGCCAAGCGCCGCCATCCGCGTTCTGATGCTCAGACCTACATGGGAAGACCCCCAGTCGCTCCCAGTGGTGGAACAGCGCCACCCAAGGCTCCGGAGGATTACGTGTGCGGTATTAAGCTGGCCCACGATCGCTGGGTCGTCAGTGTGAAGACGGCGGAGGCGCGCTGGGCCCAGAAACAGGCCCGCCAACGGGAGCTCGAGGAAGTGGTGGACTTCCTGCAATAACAGAGAGTTCAACTCGCAAGCTGTTTACTGTATATGGTTATGTATTTTGTGATTTATATTCGAATACGCTTATATTGCTAATGAAATAAATAAAATGAAGATGAAGTGCGACTAGGTTGGTGTTTTGGGAGCATCCTGTGTATCCTAATCACGCCATGTTCAAAAAATTAAACATACCGCAGTGTTAGTCTTTTGTTTTAACTTTAAGAGATTGGGATTGAGTTCACATACATATGTATATACCCTTTCGTGAAAAAATTACCTAAAAATAAAAATAAATATGTTCTAATTAATAATTTTTGGAAAGTAAAAGTAAACCAGTCTGCATTGGATTTGATTCCGAATTAGTTACGAAAGTAATTGTTCGGAACCAAAGACCAGGTGAAGGTTTAATAGTTGAGCTGTAGGGTTCATTATTGCGCTGGAAGCCCTTTGGGAGCCGGCTTATTTGGCTAAACTTCAGAAATCCGTGACTATTTCATCATCCTCATACCGCTTGATGGGATCCCCCTTGATCAGCGAAGAGATGAGGCTGCAAATGGAAGGGCAACGCATCTTAAATCAGTTCTGTGACTAGTTTGGATCGCCACACTCACCAGTACAGCGCCACAAAGAACATGACGAAGTAGTAACCCAGGTATATCATACAATTCCTCAAATGAACCTTCAGCAGGCCACGACTGTGTATATCCACTGGATCGTAGACGCCGAGGCTGTCGCGTCGCTGGCGGTGCATCTCGTAAAACAACCATACCACCATCGGCAGATTGAGCAGGAACATTATCCAGTGACCGCCCAGCAGTAGAAGAACGCAGAGCAGGGCGTGGGATCCGAACTTGGGTATGACCCAAAAGTTGAGTCGCCGGCAACACTCCTGGGCGTTCAAATAGTCACACTCCAGGTCAGCCAGTGTCAACACCTAGGCAAAGTTCAAACTAATTAAATTTTCTTCGAATGCAAAATCACAACTCACATAGTAAATAAGGAGCAGCAGAATGGCCCCATAGATTAAAAGGGTTATGCAAAACGTCGCTGTTTCGGGCAGAAACATAATTGAGGTTGAGATTTACTTTTTAATTTATAATTACGAGTTTTTCTTGTTTATGTTTACAAATCTTTTGGCATTGTTTTTCCCGTTTTGCCGATAACGGGGTATTATCGATAACGGCATACGGCTAAGAATATACCGATAAAAATACCAAAAAATCGTTTTAACGGATTTTTGATTTGATTTTAAAATTATCAGGCTTCTTATTACAGATTAAAGTTTTAAATATAATTTTATTTACCTTAAAGATTTTGCCCATTTTAAAGTTCTTGTTTTCAAAGATGTGTTTTAATTTACTATTATATTTTCTCCTGATGAAAATTACAAAATATTGAAATAATTTAACATATAATAATATAATAATATAATAATATCATGTGCTGTATATCTTAGTGTATTCTTGATTAGTCTCTAAAATAAAGGGAACACCACAGCGAATGCCCTGACCTGCGATAACCCCTATTTTTGGTACCATATGGATGTGCTCAGCATGCCTATAAAAGGCCTACACTCTTTCAATGAATCTTAGTCTTGTGTGAGAGTTTCAAGTGTTCCTGGTGGAATAGTGAAATAGTTTTATACAGATTTAAGTCCCTGCCGGGGACAGAGTCATTGCTCGGCATGGAGGTGGCACTGAGTGTCCTGGCCGCGTCCTTGTTCTTCACCACAGTTGGCGCATATAATGTAGAACCCACGCGATCTTGGGTGCCAGAGTAAGTGAAAGGATATCTTAAGTGTTACGTTTTTTTTTTGTCATATAAATCTATATTTCAGTTTTTAAATACCTTTTTTACTTAAAAAATATATTGTTTTTTACAGCAATCCCAAAACGGGACCAAAGCTTGCCAATGAACTCTGGTTTAGCCAGGTCAAGAAGCCGTTTACCAACTGTCCCTCCTACAAATTTCCCATCAACACCAATGTGAACTGCGTGGATACGCCTGAGGGCGGCGAGTGCTTGGTCAGCTGCATCGGCACAAATCACTTTTACGGAGAGCGCCAGAATGTCGGTAAACTGATCCTCTCCTGCCGCCGCGGTGCATGGGGCATCAAGAATGGATATCCCACCGCAAAGACCATCCAGCATTGCGATGGGGCTTGTACCTGCCGTAACGGAGGCATCTGCAACGGCGAAAAGTTCTGTCACTGCCGGAAGGGCTATGGCGGAGATAATTGTGAAAGGAACCAGGAGTTCGGCTGCCCAGAGCGTCCGCCTCAGCTTCCGAAGAACTCGAGAACGGTTTGCCGGGGCGACACCTGTGAGGTGGAGTGTAACCGAGGATTCGCCTTCTCCGATGGCCGAAATCGGGTTCTTTTGAAGTGTAAGGGTACCAAGTATGTGGACATGGGCGGAGACTACAGCAAATTGCCAGAGTGTGAGGGTAAGTGAGACTTCAAGATTGTTTATTTGTTTTAACTATAAAGTAGAAATATATTTTTTTTTAACACATATGTAAATTTTACCAAGTAAATAAAATATTTTATTTTAGCTGCTTGTACTCCAAATTGTCTTAACGGAGGCAAATGCATTGCGGCAAATGTTTGCGAGTGTCCACCACGATTCCGCGGCAAACAGTGCCAGTTCGATGTATCCGAATGCAACATGCTTGATTTCAACGGCAACTTCCAGTGCGATCATGGACCCCAGAAATCCGAGTGTCGCCTCACTTGTCCAGATGTTACCGGAGTGAGTGTCCAGGGAACATTTGCCTCACACTACGATTGCGACTATGGCACTGGGAAATTCGAGCCCTCGCCCTCCGCGGTGAAGTGTATCTATCGTAAGTAATGGGGTGTCCCACCGGGGGGGATAACTCTATAACTCAGAGTTGTAGCGATAAGAAATTCGATCCAGCCATGTGTCTTACGGATTGTTGGGAATCTTGAGGGTAACATTATCCCCACTCGACATACATTTTTGGTGACATTCTAATGGTTTATATCTTCAGCACTTGACAATGTCGTTAAAAATATATTCTCAAGATCGAACAAAGGATTAGGAAGTCATAAAAACCTTTAGCATATTTATTACTTACCCCCTCAATCTTTTATTTTTTGTGGACAGCTCCCAACCGGAATGTTTCCCAGCATATCAGCACCTCTGACACGCAGACCAATGGAACCGTTACTATTATCGGCAAGGAGCTTCCCTGGCCAGATAATCTCATTGACACTTGTAATCGATATCAACAGTACGATAACAGCAGCAACTGGAAGCCAGAGGATCGCGATGTTGATGATATCGATGGAGCCAATCGACTACATCGTAAGCCGGCCAAGGATGTAATTGTGGCACCACAGCTATCGGTCTGCAGTTCCTGGAACGGCCGAAACATCCGCACCTTTGATGGATTGCTATACAGATTGTCGCTTAACTGTGCCCACACCCTGGTCAATGACAGGATATTTGGAGCATTCCATGTGTCTGTGAGGAGTCACTCGCCCGAGTCGCCCCTAATTCTGCAGATCCAATGGCAGTCCGTGCAGTATACCCTGGAAAATCTGAGTAAGTGAAGGTTATTCTTTTATTTGCAGAATTTTTCTTATTGTCCTATTCCGGCTTTATTGTTACAGATGGCAGCGTCACTCTATTCACACCCGAGAAGCGTCTTTCGCTGCCCGCTCAGGTACTTGGTATGAAGGTTGTGCCCTATGCCCAGCAGATCGAGGTTGAGCTAGAATCTGTGGGACTCCAGCTGGTCTGGGATCATCACCAGCTTCTCTCCGTTCGCGCCAGCGTCGCCCTGTGGCAGAAGGTGGGCGGCCTGTGTGGTCATCTTGATGGAAATAGTGAAAACGACCAGATGACACGCTCGGGGACTGTTTCACAGACATGTCGCACCTTCACCGATAGCTGGCGGAGTGGTGATCAGGCCTGTGTGCCCGACACGGATGAACCCCTGGCTCAGTGCTATGGTGGGCGTCACAAGGATGCCGTGGAACAATGCCGAAAGCTGTTGCACAATGTCCAGTTAAAGTCCTGCTTGGAGCACTTCAACCAGGAGACCCTCGTACGAGCCTGCATTAAGGATCACTGTGGCTGCTCGGGAGGACAGAGTCAATCCTGTACCTGCAACTTCCTGCAGTCGCTAGTGGAGGAATGTCGCGCCAAGGGCACCGGACCCACTTTCAAGGAATGGCGCAATCTCCAGCTATGTCCGATCAGTTGCTCCGGTGGTCGCATTTACCAGAACTGTGGTCCTCAGTCCCAGCCGAGCTGTGAAACCAATGGTGTAATGGATCCCAACCTGTGCTTTGAGGGCTGTTTCTGTCCGAGTGGGACGCTGCAGTACAAGGATACCTGCATTAGTCAGAAGATGTGTCCATGTGAGCTACGTGGCCGCGAATTCCAGCCAGGTGAAACGCACCAGAGGGAATGCAACACATGCACCTGCCAGGCCGGAAAATGGGAGTGCTCGCAGGAGAAGTGCAGCAAGCGATGCACGGCATTTGGTGATCCCCACTATCGGACCTTCGATGGAAGAACCTATGACTTCCAAGGCCGCTGTACCTATTATCTACTGAAGACATCCACGCTCTCCGTGGAGGGAGATAATATCAAGTGCTCGGTAGAGAATGATCCCTTGTACACCGGCGGAGGAGCATCGTGTACTCGGTCAGTCACCATACGATTCTCACTGAAGGACGGCGGTCCTACGGTCATAAAACTGTCACAGAAACTGCAGACCTCGGTGAATGGCGAGGTGGTAGCACAACTACCCCTGGAACTAGGCAATGGCGAGGTAGTGCTGCGATTGGCTAGCCACAACTTCATTACAATGACTTTTCGCGATGGCTTGGTGGTGTGGTGGAATGGTGACTCTACCGTACACATCGATGCTCCCTATAGCTACTACGATAACACGGCTGGACTTTGTGGTACCTTCAATGACAACACCAAAGACGACTTCCTCACGTCGGACGGAGATTACGAGCACACACCCGATGCATTTGGAAACAAATGGCGCACCAAGGAGCTCTGTGTCGATCCGGATCCTCCAGTGACGCTAACTCCCTGCTCCAACAATCCTGCCCAGCGGGCAAGGGCCGAAGAACTCTGTTCCGTCCTTCGCTCGGATACCTTCAAAACCTGCCATTGGGCCGTGGATCCTGCCATTCACTACGATAACTGCATCGTCGATGTGTGTGGTGCCAGAGATACGAGACCCGCCAGCACGAACAAGACTTTCTGCGAAGTCCTCGCCGACTATGCCAATTTGTGCGTGCGCAATGGTATCCGGACCAGCTGGCGTCAGGTTATCAACCAGTGCTCAATCCAGTGCCCGGAAGGCCAGGATTATGACGAATGTGGCGATTCTTGTGCCCTAAGCTGCTTCGACCTGCAGAACCGGGATCAGTGCCGGAGGCAGTGCGTCGAGGGATGTCGCTGTCCGAAGGGTCAGTTCCTGAACGAGCAGCAGCAGTGTGTGCCTCAAAAGGCCTGCTCCTGCTTCTACGAAGGCCTGAGCTTCAAACCTGGCTACAAGGAGGTGCGACCAGGTGCGAAGTTCCAGCAGTTGTGGTAAGGGAATCCTTAAGAAAGTTTAACATTGTCTTATATAATTCCTCCCTGTAGCACTTGTGTGGATGGTCTGTGGCAGTGTAGGGATGCGGATAAAGACGACGCTATCCTGTTCCCGCCATTGGGTCGTCTTCGCAAGAAGTGCGCCCATAGTCCCTATGCCAAATTCGTCAGCTGTGCCCCCAAGGAGCCGAAGACCTGTAAGAATATGCATGATCATAAGCAGGATACCACGGCCTGCCTTCCTGGATGTGTATGCGATGATGGTTACGTTTACGACGTGACCCGTCAGCAGTGTGTGGCGCCGGAGAAGTGTTCCTGTTACCATGCCGGACGCAGCTTTGACGATGGTGACACTTTCCAGGAACTATGCAACCAGTGCGTCTGCCAAGGTGGATCCTGGAAGTGCACACGAAATGAGTGCGAGGCCACCTGCAGTGTGTGGGGTGACTCCCACTTTAGCACCTTCGATGGCCGGGACTTTGACTTCCTCGGCGAATGCGACTATATCCTGTCCAAGGGCGTTAATGCCGAGGGCAGTGGCTTCTCCATAGTCATCCAAAATGTACTTTGTGGTACCTCGGGTGTTACCTGCTCCAAGTCTTTAGAAGTTTCGCTAAGCAGCAAGGCTGGACCGGAGCACCTCAAGTTGACCGCTGGTGGAGTCTATGGAACGGATAATCCAAGCTCAATTATAACACGTAAGTAGAGGAATTTCATTCTATTCAAGGTCCTTCGACATTAATTTCTTCTCCTACAGGTCTTCGCAACCAAATCAGCTCGCATGCCTTCAGTTCCTTCCACGTTTACAAAGCTGGCGTCTTTGTGGTCGTCGAGGTGGTGGCCCTGCGTCTCCAGATCAAGTGGGACGAGGGCACCCGGGTCTATGTGAAGCTGGGCAACGAGTGGCGCGGTCACCTGGCCGGTCTCTGTGGCAACAACAATGGCAACAGCTTGGATGATTTCAAGTCGCCATCCGGAGGCCAGGAGGCAGAGCCCACACTCTTCGGCCACTCGTGGCGCACCCACCCGCAGTGCGAGCTTCCGCAACAGCCCTTTGATTCCTGCCAGCGCAATGCCCAACGCCGTGCCTGGTCGGAGAACCAATGCAGTGTCCTCAAGTCACCCGTCTTTGCAGCCTGCCATGTCCAGGTGCCACTGGAGCGTTATCTGAAGAGTTGCGTCTTTGACACCTGTGCCTGCGACCAAGGCGGAGACTGCCAGTGCCTTTGCACAGCGGTGGCCGCTTACGCGGATGCCTGTGCTCAGCGAGGTATCAGCATCCGCTGGCGCACGCCCCATTTCTGTCGTGAGTACTTATTTACGGCAAGTGAATCGGAATCCCAACCTAATCCTTTTTCTTTAAACCTTTCCCCGAACAGCGATGCAGTGCGACGTCCATTGCTCCGACTACAGCGCCTGCACTCCCGCATGTCCCACGGAGACATGCGACAATCTGCTGGACCAAGGTGATGCCGCCCGGCTATGTCACCACGAGAACTGCGTGGAGGGCTGCCAGGTGAAGCCATGTCCTATCAACCAAATATATTTGAATGACAGCTACACCACCTGTGTGCCTCGCTCGGAGTGCAAACCCGTGTGCCTGGTTCGTGGCAACATTACCTATTACGAGGGCGATGTGACCTACACAGATGACTGTGCCACCTGTCGCTGCTCCAAGAAGAAGGAGGTATGCAGTGGCCAGCCTTGTCCACCAACCTCCACTACCACCACCACCACGGAATGGCCCATTATTGAAACAACACCCAAGGATCCTCAAGATCGGACAGGCAAGAGTTGCGTGCGTGGATGGACACGTTGGTTGGATCGCGGCTCCAGTGTGGGTGGCATCAATCTGAACGATGTGGAACCGCTGCCACACTTTGATAACTTCGAGCGTATCTACGGAACCTGCGATCCGAGTTATCAGAGGGACATCGAGTGCAGGGTGAAGGACACAAAGCAGTCATACGAACTTGTTGACGACAATGTGTCCTGCGATCTTAAGCAGGGTCTGGTGTGCATTGGAAAGTGTCATGACTATGAGATACGAGTGTATTGCGACTGTGATGATGATGGCTATACCACAGCTCGCCCACCGCCACCGCCGAGTGCCAACGAGACGTGTGATCCATCGGTGGATATTTTCAAGGAGTATCCCGGAGACTGTTTTAAATACCTACGCTGTGAGCATATTCCAGGCAACAGCAACTGGCACTGGGTGCCTGGCACCTGTGGCGTCCACCTGATGTTTAATCCCTCGATTGGAGCCTGCGACCAAATCTCGATTGTAACCCGTCTGCGACCGCAATGCGGCAAGGACAAAGATCGTTGTCGAGACAATGAGGAGTGGAATGATTGTGCCAACCAGTGCGAGCATACCTGTCACTTCTACGGACAGCAGCTCATCCGACGCGGTCTTTGCAATCCCGGCCAACACTGCAAGGGCGGATGTGTACCCAAGAAGCGTCCCGACTGCCGGGCTTTGGGCAAGTTCTGGCGCGACGAGCATACCTGCGTGGATCAAGATGACTGTCCGTGTTTGGACCATCGCGATGACAAGTATGTGCAGCCGCACAGGATCATCACAACGGACTTTGAGGACTGCCAGTGTGTGTTCAACCAGTTCGTTTGTGTGCCCAAGAAGACCACCACGGTGAAGCGTAAGTACCAGTGGGAATAAACAACTATTACCTCTAAAATAACTCTGAATGGTATTTTTTTTTAGCTCCCATCGGAGATCACACATCGACCACACCCTTGCCCATTATACCTACCACGCTGACTCCCCCAGTTTTGTGTCCAACGAAGAGGTAAGTTGGGATTTGAATAATAGATTCCACTGATAACCTTCACTGAATTTTTCTCTTAGCATGGTGCGTCTGTTCACAAGTGAGCATTTCGTGCCGGACACTGCCTTCTCAGGCTCTAGCATCCTGGACCAGCACTATGCTGCACATCTGTCCCGCTTGCACCGAAAACCCAAGCTCAATATCGGAGCTTGGACGCCAAGGATTAGCGATCAAACGCAGTACCTTCAAGTGAACTTAGAAAAGCCGCTGGCTCTTTATGGCATGGTCATTGCCGGTGATCCTCATCTGGACAACTATGTGACCCTCATGAAGCTGGTCTACAGCCTGGACGGTGAGGGCTATCACGAGCTCATCGGTAAGGATGGAGAACCCCAGGTGTTGGTGGGACCCAGTGACTCCCGACTGCCGCGAGCTCATGTCTTTCAGCGACCGATCGAGGCCAAGTCCATTCGCCTGTATCCTCTGAGGTGGCACACGGCCATCGCTATACGCTTTGATCTGCTACTGTGCAATCATGAGCCCACCACCGTGCCACCTGTGATTGATAAAACCACTACACCGCTGCCTCCCACGAAGCCACCCATCGAGGATTTGATCTGTAAGGACCCCCTTGGAGTGGACAGTGGAACACTGGGATACCATCAGGTGTCGGCTAGCAGCATCTGGCTATCGTCACACCTGGACCACGAGGAGGGACTCCTGGACTTGCTACGCTTCCGCTCCAAGCTGGGCTGGCGGCCGCTGGCCAACAAGCAGGACGAGTTTATCGACTTTGACTTCCTTGAGCCGCGCAATGTAACTGGCATTCAGACACGGGGCGGTGCTCACGGCTGGGTCAGTTCATATCGCGTGCTTTTCTCCTCCAACAAGCTCGTGTGGAATGAGCTGCCGGGTCAGCAGGGCGATGGTAATATCTTTGAGGGTAATCGGGATGCCAATGGCCTGCACACAAACGGCTTCCAGCGACCACTGGTCACGAGATATCTACGTCTGGTTCCGACCCAATGGGATCAAAATATAAACTGGCGGATCGAGCCCATTGGATGCTTTGAGCCCTATCGTAAGGATTGGTTTCTATAACGCTTTGGACTTTATGTTAATCCTTAATAATCCTTGTAGCCAACATAACCAAGCCCCCTCAGATTCGAGTATGCAATTTGTGCGAGGGCATTGATCTGCCTAGCCTGGTTCCAAGTTGTCCCTGTAGTGACGGTCTCTTCTGGACTGGATCCAAGTGTGTGGAGCGCAATCTCTGTCCATGCATCGATGTATATACCACGTGAGTACACAGTCACCTTTTCCGAGGCAGAACCAGTATTATAGATACCTTAAATCCTTGCAGCTATCCCATTGGATCTAAGTTTGAGAACAGTGACTGCGAGGAGTGCGTGTGCCTGTTGGGTGGCGTAATCAATTGCAAGACCACAAACTGTCCCAAGTGCCCGCTGCATATGAGAAGCGTAAGGAAAGGTTGTCGCTGCGAGTGCCAGTTGTGTCCACCAACCACACGACTCTGTCCCACCAGCGGTGATTGCATACCCACCGACTGGTGGTGCAATGGCGTGCAGAACTGTGCCGACGACGAGGACGATACTTGCGATCCCACGCGAACCACAGTTTCACCTCGTAAGTCTCAAGTCAAGAATGGATTACACAAATACTTATCATTTCCCCTTTTCCCTTGCAGCCACCACTAAGAAACCAGACGTGTGTCCGCCTATCGAATGTCCTCCTGGCTACGCTGTCAAGATCAGGGGAAAACTGCCCGTAACCTTGTCGCAAATGCTTTTGATCTCAGCAGATCCCAACAGCGATGGTTCTGTAGAGCCTCTAAAAGATTGGCTGGAGCCGCTGAAGTCCTCAGATAAGCCAGAAATATCTTTCGGTGTCGCCAAGGTCCTGGGCAGATTCGCCGTCAAGTTTGGTAAGAAATTCTTCAAGGGAGTCGCAAAATTGGCCTCCAAACTGGGCAGCAAGATCAAGGAAGCACTGATCGACAAGCTAGGGGATGCAGTGGCAGAAAAAATCATGGATCTGGCTACTCCCAAGAAGGATAAGGAGGAATCTTTGACCCTGGATCGCCTCGAGTTAAACGAGTTGCCATTGATGCAATCGAAGCCACAGCTGGAGTTTACTTTCATAGACCCTGGCGAAGTCGACGAAATGTTAGATCTTTTGGGTGTGGATGCTAGTGAAATTCCCGATTTCTCGGGGGACTGGAATGAGATCTTTGGCGATGACGAAGAGGACTATGTTGATCCCGGTCAAGATGAAATCGATGACCTTCTAGACTTCATGGGTATTGTGTCCCAAGAGAGTCTCGTGATCTCTAGAGGCGGAGTAGACGACAGACTGGACACCGAAACGCAGTTGGTACTGAATGGCGCTACTGGGCCGGACGGTGTGAGTCCTTATGGAATCAACTTTGAACTGCCCAAAGAACTACGTGACCGGTACAAGTGGAGAACGGCGATTCCGAACAAGAACCTTAACGATATCGAGTTTTGTGACTCGTTTTGCTGCATTCCCCTAAGGAATGAGACATGTGAGGAGCCTCAGTGCCCCCCAGGCTTTGAGCCTGTGGTGGACAACACAAGCACCGGAGGTGGCAAGTGTCCCACATTTACCTGCCGACGCCCAAGGATCCCTGACGACAGCTGCGACATTACCGGTAGAATTTTCCACACCTTCGATGGCACGGTGTACAAGTATGACATCTGTAGCCACACCTTGGCCAGAGATGCACTGGGAGATAGTTGGAGCATTAGCACCCAGCTTCAGTGCGCTGCCGATCAGCCGAGCTGTGGCGCCAAGACACTTATCATCAACGACGATGAACGTGGAGTCTCCATTACCATCCTGCCTAATCAGCGCGTCATCTACAATAACTTTGAGTTCAGTGTCCACGATCTAGCCCTGGTCGGTGCTGTGCGGAGATCGTTTGTGATCAGTCAGATCGGCCAGACCGTGGTGGTGGTGTGCCGCCATCACAAGTTCTGGGTGCAGTATGCCGCTAGTGGAAACATCCGCATAGGAGTCTCCCAGACCCTTCAAGGGAAGGTAGACGGACTATGTGGTTTCTACAATGGTCGGCAGGATGACGATAAGCGAACGCGAACAGGTCTACATGTGATTGGTACAACGGACTTTGGGGTCTCTTGGTACGACCGGAAGCTACCATTAGACAAGTGTCGTCCACAGGTGTGTCCCCTGGATCTGCAACAGCGGGCACTCCAAATGTGTCAGGCTGTCAGGTGAGTTTATACTTGGAAATATTAAATTGAACGGGAGTTCATCCATCATCTCTCCCAGACATCCCTCTTTCGGAACCTGTGATCTCTCCGTTAACATCGAGGACTTCCTGGGCAAGTGCGTGGAAACAACTTGCGAGTGTCTTAAGGCCAATGGCGGTGCAGAAGGCAGCTGTCGTTGTGATCTTATTCAACAGTTTGTGGGCCAGTGCTTGGCCGTGGATCGCAATGTGCTGCTGACAAGTTGGAGGAGCATTCATCGCTGCGAGCCGACCTGTCGTCCACCATTGGTGCACCACGACTGCTTCCGCCAGCGTTGCGAGCCGCAGTGCGCCTTGTCGAGCTATTCGGGGGCTGTGTGCCCCACCATTCCGAACACCTGTTTCTCTGGCTGCTACTGTCCCGAGGGAACGGTTCGACGGGGCGAAGAATGCGTCCCACTGGACGATTGCAAGGACTGCAAGTGCAACCTGTTCGGTCTGAACAAGTTCGTCAGTTATGACGGTAGCAGCTTCAGTTTCAAGGGCAACTGCACATACTTGGTGACCAGAGATCTCCTTATTCCCGGCAGCTACAACTTCCAGGTTTACGCAACCATCCAACCCTGTGGCCTGATCAAGGAAGAGAGCTGCGTAAGTGCTCTCCATATTACCGCCGGAGAGCATACACTGCACATCGAACGACACGAGAATGAGGTGCAGCTTCTAGCCGATGGCTACCAGGTTTCGCCCTGGCCACATCGGTCGTCCTGGCTGATGGTCAAACAGCCACGTGAAGAGGAGCTCCTGGTACAACTGCCTTTGATTAAGCTGGAGTTGGTGGTGGATCTCAGCTCACTGCAGTTCCAGCTTTCGGTGCCCTCGGTTCGCTATGGAAGTCGCATGGAGGGATTGTGCGGCAACTGCAATGGGCTCAGCATAGACGACCTGCAGGTCAACCCGGCCAAGCCCAAGCCCACAGAGCCGGGTCCTTTTAAGCTGATCGACTTTGTCACCAGCTGGCAGGTGAGCGAGCCACGTCTTGGCATTGATACGCGTTCTTGTGGGGATCAGCAGGTATGCAAACCGTTGCCCAGGGAAAGAAACGTGTGCTACCAGCTTATTGTACAGTCCGGCATCTTCGGGCGATGTCCGCTGCTGGTCGATCCGTTGGCCTACATCCTCGCCTGCCAAAAGGATACATGCACTGCCAGCGACGATAAGAAGGTGATATGTGATGCCCTCACCGCTTACGCTGCTGCCTGTAATCAGATTGGAGTGTGCTCCGACTGGCGGCCCTTCACACAGTGTCCGGCACAGTGTCTACCCGGAATGACATACAGACCTTGCGACTGCGACGTTACCTGTGAGACAGGCGTGGATCGGGTGGACAGCAGCAACATGGAGATAATCTTCAAGGGACGCTGCCTCCACACTGCCCGTCATGAAGGCTGCTTCTGTCCACCGGACAGGGTGCTCCACCACGGCAGATGCGTCTTACCTAATGAGTGTGTGACTTGCGGCAATGGACGACATGTGGGCGATGTGTGGCAACCGGACAAGTGCTCGCGGTGCGAATGCTTGTCCACTGGCCAGGTAAGCTGCGAGAAGGAGCAGTGCGGCCGGGACACGGATCTTATCTGCCAGAGCGGCTACAAGTTGGTTGTCATCCAGCGTGACTTTGAGTGCTGTCCCCAACGGATTTGCGTGGCAGACATTGAGAGGCCCGGAAAAATCTGCGAGACACCCAAGTTACCTGACTGTGGACTCCATCAGAACAGGATCGTAGACGAGGATGTCAATAAATGTCCCATCTACCGATGTGGTAAGTCCCAGGCTTTTAGGATTTATTTCTAAAATATAATAAATCAATATCCCTTCACAGAATGCAAGCCCAAAGATCAATGTGATCCTTCTCCACCAGTAACTTTGAAGCCCGGCGAGAAAATGGAGGAGATAGTGGACGGCTGCTGTCCCAGCTATAGGGTTGTGTGCCACCAGGACACTTGTCCAAAACCACCAGCCATCTGTGATGACCCATACTACGAACTGATTTCGGCTAAGCAACCCGGCGACTGTTGTTCCCTGTACAAGTGTGTGCCGCCCAAGGACAAGTGCCTCCAAAGACATGACAACCAGGTGCAGGTCCATCGGATCGGAGACAAATGGCAATTGCCCGGAGATCCTTGCGTCTCCTACGAATGCGGGCTGACCGACTCGGGTGTGGTGGCCACCGTCACAACTGTGCTTACCTGCGAGAAGAAGTGTCCGCTGGGCTACAGCTACGAGCACACGGACAGCACCAAGTGCTGCGGAACCTGTGTCCCAACAGGGTGCGTTCACGATGGCAAGATCTACAAACCGGATGAGCATTGGTATAGCCAGGACAAATGCATATTCTATGACTGTGTGTCGTACAAGGGTCAACTAATGATTCGTGAGCAGCATGAAACCTGTCCGGATGTCAGCCAGTGTCCGGCGGAGCATCTTCAGGAAGATGGTGGCTGCTGCAAACGATGCACGATCTCACCACCGCCAGCAGACAAAATCGACTGCCAAGCGGTAACGGTGGCGCCAAATCTTACGCGAAGTATGATCATGCTCGAGGACAAGCACCACGGAGCCTGCCACAACGAGCAGCCGATCGAGGGATTGACCCAGTGCGAGGGCGCCTGCAACTCGGCCTTCAAGTACAATCCGCTGCTTAACAAGTTCCAGGAAAGCTGCACTTGCTGTGGCGCAACCGGTTTGAGGAAAATTATTGTAAAGATTATTTGTGACGATGGCAGCCATCTGGATCATGAGTTTGAGGTGCCCACCAGCTGCAAGTGTGAGCCCTGTGACCGCCATCACTTGGGCCAAACGAACTCAGCCCAAGGAGGGGATCAGTCTGAGACCAAAGGCAACCCAAAGGACAAAAAAATAATTGAAGAAGAGTATGATGATGAATTTAATCTTCAGGACTTGCTTGATAAAAATGGAGGAGTTATCACGCGGTAGCTTAAAAATTATAAAACTTGGAATGCCACAGAAATCACTATTTTATAAATACTAATTTAAAAACTACCAAAAAGTAATCAGTAAGAAGGAAGGATGTAGTTCAAGCTGTATTTCTTTGCATTCTTTTTTAAACATTATACATTGAATTTCAATCTGTAAATCCGTAAAATAATAATTATAATAGATTATTAAGATCTTAAGAAGACTGTGTTCAATATCACTTTTTATCTAATATAATTTTATAATCAAATATTGCATTTATATTTGCATTTATAATTTTGGGTTTAAATTTGCATAATTTAATTTTAACGGTCTTGAGCTTTTGCAATCGATAACTAAACGACGAGCGATGCTTTCAGCTTTCATAACAATCAGCTGTTTCCGGAACGATTGGTCACTCTGTGCCTAAAAACATAAACAAACTACAGTTTTCTTATTATTTATTTGATTGAAAATAATTAATTTAAGATTCCGGTCTGCAATGCAGACCACCGGAAGTAGTGGAATACTGGCCCTAAGACAGTTTGTCTTGTTGGCGCGACGCCACTGCTCGGCCTCTGCTCAAACCACCTTCGGTGGCTCCCAAACAAATGCCGACCAACCGCCGCCGCCACCGAGATCCGGCGAAGGTAAGATGCGTGGATGGCAACTGCACAACTATGGGGGCATTGACGAGCTACAGCTCTCGGACATGCTGAAGATACCCCAGATACGCAGTTCCAACGAGTGCCTCGTTCGGATTCGGACCACTGCGGTTAATCCCATCGACCTGGCTATGCTCCGGGGATACGGCGCCGCGGTCCTAAACAAGATGCGCTGTCGGCCGGGCGATGGCATCGAGTTCCCGCTTACCCTGGGTCGTGAGTTCTGTGGCGAGTTGGTCCAGAAGGGCATGGGTGTTCCCAATGACACACTGCCCCTGGGAACTCGGGTCTGGGGAGTAGTTCCAGTGCAGGCGAGTGCCGGAGCTCATGCGGAATACGTTGCTGTGCCTTCTTACTGTGTAGGTGGAACCAGCTTAGATCGATTTAATAAAGTCTTAATCAATCTTTATCCCTTTCAGCTTGCCCCTGCCCCCAAAGAGCTGGATGACAGCGAGGCAGCTAGCGTTCTGTATGCTGGATTGACTGCCTGGTCGGGTCTCTACATCACCGGTGGCCTGGGCGGACCCTGCGGCGCCGTCACAGCTGACGGAGGTGGTGCCCACAAGCGTGTCTTGGTTCTTGGTGGTTCCGGAGGCGTTGGATCTCTGGCCATACAAATGCTGAAGTCACAAAAAGTACAAGTACTCGCCACCTGCAGCGAGAATGCTACTGAAATGGTGCGCAATCTGGGTGCCGATTTGGTGGTGGACTACAACAACAGCGAAGCCATGGAGGAGCTGTCCAAATATGCACCCTACGACATTGTCCTAGACTGTTCCGGCCAAGGAGGCGATAAGGCGGCGGAATCGAAATTTGATTTCCGGCAATACATCACCTTCTCATCGCCCCTGCTGGCCAATATCGATAAGCAGGGATTAGGCCTGGGAGCATTGAAGAATGTCTTTGACTTGGTGCAGACCAATGTAAGGTCCGTATCGCAGCGCGGCGGATTGGTCAAGTGGGGATTCTTCAGTCCTGCTCCGCAAGGCATACAATTCCTTCAGAAACTAGTGGAGCAGAGGAAGGTCAGTTGTTCAATCTCTAGCACAAAATTCCCAACTAATACTCTTTGCCTTTCCGGCGCTTTTAGTTGATGCCACAGATTGATAGCAGCTTCGGCTTTGGGGATCTACCGCAAGCCTTCGAGAAGATGAAAGGCGGACACTTGCGAGGCAAGATTGTGGTGACGGTTTAAGAGGTGGAGGAAATAGGCTGATATTCAACTTTGTATTGGTGTTATATTAAACGCCCGTCGTTTCCTAATATGTAACACTTTGCCAAGTACTTTCTAAAACAGCGACTGCCATACTTTGACCAAAGCTCCGGCCTCGTGACGCAGTTTCTAGCTCACCTCAGGGCCTGCCATTGCATCACGGGCTGCTTTGACCAGGGTTCAACGTTTATATGAGTTTAAATACCCGATCCACTGACGCATATTATTATTTCTGTTATAAAAATTAATTGACGATCTTACCGTTCGATTAAGGATCACCTTTAAATCACCGTGAAAAGCCAGCCGTTCCAGCCTCTGCGAATTACTCTTATCATTCAGCGACTAGACTGAAGGGCAACTGTTAGGTGTTTTACACTTAAGCATCCAGTCTAGTTGAAGCTGTATTGGCCAAATCAGTGATTCAACTGATCATAAAACTATTCCGGGACACCAAGACACACGCTAGCGCTCGCGTAAATTTCCGTGCGTCTAATTTTATGTCATCGCCTGCCTGACTGCCTGGCTAGCTGGCCAATACCCAGATTCCTTATCAGCCAACGATTGGCGTTCGCAGCACGCGGGCCGCCTCCGCTAATCACATTGTTCTCATGCGTTCCCAACCGCTCCCAAACATCGGAACATGAGCTATCACCAAGGTCGAGGCTTCCAAAAAAAAAAAAAATAAAAATAACAAAAGCCTCTCCATCACCGCTATCATCCGACGAAGCCGGCAAAGAAAGCGAAGAGTGCACGCGTCTCTGTTTTGTTTTGGTTTTTATTAATAGCTCTCAATTTGTTACTGGGTCCCGGCATGGCTTGATATGGAAGGAAAATGTTTGATGACCGCTGGCCGGCTTTTAAATTCCCTTTGGCAGTATATAAAATATATATGATTATGTAAACTAATAACAAGAGAGTGTCCAGATGTAGAATATGATTACCTATCCAATTTCCCATTTATTATATGCTGTCACATTATATATTTGAGTCACTATACCCCTTGGCTAGAGAGTGTATTCCTAAAGATTGGCCAGCAGAAAAATTATTCGTATGAGCTTACTGAAGACCTTGAATTCTATCCCAGAGCTTATCGTACGTCTTAATAAAATATCAGCTATTATTGGGAAAAATTGCCAAGGCAGTAACACATCTGAGTGTTTACTTGTCTGGAAGTATAATGTAATGTCATCCATCCATTAAGTTATTTGGGTTTATTCTGCACTTTGTGAATGTCTTTACATTTATTTTTCCCATGACAGTGGAATCATAGGAAAGCTTAATTAGGGAAAACAATGCACAGAGAGTAGACTGTCTACAGTTTAGTTGCTTGAACCTTTCTTCTTTTCATTATTTGCATTTGATTTGAAAGAGAATTGGGTCTCGTTCATTTGCATGAATTAAAGTTCATTACGCTATAAATAATTAATTAAATTTAATGTGGTTTGTTAAACAAATTTGTTAGGTAGTCTTCTATATTAGTTGTTCAAATTGTTTTGAGCCCCAGTAACCTTTGATTTGTTGTTTCAATGCAAAACACACACACATTTTTCATAAAAGTCGCATTGGAAACAGTAAAATTGTATAAAATTAATATTTTTTAGTGAGAACTTTATACAAATTTTAAAATGGAATATGTTCAGTCAACATTGCTGCCCTTTATAATGGAATTGATTAGTCGCGAAAACAATCTGTGTAAGTTCGGCTCAGAAATATTCTTTATCATTAATAATTTAGTTTTAAGGATCTTTCATCAATCTTTCGGAAAAAAAATTAATTAATTGTATTATATTTTATATAAACCTCCACAGAATTGTAACATTTTTCTGTTTTATGTTACCAGGCACCACAGTGGAAGAACTGACGGATGCCGTGAAAGATGCAGTGCTGGAGGAGCACATACATCCTTTCGGCAACCTTCAGATGGCGGTACGGTTCGCCTTGGAGGTGGGCTCCAACATGGGTATCATTACATTAAACGACAATCTGATCCCCATTCCCTTCAACTACAAAGCTAAGAAGACAGTTCCGACAAAACAGTACACGACTGCGCAAGGACGCAAGGCTGTGAAGGGGGAACTGGCCAAGTCCAGGGTCAAACCAAAGTCCAAAGCCAAGGCTTGTGCCGGAAAGAGTTTGAGAAAGAAACTTACCGGCGAAAAGCAAACACCGTGCAAGACAAAACGTAAAGGAGCTGTCCAAAATAAAAAGACCAAGGCGAAGAGGCGACTTTAGACGAATCGAGTTAATACAGTGCAAAGAATCCGATTGGTGTTCTTGAACCAGACTGCTGATGCAGTTGCTGCTTCTGCTGCCATGGACGGGGCTTTCAACAACTGGGTTAACCAGGCGATGTCAGCTGCAATGGCACACACTTGGCACAGAAAAATAAATACACCAAATCAGCGGTACACTTGTCCCTCTCCTGGACAGCGTAATTTCTATTCGATTTAGTCGGAAAGTTAGAGGCATTGTTTTGCATAAAATTGAATAATTCAACGGCTGGCGGTGGCGCAGTCGTAATGAAATCGGGTGGGTTTTTGCTTAGTCTTGGTTACGCGGACAATTAAAAATGCGCCTTTTGGTGGCCACCGATCCCCGCTGGCCCCGCGGATCGAATCCATATAAAGAATTCGACAGGTGCGGCCCTTGTTCAGTCTGTCTGCGGAATAAGTCGGATCCATACGTGCCCACCAAAAAGGATATACCATATCGAACTCGAAATAGATAAAAGGACTTTATCCATTATCCTTGCTGCTCCCAACGAACAAAGAAAAAGGATACGCGATCAGTGAACTAAAGGGACCGTGATAAAGTGATTTAAATTCCTTTTTAAAAAGTCATTACGTCCCAAAGAAGTGTCGTATCGAAAGTGAGTCAAGTGCAATTGTGGCGTGTTCTCTCCTTATATTTAAATAATTAAGTTAACCATTCATTGTAATGACTGCGTCTGGATTTAATAACACACAAGTGTCTAGAAAAAACTTACACTGAATTCCAGTACTTGCATAAGAATTGTTTTTTAGATAAGAGTTTTTTGATAGTGCAATAAATTTGATACTTAAAATACTTGAAAAAAAAAAGATTTAATTTGTAGTAATAAATATTTTCGAAACATCCTTCAAACTGTCTTTTGTTTTGTTTTAATAAGTGTGGTAAAAATTCACTATTCAAAAGGAAGTACACAGAAGTACACAAAACATTCTAAATTGTCCTTTGTAAGCTAACTATATAAAAAAGAACGTTAAACAAATGGCATATTCCTTTTAAAAGGACATGCATTGTAAAATAAAATTATAATTATTATAAATAAAATTCAGTTCTTGTAAACTCAAAAGACATATCTTTATAAATCAGTGAAAGTCAGTTAGTTTCTAATGATATTTTCATATGACAATGTTTTCTACAAATCAAAGTTTAAAAATATCAAAACTAAGGCAAAAATTCATTAATTTTAATTCGGAAAGTTTTGCTGTGCTTGTTTTTAAACGGTTAACAATTTGGCTACTGACTCTAAAAATTTTAAAAATTAATTTTTTTTTTTCAAAATTTGATAATGAATGAAATAACTCCTTCAAAATATTACATTCTTTTTACTAGAATACTATTTATAAAAACGATATAGTTTTTAAACTTGTGTACAAAAAGGCAAAAGCCTATTTCTTTATTTTACTTTTATGAATATATTTTAGATACTGGAGTGTTGTCTTTAAATTTGATTTGTTTTGTAACAAAACAAATCAAGTATTTAACAATTATAAATCAAATAAACGATTCAAGTATTTCACTCTAAGAGTCAATACAATATATAGGGATTATAGCTATATTTCTGAAACATCAATTCAAGTATTATTTAATCTCTGGAACATTAAATAATGAAACACACTTAGTATTCCACCAATCTCAAAATTCGCAGACTCGAAATCTGCGATCGAGGCCCCTTTTGAACCCAGCAGACACTTCTGTGTTCGTGGCACGCGCCATAGTCGATTATGCGAGTGCTTTTTTCGGGAATAATAATAAAAATAATAATATTCAGGCAAGTACTTATCGGGGGCGCTATCCCTATCCCCCAGGTGCAGTGCACGCACTCAAGCGCTGGACGACTGTAATCTCGAGAGCCGACAGCTCCCGTGACCTGGCAACAGGAAACCCAGTGCTGTGACCCGCACCCTTGCCCTGCTCTGCTCTGCTGCCCGGAGAACGGAATCTGCCGAGTGGGCAAGTCGTACGATCGGTGCACACATTTAGTGGTGATAGGAGGAGGAAAGGTGACTGCTGCTGCAGCGGTCTCTTATCACTACGCAAAGCGACAATATTCGCATAAAATCCGAGAGCTATGAAAATTTTTGAATCAATTGCCATGAAGTGCTTACTCATGAATTTTCTATGGGCCTTATCTATGAATCTTAGATTTAGTGATTATATTACTCATTTGCCCCTCAAGTTGCAAAAACTCTACAGCAACAAAACAATCCTCTTCAGTTCTAATATCTTTTAAGTGATTAATTATTTCTTCGGAAATGAATTTCCCATGTTTTAATCATTCGAAAATATTAAATTCTTTAAATCTTAAATTCAAGTTGCGGCTCCTAAAATATTATTATAAATCTGAATTGTAATCAATAAACTTTTATTTTATTATGGAATCTTTTGAAACCTAAGCATAATGATAACCTACAGCAATGAAATCGATTTAATTTGTTTAAAATCCTCTAACAAATGTGAAGGTTAAATTAACTAACAGAGAGTATTGAGATTAAATTATACATTTTAATATGAATTGTTAGAATATATATTTATCTGGATTTGCAATCTTACAAATATTATACGAATCCTAAACACTTTTATTTTAGGAACATTATTTAGAACATATCATTAAATGTTACATTTTGAAATCCTATTAATTATCATAGATATTTGTATAGGCATACTGTTTACAGGGTATTAAAATTTCAGTCAGAAGCTTAAAACTTAGTGAAGGAGTCATTTCCGACCCCATAAATTATATATATATTTTATTCATCAAAATTCATCAAAAATAGTTTTAAAATTTTGAAAATTTTATAAAGGATTACATCGTTAAAATGTTTTAAAATTCAATAAAATTTTAATATTTAAAAATTTGTAAACTTGGTACTACGTTCCGAATTGAAATTAATACATTTTTTACTTAGTTATGATTGATTTTCGACATGATGTTACAAACCAATCTATAAACTACACTAATTTACATGCCTGCTTGATAAAAATATTGAAGAATAAGCCATATTTATTATTCCTTTATAAATTGATATCATATTTCTGTTATTAAACCAGTATTTTAAAATCGTATCTAATATTTTATAAAATGTTTAAGTTACAATTCTGTTTGCCGTTTATTTACCCCAAAAATATTTGTATAATTTTGATAGATATCCGCATAGTTGGGCGCCTTGAACCCAAACCAGAGACTTAACCAGCAGGATGCCCAGTAAGAAGAACCCGCAGGCAGAGCCCCCAGCTGGCGAGGATGGAGATATTGTGATCTCTGGTATCTCCGGCAAACTGCCGGAGAGCAGTAACATCGAGGAGTTCAAGTACAACCTGCTCAATGGTATAGACATGGTCACAGATGATCCCAGGCGCTGGGAGGCGGGTAAGTAATCCCATGTCTTTTACACACACTATGCTAAAGAATAGTAAGAATCAAAACTACAACAACAAGACGTTATTTTGAAGCTCAAATGCCGGGCCAAAGTCTTCCCTCAGCTACAAAAAGCGAAATCAATGCAATTGAGTCATTCAAACAAACATCCCCCATGCCATATGGCGATCCTCCCCTCCATTCCCTACTCTTGAGGAGCTTCTGCCTCGTCTTGAGTCTCCGCTTGATCGACCATATAATTCCCAACTTGTTATCGTAAACTTTGCACAGAGAGTTCCTTGTTTTCGAGGGTTAAGTCAATGTCTTGAACTTCGCTTCGGCGATGGAATTGTTTTGCACCAATTTGAAAAACCAAAATGAAACATAAGTAAAGACATTCAAGTATCCGAGGCAATTTTTTGAAGTGCCTGGCTGGTTTACCGCCGGGCCATTAAGAATAAATTTAAAAACTGGTTTCAGCTGTTCATAAGTGGCTTTCCTTAAGGCTCTTATGTGATCCGAGATCGTATGGGGGAATCTCTTTCCTAAAGTGCCAAGCTTTAAAAAAGACTCATGATTAGCCAAACATTGATAAAAAATAGCCCTGTTATAATTTAAATATTTCGTTTAAATATTATAAAGTATTTTCTCCATAACCCATTCTTTGATTTCTTAAGGCATCTATGGCCTTCCCGAGCGCATGGCCAAAATGAAGGACTCCGATTTGGAGAAGTTCGATGACAAATTCTTCAGTGTCCATCAGAAGCAGGCAGAGCTCATGGATCCCTGCATGCGAATGCTGCTCGAGCTAACCCACGAGGCCATCATCGATGCAGGCATCAATCCCGTCCAGCTGCGCGGTAGTCGGACCGGTGTCTATATAGGGCTCTCCTTTGTGGAAACGGAGCACGAAATACCCAATATGGAGCCGAGCACAATCAATGGCTACTGCTTGACGGGATGTGCGCGGGCCATGTTCGCCAATCGAATCTCGTACACGTTCGACTTTAAGGGTCCCAGCTTCATAGTGGACACCGCGTGCTCTAGTTCCCTGGTGGCGCTGAATCATGCTTTTGCGGACATGAGGGCGGGACGCTGTGACTACGCCTTGGTGGCGGGCGTGAATCTCATTCTGAAACCGATCTTTGCCCTTCAATTCCTCCGTCTGGGCATTGTGAGCCATGATGGCGCCTGCAAGACTTTCGATGCGGCTGCCAATGGCTATGCCCGAGCGGATACATGTGCCGTGGTCCTCCTCCAGCGGAGGAAGGAGGCCAAGAGGGTCTATGCCAGCATCCTGAATGTGCGCACCAATACGGATGGCTTCAAGGAGCAGGGCGTAACCTTTCCGGACGGACGCATGCAACATACGTTGCTGGAGGAGACCTACAGCGAAATCGGACTGAATCCGGACGAGGTAATTTACGTGGAGGCGCATGGCAGTGGCACACCAGTGGGCGATGACCAGGAGGCCAATATGCTGAGCAATTTCTTCTGCCGCCCCTCGCGACCAAGTCCCCTTCTCATTGGATCCGTCAAGTCCAATATGGGCCATGCCGAGCCGGCGTCGGGTGTCAGTGCTCTGGCCAAGATGATCATCGCCATGGAGGAGGGTGTGATACCTAAGAATCTGCACTACCGCACCCCGAATCCTGCGGTACAAGCTTTGGTCGACGGACGGCTTAAGGTCGTGGATCGGAATCTGCCCTGGCAGGGTGGCATTGTGGGCTTGAACTCGTTTGGTTTTGGCGGAGCCAATGCCCATGTCGTACTCCGGTCGCATGCAAAATCCAAGCCACCCAAGGCATCCTCCAAAGCAGTGGAGGCGAAGCACTCTCTTAGATTGGTCACCTGCTCCGGACGTACTGAGGAGGCTGTGCAGAAGCTACTGAATGTGGCCACCGAACATTGCCAAGATCAGGAGCTGCTAACCCTTATCAACGACATCCACGCTCATCCAATTCCCCTGCACCCGTTCAGGGGATACGCCGTCCTGGGCTCCAGCGGTGCTGTCAAGCAGGAAGTGCTGCCCTTCGAGGAGGAGGAGCGACCGATATGGTTTGTTTATGCCGGCATGGGAAGCCAGTGGCCCAGCATGGCCAGGGATCTCATGCAGCTGGAGGCGTTTCGAAAGTCCATAGAACATTGTGCCGAGGTAAGTTCGGTTTGGAATTATTTTTCTATAATATTTAAATATGTCTTTGTTGCTAGGACGTATACAATATAATTATATAATAAAAGGTTTTGGAATCATGTTTATATATTTTATATGCTTCTACTCATTACGCCATTCTTACAATATCAGCAGCTATGTACATAGAAGAAATAATTCCTCCCCTTATCCTACATACATATGTACATAAGTGTTATTTTCTTTTACCTGAACACAATCCTTATCTACCTAGATATGTTGCCTATCTTAGGGTGCCTTCTTTTCCCTCTTGCATTTCACTATAATTCGCAACCACTTTTAGCATGAAACGAGTAGAGAGGCTCTTGTTTCGGAATTGAAAATCACTCTGGCTTCTCTTCAGTTGTCGAATAAATCTTTCGCCTTTTACTAAAGATTTCCGTGGAGAGGAGCACTCTAATGAGTCTAAAATAATTTTTTCGTAGTGCCCATGTTTCGACGTGGGCCATAAATAATACATTTAACATTTGAGAAAAACTAACTACAAATGTTGGTTTTGAATAGTGAACCAGCTGGCTGAAAGTCTTCGTAATACAATTATTATTATATGACGGCGAATTACATTATAAAATAATTCTTTTTAAAAGGTCACTAAAATTCAATGTTACATGATCGCCAATAATTATGTAGTTGTAAATTACGAAATAATGATAAATTAGTTAGTAAAATGAGCTTTAAGCAGAACTTTATTTAATCTTTATTGACCGGATTATGTTTTGACAGTCTTGATTCCATTTAAATCCCATATAAATTTCATTTTAATTACTTGACATACACAAATTTACATTCGTATTTATTCCTAAAGATGTATAGATTACTTTCATGGCAAATTAAACTGTTGTAACTATATAGTACCAAACGCTCTCCTAACTGTTTACAGGTCCTGGCCAAGGTGGACTTTGATTTAATAGACGTCCTGACCCGTTCCACGGAACGCACCTTTGACAACATGCTGTACTCCTTTGTCTCCGTATCCGCCGTTCAGGTGGCTCTCACGGATCTTCTCCGTACGCTAGACATCCGACCAGATGGCATCATTGGCCACTCGGCTGGAGAGTTGGGAGCGGCCTATATGGATGGATGCCTGACGGCAGAGCAAACAGTGTTGGCCGCTTATTGGCGTGGAAAAAGTGTTCTGGACACTCCCGGCTTGCCCCGAGGCAAAATGGCTGCAGTGGGTCTCAGCTGGGAGGAGATTGGTGCCCACATCCCCAAGGATTGCTATCCGGTGTGCCACAACAGCGATGATAACTGCACAGTTTCGGGTCCAGCAGCCTCCATGGATGCCGCCATCGAGAAGCTCACGGCTGAGGGGATCTTTGTGCGGGAAGTGGGCTCTGGAGGCTATGCTTTCCACAGTCCGTACATTGAGGGAGCAGCTCCCATGCTAAGCCGAAATCTAGAGAAACTGATCCCCAAGCCCAAGGAAAAGACACCACGATGGCTAAGCACCAGTGTCCATGAATCAGAATGGGACACAGAGAAAAACCACTTGGCATCTGCTGGCTACTTTATAAATAACCTGATCTCACCCGTGCTCTTCCAGCAGGCCATCAAGAAGATCCCAGAGAATGCTCTCATTGTAGAGATTGCACCGCATGGTCTCTTCCGGGCAATTCTCCGCTCGCTGAGTCCCCAGATCAGCTATGTGAGTCTCATGCAGCGCGGTCATGCCAACAATTTTGAATTCCTGCTCAGCCAGATTGGACGACTCTTCGCAGCCGGTGGACAGCCACAAATTTTAAAGATCTCCCCGTACGTATCTTATCCTGTCTCACGGGGCACACCCATGTTGGGTTCGTCGATTGGGTGGGATCACTCACAGAAGTGGAACTATCCCAAGTTCAAAGGTGGACGACAGGCTAGCCAGTTGAGTGTAGAGCTGGACCTGAGCAAGGAGGAGAACGCCTTCCTGGCGGGACACACTATCGATGGCAGGATCCTATTTCCGGCCACGGGCTACATGACGCTCGCCTGGATGAGTCTCGCCCAGCAGCAGGGATTGGACTATCTGCGCACTCCCGTTCTCTTCAAGAATATCGTCTTCCATCGGGCCACCATTCTTGGAGTGGGAACAGTGGTCAAGCTAACGCTCAACTTTTTCCCGGGAAGCAGCTGTTTTGAGATCTGCGAGGGCAGCAGCCTGGTGGCTTCCGGAAAGATCCAGCTGGTGGTAAGCAATGTGCAGCAGGAGCAGCTGCAGCTGCCTTCACTTCCGGGTATTGCAGGCTCCCGCCGGCTAAGCACCAAGGATATTTACAAAGAGCTGAGACTGAGGGGATATGACTATAGTGGTGTTTTCCAGGGCATCCTAGAGTCTGACATAGCGGGGGTTACGGGTCGCCTGCAGTGGGCTGACAACTGGATCAGCTTCATGGACACAATGCTGCAGTTCCGGATCTTGAGTAAAGACATAAGAGAACTCTACGTGCCCACTGGTATTGAACGGGCTCTAATTGATCCTCTGAAGCACTTGGAGCTGGCGAAAAAGCACCAGGAAAAGCTGCTGGTCAACTGGCACAGCAATATATCGGTGGTCAAGTGCGGTGGTGTGGAAATCCACAAGATGAAGACCGCACAGACACAGAGGCGATCGGGCGGCCAATCTGCACCCAGTGTGGAACGCTATCGATTCTGGCCCTATGTGCAGCATCTAAGTCAGCGGGAGGATCAGCTTAGATCGAGGAGTTCGGCCTTGGCTGTGGCCATTCAGGTCATCATCGAGAATAGCGGTGGAGCTGTGAAGATCAAGGCCGTGGAACTGGCTGGAAGTCGCTCCACTCTGGAAACCCTGAGTGCCGTGCAGCTTCTTAAACTGATTGAGAGGGAACCTATCCTGGTAGGTGATCTGGCGGTGGTCACCTCCACCTCAGCCATTGAATCAGAACTCAGTGAGCAGCTCAAGGAACATGGCATTAGAGTGATGGCCAAGGATCTATCAGCTGGTGCCGTGGAGCAGCAGTGCCATTTTGTCCACTCCCTAGACCTTTTATCGAAGAACTCTCTCAAGGATCTGCAGCATTGCCTTGATAGCCTAAAACCGGAGGCGGGATTCCTGCTCTTAGAGGAATCAGGAAGCACCTACACACAAGTAGGAAAATTGAAACTAGGTAAACTTCAATTAGTGCCCGTTTTGGAACAGTTCTTTGGATCAGATCGTGTGCTTGTTTTGGCCAGGAAGCCTGAAAGTCCTAATCAACACCTCATAGTGCAGCTAAGCAACAAACAGTTCAAATGGGTCAGCGAACTAAAAAACTCGATGGTCAAGGCACAAGCTGAGAAGAGAATCGTCTACTTGGTGGCCCAAGGGGAGCCGGACTCTGGTGCATTGGGCTTGATGAATTGCCTTAAGAGGGAGGCCGGAGGAAACAATGTCCGGCTTTATCTCATCCTAGATGAAGGTCTACCCAAATTTTCCCTGGAGGAATCCTTCTACGCAAGTCAGGTGGCCAAGGATCTGGCCATTAATGTGTATAAGAACGGCAACTGGGGTAGCTATCGTCATCTGAAAATGGAATCCCAAGCACCTATGTTGCCCGTAGAGCAAGCCTATGTGAACACTCTGGTCAAGGGCGATCTCTCCTCGCTCCGCTGGATCGAGAGTCCGCGTTCGAGTCCCACGCAGTCCCATCTGGAGCCCTGCACGGTATACTATGCTCCTCTTAACTTCCGGGATGTTATGTTAGCCTCGGGTAAGCTAGGAGTGGATGCCTTGCCCGGCGACTTGGCCTATCAGGATTGTGTTCTGGGACTAGAGTTTTCTGGCAGAGACTCTAGCGGGCGGCGCATAATGGCCATGGTTACTGCCAAGTCGCTGGCCACTAATTGCTTGGCCAACAAGAATCTGCTGTGGGAAATCCCCGACAAGTGGACCATGGAGCAGGCTTCCACAGTACCATGTGTCTATGCCACTGTCTACTACGCCTTGGTGGTGCGAGGCCAGATGAAGAAGGGTGAGAAGATACTCATTCACGCCGGCTCTGGCGGTGTGGGTCAGGCAGCCATCTCGGTGGCTCTGTCGCATGGTCTGACCGTCTTCACCACCGTCGGAAGCAAGGAGAAGCGTGAATTTCTGCTGAAGCGGTTCCCCAAGCTGCAGGCCAATCATATTGGCAACTCCCGAGACACATCCTTCGAGCAGCTGATCATGAACGAAACCCATGGCGAGGGAGTGGAACTAGTGCTCAATTCCCTATCCGAGGAGAAGCTTCAGGCCTCCATCCGCTGTCTGGCCCTGAATGGACGCTTCCTGGAGATTGGCAAGTTCGATCTGAGTAACAACACAGCATTAGGTATGTCTGTGTTCCTTAAGAACACCTCCTTCCACGGCATTCTCCTGGACAGTGTGATGGAAGGCGAGGAGGAGATGCAGCTCATGGTGGCCAAGTTGGTGTCGGACGGTATCAAGAGCGGATCTGTGCTGCCGTTGCCCACTACGGTCTTTGCGGATCAGGAGATCGAGAAAGCCTTCCGGTTTATGGCCTCAGGCAAACACATTGGCAAGGTTGTGATCAAGGTGCGCCTGGAGGAGGAGCAGCAAACAGCTCAGCCGCGTCTCCGCCAGATCCAGGCAATTCCACGCTCGTACATGCATCCGGAAAAGAGCTATATCCTTGTGGGCGGTCTGGGAGGATTCGGTTTGGAGCTGGCCAACTGGTTGGTCTCCCGGGGAGCCCGCTTCTTGGTTTTGAGTTCACGTTCCGGGCTAAAGAGTGGCTATCAAGCTTTGATGGTTCGTCGCTGGCACGATCGCGGTGTCCAGGTCCTGATCGATACCAATGACGTGACCACAGCGACGGGTTCTCGGAAGTTACTGGAAGTGAGCAATAAGTTGGCCCTGGTCGGAGGCATCTTCAACTTGGCTGCAGTGCTGCGGGATGGCCTTATAGAGGATCAAAGCCCGAAAGACTTCGAGAAGGTGACAGCGCCCAAACTGCTGGCCACCAAGCACCTGGATCGAATCTCACGCGACATCTGTCCCGCTCTGGAGTACTTTGTGTGCTTCTCCAGCCTGTCTTGCGGCCGTGGAAACATGGGTCAGACCAACTATGGACTGGCCAACTCTACCATGGAACGTATCTGCGAGCAGCGACAGGTGGATGGCTATCCGGGCATGGCCATACAGTGGGGAGCCATCGGTGACACCGGCCTCATCATGGAGAACTTGGGTAACAATGAAACTGTTGTGGGTGGCACCCTGCCGCAGCGGATGAACAGCTGTCTGGAGACGCTGGATCTCTTCCTGCAGCAACCGCATCCCGTCATGGCCTCCATGGTGGTGGCCGAGAAGCGGAAGACAGGGGATCAGTCGAATCGCCTGAGCCTGATAGCTACCATAGCGAACATCATGGGTCTGCGGGATGTGAAGAGTGTCTCAGACAAGACAACGCTATTCGACTTGGGAATGGATTCCCTGATGAGCACGGAAATTAAACAGACCCTGGAGCGTCATTTTGATCTGGTGCTAAGTGCCCAGGAGATCCGAGCGCTGACCTTCAGTGCTCTGCGGCAGATTGACGCCCAGGAACCGGGAGCCACTGCATCCACCTCCTCTGCGTCTTCGCCAGACCCATCTGCCGCTAGGGAGGAGCCGCAAGTGCAGGTGCAGGCGCAGAGTGACGAGACGCGCAAGGTATTTGCCGAGGAAGTATTACCCCAGGAGGTGATGGTTCGCCTCCGGTCGAAGGCGCCGGTGTCCAGCAAGGATCCGGCCGTCTTTTTCCTGGCGCCCATCGAGGGCTTCACCATAGCCGTAGAGGCGCTGGCCGCCTCGCTCACCTGCCCCGCCTACGGTCTGCAGTGCACCGAGCAGGTGCCCCTCGACTCTATCGAGGCCTGTGCCGCATACTATCTCCTCCAGATACAGAGGCTCCAGCCCCGTGGTCCCTACAACATTGTCGGCTACTCCTATGGCTGTCTACTGGCCCATGCCATCGGCGTGGCCTTGGAGCAGCGCCGATTTGGGGTCAAGGTAATCATGCTGGACGGAGCGCCAACCATGGCCAGTGGTTACGTCCAGGAGGCCAAGAAGCAGACAGACGACCTCAATCGGCAGCAATCCATGACGCTGGCATACTTTGGTGCCCTGCTCGCCGATGTGGACTACAACCAGGTGGGACTTTGAGTTTAACTTCCCCTTTAGCTTTGTGATGATGATGATCCTGGCTTTCTTCCGATAGCTGCTGAACCTCCTCGATGGCGTTCAGACGTGGACCTCGAAGCTGGACAAGCTGGCCGACACTCTGGCCACTCACACGAATCAAACCAAAGAAAGGGTGAGCTTTTAGTTAATTTTATAAATTTGAATCATTATATCCTGAGCTATAAATATTTATTCAAATAGATCAAGAAAGCCGCCTGCATGTTTAAGCAAAAGCTAATGCTTTCCGAGAGTTATAAGGGCGCCCAGCAGCTTCACAGTGATGTGGTCCTTATCAAATCTGCCGAGCACAATGCCATAATGGCACAAGATTATGGCCTAAAGGAGGTGAGATGATCTTAATCCCAATATAGGGTGCAGAAATAAACTCAGATTCCATAATCTATAGATCTGCAGTGCCCAGATCGATATGCATGTGGTGGAGGGCACACACAGGACCTTCCTCAAGGAGCCGCACACTCTTCAGATCATCGAACGCGTGCTGAGGAAGCGTCCCTAATGGAATATATATAGTTTGTAGCTATATAAATACGATAATGTTGATGATTTATTTTTTAGCTTATAAGGTATACCCTCTACTTATACGAATACATGTAGCAATCTGGCACGGATTGTTTAAGCACTAGTAGTTTATTTAGATACAGTCGAACTTCACTAATTTGAAATTTTGCAAATTGAAGATACATATTTATTTTATATTTCATTTAAACATTTTACTCGCTTGTAGTAGTTAAAAAAATCTATTAAATAGAAATCTTAACTTAATGATAGCCCAGATTAATTTCAGTTAAAGAAGTTCGCCTGTATTTTGAGTTTTTAGTCGCAAATTATACTCGCGTGGCACTCGCATGATTTCTTCGATGAATCATGTTTCGAGGCGGCGATCCGATCGCTCCGGCTGGCTTTTTTGGCTTTATTGACCCGCTAAAACCGACTTCTGTGTGTACCTTTCCACAATTGATAATGATTCCCATACACAATCGCGGCTGAGATCTTGCCCAGACGACGATTAATAATCGAGGAAAAAAGTGGTCCGACTTTGGCGGGCAAATCAAAATTTGTACATCTCTGTCACGCACACAACAGCTGACACGCTTATCGCTGTTAATGCGAAATTAAGCACAGAGGCCAACAACAACCGTGGCTTACAGCACCCGCCGACGCCAATAACAGCAACAATATAACAGTAAGATCGAGGAAGCTTGCTAAAAACAGGAGAAATTAAGAAAGCCGAAGTTTACATTCCCTTCGATAAATCAACATTATGGTAGGAAAAAATATAAACATAATCATTAAAAACATACATTATTAAATTATTTTTAAAAACTAAAAGTTTCCGTATACTGAGAGTTTAAAGTCATAACTTCAGTATCACAAATTTTAATCATCATTAATACATACATTTACATACATTCATACATATGCATATGATCCTGAAAGGAAAGTAAATGCTCCAGCAGCTTTGTTAAACAAAATTTATTTATAGTTTTAAGTTCAAAGGTAAGTTTTTAGATGTAAGCATAACCACCAAAAAAAAAAACAAAATGTTAAGTACTCTTTGAGAGCGTATATAGACAGCCCTAAACACCCTCGCAAAGGTTAAGCTAAAGAGCGCAAAGAGCGGGAACTTTCATCTCCCTCGCCGCTGTTCGCTCTTGCTCTGCGCCGTCATAATCAAACAAGCATAAGGTGGTCTCGCCTGCAAAAAGTTCCAAGAGCAAACAGTTCAGACGAGACCACCTCATATTATTTCATCATGCGCCGCAAAGCTTTCTGCCGGCGTCGACGCCCGATGGCGACATATAAAAGCCGGCGCTCACCTGATTCCAAGACTAATAATTTCGCATCTCCCGTTCGCAGTCGCAGCAGCCGCAGCAGCTCGTCGTTGTGAATTTTTTAAACGCTACCGCTTTCAAAAATACTAAGTGTGTGGCAAATTAATTTGCGCAAAATAGAAAATCGACAGCTAACGGTATTTGCAGAACATTAAGCCAAACAGAGTGCTTGAAAAGTGCCTGTGAAAATTGTTGGGATATTGAGAGTGCTAAGTTACGTAGTGGTTATAACGGTTTCGGAAGTCAGTGAGGACCAACTGCCCAAGGAACCCGCTACCCACGCCGCGCCGCTCCTTCAACGCCCGTTGCTACGCAAAACAGCTGTCGAGGAATCGCCTGATTTCTAGGTATGTACAAAAAACATGGCAGCCACAGGAATAGAACGTTTGTGTGTGTGTGTATGTGTGGTGTATGTACGAGACAGAAAATGAAAACGAAATTAGTCCGGACTTGAAGTAGTGGGAATACTTCGGTGAAGACCGTCCTGGAAAGTGGAAGCTAAATAGTGAAATAGACAATCGAGAAAAATAATGGTTAGATAAAAAAAAATTAAATTGTGATCTGATCGTTCGCTAAGCCAGCTAAAAATATAAATTACACAGAAATTCGCCTTTGCTCGGGCTCAGCACTTGCCGTGCATGGCTGCTGGTGACCTTTAGGACCTTTGGGCTTGAACCAGCCCCAAAGTGTTACATCCGCCTCCCCCACATTCCACTATTCCCGGAGACCGCAAATTACTGCGGTCGCTAATTGGGCAAGCGGAGGTGGGAAGGGGTTGAGTCTGTCTGGCGAGGAGCCAAGGAGCGATCTCCACGAGGGGCTTCCCTATAGGGTTTCCTCCGCCTTTCGGCAATTGTGCCAACTGTCTCCCTGAAGCAGCAAAAGTTCGATTCGATTTCTCCAAATAACAGACGAAATAATTTTTTCAAATGCGCATTAGATGATGCTAGAAAGTGACGTTTATTGAAATGACCTAAAATGCTTTCCTATTTTTTGGTAGAATTTCAGGGAACGTAAATAAGTATGCGTAAAGAGTTTTGATTGTATAATTTATACAAATAAAGGTAGAAAATTATAATTCTTAAAAGTTTTCAAAAACTTTATACATTTCAAACTGAAAATAAATTTTTAAAATAAAAATGTAAGACAAATTTAAATAAGGAAGTTAGTTAGTTTTTTTGTTTGATAAAAAATAAACTATTAAATTCTTAAAAATTGAATTATTTTCGAATATTTGCTTATTAAAGTTCAAATGGAAAATTATAAATAGCTATACAATTTTCCTTTAATAATGAATAAATTGAGTTAGTTTATTTTTTTGTGCCTAATTAACTTCTAAATCTAGTTTGCATATTTGCATGTTTCTGAATTAATAATCTAACCAATTTGAGTAAATGATCAAATTTTCAAAGCATTTCCCGGTTGCGTGCCTTAACTTAATTTCTTTGTAACCAAATCAAAGTAAACAAGCATTTTGACAATTTTTGTCATAATTTTTAAATAGCTTTAAAAAGTTATAAAATCAAAACCTGCGTAAATATAAGAACAATAATATAATTAATTTATAAATCTAATTCTAATTCTTGGAATACAGAAAAACAAAAACTAAATTAATTGTAGTTGAAAGTATCTTATCTGTCCGCGATCACTTTGCATATAAAGCAGCTCTCCCAAAAATAAAACCATAAAAAACAGCTCACACGCCCAACAAAACCAAAACACAAATCGAGGAGTGATTGGAAAATTTCGAGTGTCTGGCTAATCTTTATCGGCCAATAATGGCGCTTCCTGAAGAACACGCGTCCAACCGGCGATCAAACATTTCCGATCCAGGTGCACAGTCGTATGAGTAGGCAGCGCCTTATCGCTGCTATCGCCTCTTTTGGAATCACCCCATGTCCCAGTCTTGCATCCACACTACTGTGGCCTATCTCCTCGCCCATGAACTTGAAGTGTTGGCGTCGTCACTGGCCCAGAGTGGGCGGTGGTGATGACGCGTACACGTGTACTTGGTGACCCTCCTAAATCGATAACTGTGAAAATAGAACCGAGTGCATAAATAAACAGTGTAAAGTGCCCGTGCCCTGTAGCGACAAGGGAGGAGGACGGGTTAATGTTTGCTGATTTCTATGTGTATGTGTGTGTGTTTGTTTGCCTTTCCAATGACGCAACTTTGGCAATATGGCCTGATGATAAATGTATAGATGGATCGTTTGGTATCGGTATCGGTATCGGTATAAGCCATGACGCTCCTGCAACCACGACTGTAAAAGGATATGTGAAAGGTCCGATTACAGACAATTCCCCGAATGAGGAAGCAGTGGAATAGCGCATCTCCTGAGCAGTGGAATTAATACCTCAATGAACTTGAGAATCACGCCACCTAATCTCGCCAAACAAATGGTACACGCGTCCACAGCGTGTGTGTGTCGGATGTGTGCCTGTATGCCGGTTGTGCCTCTCTCTTTCTCCCCTATTTCGATTGCAATAGCAAAACATAAACATAGAATCCCAGACTGTGCCTGTATGGACGTGTAAAGCCAACGGCCTTTTGATCGAATAGAAGATAAGCTCCCCGAGTCGGCCGATTTAGGTGATAGCTCAAAAATACACTTGAAGAAACTAGTCTCCCTAGAGGGGAACCTCTGTCGTAGTGAAAGCAATTTGTGATAAATAGATAAACAGTTGGTTTATCAAAACAATAAAGTTGTTTGTAAACAAATATCCGAAAACAAAACACGAACAAAAGGGAAAAGCAAAAAAGTTTCAACCTTATTAATATGAATTCCTTAAGCTCTAAAATCTCTCTAAATAGTTTTCAGTTTTATTTGTTTACTTAATTCAGTAGATTTTTCTCTCTGTGTATTCTGTTGGTATTTTTGTTCTGTTCTTTTTCGCTTTCTGCTTTGTTGCTGACCGCTCTTGTTCTGACTCTCTTTCTAACGACGCTTTCGGCTTCCCTAGATTTTTTGCAGCTTTAACCGACTTCGTCACTCCGTGCCAACCAATTCCACTTATTTTATTTTCCCTCCTTTTGTTGAATCATTCTGCACATCGTACGAGTTTCTCGGCGAATAAGAAAGCAGCTTGTGTTTGGGCAAGAGCTGTGTGTGCCTGTGTGTCTGTGTGTGTGTGTGTAGCAGCCGCCTATGTTAACACAAGCTGTGTTGCACTGTTAAGCTCGCATTGCCACAAGTTGCTGTTAGAGCGGCTAACGGGTCGTCATCACGCCACAACCACAACAAAAACCGGCGCGCGCCCAGCATATGCGCGGCAAAAGCTCCGCCCGGCTCGGCATCACCTGATTTGCAATTTCTACACTAACTTTCCACTGCCGCTTCGCCCCAGCTGCCCATCTGTCTGTCTGGATTCCACCGGCATATGCTCTTAAGAGCACAAGCTTCGGGCAATCGAAGAGAGCGAGCTTTCGGTAAGCACTAACAGTGTAGGCGGTCACAATATTTGCGACACTACTGTGAAGACTGAAATTGTGCAAGAACTCCACAAGAAACTTAGTTTAAAATGTTCCTTTTTGTTTCTGTTAGGGCATTAAAATGCACTCTAGCGACTCTATGATTTCTAAAAGATTTTAAAATTACTAAAATCAAAATCTTTTCCATCAAATTGCAGTCCTTGCAACCAAACCTGTTGAAAGCCGTGGCCCAACCGCAACCTGTTGCATTCAAGCCTAACGATTGCAGCCAGCAGCTTCACCATTCCCCGAACCAGCAGCAAAACGGGAAAAGTGCCCGTGCCAACCGTCGCCGTCGTCGCCGTCGCAACAAGCAGCAACAGAATTCGCAGCAACCTGACGCCTTCCAGGAGCCAGACGCGCAGCTAACACCGAGCACCTCCTCCTCCACTCCGCACTCTGCACCGGACGACAGCCACCACATCCACCTAAACTCCCATTCCCATTCCCGCACCAACTCCAACTCCAACAAGATGCCCGCCCGATTTGCCGAGGAAGTGATCACCGCGGAGCCCGCACAGCGTGCCGCCCCCCAATTGGACCTGGGTGGTGGTGGCTATGCGCCGCGCCCGCAGCAGCACCTTAACGATGAGATCGCCATCACCGGCTTCTCCGGCCGTCTGCCGGAGAGCTCCAGCATTGAGGAATTCAAGCAGAACCTTTTCAACGGCGTCGACATGGTCAACGATGATCCCAGGCGCTGGGAGAAAGGTAAGATCGAGTTTTTAAATGAGTAGAGTTCCCGATTAGCATTACCTTACCGTTTCCAGGTCTCTACGGATTGCCCGATAGGATTGGCAAGCTCAAGGATAGCGATCTGGAGAACTTTGACCAGCAGTTCTTTGGTGTTCACCAGAAGCAAGCGGAATGCATGGATCCACTACTGCGTATGCTGCTCGAATTGACTCACGAGGCTATTATTGATGCTGGCCTGAATCCCAGCGATTTGCGTGGATCACGCACTGGTGTCTACATCGGTGTGTCCACCTCGGAGACGGAGCAGCACTGGTGCAGCGATCCGGACCGCGTGAACGGCTATGGGTTGACGGGTTGCGCCCGCGCCATGTTCGCTAACCGCATCTCGTTCACCTTCGACTTCAAGGGCCCCAGCTACAGCATCGACACCGCTTGTTCCAGCTCCTTGTATGCTTTGGAACAGGCCTTCTCCGACATGCGTCAGGGAAAGATCGACAATGCATTGGTCGCTGGCGCAGGTTTGATTCTCAAGCCCACCATGTCGCTGCAGTTCAAGAGGCTGAACATGTTGAGCCAGGACGGCAGCTGCAAGGCCTTCGATGAGTCTGGCAACGGATATGTTCGCTCTGACGGTTGTGTGGTGCTGCTCCTGCAGCGCACCTCCGCCGCCAGGCGTGTATATGCCTCCATCCTCAATGTGCGCACCAACACGGACGGCTTTAAGGAGCAGGGCATCACTTATCCCATTGGCAAGATGCAGAACCGATTGATTCGCGAGACGTATGAGGAGATTGGCCTGAATCCCAACGAAGTGGTGTACGTGGAGGCCCACGGCACTGGCACCAAAGTGGGCGATCCCCAGGAAGTCAACTCCATCACCGATTTCTTCTGCAAGAACCGCTCCAGCCCACTGTTGATTGGCTCGGTCAAGTCCAACATGGGACACTCGGAGCCCGCCTCCGGTGTCTGCTCGGTGGCCAAGATCTTGATTGCAATGGAAGAAGGCGTTATTCCCGGAAATCTGCACTACAACAAACCGAATCCGGATCTGTATGGATTGCTTGACGGACGTCTCAAGGTGGTAGACAAGAATCTGCCCTGGAACGGTGGCATTATTGGCCTGAACTCCTTCGGCTTTGGTGGCGCCAATGCCCACGTGATCCTCAAGTCAAACCCCAAGCCAAAGGCTCTGACCCCCAAGGATGGAGCACCCAAAGTGGTGCTGGCCTCCGGTCGCACCTTTGAGGCCGTGGAGGAGCTATTGGAATCTGCTGCCAGCCATGCCGACGATGATGAGTACCTGCAGCTGATCAATGACATCCACTCGAAGCCCATTCCGATGCACTACTTCCGAGGCTACGGCGTGGTCAGCAGCAAGGGCACCCTCCAGCGCGAAGTCCTGGACTACTCTGACGAGAAGCGCCCCATCTGGTACGTCTACTCTGGCATGGGCAGCCAGTGGGCCAGCATGGCCAAGGACCTGATGAAGATTGAGGCGTTTACCAAGAGCATCCAGCGTTGTGCCGATGTCCTGAAGCCAGAGGGCGTGGATCTCATCGACGTGCTCACCCGCTCCACCGACAAGAGCTTCGAGAACATCCTGAACTCATTCATCTCAATTGCTGCCATGCAAGTGGCTCTGACGGATCTGCTCAGCTCACTGGGCATCCATCCCGATGGCATTGTGGGCCACTCCGTGGGAGAGCTGGGATGCGCCTACGCCGATGGCTGCTTCACCCCGGAGCAGACTGTGCTGGCCGCCTACTGGCGAGGCAAGAGCATTCTGGACACACAGCTGGCCAAGGGCAAGATGGCCGCCGTGGGATTGAGCTGGGAGGATGCACACAACAGGGTGCCCAGCGACTGCTTCCCGGTGTGCCACAATAGCGAAGATAACTGCACCATCTCCGGCCCGGAGGCCTCGATCGAGGCTCTGGTCACCAAGCTGAATGCCGAGGGTGTCTTCGCCAAGGCCGTAAACTCATCGGGCTACGCTTTCCACAGCAAGTACATCGCCGAGGCGGGACCCAAGCTACGCAAGAGCCTGGAAAAGATTATCCCGAATGCCAAGAACCGTACCGCCCGCTGGATCAGCACCAGCATCCCGGAGTCCGCCTGGAATACGCCGGTGGCCAAGCAGTCGTCGGCCGCCTATCATGTAAACAATCTGCTGTCGCCAGTGCTCTTCCACGAAGCCCTCCAGCATGTACCCAAGAATGCCATTTCGGTGGAGATCGCTCCCCACGGCCTGCTGCAGGCAATCCTTAAGCGCGCCCTTGGACCGGATGCCACCAATCTGAGCCTGGTGAAGCGCGGACACGAGAACAACGTGGAGTTCTTCCTCACCAACGTGGGAAAGCTGTTTGCCGCCGGCACTCAGCCACAGGTCCTGAACCTGGTTCGTCCAACTACCTATCCTGTGGGACGTGGAACCCCCATGTTGAACTCCAAGGTGGGCTGGGACCACAGTCAGAAGTGGCTGGTGGCCAAGTTCGGCAAGGAGACATCGTCCGGCGAGACCATCGTCGAGGTTGATCTTTCCAAGGAGGATGACGCCTTCTTGGCGGGACACACCATCGACGGCAGGATCCTGTTCCCAGCCACTGGCTACATGACGCTCGCTTGGCAGACCTATGCCAAGATGCGCGGCGGTGAGTTCCACAAGACGCCCGTGGTGATGCAGAACCTAGTGTTCCACCGAGCCACCATTCTCAACAAGAACGCCGTCGTCAAGTTCGGCATTAACTTCTTCGATGGAACCGGCGCCTTTGAGATCTGCGAGAGCGGCAGCCTGGCCGTTTCCGGAAGGATTACCACTCCCGAATCTATTGAGAACGAGGAGCTGCCCCTGGAGCCGCAAACTGCCAGCACTCTGGCCAAGGAGCTGGCCACCAACGATGTGTACAAGGAGCTGCGTCTGCGTGGCTACGACTATGCCGGAATCTTCCGCGGCATCGTTCGATCCGACACGGTGGCCTCGGCCGGCAAGCTCCAGTGGGTGGACAACTGGATCAGTTTCATGGACACCATGCTGCAGTTCAGCATCCTGAGCAAGAACCTGCGCGAGCTGTACCTGCCCACACGCATCGAGAAGGCAGTGATCAATCCTGCCAAGCACCTGGAGCTCCTCAACGCCCTCACCAAGGAGCAGCAGTTGGAGACCGGACTGCCGGTGCACTGGTACAGCGACATCAACGTGATCAAGAGCGGTGGCGTGGAGCTGCGCGGCCTGAAGGCCAATCTCGCCCAGCGTCGTCCTGGCACCCAGGCGCCTCCTACCTTGGAGCGTTACCAGTTCGTGCCGAACATTAACACCACTGACTTGAACGAGAACTCGGAGAAGGCCCGTCTGCATGCCTTGGATGTGGCCATCCAACTGATCATCGAAAACTCCAGCGGAGCCGTGAAGCTAAAGGGCGTGGAGCTGGCCAATGGACGTAATCCTGATGTGCTGCTTGCTAATCGCCTGCTGCAGATCATCGAGGGTGAGCCTGTGCTCACTGGCGACGTGGCTGTGGCCACCTCAAATAACAACGAGGAGACAATCACCGCTGCTCTCGGGGATTCCGGTGTGCGCGTCGTGTCCAAGGATGTGCTGAAGGAGCCGGTAGAGCAGAACTGTCACTTCGTCTTCGGCATCGATGTCCTGTCTCGCCCGGACACCAAGACACTGGAGAACTCCATTGCCAGCATCCGCGAGAATGGCTTCCTGATCTTTGAGGAGACGGTGGCCACCTACAACAAGACGGGTCAAGCTCTTCTGGCCAAGTTTGGCTTTGTTGCCATCCAGGAGCAGAGCCTGGGCGCCACCCGCGTCCTGGTGCTCGCTCGCAAGGCTGTGGACCTGAAGACCCGCAAATCCGTAGTGGTTGTGGCCACTGAGCAGAACTTCAACTGGGTAGATGACCTGAAGGCAGCTCTGGCCACTGCCACGACCGAGGAGCAGTACGTCTATGTGGTGTGCCAGGGAGAGGAACTCTTTGGCGCCGTTGGCCTGATGACCTGTATCAAGAACGAGAATGGAGGCAAGCTGGCGCGTCTTGTGTTCGTGCAGGACGCCAAGGCGGAGAAGTTCTCGCTCACGTCGACCACCTATCGTCAGCAGCTGGAGAAGGACCTCATCTCGAATGTGCTGAAGCACGGAGCCTGGGGAACCTTCCGTCACCTGAAACTGGAGACCCAGCAGGCCACCCTGCAGGTGGAGCATGCCTACGTCAACGCTTTGGTCAAGGGTGATCTGGCCTCGCTCAAGTGGATCGAGGCTGCCCAGACCGACACCGGCGTCACCACCGACAAGAACCTGGAGACCTGCACCGTCTACTATGCGCCCATTAACTTCCGTGATGTGATGCTGACCTCTGGCAAACTGGCCGCCGACGCCCTACCCGGAGATCTGGCCGAGCAGGATTGTGTGCTGGGTCTGGAGTTTGCCGGACGCGACTCCCAGGGTCGTCGTGTGATGGCCATGGTACCGGCCAAGTCTCTGGCCACCACCTGTGTGGCCAGCAAGCGCATGATGTGGCAGATTCCCGACAAGTGGACCATGGAGGAGGCCTCCACGGTTCCCTGTGTATACTCCACCGTCTACTACGCTCTGGTTGTCCGCGGACAGATGAAGAAGGGTGAGAAGATCCTCATTCACGCCGGCTCCGGTGGAGTGGGCCAGGCAGCCATCTCGGTGGCTCTGTCCCATGGACTGACCGTCTTCACCACCGTCGGAAGCAAGGAGAAGCGCGAGTTCCTGCTGAAGCGGTTCCCCAAGCTGCAGGCCCAGAACATTGGCAACTCCCGTGACACCTCCTTCGAACAGCTTGTGATGCGTGAGACCAAGGGCCGCGGTGTGGATCTGGTGCTGAATTCTCTGTCTGAGGAGAAGCTGCAGGCCTCGATCCGCTGCTTGGGCCTGAATGGACGCTTCCTGGAGATTGGCAAGTTCGATTTGAGCAACAACAGCCCGCTGGGCATGTCCGTGTTCCTCAAGAACACCTCCTTCCATGGCATCCTGCTCGACAGTGTGATGGAGGGCGAGGAGGAGATGCAGAACCAGGTGGTCAGCTTGGTGGCCGAGGGCATCAAGAGCGGAGCCGTTGTGCCCCTACCCACTTCGGTGTTCAACGACCAGCAGGTGGAGCAGGCCTTCCGCTTCATGGCCTCCGGCAAGCACATCGGCAAGGTGGTGATCAAGGTGCGCGACGAGGAGGCAAGCAAGAGCGCAGTCAAACCCAAGTCGCGCCTCATCAACGCCATTCCACGCACCTACATGCATCCGGAGAAGAGCTACATCCTGGTCGGAGGTCTCGGCGGATTCGGTTTGGAGCTGACCAACTGGTTGGTGACTCGCGGAGCCCGCCACATTGTGCTTACCTCGCGTTCCGGCGTGAAGACCGGCTACCAGGGACTGATGATCCGTCGCTGGCAGGAGCGTGGCGTCAAGGTGGTGATCGATACCAGCGATGTGACCACCGCCGCGGGAGCCAAGAAGCTGCTAGAGAACAGTAACAAGCTGGCCCTGGTCGGAGGCATCTTCAACTTGGCGGCTGTACTGCGCGACGCTCTGATCGAAGATCAGACTGCCAAGGACTTCAAGACTGTGGCGGACCCGAAGGTGACGGCCACCAAGTTCCTGGATCAGTACTCCCGCACCATCTGCACGGAGCTGGACTACTTCATCTGCTTCTCGAGCGTGTCGTGCGGTCGCGGCAATATTGGCCAGACCAACTACGGATTGGCCAACTCCGCCATGGAGCGAATTTGTGAGCAGCGCCAGGTGAGTGGATTCCCTGGCACCGCCATCCAGTGGGGAGCCATCGGTGACACGGGTCTGGTGCTGGAGAATCTCGGCGACAACGATACCGTAATCGGAGGCACTCTGCCCCAGAGGATGCCCTCTTGCCTGCAGACCATCGACCTCTTCCTGCAGCAGCCGCACCCAGTGGTTGCCTCCATGGTGGTGGCCGAGAAGCGCAAGTCGGACCAGTCGGCGGGTGTCAGCCTAATTGCCACCATTGCCAACATCCTTGGCCTGCGGGACACCAAGAATATCCAGGATGCTGCGTCGCTGGCTGACCTCGGCATGGACTCCCTGATGAGCGCCGAGATCAAGCAGACGCTGGAACGCAACTTTGACATTGTCATGTCCGCCCAGGAGATTCGGCAGCTCACCTTCGGAGCCCTCAAGGCGATGGATGGAGGAGCGGATGCCAAGCCAGCCGCCCCTGCGGCTGCAGCTGCTGCCGGAGCCCCTGCCGGAGCTAAGCCTACCGAGGTGAGCCTCACAACGGGTTCGTCATCGCGCACGGCCAGTCCGCTGGGTGATGGCACCCAGGTCGTCTTCACCACCGCCCTCATACCCACCGAGGCCATCGTCCGCCTGGAAACGAATGCGCCGGCTACCAGCAAACAGAGCCCCATCTTTTTCATTTCCCCGATCGAAGGATTTGCGTCCGCTTTGGAGCCGCTGGCCAAACGATTAGAGGTGCCTGCGTATGGTCTCCAGTTCACGGATGCCGTGCCCTACGACTCCGTCGACTCGGCCGCCAGGTTCTTCATCAAGCAACTGCGCACCGTTCAGCCCAAGGGTCCCTACAAGCTAGCTGGTTACTCCTTCGGCTGCCTGCTCACCTACGTGATGGCCGCCATTCTGGAGGAGACAAACGAGGTGGCGAATGTGATCATGTTGGACGGAGCACCCACTTATGTCAACTGGTACACGAGCAGCTTCAAGCAGCGGTACACGGCCGACGATGATAACAACAACCAGAGCTACGGCCTTGCCTACTTTGGCATCGTTCTGGCCAACATCGATTACAAAGCGGTAAGGATGAGCGAAGCTATGGAGTCAGTTTTATAGGTTACTTATGATTTCATTTTTCTTATTGCAGCTGGTGCGACTGCTACTGGTGATCCCCACGTGGGAGGAGAAACTTGAGAGGTTCGCTGAGCTGATGAGCAATGAGATCACACAACCCGTGGAGACGGTAATACCTTGCTAACAGACTTAAAAAAAAGGAAAACGTTATTATTAATTATTTAAATTATACAGATCAAGAAGTCCGCCAAGCTGTTCTACAAGAAACTGGAACTGGCCGACAGCTACAAGCCCACGCTGAAGCTCAAGTCCAACGTGACCCTGGTCAAGCCCACAGATAACTCTGCCAAGCTGGACAAGGACTATCGTCTCAAGGAGGTACGTTCGAATGAGACAACTAGAAATCAATCCAAATATTAATTGAATTTCTCATATATTACCAGGTCTGCACAAAGCCCGTGGAAGTTCACACCGTTGAGGGCAACCATCGCACCTTCCTCATCGAGGATCAGTCCCTAAAGACCATCCAGAGCATACTGAAGCGTCTGTTCAACTAGGCTAAGGCAGAGGAAGATATAGCATAAGAATTGTGGATGTGGCCCAGAGCACGCCCCCTAATCATCACACATCGCATCCAATACTCGAGCGCACACATCGACAACTAGTTAGCATATTTAGTGAATGAATTTACGTTGTTGTTGAGCCGCAAGGAATCGCTCCACCCCATCCCAGTTACGCACAGCTTCAGGAGACCGGATCTGCCGAACTGCTGTCTTGCAGCGCCTGTGGACTGTGGTCCAAATTAAGTCTACAGTCGCTGCGATTCCGGGCAGTTAAATGGCTGATGCTGGATTACACCCTAACGCTTCGTGTGCACCATAGTGGAGAGTTGTCAGCAACCCCCGACATTCCTTGAACGCTACAGACGGCCCTAGACGTCCCAACTTACCAAAAATATATCTTATATGCTCTTATCTGTAACGTATGTGTATACTTGTCGCATATTTTAGTTTAATTAATTAGTCCGTAAGCCAAAACAGTTTGTAATGAATTTCATTCCTCGAAACAACACACAAAATTTGTTATCTCTTGATGTATAAAATAATCGCCCAAGAACGATCACTCATGAATATTGTGGATATTAAAATAACACCATTCTATTGTATATTGGATAATATCGAAGCGTTTTTAGTAGTTTGAATTTTGCCTCTACAAGAATTCCAGGAAAAAACACAAAAGAAACGAACGCGATAGCTCTTTTCCTTCAACTTCAAATCTGGCCATTTTCAATACAAATTCATTAATTTCTCGATGTGAAGTACCAGGCGAACAGAAAGCAGCAGAAGGTGAATTAATTTTGGTACAAGCTTTTTCTTTTCATGCAAACCTCTCTAAGCTCTACTTTAAGCTTAAAGCTGTGCTTTAAGCTCAAAGCTCACATAACGGAGCTTTAAGCTCAAAGCTTTGAGCTTTCAGAGCTGTGAGTGAAAAGAAAAAGCTTGCACCAAAATTAATCGTCCGTCTGCTGCTTTCTGTTCGCCTGGTACTCCAGATCGAATTCGTACTGAAAATATCAAAATTGAAGCCTCGCGCTGGCCAACAACAACAACAACAATGTTGTAAAACTGATTTAGCTTGTTGTATGGCGCAACTAAACACATGGTTTCAAACTAGAATTTGCCGGTATATTTTGCATATTTTGAACGAAATAAAAGTCGGCATACATTTTTGAAACAATTACTTATTTATTTTAAGGGTTTTGAAATTATTTAGCAAAAAATATTCATGGGATCTTTTCATTTCTATATTATTGTAATGTATTATAATTATGCATCTTATTTTGGATGGTTTCTGCACCGTGTACACCCATTAAACTTCTGTGGTTAGGACTCCTTAAACTTTCACATACATATAATAAAAATAACATACTTAAAAGTTAATGACAATGCTGCTGTGTGTGTGTGTGTTATCCTGAACCTATACATATAAAACTCGCATGTTCCGGATACAATCCAATGATAACAAATTAAAAACGTAACGTAAACTAATGTAGTTAGGCGAATTTTTTGATATAATATATAACTAATACGAGATATTCATAGAAATACATAGATAGCGAGCGAGATGGTACAAACTAACTTAATTTGATTTCTTGCATTCATTGTTTAACGCGTTTTTTTATACGGCATTAAAGACTAAATAATAATAATAATAATAAATACGACAAGTGTGTACATTCAAAATTAAAGCTTAGGTCCTCTAACATTCTAATTGGTATAATTATATTATGTTTTTGTGGCGGGGAAAGTACCCTTTTCCCCTCGAATAGAGCGGGGGCAATAGGGGTTTATCAATTAAGGACATCGAGTGAGTTGTTGGTTGGTTTTGAGCTCAAAGGGAAGATTGGATGTACGATATCAGCGATTGCGGAGTTGCGGTTAGATTACAATATTAATATATCGCTAAACATACAAATATATATATATTTATATTTATATCGTTTACTGTATCTGTATAGTAATAAGTTGTCTGGTTTTGTTTTTCTATGCAAATATACTCATACTGTTTCAGCTAAATGCTACCCATTATTTACTGTTACTTTGAAACTGGTTGAAATATCTAAAATGTTGTAGCTTCTTTGTGCCGTCCGTTTTAAAATGTTTACTTTACTTTACTCTACTTTAAATCCTTCATTGTTTTCCCTTCCCAAAATTGTTGCTGTGACGGTTCCGCTTGCTGTGTGCTCGACTATTGGTATCGTTATAGTTATTGTTACTGTTTATAATAAATGAGCTGATTCTAAATGCAAATATTTACATAAACGAATTTAAGAACGTATGAATAGCGATACATATTTTGTTAAACCTCTCCATCGTATATGCTCCGGCTCTTATCTAAATGAAAACGCCAAGCTATGCTTCATTGGCCATAGTGGCGACTCCTTGCTATCAGCAAACGGTATTTGTTGAACAAACATGGGTTTCACACGCTCTCGCTTTAGAAGCTATCATCGCTGTTCTCGCTCTCGTAAGCCTCTTCGGCCGCCTCGGCGATCTGGTCTATGTGTCCGATCTGGTCAATCGGCTCCTCGTAGGCACCATGTCATGCCAGTCCGCTGGCATCGGCACCGGCGTCCTCTGACCAGCTAACCTCCATCGGTGTGCACGGTAGCGCCTCCTCGATGGACATCCGAGATGGCGGCTGCTTGGGAAGCTTGAATAGCGATCCCCCCGAGGCAGTGCTGGATGCGGATGAGCTACGCATCATATCCTCAGAGGATGCCGAGCAGCTCTCGTCCTCGGAATTGGCACCAGAGACCATGGCCTCACCGGCAGACTCCTGAATCTCCTGGAATTTCTTCGCCTCGCTTGACATTAGCTTCATGGTAGAGCTGCGCGGACGTATCTCCAGAGACTGCTGCGGCTGCGGCGAGCTGGAGCACATCGGGCCATCTTCATTCCAGTCGGGCAGTGTCAGTTCGTCCGATTGCCTTGGTCGGCGGATGCTAGGTGATACGCAGACTGCCGCGTCCTTGACGCACACAGAGAGGGAGCGAGCCCGGGAAACGGGATGTCCCTCTGGCTCACCTCCACTCCTCAGCAGGGTTGTGGCCGACATGCTCTGGCTCAGGGGATTGGGATGTGCCGGCGATGAGCCACCATTGCTGGTCGCACCATTCGAGTGGCCATTGTGACTGACGGAAGCCTGTCGCCTCTGGATGACGCAACGGTCGCTGTTACACCTCAAAGAGCCCGATCTTCGCACAATCTTTGCGGCACCACCCTTTGGCGTTTCATCATCGATCTCCAGGGTCCAGCTGACAGAATCATTGCGTTCGATCATGCCCTTCATCACCGGCGAAGTGGGCGAAGATGTGGTGCCGGCGAACTCCAAGTTGCTGCGGCCCAAGGAGCAGCGAGAGTGTGTAGAGTTCAGCAGGCTGTTGTCCTGAGAGCTGAGGGACAGTTCATGTATCTTATTCTCGGCCGCTTGGAGCTGCTCAGAGCGTTGCTTGAGGTGGTACTGGAGTTCCTCCTTGGCGAAAGTTAGCTTGGTAAGCTTTATCCTTTCATATTTGACGGATTTGTCTAGTTCGTCCATCTTTTGCTGTATTTCCCTGGGAGAAGAGAGATAAAAGGTTAGTTTCTGCTCACTTGTAGTTAGAGGTTTAAGTTATTTACTTTTCTTTTTCCGTTTTGGTTTCCAGCTCTGTACGCATCATCTCATTTTGAGCCTCTAGGAGGGCAACACGGCTTGCCAGCTTGTTGCGCTCCTCACTTTCGCGAATATATTCCGCCTTGGCCTTGCTGAGGGCAGAGATCTCCGCCTGCTTCAGTTCCAGGACACAGCGCAGGCTGTCCGCCTCGCTGGTCAGCCGACTGACCTCAGCACTGGCCGTATCCGGGAGACTGGTGCAGGGACTTCGGCGTTGCGAGGAGGTGCGCAGCACAGAGATCTCATCCTGGGACAGTGCCAGGCGATCCCTCAGATCACGCTCGTTGTGCTCCTTGCTGGCCTTCAAGGTGTTCAGCTCCTTGGTTAGGCTCTTCACCCGATCGCTGAGCTCTTGCTCCCGCTGACTGGCCTCGGACAGGCGGATGGCATGGGTGTTCTCCCTGCGCAGGAGTCTCTCGTTAATCTCCTGCTTCTCTGACTCCGACTTTTGCAAGCAATTCTGCAGCTCCAGGATCTTTTGTTCAGCCGTGCTCAGCTGTTCCTGCTTCAGGGCGAGCTTGTTGGAAACCTCCATGTGATAGGCCTGTTGCACCTGTTTGTTCTCCTCATCCTTGGCCAGCAGTTGGGATTCTAATTCGCAGAACCTTTGTTTGGCAAGCATTTGCACCTCCATTACTTTCTCTTCCGCTATAGAATAATGAAGGGTAATTATTAATTTCTGTTTAGCAATGCTAACAAGATTTTCAATATATACCTTGCTTCAGTTCAGTGCGATGAAGATGATCCTGTTCCTGCTGACGTTGCGCCCACTCGAGATCCTTGGCCTGCAACTCCTCCCGCAGCCGCTCGCACTCATTCTGGCTCAGCTGAAGCAATACAATCGTCTCCTCCAGCGTTCCCTTGGTCCGGGCACACTGCTCTTTGGTCTCCTGGCAGCCAAATGTATCTAGCTGTAAGCCGGAAAAGATACAGAAACAATCACGGTTAAAGTCGCTATAAATTTTCGGGGTCATTGCAGGTAGTAATAATAATTAAAATGAAATTTTGCACGGAAGTCAAACAAAAGGGAAGCTGTTGAGTTTCAGAGACAATGTCTTTGAGTCAGGGAATTTCCACAGAGCATACAATGGCTTTCAAGGGTCTCATTCGCGAGGGTTTGGGTCATGGCCAAAGGTTGTCTGGGGAAATCCCACACAACATTTCAATGTTTTCATATTTTTATAGGATCTGAGAATTTTTTAGATTTCCCGTGAGAGTATACAATTTAATGATTTTTTAATTGAGTTCTTAATATTATTTGTAAGAGTTTGATTTAAAAGGTGAGATATATAATTTAATAAACTGCCAATGAACTGAAATGTTCTATATCGTTTTAAAAATATTAAATAATATATTTCTTCTACTTAAGCTCTATACATATTCTCATAAGCATACCTTGTCCTGCTCGAATCCCTGATCAAAATTAATGGTATCCATATAGGTTGTTGTCTCACTGGGAGTGCTGGGCACTGTCCAACTGATCAGATCAAAATCCATAGTCTGAGCCGATAGTGTCTCGTTGGTGAAGACTAAATTTTCAAACATTTTGCTTTCGGTTTTAGGCGCGTTGCGACTTGTGTTGAACACGAATACTTGTAGTACACTGATGGCTAAATGTCCAACGCCTTGGGTTTATATAGCCAGGCAAGGTCAGGTAGCAAAGGATCGATAGGTGTACTCTCTCAGGTAGCCAGGGATCAAGCGAAACTCTCCGGATATGGACAGCAAAATATTTACAAGGGATTTAAACCAGACGAAGAGAGTGGAAAAAAACAACATGCTGGGAAAGGGTGAAAGGGTGAAAGGTTGCTCCTCCAGCCGGCATAGAAAAAAACTGAGACATGCAATCTGGTGGGTGTATCCTTCAGTGGCCAAGGCAAAAGGGGCGGCTGTATACGCCCTATTGCTGGAAGAAGGATTCCACCTAGGATCGGATCCACCCAAGGAAGGCTTAAGCAATCGCTAGCCAGATTCATGTGGTTTTTGGGATTGGTCACGCGTGTCTACGTCTGCCAGCCCAAGAAGGCAAAGACTAGTGTTTCTCTTAACCGATTTTTGGGGCGTCTCGAATGCACTTCAAATTCACTGTAATGGCGCGCACCTTCTCTGCAACACTTTGGGTGGATGCGTGTCAAAGTAAACTGAGCGCCTAGGTTTAAGGAACTGACTTGCAGAAGGAGATCTTGTCTTTTGGAGTGGATGTTACAAATTTAATTTAAGTATTGCAAATTGCAATTTGCACAGGCTCTTGAACAGCTCAAGTGGGATCAATGTAAAGGGATTAGCATTGGTTGTTACAATGCATACAAAACTTATGGGTAATTTTTAGTTAAAAAGTAATTTTGATAGTCCAAATCGATTAGAGAACTCGCCAATCTCAGTGTCTAAGTAGAGTTGATCTCCAAATTAAAATTGACCGACCATGGTAATACCAAATTGCCATATCCACGCCCGTCATCATCTTCATTGCCGCCGTCGCTGTCCGGCAAATTAATGGTCATCATGTCTCTGTCTCCGAGAAATCTCTGTCTCCGTCGAAGTCATCGCCTTCGTCTCCGTCTCCGTCTCCTTTGTGGCAATCTAGGCATCTAGACAGTTTTGGGTGACAGTCAGTCAGAGGAGGCAAAATAGCCAAAGTCGAAGACGAAGAGACAGCGGCAATTACCTGACAAGGACGTTAGCAATTAAAGTGTTGAAATTAGTGACTTGCCGCCATGAAGAGAACTGGATCGACTGCTTTTAATCCTTTTCGATATGTATCTCTCCAAACTACCAGTATATACATATATATATATATATCTGTGTTTGGGAGCATTGTCATGACACCGATTGTCCTTCGCTTAAAGACCTCATAAAACTGGACACGAGCCTGGGACTGTGTCCTTGTCCCTGCATATATACCTTACTTGATTGCTCTTCCTTGGTTTTCACACCCAACTGTGAAATCTCGCTGGATCATAACTAAATAAATATTTATGTTCCGGACTATTGCAACATCAGTTTAGGCTTTTAGTGGGAAAATATATTGCGCGATTGCCTCGTTCCCCGAAAATTTTCCCATCCCAAGTAAATAAATCCGCCTTGTGCGTTGTGTTTGTTGCATGTTTGCATTTGCGGCCTAAATGGAAGCCGATGCATCCAACAAGTTAGCCAAATATTGTGGCTTACTCTGCCTGAAATTCCCCTTAATAACACCATGGATTTGTTTTTTCGAAAATATGCATAAAATAAATACAAAAATTGTTGTAGAAAAATATGAAAATTGCATTAGAGCATGTGCAAGCGCCAACGAAAAGCAAATAGTTTGTTGGAAATGGTTTAAGTAATTTATACAAGGTAAGCCATGTTTTGTAATAAAAATAAATATTTGGTATTTGTTTTTAATAAAAATAGTAAATAAATATGAACAAAGGACATCCTCAAAAGGGTGACTTTAGGGTATATATTCTTGATCAGCATTAACAGGCGAATCTTTCTAGGTATGTAGGAAAAATAAAAATTGTTGCCTAGTTTTTGCAATTTTTATAAGGGGTTACATCATTAAAATTGTCAAAAATTGTCCAAAATTGACAACAATTTTAACTATTTTAAATATTTAATTTAGTATGCAAATTTGTTAACCTTCTAAAAACTAACACGGAACTGCTTTCTGATTTAAAATTAATGCATTTTTCACTTAGTTATGATATTTGGTAGCATCATAGAAATTGTAAAAAATTTATACAATTAAAATTAACTTAATAAATTATTTCATGTCCTAATGCAAATTTGAACCCATGATCTTATATGGCTATCTTTCTTTCTTGTTCAATCTATTTTTATTCCCTTAACAGATCCTGGAAAATCCTGCCTTGATCCACTTTTTAATACGTTTAGGAACAACCCATAATTTGTGTAGTTTTTTTTTGTTTAAGAAAACCCCACAATTTGTGCTGTTTTTCCATAAATTACACTTCCGCTTTGTCCTGCTGAAATTCCCCAAGCTCAAGGTGCAAAAAATACCAGCATACAGCTTAAGGGAATGAAATTTTCTGGAATTTTTCTCCACATTAATGACTTTCCTTTCGAAAAAAAAAGAGAGAAGAGGGAAATTGTTGCCAAATGGCCAATGCAAATGACATCAATACAATGCCAACACCTGATGACGCATATTGTGGCAAGACAAGGAATTATCCTTTCATCTGTGTGCTCAGATATTGTGGCATTGTGTCACTCTTCAGCTTGCATAAGACCGACTAAAATAAGCAGCATATCCTGTGGCAATTGTTTCGATTATCCTGCGTTTTGTACGTTCAAACATTTTTGTGTGCGGCTCTAAAGCCAACGGATTTACGCAATTGTCAAACGAGAGAAATGCTGGGGAAATGCTGTGTAGTCCTAAGGCATATTTTGTGAGGCTCTGGAAAAATCCTCCTTCGACATGTTCGTTTAAATCAGACTTTTATAAATTCTACCTAAAGTATTTTGTGGTTGAGAAGTCATCATAAATCGATTTATGATGTGTGCCTGGGATGAGGTACGAAAGGATCCTGCCATCTATGCAAATGTTAAACTAATGTTTTTCGCGTTTGTCGCTGATTTTTATGACCTTGTTATTGTTATTTAATAGTGGGACTGTCTGGCAGCAGGTAGAAATGATGGAGAAATGCAAACGTTAACTGGTTTTTAAGGTAATTGAAATAATAATTAATTACATTTAGAGGAAAATGTCAGGTAAATGTTACTATAAAATGTATAAATCTGTGTGCCTAATTCCCCATCCTTCAGCATCCTTTTAACTTGCTTTTCTACTCCGAAATCTCGTCAAATCTCACACGTGTCCTGGTGAATTTTCATTTGTGCGATCAGAATCCATTACACCGAAAATGGCAAACAATTAATTGAATAGCCGGGAACTTGAATGTGCCAGGCTCCTCACACCCTTTTCATTCTATGCCCGAGAAAGGATGCTTTTGGCACAAAGGATGCGATGCGGAAAATGCAAGACCAAAAGGGTACAAGAGAACTGGGGATTTTCCAGGCCCCGGACCAACTTTTGTGTGGAATTTTCAGTTCAGTTCAGTTCAGTTCAGTTTTTAATTAGTGCAAACACAAAAAGTGAGCCCACATCCCGGGCTCAGTTTCAGTTTCAGGGGTTTTCAGGCATCGGCTTTCGGCTTAGCCTGCACTGACACAATTAAACGAAATTAGCTCAACTTTAAGCATAGATTAAGGCAAATATCTCAAACAATGGAGGCACATATTCACATATGGAAGACCTATGGTTGAGACAATTCAGGAATTATTAGAGCAGGTGAGCCCGATCAGCACCGGACAATAAATGTACATATGTGACCATTGCAATTACAAAGGGCAGGCAGGGAAAGGTATCTATACTCCTTGGCTCTATATTCTAAAATTTCCTCAAAGGGCTAGGCTAGGTATAAATCCCTGGCGCCTCTTTTCCAGCAAATCCCTCACTGATCCTAGCTGGTTTTCACTCGCTGTTCTCACTCGTTACTCTTTTACTCGCTATTTTATAGGTTTTCCTACTTACCTTTTGCGACATAAATTGCACTAGAACAGCAAGTCCCATTAATTTCCGATGGTCTTCGAGTCGATCATGCCGGACTTCTTCAAATAACTTGGCCAAACGGGCATAATTAACGACTCCGTTCTCCGTATATGGTTTCAGGGCAGGATATTGGGCGAGAATGTCATTGCAGGATTCGGGCTTCATTGTTGTCGAGCTGATGGTGGTCTCAATGTGGCCCGAATGAGGTTTAAACTAAAAGGTAAAGATATTTTAATTAATAATAATGTGTTATAGTAAATGTTTGATTTAATACCCTATAATTTTAGTCAAAAGGTTCCTATAGAGCGACCCTATAAATCATATATATTCTTGATCGGATTCAACAGGCGAATCTATCTAGATATGTCCGATAAAAAAATAAATTTTTGAAATTTTTTTCAAATTTTTATAAGGGGTTACATCGTTAAAATTGTCAAAAATTTGGATTTTGTTACCTTTTTATTTAAGTATGAAGATTTATTACTCTAATAAATAAATAAAACATAGCTGCTTTCTGAATTAAAATTATTGCTTTTTCGGCTTAGCTATGAGTTTCTTAAGCTTTGATTTGTGGGAAAAATTCTCATATAAAAATATCGAATTATAGAATTTGAATATTTCAAGCTTAGTTATGATCAATTTCCGAATTAATTCTTCAATTCAATTGAAAACTGCAAGGATGTACAAGCTTCGGCTTAAGATAAGTTACTTTTCTCTTCTTGTTAATGGTAAACTCACCTCATTTGTACAAGCAAAGCTGACAGGATTGCTCTCAGCACTTGCATCCTGGGATACCGGAGAAGGCTCCTTGGATTCCTTTTGCTTCTCGCATTTCTTCAGCTTGGCCTCCGTCTCGCAGGGCAACTCACTGCCAATGGACGAACGTTTTGAGTCACGAGCTGCTCCTCCTGCTGCTGGTGGCGGAGGAGTTGGGCATCCACTTGGCGTTGCTGCATTGTTCAGCTCCTGAAGCTCGGTTTGATCCACGCCAGAACGCAGGGACTCTGGAATAACAAATAAATTCATAAATATAAGCACTGCTATTTATTTTTTACACAAATAAGCTATAATCATTGGGATTACGCAACCATCAGCCGGCGAAAGTGTCTGCTCGTTAAACTCACAGATGAAAATCTAGCTGTCGCTGGAGATGATGATGATGAGCTAACGATGATGAGCTAACCGTGATTCAACCAATGATGGGATCCAAAAGTCTCCTCTTCTCCTCACAAAAAATGAGTAATGACTTGGTGAAGAAAAAGTACTTTAAGAAATGATAAATAACCACAGCGGCAATACATTTTCTTTTTCATAATTTCATTGACAAAAAGGGAAAGCAAATTGCACACTAACCTAACCTAGGTGTGAGTTGAACCACGCCCACCGTCACCAGCTAATAAGGCCATAGGGTCATCATCATCAATTACCCGATCCCAGATCCCAGAGATCGGAGAGGCTGTCAATTACAGAGGATGCGTGGCCAATTTTTTAAGCCAACAAATTGGCCTTGACAAGCCGCAAGGTTGAAGGGGGGAATACGAATGGATACAGGTATAAACATACAGTTGGGAACAAAATAATAGAGGCTACAATACTCAATTTAGAATTATTTAAGCACAGTTATCATTTCTATTATTTGTACTACAACTGTTTAAAAATGCGAATCCAATCGGGGGAGTTCAGTAACCGGCATGATCATCAATCCATCGATCGGGGCAACCAGCTTATGTGTGTGTTTGTCCATAATTCACCCGATTTCCTTACAAGCCACGCGCGACTTCAAATGGAAATCGAAGCTGCGGGGCCAAACCCAAAACCCAAAGCCAAGAGTCTGTGTCTGGGGTATACACTCGGATATGTGGCCATAATCAACGCTTGACGGTTTTATGTTGCCGCATAAATTTATAGTCGAGTTGTCCAATGTTTGCCAAACGACAATTGCTCGACGAGAAAGCAATGAGCGAAATTTTTCTCGCGTCTCCATTGAAAAGTGAGGTAAAAAAGAGGAGCTTGTCTTCCGGAGTTGTCAACGCGATCATTACTCCGGGATGTTAGTTTCAATATTGAAAGTGAATTCAATTTGTTGAAGCCACAGGAGCGTGATTAAAAAGAAGCCTAAACAAATCTTATTATATCTTTGACAAGTACCTAAATAATTAATTTATAAAGACAACATAGTAACCAGAATTAATCCCTATAAATTTTCTTCTTCTACGAAAGCCACTTAATAAAACCTGCTCTTGTAGGAAATTAATTAATGCTGTAAACCGATTAACAAATTAGTCAAAGAGACCAATTCGTTGTGGATAAAGTGGATAAAAAATGTTGGCTTTCGGTTTCATTTGCTTTAAATGATTGTGCAATTTTTTTACAAATGAAGCAAAATACCAAAAACTGTAAAGTAAATGAAACCAGATTTGCAGAAAATGTATTACTTAAATCATTACAAAACTGGCGAGTTCAATAACTGAAGTGATTAAATTAAAGTAAACTATGTGTTAGAGAAAAATTATGTATTTTTATATACAAATTGTTCCGGGAAAGTTAAGCATTTACTAAATATAGAATTTAAAATACATTTAAGATTTAAGATTCTAATACTCTTAAATCTATTACTCCTGAAGTTTGATTTTTCTGAGTTTTAAAATATCACATTTATTTATTTTACGCCGTACCTTAATTTATAAAAATATCCAATTGCATCCCTGACCTTAAGCTATGAACATTCTTAGGCTTTTCCCATTCGCTTTTCTGCTGTTCCTAGAACATATTTAATAATTATTAATGACAGACCTTCGACCAAGGCACCACCTCGCACCTGATCTCAAATATCTCAATGACACACGACTCGGAACAAGTCTGGCACACGACAGGCTCACATTATTTTTTCAAGGGACATATTTCTCATGGCAATTAGGCGATTAAGTGACATTCGCTACGACCAATTAATTGCAAGGCCAAGAAATATTTGCCAAAAGGCAGAGGTTCTTAGTCCTGTGTTGCGGATTTTCCAACGATTTCTGTCTGAATATATTCTCACGGCCCCGAGGAATCGCAACAAGTACACGCAGGGAGGACCTCATGCGGTGACGGGTCGATTTTATGACTGAGAAACCGACCACCTCAGTAGTTATATGACCGGATTTCGTTCCGGTTCCCATTTCATTTCCCATTTCCCAGCCCAAAGACTGCACTTGGATTTTTATGGGTGTCGGAAAAACTCAACTGCGGGTGATTTCATTCAGAAATTTCCTCCTGTCGCTCATTTTTTTCCCCCGACTCTCTAGGGTGTGAAAACTGAACGAGTGGATTTTCCCAAATTGCGGAAAGTAGTTTAGTATTTGGTGCGGGATGAATGAATTTGAATAGTTGTATTTAAATAGGTTTTTTATAGAAGAAGAATTACTCGAAGAATTCAATAAAATATGCCTTAAAAATTAACAAAAAAAAGTAAGCTAAGCCTCGATTAGGAATCCTTTGAAAATTAATATGTTATTAATATTTATCCAATGATTTATGAATGCCAGCTTGCTTCAATATTTTCTAAATTGTAAATAACCTAATTACATAAATTATTTTATAAATTTCATCTACAATTTTTAGTGTTTTGCAATATATATTTAAACTGTCACAAACTTCCACCAAGACAAATTTGAATCTGAGCAAATTACATACATTTTCTGACAGAAACCAATAGAAAGTGTTTTGGGAGGTTTTTCCCCACACAAGACATCATCTGGTGGCATCCACCAGGTGAAAAACTTTTGGAAAACTCTCTCCTCCCCCCCCCCAATTCGATGAGAGATCTATCAACATCAAGGCAAGAAAATTCAATGTCCCGGGTTCGCAGTCGGTCAGCCGAGCTCATAATGACGGTTTTGGGTTTCAGTTTGGGTTTCGGGTTTTGGGTTTTGGGTTTTCGGACTTTTTCAGCTAAATCGCGACATGTGTCGAGGCGAAAACCGATGCTGTGCACAGTGGGCAGCATGCGATGCTGTGACACTGAGCGGACAGTGGGACTGACCGACGGACGGACAGGTGGTGGTGAGCGTTGGGCGATGGAAAATAATTGAAATTCCGAAATATCTTATTTGGCATTAGGCAGCTCTCTGTTGCAGTCAGTGTTTGATGCTGTTGCTGCTGCTGTTGCTGTTGCTGCTGCTGCTGCTGCTGCTGCTGCTGTTGCTGTTGCTGTTGCTGCTGCTGCTGTTGCTGCTCCTACTGCTGATGCCTTTTAAGTGAATTTTTTTGGAAAACTCAACTTGGGTAGCGGCAACCTGTCTTAACCCATGGCGACCCACAAAAACATGTCCAATGAAAATGCGCGTAATTAAAGCGAACAACAGCCAGTCCAAACTGGCAACTGGCATTTCAATTAGCTGCGTTTTGGAGAGAGAACAACAAAAAACACTTGCCTCGACTTAAAAAACTAAACCTCAAGCTGCTGCGTATCTGTGTATATCAATCTGTATTTGTATCTTTGTATCGTTGTATCTGGTTTATTTCGCGCTTAGGTCGACACGATGGACACTGACTTTTCATTTAAAATGGGCAAGGGCTGTCAGGGGAGCAGCGACTTTATTGCTCTGCCTTGCTTTAATTGCAATTTAACAACAAATTGTTTTAGCAACAAGCCAGAAGGCACACATTCCAGTGGGCGCGAGTCAAGTGGCCAGCCGCGAATTTATGCAATTTACTCGACATATTTGAACTTAAAAAGATTCACTCAAGTATGCCAGAGGAAATCTATTATGAGAAGCATTAGGAAATTCCAAGAACATTAACTAATAAGAGACTCTTTTAGTTATAAACATTTAAAATGAATAAAAATATACAGAAACAAGAGGAGAGTAACTATAAAAAATCCTTATACATTTGTTAAGTAGAAAATATATTAAATATTATTTAAAAGAATGATATCACTACACTTGAAAGCTTAAATTATACATTATTTAACCTTAGCTTACTAATACATTACCGTAAACACAAAATTTTAATTAATGAAACATTCAACAAACCGGAAAAGCCCTGACATATAAAACCAATTAACATAATTTCTCTCAATTCAATTGAAGCAAACAGATGAAAGAACGATTCAATACATTTCTCACAGACCCTTAATGACAGAAAATGTAAACAGTATTTGCACTAAATTATGCATCTTTCCCTTCGATTTGTTTGGTTATAAAAAAATAAGACCAGCAGCAGAAGCAGCCGGGTCATTATAAACAACTCTCAATAAACAGGGGATAAGTCCGTTGGGGGAAATTAAGGCCCGGCGGAAGGAACTTTTCAGAAGATCAATTTCTGCTAAATGTCAATCAGAGGGACTGAGAGAAAAACTGCCAGCATTGTCAGTGATGAAAGACATATATCCAGGGATTTATGGCACATAAACAGAAATTTTTTATTTCAGCCATTAACCATTCGATATTGTTTTTAATTCAGGCCTTTACGCATCGCAATTCCCTAGACAAACGCACATTTCAAGGTCGTAGAGTCGTCGCTTGGCGCATTTCCATTTATTTTTCAGCGACTAAATAAGCCTTTAAAACACTTTTTTGATTTTTTTTGTTTTTGGCTCAAGTTCTAATGATTATTTTTAGATAAGTTGTGCACGAAAACATTTCAGCAGTCGGTTCTATCTTTTGCCAAGCAAACACAACAAAGCGAGCGATATAAGCAAAAATAATGCAATATATACCGAAATTGTCTAATTAATCATTACATGACTGAGTGGGGGTATGACCGAGTGTATATGTTTTCCATATACATATGATCGATTTATATATGCTTTTCATACTATTCTGTGGTAAGCACACAAATAAAAGCAATAACAACAGGAGAGCCACAATAGAGAAGACCACAGGAAAAAGCTTCATGGCTGGAAAGCCAACGAGTGAGCATAGGAAATGAGGGAACAATGTGGGGAGAAATGTGAATGGTAGCGAATATAAGAATACCCTAAAAACATATGCATACAATTTATAGAAAACTAATTTCCACTGACTATAAAATCAACAGAATAGAGAAGCGAATAGTATTGATATTTGCAAAAGTTTATGTGATAAATATACTTTAAGTAATAAAATCAAAGGAAATTATTGGAAATATCTATTTTTATTTTAACTAAGATTTTACTATGTAAATATTACTTATTTGTAAATCACATAATATGTAACCCTTGAAAGGTGTTATTATTTTATTCAGAAGAAAAGCAGTGAAAGTCGTTTCCGACCCTATAAGCCCTATATATTATTGATCAGTATTAACAGCCGAGTCGATCTAGCCAACTCAGGAAGAAAAAAAAAATTTTTTTTTTAATTTTTTATCGTTAAATTTTGAAAAAAAAAAAAAAAATTGCCAAAAATTTTAATTTTTTTACAATTTAAATGGAGTATGCAGATTTATAAATCTTGAAAAATCGAACATGGGACAGCTTAACTATGAGATTTTTAAACTTTGATTTGTCGAAAAAATGTTCATAAAAAAATATTGATAATTATCGATTTAAGGAATGCGAATCTTTTGAAGCTTAGTTAGTTAAGATTCACATACTCTACTTTATTTAAACTACAGGGTAAATCTTAATGCCAAATTCATGTTTGTTTTGTGGCCATCTCTAGGCCAGACTAACAAAATATGTTTTTTCGGTACATTTTTGTAGCTTTATGGGATTCTCTTGGCGGTCTTTTATTTATTTTGCACAATATTTGGTTGATATACAGACAGCAAGTGCATTAAAAATGAAAATTGCGTCGCAATATTGCCAAATTAGAAATTATATTATTTGCATTACTAACATTCTCTTTTAAATAAAATCTGCCATTAATGAAAAGTTGCACTAAAATTGTCCTTCAAATGGTATTGAACATTTGTTCTACTTTCTAGACATGTTCATTGAAAACTATTTAAAATAAGTTTTTACGCGTAGTTTACATTTATATTTCGCTTCTCTGGGTATTATGAAAAAGCATTTGATAATGTTTCTTTGTCTGCAAAGTGGATGTCAATGTAGATTAAATACTTGTATTCCCTAAGCTCTATTATATTGCAAAATCAACAATATCTGTATCTCTCTGTTTGATAGCAAATCCCATGGATACCTTACCGCCAATTCCCTCATCCTCATAATCACAGTTCGTCAATGATTCGTCAATGACTGCTTTGATGACATCCACCTCGGATCCACCTGCTCCTTCTCCTGCTCCATGTCCATGTCCTCCCTGTCCACCCACCGAGTACATTTCCATCATGGTGCTTCCGCTCTATTTGCTTTAATTCTGCACTCGATGGCGGCTTTCAATTAACAGACGCATGGCTGCAATTTTAGTCCCCGAGGCGAGGGGTTAAATCGATTTTAATTGCCGACACTTGGGGACATCGTTAATGATGTTGAGTCGAACCCCCTTTGATTGGGATTTCTATGCTCCACCAATTAGCACTTTTTTCACATTTTTCGCATTGAATTTATTGCCACAAAGTAACGTCAAACACAACCACTGGCGATACGAACGCGCAAACTTCTAAACATAAACTGTTAATGATTTTAATTCAAAATAAAGAGGCGCGCTTCGTTCGTTCGTCGTTGTCGTCTTCGTTTCGATCGTCGATCTTCGTTCGGCGCTACATGGGGGCTACGCATTTGTTGCTAATTGTGGCGCTGATTTCACCATGTGGTGGATTATGGGATCGTGCATAAGGCACAAAGTATGCACAGTAAAAAAATTATACTAACTATATATAGATATAGTTCAAGTAGATATTGTTTATATATATTTTAAAAAGATATTTAAAAGATTAATAAATAAATTTTAGCTAGTTTGAGGTAGTATTGTTACACTTTTTTAGGACTCTTTTCTATATATGAAATGAATTATTACTGAAACGATTAAAAAACAGGAAAGGAAACCCTCATAAGAAATAAATAAAGCAGTCCCAAAAATATTACGTATACGCCCTGGTGTAAATATAATTTGATCATAACTAAGCCAAAAATGCATTAATTTCAATTCGGAAAGCTGTTCTATGTGAATTTTTATTAGGTTAATAAATCTGCATACTCAGTTTAAAATTGAAAAAAAAATTCAAATTATTATACATTTGTAACCCCTTAAAAAATTTTGAAAAAAATTTCAAAAATGTATTTTTTTTACATGGCTAGATGAATTCCTCTTTTAACGCTGATCAAGAATATATATGCTTTATAGGGTCGAATATGATTCCTTCACAGCGTTTCAATTAAAATACCCTTGCAAAGGTATAAAAAGGTTATTTATTTTTTTAATAAAAAGTATTTGTTAGCAACGACTTAAACATTACATTATTTCTTAAATATTAAAGGGTTCAACATATTTATTTCTTGTGCACATTAGATTCCTACGTGCCCGGCATTAATGAACAAAAAAAAAACGTAGAAATGAACAAACTCTAGCCACATAAAAAAAAACTGCGCAATCATGAGACTCTGACGTCACTTAAGTGGGAAAAAGAGAGGGCCATAATTATTACTATACTCATAAATTATATATACATATATACTTGTATTATTCTCAGTGGAGAACTGGCAACAACTGCAGTTGAGGACACACATTGCTCTCAATGAGGGTCACTTAATTGCCTTTGCAGCCGCAAAATGAGCGTACCACGCGGCGTATGATTAACATTTAATTAATTTTTCGTTTCACTTGCACCAAAGCTGAGGGAAAACAATACAACAACAAAAAGAGGGCGAAAAATCGGCAACTCCAGACTGGCGAGTGGCTTCTAATTAATGACCCGATATAAATCAAATTTTAATGCCCCAAAATCATAGCCTGGCAGCAGCTGGCAGTGTCATCGTCGTCGTCTTTAGTCGAGCGTGGGCGCTTTTCTTGCAATGGGTTAAGTCGAGTTAAGTAACCCAAGGGACCGTGGAGTCAACGTGGCCACGGCCCAGTGAACTTGTCAACAAGTGTTAATTGCCCAGCCAGCAATAGCAATAGCAACACCAACAATACAATACAATACAGAGAAAGAAAAACTGCCACTGTGCGTAATTTAATAAAAAACTACGATGGCGATGACATAGTTTCCTTCGTCTGGGGTTTATTATTTTTTTGGTTTTCAAATCGTCACCATTCACGGAGCGTCGCGAAAAGAATCAAGCAAGAAAGTAGGGAAATGGCGTAACGGAGTGACAGGGTAATGGAGGAGAGCCAAGACATAAAGTTATTAAATTTTCCACGCACAAATATTAAATTATAACGCGAAAATGGAAGTTGGACTGCGTGGCGAATTGATGGAAATTTTTCGGCGTTATTAAGAAAAAAAAAAACATAATGAAATATATTGCATGGAAACATATTAATTATAGCACAGGCGAGGCACTAATTTGATAATAATGATTATGACATATGTAATTTATAATTCAGTAATGATTTATAAATTAATTATTGAACAAAACAGTGTTGTTATTAAGTAAATGAAGTTATAAATACAAATGTATTGACAAGGAAGGTTGAAGGATTTATAGAAATAAAAGGATACAAATTGAATAATTATTTAAAATAAGAAAACAAGGGAAACCTTTAAAAAAAAGGTATATATTTCATCTCTCTATAAAATATTCTCAAGAGAAACCTTTAAAATAAATAATATATTTCATTTCTCAATACAAAATTCTTAATGAATGAAATGAAATTTAATTATCATTTCTATTACAATCCTCTATAAATCCACTGCAATCTCTGCCCTAATCTAGCTTTAATTGTCCCCCTAAAACCATTTGAAATCGATTAGTGTTAGACAATTTGCATATACATTTATGTATATCCATTATTCCGTGCAACTGCAACAGGCATATGGCCTTAATGACGAGGGGCTTGACCAATTGGCGATGTTATCTTGGCTAAAAGAAAGCAAGTTCAATGCTTATCTCTGTGGGCCATTAAAAGCCATTGCGCATACGCCCCGTGGCAAACGCTTGACAATTTGGCTGGCGGCCAAAACAACACACACATTTCTCGAGGCCAAAAGCCATTGATCAATCAATTGGCAATGCTCTCTCTCCCTCTAAAGGTTCTCTATGTGTGTGTGTGTGTTGTGGCTTTCCTCCGGCAACAATTGGTTGCGCCTCGCTGGCCAGAAGCCGCCACTTGGCTTTGGACTTGGCTATATAGTTGTGCCTGCACTTGACTCCATTAAAAAACCGGCGGCGGCGGCCTGGAGGCGCATGTGGTCACAGTTTGGTAGCGCCAAAAAGCGCAACAGCACCGTTAATTAACGCAGCCGCTAAGATTTAATTACCGCGGGGCATTTTGGTATATGATTTTCGATTTATAAATTCATTTTCGGGGCATTTCAAAAGCACGCGCAGCAAACAGATGGCGGCACAGTTTGAGCAGCACTGTAAACAAGCCGCGTATAACAGTGGGAAAGGAACTGCGCAGGCGCAGGACCTCCTGCAGCTGTCATATATCTTCCCCCCCGATGAGTGTCAGTGTGTCACAAAGCGAAAAAGTCCATTATGCAATTTTTATGCTTGTCTCCCCAGCAAGACAGAGGGAGATGGCCAGAGAAAGTGCTTACTGTTATTGTTGGGGTAGCACTCACTGATGAGTCATCACTGAAAGGCACTTGGGGGTAGTTATTAGGCAGACAGTCATCTCTTCTTGGCAGAGACTCTAGGAAAACAAATGTCAGAAATTACACGAACCGAGGCGCCTCCGAAAAAAATCAATACTTTGGTCCATGGCCAACAAAAAAATCATCTTGCGGTTGCCACTTTCTTGTTGCGCCTACCAAATTTGGAGGGACATGCGCAGAATTGGGCCTAAACTGTGTTCTGGTAAAAGTGTTAGGACCCCATAAATATTGAATGAACCCAAAAAATGTCTGCCAATCAGTTAAGATAGCAGAAATGGGGCAACATTAGCAGGCTTAAAAAGGGATTAAAAAGTCAAAACAAAGTTGCAAAGAGAAAGTATTGAGAGATAATTGGGTTTAAAATTATCACTTCGGGGTATATGGAGACAAATTATATTTATACAATAAAAAGAAAAATATTACCTAGAAATATTTTATAATGAAACTGTTTAGAAGAGTTCCTCTGTCTAAATAAAAGTCTTTAAAGCCTTAAGTCTTTATTAACCTTAAATAGTATTTTAAATATATTTTATTGAAATGAAAATACACAAAATATATATTCTCTAGTAAATAAGCAATTTAGGTTCTTTCTAGTGAAAAAAAAAAATTAATCGTTGCCTTTTTAAAATATTTTTACTTCATTTATCACTTCTCTAACAACTTTTAAACCTTAAAGAAACCAAAATTTTTGTCAAATCATTTCTTTGTTTTGGTGATCTCACAAATGTCTTAACATCGGAAACCAAACAAATGACTTGGCACATGAAAAATTAAAAACTCCAGCAATTAAGATGTTATTTTATATTTTCCTGGCATTTATTTTTAGCAGCTCAGGCAAAAGGCGAAGCTAAATTTCACAATTAAGCTGAATTAATGAAAAAGCAAAACGAACAAAAAAATCACATTTGCCACGCTTAGCAAAAACTACAAAAAAATAAAATAAAAATCAAGAAACCAAGATGAAAGGCTAACAGAAAAAGAAATTAGAAGAAACAAGCTTGAAAACTGTTGGTTGGAAAAATTGTAACGCCTCGTTTGGCATTAGTTAAGAACATCAGATTGTCCCTATACCATAACCAAGATATAGACGCCGTTATAGACCATCTTTCTTTCCGTGTTGCCTTTGGGTTGTGGGTCATGCCTAAGCAATTTTCGAATTATACAACTCGAGACTCGAAACGATGGGTTTTTGTGTTTGCCTGATTCAGAGATCTCTTCTCTCTTTATCTCATCTCTCTCACTCTCTTGTTAGCCAAATAGCCGCTGGCCAAAATAAAACAATTCCCTCATTGTTCTGCCCAGCGGAGAGTCGCAATTAAATGGGTCACCTAAGATGGTTGAGGTAGATCAGAGTGAAGCTACAGGCAATTAGTAATTGTGCAGAGTAATAAATAAAGTTAAATTTTATGTAAAGATAACTCAGATAATAGATATAGTTCATATTTCTTGGGAAAGTCTTGTAAGAGAAATATGAATGGGAAACTGCTTAAGTTGCAGATGAGAAGCCATAACATTCAGTTGGTTATTAAACAAGAGCAAGAAGTCACATAGTACACATACATATTCAACATTAGCAAGGATACCTCCTTGCTTTCTGTAATATAATTTTCTAGATCTTTTGCTAATCTTTTCCCCTACCTTCTCCACTTTTCTCTCTGTGTATTTGAGATTCTAACAAATTTTGGTAAATTGATTTTCCATCTACTCACCGCCGCTGCGCTTCTTCTCGGCCAGCGAGGACTTTTGCCTGCGCGGTATTCGAAACGAGTTCCACAGAAAGGAAGAACTGGACGGCGTGGAGGATGTCAGCGAGGACTTCAAAGAGCAGGTCCTTTTGCTATATGACCGAAATATGTCCAAATCGCTGCCACCGGAGGAGGATGAGGCTGAGGAAGTCATGGATTTGGTGGTTGTTGGTATACGTGATGTCTTGCCATTGTTATTGTTATTCGGGGCACTGCTGCTATTGTTGTTAAGCATCTTCTTGCCGCTAGAATCGGTATCCGTTGCGGCTACCTTGGATCCTGGTCCTCCTGCTTCTCCTCCAGCTCCTGCTCCTGCTCCTGCACCGGCTGCCTGGGCAAGACCCGCATAGATCTTGGAATGATGATAGCCATACTTTTTGGTCTGCACATTTTTATGATTTTTCAACATCTCCTGGAAATCTTTCCAATCCAGTCCAACCGTCGGTAATGAATACGTGGACGTGGACGCGTTTTTCTTCGCGTTCAAACTTTGCGAAGAGCCATAGAGCTGTGACACCAACTCGTTGATACCCATTTCCGGGGCATGCGCACTGCGAGCACAGCACAGTTGCTCTTAAACTGCCCAAAAACAATATTCTGTTATATACAACGACAGTACACACTGTCCCCACACTGACTGGCAAAAGTATACACCACAAAACACGTCCGACAGTTGGAGAGTTCAGCGCGCAACTAACCAACGAATCTGCAAACAAACAGCAAACTCAATGGATCCGCTCTCGTGAAGCTTCAGTCCCGCTCGCCGGCTTTAACTTTTTAGCTCTGAAACTTCAAACAAATTCAACTCCCGATTGCGACTGCGACGACGACTTTAACCACGGATTACTATACTTTATAGAGCAGCTAAAGCAAGCACCACCGGATCTGCCGATTGCACCAATGGAAATGCAATCGGTCGTCATGAATTTAATCCAAATTCAATTGTGCACATTTGATAAAAACTACAATTTGAATTTTGACTATAGCTATGAAAACGAAAACGAAGGATTATACTAACTCAAAAATACAAATATTTGGCAACAAATACATGGCTAATTGAGGTGGAATTTTTTAAAAGAATATACGAGAGTAAGATTTCCTGATAAAACATTGAAAACCTTCCACCTTTTTTGTATTATTTATAACTTTGCCATCTTCTATTATTATTTATTTAATTCAAATATAAAAGAAAAGCTGCTCCGCCATACATCCAATCCATCCATCTTCTCTTTTTGTTGTGGACTTTGTAATTATGGGGTTATTTCTCTATATATTTTTGTTTTAAATTGTCGCCATGACTTTCGCGTCACAGTTGGCCAACAGCAAGAGTAGTTTTTGGGCCTGGTCATTGACTGACGAGGCTAACTGGCTGTCGTGTATGAGCCAAGTATGCAAAATATAATACAAACAAAAGTAGAGAAAACTTAGGGAATGATTACGGTTGAAAAGAATTCAAAACTGAGCACACACATAGCTCATTAAAAGCCACGCTCCAGTTAGAAGCTCAGGAGCTATAAACTTTATCAAGTCTGAAAAGATCATAATTGTGGCCAGACAAGAAAGTATTTTTATTGAAAAGAATTGACCACATGTAAACCCAAAAAAAGAAACCCACAAAAATTAATTTGGCCAGGAACTGAGATTAAAAGAAATTATCATAACGTGTGCCGGATATTGAATGTAAGCCAAAAAAAAAAAACCGAAAGTTTCAGATTAATAGGAATTGGGGAGAGTTACGTAAAGCCAAAAAAATATATAATACAATTGTTGAATTGAAGAAAGCGGAGGCCAAACTTTATTTCCCTCCACGCGAATTACTTTAAAGAAAATAAATATATACCACCCCATAAATAATGCCGATAAAATTGTATGCATAACTATAGCACCATAAAAAAAACTACATTCTCACGCTTAAATATATTATTCAAAGCCGAAATTACCCAAGCCCTAAGAGCTCACAATTTATGCAATATTTGGCTTCGGTTTTTAGCCAACTTTTGTGTGCAAATTGTAAAACCCACGAAGAAATCCGCATCTTCTCTTCTTGCATAAATTTGTCATGCGAATTAGGTTTTGTGAAATGTTTGCCGACAGTTCAATATAAAAATGTTCATAGCCTAAAAGATGTGTCAGAGGCGGGCTAATTAAGGTTGTTTACTATAAAGAATCTGTCTTAGCAATCATTTTAGATACATTATAAATCAATTAAATACTTTCCCATCGACCACCAATGAAGCAATTTTGTAAATGAACCAAGCTATTTATTTTCTTACAAACAGTTTTTAGGCTTACAAAAGCTAGCCATGTGTGGGCTTCAAATGAATTGCAAATTGTTATGGAAACGTTAACGTACTCAATACTCCAATAGTAGCAATACTATATGATGTATTTTTTTTAACGTTGGTTACGCATGGCAGAAATCCGCCAAAAGAAAAGTAAAAGTATTTCCAAACAAAAGGCAAAAAATAAATAAAATATACTGGAAAGGTGCGTGTTGGGTGTTTGATTTCTCGCGAAGAGGAGGTCGCCAACGGCCATTAACTCTTCTTTTTTCTGCGATGTCAGTACCAATGTGCATCAACAAATTGTAATTTACAAATTGCAAAATGCAAATACAGTTGATTGTTGTTTGCAATGTTTGTTTTTCTAACGCCTGAAGTGTGCCATCGAAGAGGTAGATGAAAAACGCTTGACAATTAATCGGGGTAAAAGCGTGAAAAATGGCCATAAAGAAAAGCGACAACGATAACGACATCGCCGAAATCAATGAACTTGATGGGTGTAGGCCATAAATTAGAGTGAAAACAAGCCAAGTCAGATAATAGCCAGGCCTTTTGGCCACACACTATATGCCACACACATTTAGACACACACCACGAAGGCAAAGTAACCAAAATAGAGTTGGCGTGTGTTTAAAAAAAATTTAAGGTTTGTGGTATACTCTTACAAATATAATACCCTGGATACATAATAAGATATCGGGTTTATATCTTTAAGGAAATAAGAAATATACAAAAGATATGAGTTACAAAAGGCAGTATCAATTACCAACTTTCAACCTTCAAAACGTTTAATTATGTATACAAATTATGTATTAAATTATTATTAAAATTGTCAAAGTATTCATACAACTTTAAAACAAAAATGCAAACGGTAGTTAGTAATACCTTGGTTTAGAAATACCTACAAAGTTGAGCCCAAATTCATATTTCTTTTCCAACTATCTTGAATTTGCATTTCATTTATTTATATATATTTTTATAATACTATTCAGTCATTATTATATTTTTCCTCTCAATATAAATATTAAACAGAATTATTTCCCAATACTAATATAGAGCATTCACTATTCACTTTTAAAACATTTACAACTTTCTCACTGCCTTTTCACATGCGGGCCACAATCACGCACAATCAAAATTAAATGACAACTTAATTGATCGTCTTCCCCCAAAGTGGATGGTGTGAAAGCAATAAATAAAATTCGACAAAATAGACTGAAGCGCGACTCCAAAAATGAGTGTGGGTGAAAACCGATTGCTTAAATCGCAGACTGGTCTGCTATTCCCGCAAATAAATAAAAAATAAACGAAAATGGGAAGAGGCAGGGCAGTCACATTAAAACATTTAACAAACAATTTAACTTCAAATAAGCCAAAGCGATGCAATGTTGGCCAAGAGTGGATGAGGGGGCAGTGTACACCAACGCCCAGAGAGAAATAATGTTAGAGTTACACTGTCTGCAGACTATGAAATACCCAGTGATTATAGATAAAGAATATGGGATACCTAAAAGGTCAATTTTATATAATAATTTAAATAATAAATGCGGTCTTTTTAAGCTTCTATGACCACGAAATGGTGAGGTAAGATTTATACTAAGTACGAGGGAGATTCCTTATGAACTACGGCTTACATACTTGTATTATTTCAAGGCTAAACATGACATTTTAAATGTATATTTTTCTTTAGTTCCCCATTTCCATCATACTCCACAAACACCGAGCATGAAAAACAAGAACAAAAACATCAACAGCAGCACCAACAACTCGTTGAACATCAAAGCAAATTTTGTTAAAGCATCAAGTGAACGCGTTGCGGCATAAACAAGTTGTGACATTTGAGGGTATAGAATATAACACACACTACAGGGCAAAAGGGGTTTCAATTCAACTAAGAGGGGTAATTTCTCGCTGTGTATGTGTGGGGCATAATGTTTATAAGTAAGTAGAACCACCAAGTGTGGGTCATACTCACAATTATGTAAGCAAAAAGCACCAAGTGAGTTTGTGCAAAAACATTGCGAATGTCAGTTGAACTTGGTGACTAAGTTTTAGCCTAACGAAAATAAGTTAGATAAAGACCAACATGTATGGGTAAAGGAAAGTAGATAAAATTGAATTTAGGCTACAAATTTATAGAAAAGATATCTAGGATTTATTAAAGCAAGAATTCATAAGAAATTTCTTCACTTGAAGAGCTTATAATATATGAGAATTGTCCGGGAAAATCCATAAAAAAATATGAATGTAAAAGAATATATATTGCTTGTCCCTAATCTCACGAAAGATTACCATCCTCTAAATCGCATAAGTTCAAATTAGTTGGCCAACTTCTACAGACGAAACCCATAAAGATAATCACTGCACATTAGGTGACATTCCAGTCCAGCCCAAGTTAACTATTTAAGTTTATATAGTATACTTAATATCTATAAATGAATGAAACGCCCACTGCAAAGTAGCAAGTTTGCCATTGAAAACATTTTCGCAGAGGTGTTGTCGGATGAGACCGAGACATAGTTTAGAGAGAATCAGACAAGTGACAACTGTTGGGCAGAGCCTCAACTCGGCTTAGTTAAGTTCCTAATCCCCGAATGGCTAATTAGACGCCTTAATATTAATTACAAAAGTTGTGCAAGTCTTAAGCCTTAGGAGAGCATTTTGCAACCTTTTTTTTCTTGTCCATTGTGCAGAAAATACATTACTTTGGACAGACAAAGAAAACTTTTTTGGCGGCACGTTCCGAAAATAATTAATTCGATTTGAAATAAGCTTGAGTTTCGTATGCTTTCACTTTGGATCTTTGGATCGAAGCAAGACCTCAAGTGGAAATAGGAAATGGATAATGGGGTTACAATCGATTTGAAGTGCTCCAGTTACCAGCAGCTCCCTTCGTTATTAACTCTTATTTTTTGTATTGTGATTTGCTTGACACTTACCCTCGGAGACGGCGGCAATGGAAGTGCTTTTAATAATCGACGTTGATTTAAGTTTGGCTGTTTGTTGTGTCTGCTTAATTGTGGCGGCGGTGGCTTTGGTGGCCGCTCCTTTAATATTATTGTTGCCATTGGTTGGTGTTGAGCCGCCTGAAGCGCCATTCAAACGTTTATCTGCAATGATAACGAGGAAAGTCTTTGGTTAGCCAAGTGTAGATACATTTTCCAGGCATACTTTTAGGCATTTGGGAAAATAAAAGCCATGGAGATAGAGACTCACTGCTGGTATCGCTGCTCTGTTCTTCAGATTGTTTCCTATTCGATTTCTTACGGCCAAAAGAAAAGAAACTACCGCAAACCATTTTGATTGCAGAGATGGTAAAGAAGGACCCAAATTCAAGATCAAAAAGGTACAAATAAGCTTTGAAAAAGAAAACTTACAAATTTTTACAAATTTTATATACACTTTATTTGTTTCGATTTGAAAGGAGCGATAGTTTCTGAAAGTTTTCATTTTCAGTTAGCCAATTGAGTTTTCTAGCAAAGCCTTCTCAGTGGGGTGGAAAATAAATGTTTAATTAAGGTATTGTTTTCGTTTTAGGAAAGGTATAGATTTGCATTTATTATAACTTCAGTCAGAAGATGGCAACGCAGTGAAGATGTCCTATCCGACCATATAAAGTATTTATATTCTGAGAAACGGTTTTTAAATGTAGAGGATCATAAATACTTCAGCAGCAATTAACTATGATCCGTAAGTAGCTATGACCAAGTAAGTAACTATGATCGGTAATTATGTATGATCAGTAATTAAGTATGATCAGTAAGTATCAATGAACAGTAAGCAACTTTGACCAGTAAGTATCTATGTACACTAATAAACAATGACTTGCAACTTTTGTAACAACACATTTCTGAGACTTGGCCAGTAGCAGTCACTTCGTTCCGGGGATGTTAGAACCAGTTGGGAATCATATGATACGATGATATGATAACTATGACCAGTAAGTAACTCTGAAACACTAAGTATCTATGACCAGCAATTAACTCTGAACAGTAAGTATCTTTGATCAATAATTAACTATGATCAGTAAGTATCTATGACCAGTAAGTAACTCTGAACACTAAGTATCTATGACTAGTAATTAACTATGAGCAGTGACTAACTCTGAATCCTAAGTATCTATGACCAGTGAGTAACCATGATTAAGAAGTATCTATAACTAGTTAGTATGTATAATTAGTTACTAACTTTGAACACTAATAAACAATGACTTGCAACTTTTGGAACACAACACATTCCTGAGACTTGGCCGGCAGCAGTCACTTCGTTCCGGGGATGTTAGAACCAGTTGGGAATCATATGATATGATAACTATGACCAGTAAGTAACTCTGAACACTAAGTATCTATGACTAGTAATTAACTCTGAACAGTAAGTATCTATAACCCGTAAGTAACTATGATCAATAAATATCTATGACCATTAATTAACTATGAGCAGTAAGTATAAATGAACGTTAAGTAACTCTGAACAGTAAGTATCTACGAGCAGCAAGTAACTCTGAACAGTAAGTATGTATGATCAGTTACTAACATTTAACACTGATAAACAATGACTTGCAACTTTTGTAACAACACATTTCTGAGACATGGCCGGCAGAAGAGACTTCGTTCCGGGGATGTTATAACAAGTTGGGAATCATATGATATGAAGATTAACTATGAACAATAAGTATCTCTGAGCAGTAATTAACTCTGAACAGTAAGTATTTATGACCAGTTCCTAACTTTTAACACTAATAAACAATGACTTGCAACTTTTGTAACAACACTTCTCTGAGACTTGGCCGGCAGCAGTCACTTCGTTCCGGGGATGTTAGAACCAATTGGGAATCATATGCACAGATGTGCGAGATTTGATTTGGAACAAATTTTAGCTATTGCAATGAAACTATGGAGGTATTCTTGTATATAATTTTACTAGTATATAAGTCGGAGCGTGGCGAATCGGTGGACTATATACATATATACATATATATAGCTGATATAGGAACAATCGGAAAATTTTAGGAAAAAAAATAAAAACTTTTCCAGATTTTAACAGATTTTCATTAAATTTGATATATAGCCATTATATATTAATATAGAATTTTGTGTACAATTTTATGAAAATCGGACAACTATATTATATAGCTGCCATACAAACTATCTTTAAAAATAAAGACAAATGTAAAACTGTAAATATAAAATGTATGGGTGAAAGCAGGCATTACTTTATTGTTTTTTAACCCAAATATAAATAATGTATATTGCATTAATTCCTAGTGATCGGCGTGCCGAAGTTACCTTCCTTTCTAGTTTAGTTTAAACATTTTCATGTATTTCTGTTAAAGCAATAAATCAATAAATCAAATAGAGAATAGATGGCTTGTATATTTTCTTGTTAAGTTTTCTAATTTAATTTCTAACGAACTCTACCAAGCATCCTCTAATATTTTGTGATCTTTGTAGCTTAATTAGGCAAATCTTGAACTAAATTTTATGCATTTTTGTGTAATTTTCTTTTCTTAATTATTCACTGATAAAATATGCGTGCAATCATGGAACCTGGCTGGCTATCAATGAAACGTAAATGCACGATGGCAGGGAGCGCAGGAAAAGAAGTCGGAAAGTCTGAAAGCGGAACGATCGGGTTGGTCGCCCAGCATGTCATAATTTGACCAAATTAATGAAATCAAAAGAAAACCAGTTTCCATATTATTCAGTTTTTATCTTTTTCTTTTTTTTTTATTCGCGGCGGAACAAGGTGCATGCAAGCAGTGGAGAATGCCAAAACAGAAACACCTGTTTTTCACAGAAACAAGAAGAAAAAAGAAAGATAGAGATACAAATATGTGGCAAGTGCGTGAGGCATGCAAGCAGTGCATACTATAAAGCAGTAGAAAAAAGATCATTGATCTCTTAAGTAAAGGTTTTCTCTTATGATTTACTCTTTAGCAACATTTTAAAAAGCTTAGCAACATTGGCTAGGTTTGAACTGCTTGACAACAATGTGAACTGCTTGCTTAAGAAATATGCCTTAAATTTATGGAATCTGCATTTATTTAAAATTTAAAAAAAAATTCTGGCCAGCAAAAAATATAAAAAACAAAATTTCAAATTATTTGTAGGTATCAAATGTACTGGAATTTTATATGTTTAAGCCTAAAACAGTGGATTTTAGTATCAGAATATCACTTTTTATACCCTTGCAGGGTATTATAATTTCAGTCAGAAGTTTGCAACGCAGTGAAGGAGGCACCTCCGACCATATAAAGTATATATATTCTTGATCAGGATCAACAGCCGAGTCGATCTAGCCATGTCCGTCTGTCCGTCTGTCCGTCTGTCCTTCTGTCCGTCTGTCCGTCTGTCCGTCTGTCCGTCTGTCCGTTTCTACGCAAACTAGTCTCTCAGTTTTGAAGCTATCTGAATGAAACTTTGCAGTTAGCCTTCTATATACTCTCACTCATATATATGTCGGAACGGGCCGGATCGGACGACTATATCATATAGCTGCCATAGGAATGATCGGATAATTTTTACAAAAAAAATTATAACAATTTCAGTTTTCAACAGAATTTGATCAAATTTAAGATATAGCCATTTTACTATACTCTACAATTTTGTATAAAATTTAATGAAAATCGGACAACTATATCATATAGCTCCCATAGGAACAATCGAGAAATTAAGACAATTAAAAATTATAACATTTTCAGTTTTCAACACATTTTCATCAAATTTAAGGTATAACCATTTTATATCAGTCTTAAATTTTGTGTAAAATTTTATTAAAATCGGACGACTATATTATATAGGTGCCATACAAACGATTGTTAGATGTGGAAAAAAATGCAAATGACTGTAAAACTGCAAATATAATATGTAAAGGTGAATGAAATGAAAGCAGGTATTACTTCATTGTTTTTTAACACAAATAAATATAATTTATATTGTTGGGATTCCAAGTCATAGAAGTTCTATCTGCAAGGGTATATAAACTTCGGCGTGCCGAAGTTAGCTTCCTTTCTTGTTAAGCTTAAATTTCTTGATTTAAGTTAGATTTTCCTGCTTATATTTAATTTTAAAACAGTTTCTAAGATATTTTGTGTTAATATATATTGTAAAGAACTATAGATTGTTGTTTGCTTGTATGGGTATTCTAATTTTAGTTAGGTTAAAACGCTGTGAAGGAGTCATTTTCGACCCTATAAATCTTATATATTCTTGATCAGGATCAATAGGAGAACCATGTTCGATAAAAAAAAATACATTTTCAAAATTTTTAAAATTTTATAAATTTTATTTAACATCGTTAAAATGTAAAAAAATTGAGAAAATTTGTATTTTTTTACATTTTAATTTAACTATGCAAATTTATTAACCTAACCAAAACTAACATTGGAAAGTTTTCCGAATTAAAATTAATGCTTTTTTGGCGTAGTTATGATTTTTTTAAACTTTTATTTGTCGCAAAAATAGTCATATAAAAATATTAATAAATGTTTAATTGAAGAATGCGAATCGATTTCCGTTTCGATCCCATAATTAAATTGCAAACTGCAAAAGTATATAAACTTCGGCTTTTCGAAGTCGTTTTCCTTTCTTGTTTTGGTTTCTTTAAGCCTAGAATCAGACTAATTAACCCAAGTCCTAAAAGAAAGACATCTTAGAAATGTACTTACATTTAACATTGATAAATGCAAGTGTTCTGAAATTCTTTAGAAATTCTTTAACTCTTGTTAGCTTAAGAGATACAACTCTCACAAACAACCACTCTCAACACTCTTGAAGTTCTTACTCTCTTTTCTTGCATACGAATCAGATACAGATACAGATACAGGTTTCCTTGAATAATTAGCATAATTTGCTTCTTTTGTTTTCCGCAGCTCAGAGGCTGCACACCACGAGCTATGTATGTACATAGATATATGTATATATATGTCTCTGTGCCCGTTGTCCACTGCTGACCTCATGGCCACTTGGAGAACCCGTATCTCCCTTGTGCTCGCATCCCAATATTGTTTAAAGGTAATTTGCGAGCACTCGCTCTGCAGCTCGTGCTGTTGAGATCATGAGCCCGGTTGTCACCGCTGCCTGGCTTTCAATATAAACCGCAAAAAAGAAGCAATAAAACAAAACAACAGAGAACTGGAGAAAAAAAAACAACTAAACAAAACAGCGCCAGAAGCCATAAATGGCTAGTACAAGTCTAGGCGGCAAAAAAACCCGGCAAGTACAAACAATGAATTTGTGCCGGCCCAAAAAAGAGTTTACAATGCCGCGAATGCCAATGTCAACCACTGACACACACACACACACTGGCTATGAACTTCAAAAATGAGACAGGGATGGGCGCAACGCCAATCAATCGGAGCATAAAGAACTCTCTGGGCGGTCAGGGATCTACTTCGATCCCCCTCGTTTAAATGACTTTAAATGGATTTACCCACGCTTGGACCAATCGACAAGCAATTACCATGCCAAGCAACCGGATTTCTTGGCTTAATCCGTTCAGGTTCGAGTTCGAACTCCTCCGCATATCCAAAAGATACTCGCACTAAGAGAGGTGCGAAAGTGCCGACGACTCAATCGATCTTGCGCAATTATGCCAATAATCATTTAGGTGTTTTTTGGTTTTGTTTTTTCCTTTTGGCCAACTCGACGAGTGAAGCGCCAGGTAGGCGATATGCGTAGGCATATTGCAAGCACGTTTGCCCCACCGAGTTGGCCACTGGAATACTGAGGAGATTTGCGATTAAAAGCGATCAAATTAAATGGAATTAGGCTTCACGATGGGTGTGCTATGGACAACGAACTTGCATAATAATATATAAGTTTTATTTATCAGTAAATACAAGAAATGAAGGAAGATTTATGTACAGAACAAAATGATAATAGCCACAAAGGGTGATTTTATAGAACTATCTTTACTTATACGGCGTTTTGAAAACGTAGAATCACCAAAGCATCGGTGGTTCAGTGGTAGAATGCTCGCCTGCCACGCGGGCGGCCCGGGTTCGATTCCCGGCCGATGCAGAATAATATTTTTTTTATTTTATTTTGAAGGTATTTAAATATAAATTGAATATTTTTTATATTTATTAAAAGTTTTATGGTAGATTCAACAATTTGCTAAACAGAAAAGTGCATACATATTTTATTTGCTGAGAAACTTTTATCTCAAAGCTTAGAGCAAAGCATTTAAAATCCGGTTTTGCCAACTTTTCGTGGAGTTTTCGCAGAGATGTGGCAAATTTTCATTGGCAAAAAGGAAAATTTCAGGTAAGAAAATACCAATTTTCGCATAAGCATCGGTGGTTCAGTGGTAGAATGCTCGCCTGCCACGCGGGCGGCCCGGGTTCGATTCCCGGCCGATGCAATATAATATTTTCTTTTTTTTTTTTGGTATTTAATATTTTTTAATTCTTATTTAAGTTGTTATAATTGGAATGCGAATATACATCATACATCCAAACGCAAGCCAATGATTTAATGTATTTTTTTAGAAGCTAACTTTTGAAGAGAAAATAAACGAAGAGAAGAAAAGGCCACACAGATTCAACATATGAAAATACAATTGTTTACTTCATTACCTCACAATAGTACATTTAATATGCATGTAAGTCAGATTTAGTTGCAGTTTTAAGCATTTTTAAACGGTTTAAAACCCGTAACGAGTCTCTAGTTTGTACTATTTTCTCTAAACTATTTTGTAGCATCGGTGGTTCAATGGTAGAATGCCCGCCTCCCACGCGGCCGATGCAAGGCTAGGGTTTTTTTTAAAACCAAAGTGTAAATATATTTTTTAAGTCTCTAAAACATAATCTTAATTTAAAGAATGATCATTTTGATGACATCATATAAAAAGCATCGGTGGTTCAGTGGTAGAATGCTCGCCTGCCACGCGGGCGGCCCGGGTTCGATTCCCGGCCGATGCAAAAGCACCTTTTTTTTATTATTAATAATAATAATTTTCCCTCGTTTTGATTAATCTGCGGCGGCATTAAGTGAACGAGATGGCGCGCATGTTGACGAAATAAATCTTAATTAGTACAAGAAATTCCAGCCGGTGAGCGTGAGCTTGTTTTTCCTCCGTTGAATATGCAAAACACGTTTCACCAACAGTTTTTCTTGCTCGTGTTTTCCCCCCGTGGCTCAATGTGAAAATAGCTCGATAAGCATGCGCGCTCTGGCATTCACAGTGATCACAAACCATCGAAGGCGGGGTTTTAAAGTAATGCTAAATTAGACTCTTTTTGCTGGTTACTTTATAAATAGAATGCCTGCAGAAGGAATTCAGCGGAGGAGGCGGCATTCTCTTAGCGACTTGCAGAGAGCTCTGCGACATTACGAGCAATTTAGCAACATCTCCTCTTTCTCGGAGGGCGAAAAAAACACAATGAATTTCCCTATTAAGGCTAATTTATGCAGGGGCTTGCAAACATTTGCATGACCCAGGCACGACCGTAAACAAAATAATGAAACAAACGCACACTCACAGAAAAAAACAAGAAGAAACCGAAAGAAATGCGGGGAAAAAATAAAATAAAACAAAGTTTGCATCGGCCGGGAATCGAACCCGGGCCGCCCGCGTGGCAGGCGAGCATTCTACCACTGAACCACCGATGCTTTTGGTAGCTTCGGGCAGAATATTCCACATGAAATTGGCAACAATCAATAGTACTATGATTTATGGATTTATAGAGTTTGCTGCCTTTGGTTGTCCCACTTTCGTGGCAACATTAGTTGTGGCAATTTATGGGGTCAACGAATTTCGAAGCATATACAACAATAGTGCTTTTGCTATGTTATATATAAAGCAGATAATAATGAAGGCTTTGCCGTTTGGATTTCATTAATTGAACATGTGGCAACAGATTAATTTAATTAAAATGCTGGGCAACATGTGAATTATGCTAAAAAACACTTATTGTTCATTTTGAGAAACTTTCAAGTGATGAAAGATGAAATAATTAGGAAGTCTTAGGATAGTTCTAGAAATCTTTTTTGGGTCTTGGTTGTAGTTTCTAAATTTATATATAGAAAATTAGCACTAAACTAGGAGAAGTATGTTTACAAATCTAGAAAATGAATTCAGGTTTGTTTATAAATGATATTTCAATATTAGATATTTCTTTCTTCTGACTTTAATTCAGTAAATTATGTTTTAGGTAAGCTTTTCTTAAATTCCTAACCCTAGCACCTCTTAAAAAAATGTAATTATTTAACATTTTACATATTCCTTAACCTTATTTGATTTCCTTTGAAAATCTCCATAAAATCAATGAAGCAATCAGTGCCTTTAGGCATTTTCCACAGAACCGATTACCACATTCGCTCCAACTTGATGGGGACAGATGACTCACTGAAAGTGACTCAACGAGGTCGAATTTGCGAACAAAAAATAAGAAATCCCCTGGCACAAGGAGTCTGGGGCATGCTGCGTGGACTCCAAAGCCCAAAAAGACATAATGTCACCTCGCCAGCTGTTGGCTTATTGCAGCTGGCACAGATTTTGCTGGATTTTCCTAGCTAAACTGTGGGAACGGAGCGGTAAATTATTTCCCTCTATTTTTTTTTTGTTTTCCTCAAACTGCGAATAGCGGACACTGGAAGCTAAGATACCGCCCTCAATTGAAATATAGCAACTTCATGGCTGGACCAGACAATATATACGACACTTTTATGGCAAAAAGAAGGGAGGAGAAGGTGAGGCCAGGTGAACTGGCCAAGATTCAGCAATTCATTGAGGGTAAAACCAGTTGAGTATTCTTCACCTGAGCGATGATTTCGCATTTAACAGGGAGCAGCAACTCTTTCAAGTTTATGGCGAAAGGGACGGACAAGGGCGATTCTTGACAAAAGTTGACACCTTTCAAGAGGAATTTCAAAGAAGCTGCAAAAAGTCAAACGGTGTGCAAGAAAAGTGTCCAAGTTTTGACGATGAGTTTTAATGAGGGAAGTCAATCAAGATTTGTTTTGGTCTGGTAAGTAGAAGATACATTATTATAGTGCGAAAGTGTGGGAAACATTGTAATAGTTTTGTAGATTAATTAGGGTAAAAATTGCAGATAGTTTTGTAGATTAACGAATAAAAGAGTTAGGGTTTTTACTAATGAACTAATTAAGGGATATGTTATTTCTTTTTTTAAGAATTAAAAATGTATAGAAATAAACATTTATAGAATAAATAGAGATGTCTGAAATCCAAAATCAATACCTAGTTTTATTTAATGTAACTTGAAAATGTCTCTTAGAGACAGCAAATAATGTAAAGAGCATACTTCTTCAACATATTTTTTCGATTTCACTAACTTCTTGCCAGTTTTATTTCCATCACTAGAGGGTATTAAATAATTGTTTTCATATTTTATGTCAGCTTAAATTAATTTAAAATGTATTTAAAAGTATGCAGTGAGGGCTTAGAAGAAATTTATCAGCACACATAGGCTAAGTTTCAAGATCTTCTCTCTTAAATCAGTTAACATTTATATGACACACCTCCGTAAATATTAAAAATAAATTCTCGATATGACACACCCCTGTAAATATTTAATAACTTCACACCTGAAAAAAAAATGTAAATAAATAAATGGCTTAAACTATTAAGCTTTCAACATTAATAATTTTGTTGTGGCAAAATTTCTTCACTTACGGATTGTTGTGGTCGTGGACGTGGTTAATGATTTGTTACGCGTGGATTGTCCCTTGGCCGTCTGTTGTGTTTTTGGTGGCGGACCCAGATCCGTTGGCGATATGCTCAGATTGCGCACATCCCGCTTTTTGGCAGCTCCTGCAAAAGATACAAAAAACGAGACGAGGTGTGAAATGAGTGTACTTTGTCGCCTCCCCAACACACAAACACACACAATCGATATATGAGATGTCGATGGGATAATTTATGCGGGAACACGTTGCCATCCATTGCAAAAGTTTTAAAGTGTCTGAGAGTTTGTTGCTTGCCCATTTAATAACTCAAAATACTTGAGAGCAAAAGCATCGCTCACACTCTTCAATTTTCATAAATGATTTTCTTCTGCCATCAGCAGGGGGTCCCTTTATTTTTTATAATTTTTTGTTGTTTTCGAAGGGGTGCGCTATTTGCATTTCAACGTTTTGTGGACTAAAACAAAAAAACGTTTCCATAATTGAAGTGTCTGCTCCCAAGATGTAAGTATACAAATAAAAGGGTGAAATTATATTATGCCAGTGCATGCCTCCATTAATACACAACGGGAAACTCTTATTTTCCACATGAAAGAAAATCGAAATGTGAATGGGAGAGCTGCTTAATTCATAGTTTTTGAAGTGTACTTTTCTAAGAACTAAAGAACAACTAAATTGTGCAACAAATACAACTTCAAATACAGAGAATTTTAAAGTATGTTTATATTATATTTGTAACTAAGCCGGAAATAGTTTTATCTCTAGATTCTTTTAGGTTAAAGATATATTAATTTTACAATACTATCTGGTATTTATAGAGAAAGCCTTTCGAATAACTATCTTTATAAGATCTCCCTCTTTAAAGTTGAAAATTTTCCATAGATTATCTTTAAAAGCTAATCTAATTTTTCCACAATCAACTGGCATCTGAACCTTCTTTTGGCAATCAATCATATTTTATGCTCTTTTGCCGGCCTCTAATCAACTTCGATTCACCTTAACTTGGGGGCTGCCTTAACGACCCTTTATTGTCTGTTTTCATCGACTTGGGCTTGGTTTCGACCATCTTCAGCTTTTAGTTGGCCCAACTTGGCACTTGTTAGCCACCACCAGTATTTTGTGGCTGCTTTTGCTAGGGCCTTGGCCAGGTAATCAACAAAGTTGGCTGGGAAAAAATGCATTTCCGACTTGACCACAAAAGCGGTGGCAGGCAGTAACAGCAGCTGCTATTCCCCGGACAACGTAATAAATTTTATTTTTAGCCGTTGGCTAATTGTACTGGACATGGACATGGAAATAAAAGTTGCATGTGCGCGGCGGCTTAAACCAAATGAAAAAGTTGTAGAGAGAAGAGCCATTGCACTGCGTCACGTAATCCTTTTGTGTCCCGGCTTATCGGGAATGATAAGCCGCAGACAGTAGTTGGAATTTGTGAAATGTTATGGGATTAGAATTTAGTTTCAGTTTTACAATGTCAAAAAATAGTATAAATGTGCTAATGAGAGTTTTAAGCTTTAAACCTTTTAGTTATACAGGTAAAAATAATCAAAATGCATTTATTGAGCAACTTCTTCACATATTTATTTCGTTTTGCTTGGCTTATGCAACCCTTCAAGTTAATGCTTTCCTGGCAATGTGAGCTCAGCCCCATTACAAGTTGCCTCATTAGCATTTACCTGTAACTCTCCTCTCATAACCGAAACTCACCTTTCGTAAAGCCTTTGGAGGCACGCTTGCCAAAGCTGCCAAAGCGTTCCCTCTCGATCACCTGAGTGTGGATATAACGCTCGGAATATGAACGCGACAGTTTCTCCTTGGAACTGTGGGCACCCATTTTGCGATTTTTCTTTACTTTTTTGCCTTATTTAATACACGTAAGAGTGAGTTTTCCTGCACGGATGCAGGTCTGATCGATATCACGATTTGAAATTTCACTTTCACAGGCTTAAACTACACACCCGCGCACAATCTCCAGACGTCGGTGAATTTAATTTGATGTTGTCGCTGACAATTGCCGCTTGAATGCATTTTGCTTTGTTTGCTTTTTATTTTTATTTATGTATATAGTTATTTTTTTGCTCTATGATTACCACAAGGTTGTCATTTGATTGGTTTTTTATAAATACACTCCATATATACTTTCCTGCAGTTGACATTGAATAGATTTATAATGGTTAGATTTAATTGCCATTCACTACAGAGGTGCCCATTAGCCAATTCAATTAGCCGCCTCATTAAAGCCTGACTCGCATAAAAAGTCTTCGTTTTTTTTTGCTCTCCCGCCCACAACTTTAATTAAATTATTTTTAATGGCGCCATCCATGGGATGCTCCAATTTTATGGCATTTTCCACATACTCACTGAGGGAAAAGGCATTCAAAGAATCGCATTAAAATACGAATAAAAAAAACAAACGTGGGGTATTAAAAGTTTTTTTTGACGGTGCCAACAACCAACCTAGACACAGAAATCCGAAATAGACAAATACTTAATCGCTGAGACATGAAAACTATTTTATATTTAATTGAGCGTAAGGCTCTAGTGCAAGTATTTATTATTATACTCTTCCAGAGGTTGTTTTCACTATGTACGAGGAGATAAGAAAGTGATTTATAAAGAGAATAAAATATATACATATGCCAAAGGGAGAAAGTATTTAAAGATATATTATAAAGTAAACATGTGTTGAACGTATAGAATCTAAATATTATCTACCAAAGATATTGGCTACAAAAAAAAAGCAAACAAAATTTGAATATATACAATTTAAAAGTTGTATTACTCTAAATTTAATAGTGTAAAATATACACAGTAAATGCTGAGAAACTGGTGAACTATTATTCATCTTAAAATCATACCAAAATTCTCATAAAATCAATAACAATTTCCATATATTTTACCTCCAAAAAATAATTATTAACAATTACAAACTACTTATTATTTGTCACCTAGGGTATTAGAAAATTAGATATACACAAAAACCCAGCTAAATGTGTAATTTGCTTATTTCTTAAATGCCAAAATAAATGCTCCTTCTAGTTGGAATTTCGCAATGAGAATGATTAATGGTCCGAAAAATAGAAGACGCTTTCCTATGCGACAAAGCGACCCCAATTTTCCCCAGTTTTTCCCCAATTTGTTGTCTTCTCTTTTCCACTGCGGATTCCAAGCAAAGAAGAGCAGCAGGTGCAGCATGAACGACTAGGAAACTATTGCAACACAATCCAAATAAATCTTCAAGTGAGGAGGAGGAAAAAATGTTTGCATTTCTCCTACTCTTTTGCACGGTGAGTTGCTGACAGGTTTGAATGTCATCATAAACTTAACAAAGGCGAGCCAAAAAAGAAACCCAAACCGAAATGAGCTGACAAATTGCACGCTATGATTTGTGGCAGAGCATTTGAATGTGGAGCAACGACATAGAAAACTGGCAAACTGGCTTACAAAATAACAAAAAACAAAAAATCCAAACAAACAAAATGAAAATGAGTGGAAGACACACGTGTCCCAGTGGTTTGAGTAAAAGGGAAATTTATGCTGGCACAGTGGTTAATATAAAGTGGATTTTTGAAGGGATTACTGATATGTGTATGGGTTTTAAATAAATCAAAAGGAGTAATGTTGAAATATATAATAATTTTAAAAGAAGTGTTGGTCAGGGAAAAAGGAAGAAGTAATATTCGATAGTATTAATTGATCACAAGCATTCTCCTGCTCACTATCTTCTACAAATAGTATATTATTGCTATTTCTAAATAATTTTGAACTATAACTTTTCCCAAAACCAAGTATACCCATTTTCCATCTGGGATCCCTGGTCAGTCACAGAATTTGCTCCATTTGGCAGACGAAGCACAACCCCATTGCTATGAATAGCATCGGCGCCCTCTTTAGTTCTTTAGTTTTGTCTCAGGCCTGCAAATGTCAATCTAACCTGGCCACCGACTATAATTAGCCCCCCCGAAATGCAACACACAAAAAAGGTGTCAAATGTTCACTCCGCGGCAAATAGGAATTTTCATATCCATTCGATTTTATTGTTAGCTCTAAATTTAGTCGATTGGAAATATTTCTGGAGGGGAGCATAATTCACATGACTTGGCACAGGGATTCAATACCGAATGTCAAATGCCTCAAATGCCGGAAGTTTTCCACGACAATAAATGTGAAACGGAAGTGGTGGGATAGTCCTCAAGGGCAACCTCGATTTATTGTGATATTTATAAAGTTTTTTTAGTTAATGGAGTTTTTTTCTTCTTGTCATCTGGGAATGACAGCTGACGAACGTAAAGTTTTGCCAATTCCTGGGGGCTCTCTTATATTTAATATGCAAAAATTGAATATGACTTTCAATTAAAAGTTGGCCGATGCCGCCGTTAACTTTGCCTCGTGTGGGTGGTTTTTTGCATTTTTCATTGGCAAGCGCTTTTCCAAGGAGGAGGCGGGGGAAACCCCAGGTGGCTGAAAAACGGCGGAAGCTGGAAAAGCAATTAATCGCTGGCGCAGGAGAGTTCGGAAGGAACTTTCCAGCCACGACATCAGAAAGGCGGAGGAGGCGAGCATAAATTTGCATAATTTAAGAGAGGCAAGTGCAACGTCAATTGTTGGTATGAAATATGGCAATGAAACAAGATTAAAGAGTAAATCAAAAACATATTTAAGTAAATTCTGTTTGAGCTGATTGTGGTTTAAATTTAATTTTGTAATTTACAGAAGTAAATCTGTGAAAATATGTTGATATGAGAATGTTTTTCTATATAACAAAGTACAGTTTAAATATATATAAAACATATTAACTATGAGCAGTAAGTATGAACATGAACATTAAGTATCTATGATCAGTGAATAACTCTAAACACTAAGTATCTATGACCAGTAAGTATCTATAACCAGTAAGTAACTATGAAAAGTAAGTATGTATGATCAGTTACTAACTTTAAACACTAATAAACAATGACTTGCAACTTTTGTAACAACACATTTCTGAGACTTGGCCGGCAGAAGTCACTTCGTTTCGGGAATGTTAGAACCAGTTGGGAATCATAATAACTATGATTAGCAATTAACTATTAGCAGTAAGTACTTATGAGCAATAAGTAACTCTGAACAATGAGTATCTATAACCAGTAATTAACTCTGAACAGTAAGTATATCTGACCCGTAAGTAACTATGATCAATAAATATCTATGACCAGAAATTAACTATGAGCAGTGAGTAACTCTGAATAGTAAGTATATATGACCAGTAAGTATATATAACCAGTAAGTAGCTATGATAAGTAAGTATCTATGACCAGTAAGTAACTATGAGCAGTGAGTAACTCTGAACACTAAGTATCTATATCCGGTAAGTATCTATGACCAGTAAGTTGTAAGATCAGTTACTAACTTTGAACACTAATTAAAAATGACTTGCAACTTTTGTAACAACACATTTCTGAGACTTGGCCGGCAGCAGCCACTTCGTTCCGGGGAGGTTAGAACCAGTTGGGAATCATATGCCCAGATGCGCGAGATTTGTTTGGGAACAAAATTATGCCTTTTCAATGAAATTATGGAGTTATTCTTCAATAAAATTTTACTAGTATATAAGTCGGGGCGTGGCGAATCGGTGAGCTATATAGATACATATATATAGCTGCCATAGGAACGATCGGAAAATTTTAGGAAAAAGAATTATAACTTTTCTAGATTTCAACAGATTTGGAAAATTGACATATAGCCATAATATATTAATATAGAATATTGTGTACCATTTTATGAAAATCGGATAACTATATCATATAACTGCCATACAAACGGTGGTCAAAAATATAGAAAAATGCAAAACGGTGAATGAAATGAAAGCAGGCATTACTTTATCGTTTCTTAACATAAATATATATAATTTTATATTGAAATATTTTCTAGTGATCAAATTTAAATGTGCAGGGGTATACAAACTTTGGCGTGCGAAGTTAACTTCCTTTCTTATTTTGTCTGTCATATATTCAAATATTTGGTCAGTAGATAGACTTGCAATATAAAATTATATATGTATTTAATCTTTTTGCTTTACTATTGCTTTAAAAAAACACCTTAATACCACTGACTTATTTAAGCAGGATTAAGCATAAATCGATAAACCATCGGAGTGACCTAAAAAAGATTTTACAGCTCAACGATAGTCTCCTCCTCCCTCCGTTGGCAATAAAAAATGCAGCTCCCGATATTACGACAACTTATTCCCAACAGTTCAATCTGTTTTTTTTTTTATGGTCAGAAACTATCGCCATAAACCACGGGTTCGTTGTCCCCCCTCAAGAGAGCTTTTATTTGGTGGACTCCCCGACTGGGCAAATAAAAATTAACAATTACAAATGCCAGAAGCATAACAAATTTTCTGCACTCTTTTTTAAAATTTTTTTTTAATGTGCCATGCAAAAAATTTTAAAAGTGTGCGGCCATTAAAAAATCACCAATAGTTCGGGTTTTTTGCATGGGAAATGCAGTCGAGACTAAAATAAAACTGACCGATCCGATGTAAACAATCGTTAAACTGACGGCGAAAACTGTGGAAAACTGCATCAGTTGCATATAATGAAATGCTGCCATTAAATTTCCTTAGAGAAAGAACTGAGCAACAGAATCATAAACCTATATACAACACTTTTAGTAGAAATCGTGAAATGATGTCATTGAAATGGTCTGTGTGTTATTTTTTAATATATATATTTTTTCTTGCTCCAGTAAATTAAACAAAAAGGGCACTTTGTGGGCCAAAAGACAAATTTAGATAATGGCACAGATTTTCGAGAGCGACCAAGTGAGTGTGTCTAATACCCTTTAAGCAATAAATGGATCAGTCGAGCATATAAGAACCAGAATATAAAGATAAACTAATGAAGAATCATTAACTTAAGGGACTCATTTTGTCTAAATGAATTTAGAAAGTTGAGTGAATAAATAAACGTAAGAGTAAGGGCAACAAAAGTTAAACATTTTTTAAAAGAATGAATAATTAATTAATACTTCAAACTAAAATAATCGCACTTTTACATTTTATTAATTTTCGTAAAAGAAATAATAAAATAAAACTCGTTAACTGTCTTGTATATACTAATAAAATATTCATTTCCATTTCCATGGCTTCCAAAGTACACAAACAGTTGAGCAATTTCCCAGATACTTTTATTGCCTGCAAAAAAGCGCAAAAAGGGGAAATGGCGAATACAAATGCAAATGCACTCATAATGCAATTTTATTTTTAAAACGCAGTCGTTTGCCCCCTGGCTTTTTATTTCTTTCATTTTTATTTTTTATTATTTTTTTTGGGTGTGTAGAGAGGCAAAGTTTGTAAGTCGTTTTTTTGTACTTATTTCTTTTTTGTTTTTGTGGCACACTTTGCTAAATGCGACTGCCGGCGAGCAAGTGTCGGCAATTTGTTTTAAAAATATTTTTTTCTTAGACGCACGCGCACAGCAAGAAAGCTATAATAACTTTCAGAGAACTAAAATATTGTGTTATATAAATAATGAATGTTCTTTTTCTCTTTTAAGTTGAAACTCATGTTAAAATTTATATATGTTTTATGTTAAATGTTTATATTTTTCTTGCTGTGCATAGACACACTCATACTAACTTGCAATTGTGCTAAAATTCATTAGGCCAATTGTGTGAATTTAACAAGTCAACACAGTTGCCTGATTTTCAGTGTGTTTATGCTAATATAACCATGTAATCTCTTAGTATGCTGCCTTTTTCTTTATTATTTTCAGTGATGACAAACAGGCTGCCCCATTTGTTGTCTAATTGAGCTGTCGACATCGCTTTACCTTTAATTTGGCCAATTTGTGCAAATTGACTTGACAATTCTATTCTTATTACACAGGCAGTGCCAAACAAAAGGCCTATCTTCCCAGTATTCAGTCATAAACAAAAGACAAATAACTTCTCAGATGATTTGTGGGTAAGATAAAGAGTTGAGCAAGTCCAAATAAAAATAATATATAAAGAAGAGTGTTACATCATTGAAAGATACTCTTCATTATGGAAAAAATACTATGCAACAATTTATAAAGATTTATTTTAGGATAGTTATTTAATAAAGCATCGTAATTGTTTAGTTAAAGTGCCACTTTTATTTCTATTTGGATTAAACCCAACCTGATGTACAATTTCTAAGCCAAGACTCGTGTTCTTCTTGAAATTCCCCATGGAAATATTTGATTTTTCTTATTTTTCCATTTCCAGTTTAAATGTAAAGCTGACCTCTACTCAGCCACAAAAAACTGCCGCGTCATTTTTGGCAGCCAAGTTGAATTGCGGCCAACGATTTGTTTGGCACCTGATAAAACACACGCCCAGACTTTTTCCATTAGACAAACCATCGTTTGTTCAGTAAATGTATGTATATTTTTTGTTTGTAAACCTCTAACGAGTGACAAAACCAAAAACAAAACAGTGATTATGGTCGATGGCCTACGAAATGCTTCCGGCTAGCTGGCTGGTAATATTTTTTAAGCGACCGCACGTGCGACCCCCAAAAAATGAAACAGTGGGGACACTAGGTTGTTGGGTCATTAAATAACCATTTGAATGACAATTGTTGGTGTGTGTTTAGCACTTGTGTCTTGTAAGTTTTCCAGCAAGTAAAAGCAATTCGAGTTACGTGAACGAAGTGACAGGAAGTGTATGGTAAAAGTTAAGCGACTCTAATGACACAATTAATTTATTGAATTAAGCTGAAAGACAGTGCACTAAATGCACTTTACGACTTCATGGAGAGGAGGAAATCCATTTAAGTTGACTCACTCCCGATCCCATAAAACGGCTTATTTTGATATGCAAATTAGCCACGAATGCGTGATGGAGCCCCAATGTTGTTTGAGCAGAGAGCATAAAAGCCATGGGGTCGGTCATTCGGTCTTTGGGGGTCTCATGTCTGTCAAACTCGTTAACAACTCAGCACGGAAAAACTTCTACTTTTGGCTTTAACAGCTACGATCAATCATTAAAGGGGACAAAGCACGAAATGCTAGTGAATCCAAGAATGGAGGGGAAAACACCTTATTAAAATAGAGCAGTATAAATTGAGATGACAAATATATAAAGCAGAGAACCAGCAAGGTGAGGAGCATTGGTGACTTCACTTTGACTTCTTCTTGGTTATTGCATTGGCCAGGTGATAGTTTACAGGTCGAAGGGCACTCACTATCACAAAAAGCACTATCACTGTCGATGTTACCTCCGCGGCCTCCCGGGAATGACTGATTCGCGCGCGACCCTAGTGCCTCTATTTATACTCTCCGAGGGAAGAGAATGCCAGAGAAAGTGAGAGCGAGAGAGGAAGAGCTATCTGGCGATGAGCAGAGAGAGATAGAGGGAAGGAAATATCTCTAGCGACAAAGAGAGAGAGAGAGGCTACCTCTCAGCCTCTAAACAGATAGTGAACGGGAAAACATTTTCCGATCGTTCCTATGACAACTCTATGATATAGTCGTTCGATCCAGCCCGTGTATTATAATTTTAGTCAGAAGCCTGTAACTATGTGAAGGAATCATTTCAGACCCCATAAATCATATATATTCTTGATCAGCATAAATAGCAGAATCGATCTAGCAATGTCCGGTAAAAAAACAAAATTAAAATTTTTTTTTTAATTTTTAAGGGGTTAAAATTGACAAAAAAAATTATCAAAAATTAGAATTTTTTAAAATTTGTAATTAAGTATGCAGATTTATAAACCTATTAAAAACTTACATAAGAAAACTTTCCGAATTAAAATTAATGCTTTTTTGGCTGAGTTATGCGTTTTTAAAACTTTGATTTTTTGACAAAAAAAATCTCATATAAAAATATCGATTTAAGGAATGCAAATATTTTAAACTAAGTTATAATTGATTTTTGATACAATCTTTAATAATTGAAAGGGTTTCTTGTTATATTTATATTTATTTATATATTAATTGGGGGAGAAAAGAGAACTTAAAATAAGGGTAAATGACAATGGAGCGTATGAGTGATATTTATTCATGGGAGCTTCAATGCATAAAATATCACTCATACGCCCCACTGTCATTTATCCTTATTTTAATTTTTCTTTTTCAATAATCTACTATAAACTGAAGCTCGTTAAAACTGACAGCAGCAAAAAAAAAGAATCTCGAGCTCTTTGGACACGCTAGAATTGAAATGCGATACATGCAACCCCATAAGAGCCACAACAAATTCGGTCTTCGTTAACATTATCAACACATCGAGCAGTCCGTTTTTCCATTCAATTTATTTGGCTCTGAATGGAATTGGTTCAGTGACCAGTGGTAAAAATTTGTTAGCCGGCACAAACAAACAGCTGATGCGGTCGAAAAGCATTTTTTTTTATTTGTGTTGGCCCGGTTTTTCATACCGTTTATGGTAAGTTTATGTGATTGGCAGGCATATATGTATAAGCGCTTCATTATGGCAAAATGAAAAGTGTTTCGTCTTCGTGTTTTCGTTTTCTTATTCAACAAAGAAAGCCATACCAGAAATTATGCAAAAAATCAAAACGAAAGAAACCAAACTAAAAATCGAGTGACTAAAATCAAAGCAAAAGACTTGGACAACAATACACTTAACGATTGCATCGAACCAAAAAAAAACATCAAGTGAAAGTTGACAGCTATCGAAAGATACATTTTCTGAATATCATTTTGTTCCTGAGGTGGTGAACTTGCAACAAACCCAAGAGAAAAATGGAAAGGGTATCAATTTTTGGGGTGGTGCCACCGATTAAGGTAATTGAAGTGATGCCGAAGGGTAAAGGTGTAAACTCGATTTGTTACAATGTAACATGCTTTCATTTTTTCAGATCTAAGACTCTAAGAAAGTATAAATTTAAAGAGAATATTAGTACAACTAATATTATATTAGAACTAATATTTTTTTAGGAGTTTTCCGCAATTTCTTCACTTGATATTTTAAAAACTTTCTTCACTGTTATTTCATGCTGAAAAATGTCTTGATTTAAAATAGGTTTTTTTTTTCTTTGCGCAACCTTCACTTTAAGCAATGTTGGCAAATTGAAAAGCTGCCGCAATACCATTTTCAATGCATTTCATTTTCTTGGGCGGTGTTATAGTTTTGTTGTTTGTTGCTGATTTTTTGCAGCATAATTTTTACAACATAACGCCCACAACACTTTCTCGCATACTTAAGCGAATTATACAAAAAAAAGAGCAACTGGAAAATGCAAGAAAAAAATAAGCAAAGGGAAAACGAAACGAGCACAGAAAAAGAAAGAAAGAAATATTTCTGTCTAGCATTATTTTTCAATTTCCCACATAATTATTAAGCGCCACAGTCAGGAGGAGGGAAAAGTAAAGATATAGATATAGTGAAATGAAAGCAAACAAAAGCGACTAGTTTTTAATGCAAGTCGGGGGAAAAACATACACTTTAGCAAAGGTATTTTAAGAGATATTAATTAAATTTTAAGATCAAATTCAGAAGAAGGCCAAAGCTACACCGGAAAACCCTAAAAGTATCTGAAAGATACTTAGTTTATTTCTTAAAAATGAATACCTTTTAAAGAGGAAAAAAATTTACAACTTGTATCAAAAAATTCTGCATAAATCTCCCTAAATTCTTTCTAAATATTTACAGTGTAAAACTGAGTCCCACAAGGAGCTTCCTCCCCACCGAATGTGCACTGTACAGTAAATAATTTCATGCGCCGCCAAAAGAAGAGACAGCTAAAAAGAGATGCTGAAAAAATGCAAATATGATAATAATAATGTAGAAAAAAAAGGCACAAAAGCATGCCAGCACGTCAAGTGAAAATTAAGAAAGAGTCGTTCATGCTACACAGACACAAACACACACTCTGACAGAAATATAAAAGAGAGAGAGAAATGCACACACAGATACAAGATACAAGATACAAGCTACAAGCTTGAGCTACAAAACGTTGGTTTGTTTTGTTTTGTTTTTTTTTTTATTTCTAACAAACAACAGCAAAGAGAACTGTCGACTGTTTGATGAAAATTATAGCCACAGAGACCAAAAGTGGTAAGAAGAAAATAAAATCAAAGCCCGCGGCAGAGCAGACTCAAGGAGATCAGATCAAAACCAGTAGACAGGGCCGGAAACAGGTGTCGTCTTTCTTTGGCTAAAAGAAGTCTAGAAAACCCTACCATCCACTCATCAACGTCTTCGGAACGCATAAATAAGGCCTTAAATATCTTAGCTAGCTGCCAACTTGATGTTTAACTTTATATGGTCAATATCCGTTGAGCGGATATTACGGATATGAGACATTAAGAGGCATTCTTGTAACGCCCACTTTATTTCTCAGAAAATATATATCATAAAATCAAATCATAATCCTGCTTATAACAAGATTATTTTATATAAGTACAAGGGAATGTAAAACATTTTTTTATGCTAAAAATCATATACATTTCAACTTATATTTATATTTTTCTTATATTTGTATTGTAAGTTCCCATCATTGTTTGACAACAATAATATTTTTAATGATCTTGCAACATAAAAAAATACTACTTAAATCACCTTAAACCTTGCAAATTTCCTCATTTCTAAATATAATTGCTTAAAAACATTACCTGCACTTTGAACAACATTAACCAAAAACTATTAACTCCACAAAACCCCGCACTGATGTCATCTGAAGATGATCTCATTTAAGGCTCTTCTCCGGTAACCAAATGATCCTCTCCCCAAAGAAGCTTAAAAGCCCGACATTATTATATTTATCCCGTCACCCTCATTATATAGGATTATATTTTGCAGCTGGGCAAAAGGTGAGAAGAGACCAGGTGAGTTTCTGAGAGCTAACCAATTGAATGCCAATGGAGTTTGATCCCAGAGCTCCAACCGGCAGCACGTTTCCACTCTTTCCATAGGTAAATGAACTCTTGGCAGACACCCCCTTTTTTCACCTGGTAGGTTCTCTAACGGTAACTGCGAATATGTACCTATATATATATATATATATGTACATCAGAGAGTGAGCTAAAGTTAGAAACGATTTTGCGGCTTCGCCAAAGTTCGTGAGAAAGCCAAGGCACAAACTGTAACAAAACTGATTACGACCAACATAATTTATGGCCAGCAGAAGCCCAGAAGAATTCTTTGTCGGCTGACGAAAGCCAAAAAGGGGGATAAAAGCAGGGGAGTAGGAGCTTAGGGGTATCCACTGATTGATTGATTGGGCTTCGAACCTAATGCGATTTTAACCAAGGAAATTCTATATGTTTTTTTCAGTATGTTGTGTTTATTTATTCATCCAACAAAGTTGAACGAAAAAAATGCGAGGGTGCAGCAAAGATAAATAACAAATGAAAAGACAGTGAAGGCAAAAGATGAAGTTTATATAGAAACAATGAGAGAATTAATTAGTAATTTAAGGAAATGTTAACACAATCCTTTTGATTGTTTATAATATAAGGTTTATAGACTTTAATTGAATAATTTCTGTATCAGTTACCCTTAAAACCTTCAAGGCTTAACATGTTTAAAACGGAATGAAGCCTTTATTTTGTAAGGAATTCATCATATATTTCATAGAAAGTTACTAAGCAAAAGATACATTTGCTATTTTCGAATGTCCGAGTAGTAAAAATCACCCAAAAAAACTGGTCATTTAACTTTAAATAAATGCAGTCAAAGGTGGTTGCTTTGGTTTCAAGTTTCAGTGGTCAAAAGTGAGTCTTGAAATGCCAGACGATGCTTTTGTTTCAACTGAAAACATTTTACACATATTTTTATATACAAACAACTAAAAAAAAAAAACGACATAAAAGCGCAAGGGAACCGGCATTCTATTGAAAAGAGGGAAAAAACCTGTTTTCTCTGATGGGCTAATAATAATTGGCAGAAATAGGGGTGCAAAACACAAAAGTTTCCTTTATTGGCATTGAATTTGGTGTAGGGAAACCTCTGGCAATCGATGATTCATTTATGTAGATAGGGTTTTTCATTAATTAATTTTTACACTCAATGATTGATTTTTGATCACACAATTGGCTAACACCGCACAGACACTTTTGGGCCTTGTTTCATGACCAATTTTGGTAATTATTTCTCCTCCTCTCTCTCTTTCGATCACGAAGCGCGATCTAATCAAGATCACGAAGAACACGCAGAAAGCCAAAACACGAATCTACAACAGCGGAGAATTGAGAACGAAGACTGGAAAATACACGCAGAACGCAGAACGGAGAGCAAGCGGCACGTTAGCATTGAAAACCCGCCGCAAACTGAAGAGACGCCGCCACGAAATGAACTGCAGGCCGCTTTTTTTATCGATACCAGAGATACATTTGTATCTACAACTTTACGCTCGTGCATTGAGAGCGCTCGGTTGCTCTTCGATGAGTTGAAATACTCTCAGCGAGCAGCTGCTTAAAAGCCGGTTCGCGGCTTAAAACTTTAGAGCATTCAATTCTAGTTGGAAGTTTCAATAAGTTTGATTCGAACTCAATTCAAGTTTGGGGTTTTTAGCTGCGGTTAGAGCCAAGTTCCATTTATCTCTTAGGTTGCGTGCCTTGAATGTTGCTGAAACATTTACTGCTTGTTTGAACTGCTTATCCCACTGCTTGTTTCAAACTCTAGCAACATGATCTTTCATTTGAATAATTAAAGCATACTTTTGGGAATTTTGAATTAATGAGAAATGTTTGTTGAAGGTTTGATTTTACAAATAATTCAAATGTTTAATAAACATTTAAATATATGGTTATTATAGTTATTTATACTTCAATCAATATAGTTGTCATCAATTATCTTTAAACTAAAGCAATACAATTTAGGAAAAATATTATCCTGATTATTTAAAAACTTGAATATCCCAGAAATAGAATCGATTTAAGAAAAATATATACCGAACAATAAATATAATTTTAGAATCTATTTAACCATAGTTAATAAATCCTATTTTAAAAGCCACTATTCCATTTAAAAAATTCCTTTTTAATATAAAAACCTCAATTTAATAACATTTAAGGGAACCCAAATTAAGAAATATTTAGAGATGTTGATTAACTTGTTTGAGAATGTTTAGAGAGTTTGTTAAGGTGCTGTAGAACTTACATAGAGAACCCCCGTCCTAAAGTCTTAAGTTAAAATGATTAATGCCAAAATTAGGGAGCAAATAAAATGGGAAACGTATCTTTTATATAAATTTATATATTTCTAATATTTAATTGTAATTTTTGTACTTACGCAATGGAGTTTTTGCCACTAATTTTGGTGATCCGCTTCCAGAAACAGACGCTGATGCCGGTCCTGATGTGGCATTACACAACAAACTCAGGTCACTATGGGAGCTCTTGTGGGTATCCTTACTGTACGAGTGATTACTGTAACAAAGAGCATAAAAAGCAGTCATTAGTTACATTTCACATATAAGCACTTGAGACCCGTTTCCCCCAAAATTATTTAACAATTAATTTCCCAATAAAACTAAGCCTAATTGGGGCTTACAGAAACAATTAATTGAATAAATAAATTAATTCAGTGAAATTATGGCAATATAAAATGCCAAATTAATGTCGTTTTTCTTTCGTTTTTTTTCCGCAGCTTTTTGAGCAAATCTCAAAACTTGAAAATTCACAAGGCTGTGAAATTATTGCAAACATTCTTCAAGCGTCGCTGAGCAATCACAAAAAAATAAAACAGAAAACCAAACAGAGTTGGTGAAAAGTGGAAAATCAATTGGAAAGACGCGTCAAATTTATGCACCACCTTTTTCCGTTAAGTGGGTGAAATTTCCTCTTCGTCGCCGCTGTAAAACTATTTTTTTTTTCGCTTGCAATTTTTTTTGTGTGTCTGTGTTGTTTTTTTTTTTACAAACAGCTTCCGCCGACAGCTCGCTAATTGAAAACTCGACAGAAAGAGAAAAAAATTTGAAAATTTTCAGCAGGAAACCGCAAAAGAAAAAGAAGAAAAAAAAATGGGAAATGGCCAAAAGGAATTAGCGTTGCCAACTGCGTTTCCGTTTGCCAGCAACATAACTATAATTTTTTCTGAGCTCATCCAGGCACAACTGCAAAAAAAGTAGTAGTTTGTCGCCAGTCGTTGCAACAGCCACATCCCAATCGCATTTTTCATATTTATTTATTTACTCCACTTGCAGCAGCTTGGAAAAGCATTTAATTCAATTTCTTGTCGCAATTAAATGCAATTATAAAATGATTAAAAAGTGTTGTTAATGCGTACGCACACAACTGAACGAATTGTCTAAAATGGTTGGTTGGGTTTTTAAGGAGTTAGGAAATAATAAAATAACACCAATTAGGAGTTAATAACAAGGTTACCATTTGTAATAAATAAAATTAAATCAATTAAGAAAGAGGTAGTAGCAAGCTAAATTAAATTAGTTAAATATAAAGTAGAACCATAGAAATTAATAATGTATAAAAGTAAAACAAAAAGAATTTATAAGCTTCATTTTACAAATTTATACAAAATTTTAATAAGGATATAACAATATAATTTATTTACGTTAAATATGTTTTGTTTCTATTAATAATTCTCCTATATTTTTTACTCAAATTTTCCTGTCTATTTATTTACATTTTATAATGAAATGCACTAATGTTTTTAAATAAATTTATGAACCCCGAAAGCCAATACTTGGCACTTAAATATCTTCATAAATATAAGCAATGCTAAAAAACTGAGTATAAGTAAACATTGCCACCTCATAAATCATCATTAGTTCAGAATATTAAACATTTTTTGCCTGGCAAAAAAAACTGCGGTAAACATAAATCAATTTCTCTGCGAAAACTATGCCAAGTCATTTAGAGTTTTCATTATTTTTTTTTTGCAATGAACATTGTTTACAAGGCAAGCCCAGCTACCGTTTGGCAATGCATTATTTTCAATGCCAAGGTTTGCTTTCTGTGTCAACCGTGTTGGGGCCTTTTAAGGCGCCGCCTTGGCCAATGTAGAAAATTAAATAAAAGAAAAAAACAATAAGGAAAATAAGGAAAATACCAAGCCAAGCCAAGCCCCAAAAGAAAAGCAATGCATTTCCGCAAAAGAAGACTAGAGCATTAAAACAAGTCCATCAATTCAGGTAACAAGTGCGGGTAATAAATGTAGAGTTTTAAGGCATTATTTAAGGGGGGGCTGGAGAAAACCCATCGACTGACCGGTAAATAGATTTAATTATGCAAAACGCGAAACGAACCCATCGACACGCTGCCAAGTTCACTGAGGCGTTAAACATTGGCGGAAATCGGGCGAGAGAATCGATTGAACAGAAAGACTCTGATACGAGACGAAGCTCATCCGCTTTATAAACAAATTGTACACTTTGAATGGAGCACCGAACCGATGGGTCTTTAATCCCCACCCGCCGCCCCCTGACGTTGTTATAAATATTTATTATATCATCCTTCAACCCCCATCATGCCCCAAGCCCATTTCAACCGCAGACAAAGTGCAAAAACTGAGGAGCCGTTGCAATTGCAATGGCCGTAATTAAAATGCATTATTAATGAAATGCAAATGTCGAGACATTACTGAAAATGAGAAGGCAGACTAAGACAGTGATTTTAAGCACATGCGGAAGTCGGAATGCTCTACAAGTGAAATCTTTTAAATACATTTTTCACTTCATATTTTGTGAAACAAAGAGTGGTTTCAATTGAAAATACTAACACTAACTAAAGAAAAATTTGGTATATTACTGCACTGAAATGAATACTGAATAAAGTAACAAATTAAAGCCTTTAAAATACAAAAATTTATTTAAATTAATTACGAAATATAGAATATTGTTGAACTACATTAAATAATAATTTAAAGCTCCAACAATTTATTCTTTGCAGATTACGGGTGTACTATGTATATCAGCAGGTAAAATAAAAAACAAAATATTCTAAAGAACATTTCGTATATAAAAATACTGCAAAATATCGAATATTGTGAAAAATTGTATTTAGTTTATTGTTTCTTATTTACCTAATAAATTATTTCAATATATCAAACAGAGAATTGATTCATGCCACAAGTATAATGATAAAATACTTAGTTTTGTATCATGATTCGGTTAAAATGGAGAACCTTTACCACTGTATATCAATATTTTATTAAATTATTAATGCAGATTTCACTACATTCAATATTTTAGGCAAAAATAATCTTTCTTCGTATATACCCTTCTTAAAAAGAGAATACCAGTTACGGCGACAGTCCCTGAATATCCCCAACCTCATGAGAAAATCACACTCACTGAAAGCCACGCTTCCCTCGTTTCACCTGTCGCGTAATTTTCCACCCCTTTCCACACCTGTAGAACCTCCCGTTAGTCAACGCTTTCCCTCATACAGTGACGGCGCTTACCCCTTTAGCAATTTTGTCCTTGGCTCGAAGGTGACACTCTGGGCAGGCAGCCTAGACTTCATAGAAACCATTGTCCTGGTGGCTGTTAAGGACATTTTAGTAGCTACTATCTTCTTGTTTAATGTGGATTTTAGCAACTTTTATAAGAACGTTTTAAGTTTAAATAATAATCTTATAGACAAATATATATATATAATTTTACGTATCTAGTTCTTTGTTTGACTTCAAGAGCAATGCTAACTTTTGGGATGTATCTCTTATTATATTTTATGGAAATATATCAACAAAGAAGAAGCCACCTGAGTCAGGTGTTTATTGCACAATTTCCATGGGTTCCTCCTAACCTTCATCCCTTTGATACTTGCTGACAATTAATACCTTTTCTATTTTTTTTGCCAGTGGCTGCATTTTAATTGTCACAGCAACAAGGACCAAAGAGCCATGACAATATCCATAAAAATTCTGACAACTAAGCAATGTTATTGTTTTTTTCCCCCCATTTCCTAATGGCATCCCATTGATCCTTGCCCTTTTGGCACAAGGGGAGAAAAATACTTGTTCAAATGCAAACAAAAAAGGGAAAGAAAAATAAATTGGTAGAGCAATTAAGCGACTTCCTCTCTCTCTATCTCACCAACTTGAAATTGCAGCTTCCTCAATAATTCGTTGTTATTGCTAAGGCAACCGAAAGCCTCAGTTTTGCATTTTCCATCCATGTATTATGCAATTGTTTGCCATCTCCCTTGATTCCGCCTCCAGCTGAAACAATTCGTCCTCTTAATGAGCTTCCATTAAACTTAATTGCAGTTGGAGTTCTGTTTGCTGTCCATTTTTGGAATGGGGAAGCTTAGTTTGCATTATGATTCCAACGTTGGCAAAGCGAAATTCAAACATTTCATGGTTATATATACATATATATATATGAATATATGTACTTGTATAGTACACTCGCCCAACAAGAGTTTCCTCTTTAAATCTGGCATTTCCCATTTAATTGAGATTTGTTTGCTTAGTTAAGGCAACTAAGAGGGGAATGTTATAGATATTTCGATATGAGGTATTAAAATAAATCAGGAAATATGATACATTTTATTTACACATCTCTTCTTTATTTGAAATATTTAAATTATATAGAGGAAAGTGATTGAAAATTCTACAAATTTAGATCGATCTTAAAAAGTCTTCAACGATGATTAACTTCCTTATAAAATATAGAAAAAATATGCAAAATATCTTCCATAATAAAGTATTTAGATATTTAAAGGGTATCTCAAAGTCTCTATTATAAATAAACCGCTTTCAATCTCAACTCTTACCCATCATTGCAATTCCTATTGCAATGTCTGAGTGCCTTTGAAGTTTACCCCCTACAAACACATACACATATTGAAACATTATACATTCATCCCGTATGCCGTTGCCATATTCCGTTTGCATACTTTCACTTGGTCATAGCCAATTTGATTTAATGGCCAAAGAGTCTGACTTCTACTGATTGCACTTTGCATTGCCCTCTTAACCCCAAAAAGAATGCTCCGCCAATGTGGAATAATTAAATTGTTCACTTCCTTTTTTGCGGCACAATGAGTTCATTATGCGAATTCTTTGTAAATTCATATATATAGAAATACATGTTTTTTTTATCTTGCGAAAGTTCCCATTAATCAATTCTTTTGTTCTAAGAAATAACTAGGTGAACCTTTGTTTTATATTATGCTGAAATCTAATTGCTCTATCCAACCACTAATAAACTCCTGAGACAATGAAAAGGAAATCTTTTAGAGGCACAGCAAGAAAAAAAGATAAAAACTTGTAGAATTTCCTGTCTTTTTTTATCTGTATGATTTTATTTAACTCGCGCAAAAGGAAAACAATTACATTTTCTTGGGTTTCGATGGCAAACTGAATTCACTTTGGTGACAACATAACCAGACTAACAACTTCAACTGCGGTTCGAGAACGGGGAACCAGAGCACTATGAGAGTTCCGATCTAACCGACCAAACCAGACATCGAGGGGGAAACACCAAGCCGCTTTTGTTTAACGCATGAGTTATTAATGAACATTAGCAGCATTTGATGTCACATTGGAATGGTAACAATAACGACACTCAACTCGGTGAGTGCAGTCTTCCCAAAGTGCCCGCAAATGGAGCCGGAGGAGACTCACTCTAATGGAAGCCAGCCAGGCCAGCAAAGAGTCTGAAGTGGGTTTAAATCGGTTCAAGTTGCTGAAAGTGGAACAGTCTTCTCTCTGTACCACCGTCACCCACAAAACCTAAGTTAATTTTATATACCTCAAGTTGGATACAACTGAAAGAAAGGTTCTTGAGCAAAGTAAGTGCGAACTGCAGTCTCAAATTCGAAGTATTTTCGTTTAATTTTGATAATCATAGTAAGTAGTAGTTGCTTAAGTTAAACAAGGCTAATCAAAAGGTGTCATTTTGCATAATTAAATTGACTTGGTTGAGGAGAATTAGTATTAGTTAAAATTTAATGAAAGTTAAAACAAAATAAAGCTTGAGTCTGTTATCGGTTAAGTAAGTTCTTCAAAAGTTTTTGTTTTTAAAAGGCGTGTTCGTATATTTAAAACTAATATTTGTAAATCTTAATAATAAATACACACATTGCATAAAATCGCATTACAAAAAGGATAAGGTTTTAATAAAAATAAATATTAAATTTACAAATTTCTTAGTAAAGTAAGAGAAAGCTTCTTAAACAAAGAAAGCAAACATGCTTTAAAAGTAAACACATTGTGTTATTTATATTTTTCTCGTTTCCTTTCTTTTTTGTTAACCATAATATAATATTTAATCAGCCTTTTGGCTGGATCTTTCTTGGGTTTCTGGGTCTCTTACTTATCAAACCCATTTACTTAAGTAAAAAACCACTCTTAGGAAATAAAAAAAAAGCAAACATTGACATCAACTCCCGCTAGTTACCCAAGTGTAATGACTTCGACTCATAAATGGGCATATAGACCGAATGACTGACTGTCTGGAAACCTGCTCATATGTCACACTTTTTATAATGGGTACTCAAAGAGCTCTCGGGTTTATTCGATTCTTAAGAATGCAGTAAAGAGGGAATAGCTTTTCCCATTAAATCAATATATATCTATATAAATAAATATCTATCGAGGGATTTTTAAACGCCTTAAGAAGTATCTAAACTTCAGCGTAAAATTTATTTTTACTATAAAAGAGTTTGTAGTATAAGATCTCCTTTTTAAGGATTTTAAAAACCCTAGTGATTAATAAAGCAATCAGCATTATGATTTTTTAGGTGCCTTGATTTTGTTTTTAAGAATTAACAAATATATCACTGAGAAAATTCTATTAATTACAAAGTATCCCCTTGTCGATACACTTAATCTCGCTCATAAACTGCAATAGTTTGTGTCATATATGGGCACTGGGATATATATCTTACAATAGGCCGACTTCGAGAGCATTGGGGTTAGGAAACCATTGCAAATAGCTGAAGACAGCACGCTATGTTCGGTGATTCAAAGATTGAGATACACAGATACTTCACAAAGAGCCGACCGAGCACTGAAAAAATGTGCAAATTGAAGTGACTGAGCGATAAGAAATGTAAATGTTTTTTTTTTTGTTTTTCTTTTTCTTTTTGTTGTTTAAAAACCATCATTAGGTGTGGGGGCTCGGTGAAGATCTAACGCCGATTTCGTGCCTGCTTTCATTAGAGGTATTGTTCTAATTTTTCTTACAGCTATTTGCCATTCGTATGTGGATCAATAGAACGGGGCGTTAAGTTCAGGCCAAGAGAATATCTTAGTTAAATAAATTTTAGAATATTTTCTTCCCAACATAAATATGGAAATTGCATCATTTCCCCAAGGTCCTTCTTTTCATACGAAAATTTAAAATCCCGTCTAGCCCAATTAAATTAAATTTATGTTACAAACAGAATTCAATTCAAAAATTCATATTGCGGTCATCTGAGAAATGGCTTTACCAATATCCAAATGGTAAAATATTTACAATTTGCTGTAAGAATTGTTTGTTTTCCCCCAAAGAAAGCACACAAAATTGTTCCATTTGAGTGCAAACAAAAACAAGAGGCAAGTTCGTGAAAAACAATTGTGGAATACATTTTTGGAAAAGAATTAGCACATTAGCGCACTCGAGTGGAACCTTTGAGAGCGGAAATTCAGCAGCGCAAAAAGTGTCCATTAAAAAACATGCATAAATGTATTAATTGATGTACATAAAGTTTGCTAAAATCTTTGTTAGATGTTTCCAAGAGTTGTTTCCATGAAGAAGATGTGGCTCAACTTTGGGGCAAAAACTTAATTGATTCTGGGGGCCTTAGCAACCGGCGCCGATATGCTTCAGTGCTTCTTAATAATTTTTTTCCAGAGATGTACAATGGACGAAGCTGAGCGTAAACATTTCAACAACTTTTTGCATATTTCTGTGGCTAGATAAAGGAGGAAGAGTCGACAAAAAGATAGTCGAGCTCTGATTAAAGTTTGGATTTAGTCTTGCAGAAATGCGGATTGAGATTGAAAGATAATTGAAAGCTTCCTGACTTGGCTTTAATTGCTTTCAAGTTTCTTGTGATAAGATTGAAAGACTTCAAACTATTGAAAACGTCTTCCAATTTCAAATTCAACGCCAAGTTTTCTTCACCTTGCGGATGTTGCACACCACATTGGGACAACATAATTTGTGTTGTTGCCTTCGCATTTCGGAAAAGCCCAAAAGAAAAAAAAACCGAAACAAGTGTTTTCCAAGGCGTTGCGCTCCGTTTGGAAAATGCTGGCCGATGTGGAGCTAATGCTGCGGCAACATTTTGCCGGCAGTCCTACTTTTAAATATAGAATTTGAACTAATTTCGCTTGTTTTGCTTCTGTTTTTTTTTTTTTTTTTTGTTTTTTGTTACATTAGTCGGTCGGGATGGATGCTACCGATGATGTTTGCTGGCTGCTCTTTCGGACACCAAAATGTTGCCTTTTTTCCCATGGCAGCATATATGTAAATATATTTGGTTTTTCTTTTTTGCCCGGCGAGCAAAGAAAATCGGGCAAAAATAGAGTTTGGGTTTGCTCTCTGGGCTGAGTTACGTTGAGTTAGTGCTGCGAATGGACGGGATGCTGATGTCGTTTTATAAATAAGTCTGTTGTGTGATTCATGAGTTGGAATTATTTGTCTGTGTGTATTGTAATATCAAACCAGGCATTGTGGGCCAAGCAATTTTCCGTTTTATTTGAATAAGATGGAAAATCCTGGCATGAAAGTGGAAGTAGTGGGGTCTGAGGAGCCTGATGGGCGTCTAAGTGGCTGGCTAAAAATCACTTTGAAGTCTATGATACCACAGATATGGAGATATCATATGGAGAAGAGTGGGCGTTAAAGTCTAATGGATTTTTTTAGGTGGGTGCACTTTGAGTTTAAAATATAATAATACATTTCAAGGATTGCAAATTAATTAAGGTAATATTTGTTTAGAGACAATGACTTTTAGGGTTTTTGAGTAAATATCTATTAATAAGATACGTTAGTTAAGATAAGACAAGTAAAACTATTTTTTAGTAAAACATACTATTTAAAAGCTTAATTATTTATAGAGTATAGCCCAACTTGGCTTTAGATTTCTTAGTTACTTGTAAATAATATAAATATTTTGTAAAGGTTCCCAAAAACAAGTTTAATGAAATTAAATCATATAACAAAATAATTTATTAGAGGTATTATAAGAAGAACAAGAAAGGAAGCTAACTTCGGCACGCCGAAGTTTATATACCCTTGCAGATAGAACTTCTATGAATAGGAATCCATACAATATAAATTATATATATTTGTGTTAAAAAACAATGAAGTAATACCTGCTTTCATTTCATTCACCTATACATATTATATTTGCAGTTTTACATTCACAGATTTTCATTTTTCCTCTACATCAAACGATCGTTTGTATGGCACCTATATGATATAGTCGTCCGATTTTTACGGAATTTGCCACAAAATTTAAGACTTATATAAAATGGCTATACCTCAAATTTGATGAAAATCAGCTGAAAACTAAAAAAGTTATAAATTTAATTGTATTAATTTCTCGATCGTTCCTATGGGAGCTATATGATATAGTAGTCCGATTTTCATAAAATTTTACACAAAATTTTAGAATAATATGAAATGGCTATATTTCAAATTTGATTAAATTCTGTTGAAAACTAAAAATGTTATCGCCACCGCGATTGTCAGTCTTCCGACAACAGACACCGCCATTCTCATTCCTCTCAAATTTCTCGATCGTTCCTATGGGAGCTATATGATATATTAGTCCGATTTTCATAAAATTTTACACAAAATTGTAGAATAATATGAAACGGCGATATCTCAAATTTGATGAAAATCTGTTGAAAACTGAAAATGTTATACTTATTAATTGAATTAATTTCTCGATCGTTCCTATGGGAGCTATATGATATAGTCGTCCGATTTTCATAAAATTTTACACAAAATTGTAGAATAATATGAAATGGCTATATCTCAAATTTGATCACATTCTGTTGAAAACTAAAAATTTTATAATTTTTTTTGTAAAACTTTTCCGATCATTCCTATGACAGCTATATGATATAGTCGTCCGATCCGGCCCGTTCCGACATATATACGAGTGAGAGTATATAGAAGGCTAACTACAAAGTTTCATTCAGATAGCTTCAAAACTGAGAGACTAGTTTGCGTAGAAACGGACAGACGGACAGACGGACAGACGGACAGACGGACATGGCTAGATCGACTCGGCTGTTGATCCTGATCAAGAATATATATACTTTATATAGTCGGAGGTGCCTCCTTCACTGCGTTGCAAACTTCTGACTGAAATTATAATACCCTGCAAGGGTATAAAAATAACTATCTGTCCAATTTAATGACTTATAATCCAACAAAATCATTAAAAATAATAAGCTTTAGGTAATATATTTAATAAATTTAATATACAACTAATAAATAAATGTCTTATGTAACTTCATTGATGGCCAACATGAAGTAACCATGACTATCACAATTTCCACCACACAAACTTGAAGCAACTTAATTTTCCCTTTCCATAGGAACACCCATAGAGCAAAGCGAAATTTTCTCCAAACTTTTGATGCTTTCACAACGCTCAAGAAAATCCAATATAAAAGAGGAAAACTGGAAATGCAACCAAATCACTTAAGCTCATTAGTTAATATCCAATTTATAAAGAAGCTAAGAGAGCAAAGACAAAAAAATAAAACCAAAAACAATTAATCAAAAATCCTCAAGAAAAGCAGAAAAGAAAAATACAATGAAACAGAAAACACAACCGGAAAATTTCACCAACTTGTAAAACATTTTCCCAACCAAAGCCAAAGATAAGACGAAGGAAAGGCGACAAATTAAAATCGTCAGACGATTGCCACACACTCTAGATGAGAAAAAAAGGGGAGAAAATCAGGGGGAAAATTCCTGCTGACATTACGAAACGTGTGGGAAAAATCGAATACCAAAGATTTTTTTTTTTTCGACTAGTCAAAATGTTGCCAAAGCCCAGAGGATAAATGTTATGCAGCATAAAGAAATCAATATCCTCCACAAAAAGTCATGTAAGGGGAATAGGTGTTAAGGGGGTCAGACAGGGCGACAGATGTCAGAGGTTAAGTCTAGGGACTTTTTTGCTTGTTTGTTATTACACAGAAAAAAAAAGGGATTAGTTATTAGTTTCACTAAAATTTTAATAAAATGAACTGAAAAAAGGTATTTGCTTTTAGATTTATTTAAAGTAAAAATATTTCTTTATAAGATAATATATCAGACTATTTATTCGTAAATTTCTGATCTATTTGAGTGGTTTTTTATCTGAGGTAATTTACTTATATTACCTATACTATATATAGATAATACCTGATGACTTGACGTAACTTGTATTAAATGCTCCCGTGTCATGGTCGTATTTTCAGGTATTTTTGAGCTTGTTGATGTGCCTTGACAAATTCGTGATTTGTTGTCGATTCCTGTGCGTTACTTCCTCTCTTTTTTCCCCCCTAACTATTTTCCTTTTCCATTTTCCACTTTATTAGGCTCCGCACACACACACGTAATAATTTTCCATACGGAAAGCAATTTGTTTGCCACGCTCACATTAATTTATGGTTTTGGAGGTATTTTTTCCACGAGCTTCTCGCTCCCTCGAGTTGTATGTTTTTTTATGGTGAAACCTCAATTTTTTGGGCTATATAGTATCAAATGATGATGTCGATGATGATGATGATGATGATGAGCAACGAATACCGCAGAGGAGCATTACTCAGCTGTTCATTCGTTGGCACTTAAAATGCCATCAAATGTCATTGGACACGTGGGACTGTTTTCAACACGCCAACCGAAGAAAGTGTATTTGTATTTTCCTCTCTTCTCGAAGGAAAGCCCTCTGCAAAAATTGAGGTCAGCTGTTTGCTAATTACACATTAATGTCCCTCCCATAGGTCGGCCTGACCCACATAATTCCCCAAGTAAACCCAACAAAGTGTCACATATTTCAATTTAATTTGCAAAAGGTATGATTGAGATGAGAAACATTTATGGCAAAAGCAAATTGAAGGCTGAAAGCTTAAATTGTGATTTATGTTTAATTAATTGAGGGTAGCTTATACACAATTGGTTTAGTTGGGATGGAAATTGAATTTAAACTTAAATTGCAGATTATCTAGCTTTCATTAAAGGTGAATGTGTCTTAAGAACCAGAAATATGTGCTGAAGACAATTAGTGGCTAAAAGATGAAAGCCACATCAAGAGTACTTGGTAAAGAGTTTTGTGATTCTCCATTTGAATAATTTATGAGTTTGCATTTTCCAATGACAAAGAAATACCAATAACTTTACTTTGCTTAAAAAACCTTATCAACTTGTTATCAATATACTGTCTGTTTTTTAATCAAAGCCATCATAAATCAGACTGATAGCTTTGGGATATCAACCACATGTTTATGTAAAAGAACCTGGAATTTTATCTTTCAGCTCTTATCGAAGCTTATTAAAAATAACTTTCCTCCATATTAAACCCCTTTAACCTTCTCAGTATTAATTAAGCTTTTCCCTAATCCTTCTCCACAAAAAAACCGCATAATATTTTCTAAAATTCTCTATAATGTTGCCTTTCTGCAACCTTGGGTGAAAACTCCCCCCTGGAGCTTTGCTCCAGTAGCTAATAAACAATTTTCTTTTAGCTACTGGAAAACTTTTTACCACCGCCGCAAAAACCAACTTCATTACAATTTCAAATTTTCCGTTTCTTGTGCACTTAACTAAGCAACCAAAACTTGTAAATTCCCCACCAGAACTCGTAATTACTCTCGCAAAGCGAAAGCCAACAGGGAAAAAGTGGCTAAAATAGAAGTTGAAGCTGAAAATTGGCATAAATTGTTAATGCAAATGCGAGAAATGCAAAGCGAACGGATGGAAAAATTAACAATGAGCTTGAAATAAAAAATTCTACAAGCGTTGGCCTTCTCCCCTCTCCCCAAGAGGAAATCCGATCGAAATTGGAGGCAATGGGAAGGCTCAGAAATGAAATGAAATGCTTAATTGACGTCAAAATGCAACAAAAGCTTCGATTTGCATTCAGCAATTTCATTAATTTTGATTGACCGTTTGATACGATTCACGCTCGATTGAATTACATCATCATCATCATCATCATTACAATCATCATGGTAGTGAAACCTTTTGCTGGGAACTCTCTGCTCTATGGGGAGTGTTCGTTCTGGTTTCAATAACCATTTGGCTAACAACTTTAGTGCTGACCCCAAACCCGTTGGCCAAATCTTTTTAGCCACAAGGCAGCAAACTCGTTCAATTAATAAAAATTCAGAGCCTCTGACCGAAATCATCGGATTGGAAACCTCTTGAAAACAATATAAAAAGCTTATGCTTTGAAAAAAATAACCAAAAAAAACTATACACTTTTTTCAATGAAACTCGTTACAGCGCTAAAATGTAAATGTGACTGAGAGATTTATGAGGTTCCATTAGAATTCTGAGCCTTAGATATTTCTGCCACTATTTTTTTGGGGTCACTTCAAATCAGCTTTGCCATTTGTTAGTCTGGCGAAATATAAATGAAGTAAGACGATTTCTTTGACATATTTCAGGCATTATTAAAGCATAGGAAATTTAAGTACCAAAGAGATAAATGTGGAAGGTTGAACTTCCCCAAACTACAAAAATTTATATAAATAAGAAAATCACAAAAAAAAGGTTAAAGTAAATACACCTTAAATTCAAAACCAAATATAATCCCTTAACAAAATGTCCTACTTGTCACTCTAATAATGATTTATGATTTTCAGGCTGGATTCTTTCACATTTTGGCTACATTTCACACATACAAAAGTGTCACTCATAAAAAAAGACCAAAAAGAGGAGTTTAAGTTTATATTTTCTGGGGTCGTTGGGGTCACATGATGGCAACTTAACCGACCCATAAATTTCCCACCAAGCCCATAATCTGGATACCTTCTCTCTCTCTCCCTCCCAGCTTATGGAAATTTATTATTTTATCCAAAAAGAAAACAAAAGCGTTACGAACACGCTCATAAATATAACCCCCGATCATTGATTAGCGCATAAATATTCACACGAAGCCTAATTGGCTGAACCTCCAGATCAACTTTTCGTCGCAAGTTCAGGGTCAGCAAATATGGTATTGTGTAAGAGTTCGACTCATTTGCATTTATCTAAATGGTTTCCACAAACTTTTCCAGTTTTCTGGGGAAACCACGAAAACAACTTGTCGAAAAACTCTTTTGTTTGGCATTTCACTTGGGGTAAATTGCAAAAGGCAACACAAACGAGCCAAGAGTTCACAGCCGATTTTTGCAAAAGGGATAAGTTTACACTTAAATTTTTTGGTAAATTTACTCAACTAGTTTCTCGTTAAGTTTCGACATTTGTGGGAACTTTTACGGCTTTTATTTAATTTTGTGAAGCAGCTGAACAATTAGACTTTCAATTAAGTTTGTTGGTTTTGTTGCCAATCAAATATTTAACATTTAACACGGTTTGTGTTGTTCCCTTTGGGTAACAAAGTTTTGCAAGCTGGAAAAAAAGGGTAGATTTTTCTGTTTAAATATTTAAACAATTTTATTTACACATGTTCGGTATATAGGAATACATAATTTATATATACCTGGCAGTTTATAATATCCACAAATGTTTGATCTCATGCTGGACAAATAATTTGACTTTCAAAATTGTACTTTTCGGGTTTAAAAGGAAACAAAAAGTTTTCAATAATAACATTCATGCTCTATTTGGTGGCTTTTTTATAAAAACTTAAGAATGCTATGTAGTTTTATTTGCCATTTCCGCTTGGTTTCTATGTTTAATGATTAATAGTTCTTTGATACTATTTTTACTCGATTTCCGTTCACGAATCATAAAACAAATAAGCAATTAACAGCAATAAAAATTGTTCTTAAATCGATAAAATAAATACTGGTTTCTGAAAACATCGAAATAATTAAGCTTATTCGATTTTAAACTGGATTTTCAAGAGTATTTAAATATTTATATCCACATTTGTATTTTTTCGGCAGGCCTGTTAATCCCAAAATGGCATCTTCATTTCAGCTAATTTAATATTTATAAACATTTATTTGGCATTTTCATGAAACATTTATGAATGGCCCAGCTACGCAAACTGAAAAAATTTTTTATTAAAAAGGTAAACAAAAGTGGAAAGACCCTACTGAGAGAGTCAAGGGTCAAATGTTGCCGGCATTTTCTTTCTTTTTGCTGTATTTTTCGCCAAACTAGTTTACCTTTTTTGTGTGTATCTTGTTAAAGTTGCCGGCAAAATATTACATAATTTCCAAATAAAACCGAATAGTTAAAAGCTTTAAAAACCAAACTGGTTGCATTTTTAATTAAAAAAACAGCGCACTTTTATACATTTTTGTGGGCGTTCGGAGTGTTGACAGCCCCCATAGCACTTGTCACAATATTTGCCACCAGGCTTAAGCCTCTGCCTCACTCTTTAGATGTCTTTCTGTCTGGTTTTATGATGGCTTGGAGTTAAAGTTGAGCCAATGCCTGTTTGCCAGATGGAAACGACTTTATTAGCGCTTTCCACTGCCACTGACAATCAACAACGGCCAAACAGCGTGAATCCAATTGAGTGTGATGGGCAACTTTTATTAATAACACCATGACATTTATGGCTTTTTTGTTTATCAGATACAGAGAGAGGGAGAAGTGAAGAGAGACAATCGTCGGCGTCATTAGAGTTAAACTACCATATCATTGCAAAAGGTCAAAGTCGTAAACACAATATAGACAGTTGTATCTGATGGATGTTAATGAATGCACGGTGAGAAATTGAACTGAATATATTTTTACGACACTACAACACGAGATTTAATTTATGCAGTAACCCAATTTGGAAATTATTTTGATCAAAGATTGCTTAAACGATTTAATATCTTTTATTATTCAGATAAATAAATATTTCTTTGGCTTTATAGGATCTTTAAATGGTATTTTGATCCAAGATTGATTAAATGCTTTATATATTATATTATTTATTTATAAATAAAGATTTCTTTGATTGTAAAATCAATTGATTGTCTAAGTAATCATCAAGTTTACTTATGTTTCTCTTTGTGTAATTTATTAATCTTTTGTATATTAAAGTCCCCAACATAAAAACTTCAACTGACAAGGCACCATAAGAAATTAGAAACTCAAAAGTTTCACATGCACGTGTTAATGAATCCGCTTACCAGGCAGAATTTGATTTTATGTCTGAGATTTTCCGCCCATTTTATACCCCACCCAAATTGCCAACACTCCACAAGAGTCCGGAAAAACCGATCCACTCCAGAGGAAATGCTGCGTCTATTTCTAGATGTAAAACCAATATTTGCATTTCAAGTTTTCTTAGATCCAAGGCTGTAATTTTTTCGTGTGCTTCCCTTAATTGCTGGAATTTCTGTTGACCTTGTTGAAATTTATGATATTTTTTTTATTTGGACTCACTTTTGGCTATTTGCTTTTGCTTTTGCTTGTTTATCTACAAGTTACACGTTGTTCTCCGTGGCTGATAACATGTGTTCACCAATGGACAGCCAAGACAGAGAGCTCTTAAAAATATGTGTTTGCTGTTCTTGAGTTATTTATTTCATTTTGTGTTTTTTCGACATTTTTAATCGAAAATGGATTGCAACTGAATTTGAGTGAATAAATGGTTTTCATTTTGATATCTTCAAGTTTCTTATGAGATTTTTTGTCATAATGGTTTGTGGTGTTCCTCTTTAGATGACGAAATTTGTTTATGGCACGAACGTAAGGTTTATACTGATATAAGGTATATTATGAGAATGAAAGGTACAATATATTTTTTAAATATTTTAAAGAAACCTAGAGCAATCAGGAAATTAATAAATTGAAAGGTTTAAAAACCGAAACAGTTCTATTAAATATTGAAATCTTATCAAACTAATTAAATCTTAATTAAAGCTCTTGAAAATCAATATGCGCCGCAGACAATTATCTCATTTAGTAAAGAAACAAAATAACATTGTGACTAACACTTTCAAATATCAACTCACATTCAAACAAATTAAAGCTAAATACATTCGCTTTTCAAATCAACTCCATTAGTATTCTCAATATCACATAATTCTCTCATAACGTATAAACAATTCATGAATTTACGTAATTCCCAAAGCTATTTTTGCATGCTAACTGCAGCAATTTGAAACAAAACCAAAGATACTTCCACACCTCGATATACTGACACACAAATGTGTATATATACTCGATATATCTATACATATATAAATATATATATTTATATTTGCATGCCAGTTGACTCAAATTAACTCGCTTTTGAGCTTGAGCTTGGGCGTTTTTCACACACTCACGCTCATCGGTTTCGAGAGTTGAACAAAATACACACTTTAAGATACATTCACACTACTCAGCTCAGTTTGTTATTGCCGGCTCAGAAGATGGGAAATATATATACCTATAAATATATATATATATATATTGTTATGAGTACTACAACAATCTGCCTTGCGGCTTTGGCTTGTTGAAATCATAGACATCATCAGGCTTGGAATTAAAAACGAAGAAAACTCTTGGGTAGACACAAAAAGGTAACTAACAAATACAAGTAATTCCCCGAATCGTGTCCAAGTCGAGATGAAAATCTATCTTATCTAATGAATTTTTATGGGCGTTCGTCATGTAAATAAAAATATACAGTGATAATTTTAGAGACAAGCTTTTTGGTTTGCCTTTGGTTTTGTTAATTTCTGATTGTCATTGTGTTGCGCTTTTTGTTTGTGATTTTTTCCCTCGCTATTTGGTTGCGGAAAATTTTGTAATTGCAAATGTTTTGCATGTTAACTGAACTGCAAAAAAAAATAATACAAATAACAATAGAGGGAACTGAGAAATAATATATATATTTAAATGAAAATTTGTTGTTCTGCCTTCCTGGAATTTTCCGCATTTGGTGGACATTTCTAACTCAATGGAAAAGTTAAAGTTCAGAGGTATTTGTTTGTGTGACTTTAGTACTTAATTTGTATAATGAATGTATGTGTCTACAGAAATTATTATTGAAATAACCGCAAGCGATGACAAAACTTCGCACAAATGCTGCGTAATTAGTATAAATATATATACATATAGTAATCTATATCATTGTGCATAGATTGTGGCAATAATTAAACTTGAAGTTAAAGCAAAGCACATGCAAACATTTTCCCGCATTCAACTTATTCATGGTTAAGTGATGTTTAATACACACGACACGAATCCAATAAATTAAGTAGTTAAACGACTTCTACCTTCCATCTCTATCCCATAAATTGCTTACTCTCAATTGCAATTAGTTAATGTTTATTAAGTATTCCCTCCCACGCATTAAGCATCTAATTAAGCTAATTCTGGGTTGGTCAATGTGCTACATTTGTTTACACACCAAAAAAACATGACGTCAAAGTTAGAGCAAATAAATTTGCACCTGTTTTGTTGAGAAAGTTCAAAGAAAAAATTACCTATAACTCACGCAGGCCTCATTTCTTTCATTTCCACAATTATTTATTTATTCCCCGCTCATTCTTCATTGACTTTCAAATTAAATCGAAATGCTTGATGAATTATTTAGTGACTTGGGTGCAACCGTGTTATCTACTCGGCAGGCTGCCCCTGAACTCATTAAAAGCCACCTAAGATTTCCACAAAGCAGGTGGTGAGGTCTTGATGTCTGGAATGGTCACTAACAAACATTTGATTGCCCTATCGAAAAAAGCGACCCAAATGTGGAACACAAAAACAAACGTCAGAAATCCATCAAAAGAAACTGGTAATGATAAGGCGCTTGATAAGACAGGTATTCGAGCGATAAGAATGTGTGCAAAAGATATGCTGCTTAAAAGGAAAAAATAAAAACTTTCGGTTGTTGGAAGCTTGAGAATGCCCTTCTATATAAATTCAGTATTTTAGGAGGCGAGAACCCTTAAATTTTAAGTCATATTATAAATATTCTAGGGACATTAAAACAAGCTGTCTTTAGCTTTTCATTTTGAAATAAATTAGAAGGCACAACGTCTCACTAACTTTAACTAAATCAACACAAAAATACAATCAAAATTTTCTCTGATTTTTGTATATTTTAATTTATATAAAATTCAAATATTTCCCCTGATAAAGCTTCATTTTGTTTGTAAAACAATATTTTTCTCTCTACAAAACATATACCCCCAACGAGCAGCTCTTAATTGTTGTAAATTTTAGTTAATAGTTACACCTTGACCGCAATAATTTCTTGAAAACTGAGTTACCGAGTTCTGTTAGTCCGACAATTCATTATTGATTGTGATTTTTAAGTGCTGCAAGAACTGAATTTTAAATTACAATACTTCTGTACACAGTTGATTTTTAAATTTTAATGAGAAACTCATAAAAAGCTATAATCAATATTTATGTCTGTAACTTTCATAACTTTGTCCCACAAAAGCAAGACTATAAATGTGCACAAAAATTTAATAGTGCACTTAAAACTACAGATATTGGTTGAAATAAATGGATTTTTTTATGACTTTTTTTATGTACAGAAGCTCCAGGCTAAACTCATTATATTTTTACTGACAATTATAAGAGATTCTTATCTCTAAATGTACTAAAAAACTCTTAACATTGCTTTGTTTTGAAACCAAAATGAATAATACAATGTAATAAATAAATACGCAGTAGATTATTAGAAGAAATTTGATAGCATTTGGATCATTGATCACTTACCGACTGGCGAGGGTCGACTGCAGTCTCTTGGCGGGCGGCGATGTGGTGGTTGAGGTGGGTGAGTTGGGCAACTTGCCGGCACGCGACCCACTGCCAACAGAGCCTTTATCCAGTGGCTGCCGCGTTGGCGGGGTCGAATGCGGCGTGGCAACCTTGACGGATGAGGGGCTACTGCTGCTCGATCGTTTCACGAGGAGCACTTTGGGTGGTACTTTGGGCGTGGCCGAAGGCGAACGCCTTGCACTGGCACTCACATTGCTAGGACTGGCGCGCGAACTCGTTACAGAAGCGGAAACGGAAACGGACACGGAACCCGAGCCCGAACCCGAAGCCGAAGCGGAAGCGGAAGCGGAAACCGAACTCGAACCTGGTGACATGACCCGAGTGCTAGACACCTTTGACTTCACATCGTTGTAGTTGGTCTTTATCAGTGACTTGTTGCTGGCAATTTTATTCATCACGGCATCCCATTTGTTGGGCGTATGTTGTTTACGATTCAACGGTGATTTCGGTGATTTCAAACCGCGCGATTTGCCAACACTTTTGCTGCCCGATTTGCTGGATTTCGGTGAGGCGATCGAGGAGTTTGAGGAAATCGAACCGCGGAAATTCTCCACCGTACAGAGCGATGACAGTGAAGCGTGTGGACGCGGCGAAGTTGAATTTTGAACTGAAACCGCTGCCGGAGATCGGTTGGCATTAGCCGTCGCAGCCGGCGTTGCTGCTACCGAGAAAGCTTCGTCGCAAAAGCTTCGAGCGCTGCCACCGTCAACGCTGCAGTAAGAGGTGCGATTGGAGAGCGTTGTGGCAGCCGATGAGGAAGAGAGACAGCTGCTCGGTGGACGCTGCTGCGGAGCCAGCTGATTCTGCTGCTGCTGCTGCTGCAGGTGGGAGCCATTGGGAGTGGGATGACCTTGACCTATGGGGGGAGTGGAGAAGAAACGGTTTTAATAGAGATCAATATTATAGGAGAATGTTACAGTATCTATTAAGAAAAGAAAAATATATGATCTTTCTCGAAGCCATATCATTAACTGATGTTATGGAAACTTTAAAATGAATCCTAGTTCAAATATACTTCAATTACCCATTAAATATATTCATTAACTTTACCTTTTCGCATGGTCTGCGTGGAATCATCCGGTGACATGTCCACATCCACATCTACTTCCAGTTCCGGTTGGCGCATCTCCTCATCACAGCGATTTTCCACATCCGTGAATATGCCCGATGACTCCATGCATGAGTCCTCCATCTGGGGCACTGAGGCACTTGGTTGCATCATATCCGGTCCATAGAGCTGTCCATCTATAACCTGGGCACGACGATCGCCTCGATGGAGCACATCATCTGCATCGGATTCGGTAAAGAAATCCGAGTCTGTCATTGGATCCTGACGTCGCAAAGGTGCTGGATTCGGCGGTGGAAAACTGGGCTGACGACTAACTCGTCCCAAGTGGGGTCCATTGCTCGGTGAGTGATCACAGGCTCCTCGGGAGGCAGGTCGCGACATCTCACCATCACCCTGGTAACCAGTATCCAAGCTGGTGACACTGGTCACGCTGGTAATGAAGCTATTGCTTAGCTTGGCCTGTTGCGAGGAAGCTGTCACCTGGTTCTGAGAGGCTTCCACCTGCTTGACAATCTCCGACTTGATCTCGATGGGATCCAAAGGTAGCTCCTCGGGCGAAGGAGTCTGCTCCATACGCAGCTGCATGAGATTCGGATGATGCATTCTAATCAGTTCCAAATTATGCATAAGATTGTTGTGAGGTGAGTCCAGGAAATCCTTCATCTGATCGGGCGTAAGGATGCCCAGGCTCTCATCCAGATCAAAGGAGCTCTGCTTCTTCAGGAGTTGCTGCTGCAATTGCTGCAATTGGGTGGAGGAGGAGAACGAGTTGTCCACCAATTCAATAGAGCAATCCAGCGTTGTATCCGGCAGATCCAAACCGAAACTATAGCGGGTTCTGCCACGACCCGAATGAGATACCAGGGTATTATCGAGGGCACCATGACCATCCATGGTTATATCTCCATCGGGAGTTCGAGTGGGCAAAACCAGAGCACTTTGTGCTTGTTTCAAGAGAGGTGAAAGCAGATGGACAGGCTGTGGAGTTACCTGTCCCATCATTCGCATTCCATGCGGCGTTGTTGTGGCAGATTGTGGGGATAAACAGAGGAGCGGATGCTGCGGTATCGATCTACGTCCCGACTGCAAATGAGTCCTGTTTGGGGTTCCCCGCTCCAATTCCTGCGTTAAATTCAGTAGCTGTATATGTCTTGGCGATTGTAATCCACTAATATCCAGCAATCTCTCCGTATTGAGGGTGGAGTTCAATGGCAGCTTCATGTTGGCTTTATCGGGTGCCAACGAGGTCAACGTCACGTCCAGCGTGTCGTCCATTTCCTGGTGCATTGCCACCTCATCCTGACAGGTGGCACCCTTGGAGCTCAAAGTGTCCAGGCCGGATGGCATGGATATGTGCTCTAGTAATGGCAATTGATCCATACTCTGGGTTAAATTAGCTCCATGATGGATTAGCTTGGTATAGTCACCTGGTTCATTAACACTCTTGGTTAGATTACCACTACGGGCACTTGAAATTTTGGTTATATTAAGTCTACTTTCAATTGTTTGATTTCTATTCAATCCAGTTTCGATCGTTTGAGTGATATTTTGTCCAGCATTAATTATTTTGGTAAGATTGCCAGCTCTACCATCCATATTTTTAGTAAGATTTGCTCCACTTTCCAAGATTTTAGTAGAGTTTCCTGCTCTTTCGAAAGTTTTCGTTTGATTAAAGTCTCGATCCATGGATTTGGTGAGATTTCCAAATGATTTGGTGATGTTTCCAAGGCTCTCCAATGTCTTGGTAGTATTTCCAATACCCTCCAAGGTCTTGGTAGTGTTTCCAAAACCCTCCAAAGTCTTGGTTGTATTTCCAACTCTTTCAAATGTTTTGGTAGTATTTCCAATTCCCTCACCAACTTTTGTTACATTTCCCATTGGCGAACTATTTCCCGCCATGGTTCTAGTCACATCCTTGGCCTGAATCCCTGGCATTGTTCTACCCATTATTCCCGATGAGTTTATGGTGTGTGTGGCATTATTTTGAGTTATCTCTAGACTGGTTCTTATCTCATGTGTAGTATCCATTGAGCTTATCTTCCTCAAAGTTGACTTTGCCGTGTGATTTATACCACCAATTTGAGTTGGCTTTCGGATTTGAGTAATTTCCGCCAGGGGAGTGTTTTTAGTCCTGGGAGTACTCTCCATTATTCTCGTTCCATCTCTGACCAACACTTTGGTTTCATCCATATCCGGTGAGTCCAAGTCCATGGTTCGTGCAAAAGTGTTTTCCAATTTCTGACGATTCGCCTGCTCCTCATCCTCGCAGACAAAGGTATCGGATCTCAGGAGGGGCATAGGTGTACTACTGGTAAACTGATCACTTGTGAGCATTCCACGTTGCTTCCCCACCGGCAAAGGAGTCACTGGCAATGAGCTCGTCATCTCCGTGGGATTGGACATCATGCGAGCCGACTTCGGACTGAAATACTTCTTCAGGACGGTGGTGGTCCTTTTGCTGAGCAAACTCACTGCATTATTTATTCTCTCCCCGCTGGCGCTCTTCTTCAAGCTGCTGCCCAAATCCCGCAGAGCAGCCGAAGATGGTGTATATGAGCTAGCAGGACGAGGCTTTGCAGGATCACTGGGAACCTGAAATATCTGTGTGGCCTTGGGCGCACTTATCGGTGGTCGGATGTGCTGGGTGGTTGTGATGGTGGTGTTTGTGGTGGTGCTTCCGCTGCTGCTATTGGTTGCTCTGTTGGCGGTGCTAAAGGCACTGCTGGGCAGGCCAAAGTTACTTGGCTTGGGAACCCGCGAGATGCCGTCCAGACGGGGAATGCGAGATGAGGCCGGATCCTGCAAGGACATGGAGAAAAAACAAAAGGAATTTAATGAAGTATTAAATCATTTTAATTAAAATTTCAATGTTACACCTTGGAAAAAAGGAACTTACATTGTGTATGAGCAATATAATCTATAGATTATTCATTTCTCGGATTATATTTCTTTTTGAAATTGGGTTTTTATATTTTTAAAATGTATAAAACCCTTAGGATTCCCTGAGATATAATACCTTATATATAAGGACATTTTGTTACACCTTGAAAAAAAGGAATTTACATGGTATATGACCAATATTATCCATAGATTATTCATTTCTCAGATTATATTTGTTTTTGAAATTATATATTTTTAAAATGTATAAAACCTTTGGGATCCTCTCAGATATAATACCTTATCAATAAGAATATTTTTTCGGGTGTAAATTCCCATTTTCTGTGGCGCCACTCAGCTCCATCCTGCTATCCGCATCCTGCACGTGCTTAGACTTTTTGGCAGCTTTGGCCAGCATGGTGCAAAGTAGTTCAGTGGGGCGTTTCCACTTGGCACCAGTTCAACGCACTTTTGCAGCAATATCATCCCTTCCCTTGGCTGATGTCATCGAAGCTTCTGCGACTCCCTTTCCAACCCCCTCCCTCATAGAGCTAATTGCAGTTTAATCAAATCCCGAAAACAAAAAACAGAAAAGGGAGTAACGACTTTATGGCACCGCTGTAGGAGTGAAGGAGGCGTGTCGCTGCCATAATGAATTTATAGCAGAATGGGAGACATTATCGCACAGCCAGCTAATTATGCACGTACACGTACACACAAGATGTCAGAGGAGGGGAATTACCACCAACGGGGGTGGAACATTGTGCGGTGCGTAATAGAAAAATAATGCCACGAGAATGGAACGGGAAAGCTATAGAAGGGCTCCAAATTTTCATTATGGGATTAACGCGAATAAGTCCTGAATGTTGGGTAAAGTAGTTAAGGGAAATGCTAATTTTATTGCAATGCAAATGCAGGGATACAGGCAAATCTGGCAGATTAAGATAAAGTAAAGTGGGTTTGCATTTAATTTAATACATTTTTATTGAAGAAGTTATTGAGAGAAGGCATCTCGTATTAAAGGTCAAGAAATGCCCTTTGGATTTAAATAAGAAATAGCAATAAATTATATATAGCTTACTGGTTCATATCCTGCTCGTATTACTCTTCATTTTAGTAGGGTTTCAGAAAAGTTGTGCTTAAGATCGGCAGGAATAAACTTATATATACATGTCCTTGGGATCGAATCAAAACTCTGTGTATTTCAAATAATTGCAAGTTTTTTACCAATTAAGCAAGTAAAGAACTTATAAAAATTATATAAATAATCACAAATCAACAGCTCTCGCTTCTCTTCCTCAAATCAAGTCTAAAATCATTTTTTTGCATGTCAAAATCTTATTTGCCGAGTGGTAAAACTTTTCCAAAAAGCAATTTAAATCTGCTCCATATCATTGGCACCATCAGCATAGCATCAGCTTGAAAAGTTGGTTTAATGTGCTAAATGCTTGCCAAACAAGGCCCAAACCACAACCAACTTTGGCCAACGTTTAGACTGACAAGCCAAAAGTTTCCTCATCTTCTACGCGTGGGGATCCTTATTTTTCGGGAACTTCCGGGGACTTTAACACATCCTAAATTCGCTACATGCCACAATATGAAATGCACTCGATGGCAGTTTACACAGGCGGACTTAATCGAAAATGCAATTTCAACAGACAAGTTAAACAAGCGCCGAAAACTGCCTCCTGTGTCCCGAACTTTTCCGATTCCATAGATGGGGAGAGGCTTGAGATGAGAGATTGTGGTGGAGGCCACACCCTGCTCCATTCAATGTCCTTGAACTTTTTCGCGTGAAAGTTTTCGCCATGCCACACCAAACCAATGTGGAAATAAAAACCCCCCGCGATTGTTATCAAGTGCAAAATGCACAAAAGTTTACGCCAAAAAGGGGCAGCAGCAGCAGCAGCACAGAAACTGCTCGTTTCTCAGCCAGAACACCGCCATATGTGGCCATAATTATTCGAATATGGCACACGATAACTGTGTGGAGCTGGAGCAGCTGCTCCTTCTGGGAAATTAAATGTTATCGATAGCCCGCCCCGAGGGAATTTACATAATAGCCTTTTGCCAGTGCAATATGAGCGGTGTCCTTGGGGCATGCGTGTGTGCAGGATAATGAAGCAAACAGTTGTGATTCAGCGGTAAATTATGGTGCTTTACCTGCACAAGCGATTCAAGCGAAGTCGTCATGAAATAATCCTGCAGGATTCTCGGGAAATTTCCAACCAACTGATTGTGGTATTAAGGGATTTTAAAACTGTTTTTGATTTCCAAGGAAAACTTAATTATTATGGTTCTTTTTGAAGGGTTTTATTTCTTTAACTAAAAGGATATGTGTTTTCTGTTCTATTTTATAAGGTATAGTATATACTTTCCAAAGAATGAAGTTCACTTTCTTTAAAATGTATGACACAACTTTCTTTTGAACTTTAATTTAAAGTTCTATTACATATTAAAGTTACCTTTAAATGTCTAAAGAATGTATCCCCACTAGCAGTTTTCAAAAAGTAGTTACTTTTTATTGTAAAAGTCGTTTAAAATGGCTGCAAGTCAACAAATATTTGTCACAATATATGTACTTGCTGTATTTACTGCCGGCAATCGCAAGGATAAAAGGACACCACAGTAAAAAGGCGACACGCACCGCTTGAAATACAAATAAATACTGTCACAAACAAAGTGACGGAAGGCGACTCCAATGAATTCCCCGCACAGCTGACTGCGGAAGCCGGCACAGGGTATCGAAGGACTCGAGTAATAAGGGGGTGGATTCAGGATCAGGACTTCACAATGTGGAGTGGACCTGCCACCACCAAAACCACTTGGCAGTGGCAGTCACGACACCACCAGCTACATGTGGGTTAAGCGCAAACGCATGTCCTGCCAGCCAGGACAAGTCAACGGAAGTGCGGGGCGGAACTAAATAAAAATTTATCGATTTCCATGGGAGACATATAATATATAGCCATCCTTCCCCCCTGTCGACCATAAAAACTTGCTTTTTTTTATCGATATTAATAGCGACTAACGTGGGGCAGATTGGCTTCGAACAGTGCATAAAATGCCAAGAATTGTGGGTGTACGGTGTGTGTGTGTGTGTGTGTGTATAGCTAATGCATGAATAATTTGCATTCCCAACTTGGAGCACTTTCCTTTCCCTTTAGCTGAAACCCAAAGCCCTTTCTCGAATCAATACAATAGTGATTCGCCGAGGTTATGAAAAGCCATCTAAAGAGTGGAAAAAGAAATACGGAAAATAAGGAAAATAATGTTGAAATGGTTTAACATTGATTGAATGATTCGCTTGTTCTTCAATCGCTTGGAAGGAAAGTGGCTTTGAATTGTCCTTGTCGGCTTTTCCATTTAATATGCAAATTACAAAACAAAGATGACCCAGTAAAATGGGGGGAAATAATGGAGAAAATTCTGGGAAATGCATTTATTTTATGGTATAGTGAGCAGGCAACTTATACTTTAATAATCAAAGTAAAAGAACTATGAGAATTTACAGAAATTTAATTTTACAAGAGAGGAAGGTAACTTCGAGAAGCGAAAGTCTGTGTACTCTTGTATCTACCTATAGGATCATGGTTTAGAATGTGAAATCGATTATAACTAAGCCAAAGACGAATTAATTTCAATTTGGAAAGCATTTCTTTGTTGAATTTAATGAGGATACTAGCATTTAATATTTAATATTTAACAAATTAACAAATTTGTATACATTTCTTGACAATTGTAATGGTTTCTTTTGAAACTATCGTAAGATACTTAAGACTTACCATGACATGATCTAATTCAGCTTCTTCCTGTTTATCCAATTGCATTGCATTGGTGAGATAATATAGTTGGGGTCGAAAGGTAATCACTATCACTATAGATGTAAACACTGGGGCGGCCATGGACAGAATGAGGCGAGCGCGAAGGCAGTGCCTGTATTTATAGTCGCCGAGTAAAGAGAGCAGAGAAAGTGAGAGCTTGGGAGAAAGGGATACCTCCACAGGCAGGCAATGAGAGAGAGAGAGAGAGTAAGGTTCTCTAAAAACTCCCGCTCCTTAACTCCTGTATTTTTAGAGATAGCTCTTTTCTCTCAATCTCTCTCTCTCTCTCTGTTACTTTCTCCGATATTCTCTTCACTTGGAGAGTATAAATACAGGCACTGCTTTCGCGCTCGCCTCATTCTGTCCGTGGCCGCCCCAGTGTTTACATCTATAGTGATAGTGATTTCCCTTCGACCTCATAACTATCACCTGACCAGTTCATTACATTTGGAGGATAATCAGGAAGAAGCAGACTAATTTAATATCACCAAGAAGGAATTAAGCAATGACAACAAATAATAACCGTATGGTAAATCTTAACTATTTTACGATAGTTTCAAAATTCACTTTGGCTCCAACTTTTGCTACCTTTTTAGGGTATTATAATTGTAGTCAGATGCTTAAAACTCATTGAAGGAGTCGTTTCCGACCCTATAAATCATATATATTCTTGATCAGTAGGAACAGCCGGATCTTTCTAGCTAACTCTGGCAAATATTATTTTTTTTCAAAATTTTTTTAAAATTTTATAAGGAAAATGTTATCATTAAAAATAAAAAAATTTGGCAAAAAATTTATTTTCTTAATATTTTAATCCCAGTATGTAGTTTTGTTAGCCATTTAAAAACTAGAACAGAACAGCTTTCGGAATTGAAATTAATCCATTTTTGACTTAGTTATGACATTTGAAAAACTTAGATTTGGCCCAAAAATGTGCACATAAAAATATGTATTTAATATACCTAGAATACACACATTTTAGATTTACTTGTAGGTATACAAAGCCCAAGAAGCCAATGATTGCCAAACGTCATATATATTATATTATTTATTTGCAATCAAAATCATTAATCAATAAGGAATAAATCATTTGAAAATCTAATTCGACAAAATATTTAACCGAATTTTTCATTAAAATAGTCAAAAATTCATAAAATCTGCTACCATATTTCCCCCCAAACCTTTTCTTATGCCATTTCTAATAAATAACTTTAAATAAACATTTAAAAAATTATGCATTCCATTAACAAAGTGCCTTGCCATAAAGTAAACTTATTTTCTGCTAAATTGAATGCTGAAATATTCCCTTGTTTACATGCACTTTGAAAGTGTAAATATTTTCCTAGGAAATGTATTCCACTTGCAACGAACTTAACTCCCAGCAGACAAGTGCCTGGCTGTATGTTTAATATGCTTCGTTAAAAATCAACAAAAAAAAAAAGTTCTCTCCTCAAGAAAACAAAACTTATCCGTGCCACACATGCATACATATGTATATGGTTTCCCAAAGCACATAGATGCCACCACCCTTCACCAAACTACTTTACCCTAATGACTTTTTACCATCCACCTACATTATTATTATACAGGATCCGAAGAACAGCTCAATCGAGTTAGTGTTCGCCTTGTAGTTGCTTTTCCTCCTGGATATTTTACAACGGAGAAGGGACTACAAAACATTTTCACAAGCCATTAGCTCGTTTCCATCAAGAGCACTAAGCGGTTTATCTCGTGCAGGACAACAAGGAAAATGAAAAGTTCAGCTAGCTACCAGAGCAAGGACAACATTTGCAATTAGATGGAAAGGCAACCGGTCCAATATACTTTGCATACTTTGCTAAGCAATAAAAAATAAATAGCAGGCAATCTGAGGCGCGGAAAAAGAAATACGGCGCATCTGCAACATACTTTTATGCAATGCGGCAGCGGCAGTGCCAATAAATTTCCAAAAATGCCGGCGAACATAACATTTTTAATATCCCTGGCAATGTGTGACACAGGCTGTGACTTGCTCTAGGCCATCATTCGTTGTTTATGATTTCTTTGTCTTTTTTTCTGTTCGTGATTTTTCTCCCATTTTTTTTCCAGACGGCGGCAGAACGCAGGCATGCGTAAAATTAAATCATTTTTATAGTGCTCAGCCAGCTTGCTTCGCTGTCAGCCAGACGACAATTAATGTTCCAGTCAAGCTCTATATATTTCACACTAGACAATGCCCGGCTGGCTGTTATATCCGGGGACTTGAATCAAATTTATGTGCATCTTGACTAGTTTCAAGTGGCAGCAGCAGTTAAGGCCAAGGAAACACATGCTGAGAGGCAGAGTATCAAGGAATATTCCTTGGAATTAAAGTTGCAAATCAGCAGAAAGTTGAAAGCTAACAAAAAAAACTTGCATACTCTCAGGCTTTGATTAAAAACACCCTGGGGAACAAGTCTATGGGCGACACAAAGGTCACAACAAAAAGGACGAAAATAGGAGAAATGCCCGCAGTTCTTTTCGCATTTTAATTTGTTTTCGTGTAAACACGGCTAAGAGAAACGAAAATGTCTGAAGACCTGTTTTCTTTACGTTTCGTGTACAGGAATTTTCATTGTGTTCACTCGCTGAGGACTTTACGATTCATTTAATGTTGTAGTAATTAAGTTTTGACGACATAAGACCAACCCAATTAATGTGCCACACGTGGCTAAGCTGCTTAAAATTTATAAGATTTCCAAGTAAGAGGATTAAAGATGGATTGAAAGAGATGACAATGATCAGACTTGTATGTATGTAATAATTACTGAACAAAGGAAAATTCAGATAGTAGAAAAGAAAGATATAAATGTTGTGGAAATGCATACGACAAGAGTTTAAATTCGCATCTAAAAATAGACAACTTAACTTTAGATATTCACAACATTTTTCATTTCTTTACACCATCTTTGAACCAAAATCGAGGAACATACAGATCTTCTAAGAAAAATAATCGTCTATTTGGTATGTAACAAGCATTTGGGCATAATTTATTACGCTCCAGGGAAAGGAAAGGACTATCCAAAGACGACGACAACATTTATCAAGTGTGCAACTCGAGCGAGACTTTTGGTCTCTATATACATATATACTTATTCTTCTGTATTTTCTTTGGCATTGCAAAGTTTATGCAATCCAAAAAAGATAGAATAAAGAGAAGCAACTTTTTTGGAGCATTCCAAATTTAAAATGTAAATCGGTGGCTGCAACACATCTATTCCGAGTCGTTGCTCTGTGTACCATCTTCATTACAAACACCATCAACATTTCGTGCCTTCATTTTCGTCCCCAATCAATTTTGTAAATTGCATTCCCACTATTGATTTGAAAGCAGGTTGTTTCCTTCCCCGCCAACCAACTTCTATGCATTTTGAATAAGATGAGAAATATTGCCGGACTGTTGCCTTTGCGGCTCTTCGACAGGTGCAACACGGCGTATGCGCAATTTGTTGTGGTCAATGGTGGAGAAGAGGGGAAGAAGTACACCTGAGAACGGTTAATGGAATTGCAACCATGTAAGCTATATGCCGAACCAACAACACATCAATCAAGGACGGTGGCATTCTAATATACAAATTGCTTCTAGAAGGAAATATTTTGTTAATTTATGTAAATACAAGACATCGATCCAGAGAAGGTGCACCTAATTCAAAAGATGTTTAAATGTAGGGAAAGGAATTTAAAGTAAATACTAAGCTTGGTAATTTATTGCATATGCAGAATTAAATTTAGATTTATAGATATATAATTTAATTGAATTTGAATCGGAAAAAAATCGTATTAATCATTTTTCTACAAATGGGAAATGGTAGAGTGTTTTCATAACCTTTAAAATACCCCAATGATAATATTTTAAATATTTTTTTTAATAATTAGGCACTTAATTTAAACTATCTCTGACAGCTATTAAACTAATAATCCCATTAGAAATATATTACTCTAATATTCAGTCGGAATATATTCAATATTCACACTAAAATGTTACCAGGACCGCAATTATTTAAAATTTCCCCACCACAAAAGTGGACAGAGTAAAGTAAAGCAAAAAAAAAAGGGGAAAATAAATAACATCAGCGACATTTTCCAAAAGAATCGTTGACAATAATGAAGCTGATGAACATTTTGTGGTTGTGTTTATTACCATTGTTGTTGCTTTAGTTATTCTGGGTGCATTTAGGCCAGTCCGAAACAGTTTGCGTCATTGTTCAGTTTTAGTTTTCTGTGGTCTGTCTGAAATTGTCGTAATGCATTTACGGACATCAGGCATACGCAGACGCACACAGATGTGGCTCCAATGCGGTTTTGTCGCTGGAAATGTTGACTACAAACTGTAAACAAGTCTCAAACAGACCACCAACACTTGGACATTTTCTCGATGGTTCTTATTTAAGGACAAAAGTTGCATTTAAATTTATTTAAAGTTTGATAAAAGTGTAGCAATTTAAATAAAAGTTGATTTTAGATATGGTTAAGAATAGTATGTATCCATACTGAAAAACATACATACATAAATGTTGACATTTTCTTCATTCTTTGTATTATATTATCAACCTTTGACTTTATTAGTCCTTAACTAGTTTCATTACTCATACGCCGTCTGGTCATTTTTTAGCCTAAACAATTCTCAAACAGACCAGATATAGTAAAGAAATTTTATTTATCGGTATAATTTTAGTTATACATTTTATTTCGAAGTATATTTTGTCATATTTGTTAAGCTTTGTGGAAAGTTGTTTTCCTTTGAGTACTTTACTTCAATATTTTATCAACCTCTAACATTATTACTCATACGCCGCGTGGTCATGTTTTAGTCTAAATAAATCACAGGCGTTTCTCGATATTTTTTATTAAAGAACAAAAGTTATAAACAAATTTATATTAAGTTAAAAAAGAGTGTATAAATTAAGAAATAAGTTGAACTTCGATATTTCAAAGAATATTATTTAACCATAGTTTATATTTATTAATTATGTATTATATTTTCTAATTTGTTTTAACCTTATTCATAAGTTATTCCCCTTTTATATTATGTATTCCCCCTTGACATCAATATATTATCAACCTTTGACATTATTAGCCCTTGACTAGTTACATTACTCATACGCCGCGTGGTCACGTTTTAGCCTAAGCTCTGTGGTACGCTTTCGTTGCATTTTAGCCAACATTTTCTTGCTATTTTTGCCAAAAACTCGTTAGCCTCGTCTAGTGCCAAAATAAAATGACAATGTTTTCCATGAGCACAAAACTCATATCGTAAATCATTTTCACTTTTTCTGTATTTTTTGTTTTTAGTGTTGCCAAAGGTAAACAAAGTCACATAGAAGCCCGCACTTGTCTGTCATCAGACGGAAAAGGCACAGAGGGACAGGGCAAAGGGAGGTGCAATATGGGAGATATATATCTCTTCGACTTTCTTTTTGCCCCAAACTTTGACAGTTACATGTGCGCTGCACCACTGCAGAATGACAAACGAAAAAAAAGGGGCGAGGAACACAAAAAAATTGCAATGAGTGAGCAAAAATATTATTTTGGATGTTCCGGGAAAAGAATTCTCTTTAGTTTTGTATAAGAAACTATAAATATGATTGGGGATATTACTCAATTTTAGTTACAGCAGCTTAAAATGTTTTTGGTTATATATTTAAAAAAAAATCGTTAATCTTTTAAACTGAAGTACATTTTATAATTAAATAGAATTTTTTTTTTTTTTGTAATCAAAGTATTTGATTTATATCACAATAAAATATTATATTATTTGGCGCATATACATATGATTTATACTAATAAAAATTGTATTATTTAGCGAATTTGCATTTGAGAACTTGTAAATTTTCCTTTTCTCTCTTTCTCTTTGGGTTCGTGCACTTTCCTCCTCTTAATGTGTGCATGTGTCATTCTGACATTTCTTTTTCGTCTCTTTCTCTGTACGTGGCTGAGGGGGGGATTTGGGTCAACTATCGACTGCAATTTGAGCCTTTCAAACTGTCACCGACACAAAAGGGGGAAGAACACAAAAAAACAAACGAAAAAAAATAGACGCAACCAGAGTAAAAGTTGTGGAAAGTGTGACAGCAAGTCATTGGAAATGGACATCTGCCGCTGGCTTCGCTGAGAATCCTCTCAAGTGCTCTGGAAATTTGATTTCAATTTCCATATGATTTTGATTTTGGGCACAGGAGTACAAGCCGTGAGCCAGATTGCAAAAATTATGCAAATGAGAAATAGTTTTGAGCTCTTTTTTTTTTGTATACAGCCAACGAAATGGCTTTTCCCCCTGCGAGTTGGCTTTTTACGGATTGCTGCGCTCTGATTGCAAAGGGAAAATATATTTGAAAAGAATTTGTATATTTAAGGGGAAAATCTGTCAAAGCTGGAATTTAAGGTATATAAAGTGGTAAAGTTTTGCATACAAAATTTAAAACTAACGATTAAGTGAACAAATTCTGTGCCAGAACTAAAACAATTCCCGCAACAATAATTATTTGCATATCATCTACACCTTGAGCACAGTGAAATTCCGAAATAAAAACTTATTTTGCTGTTTCATCGACGTTCGTTTGTTGATTTTTTTTTTGTAATTTGCACTTGACTGCAGTGAAAATTGTAGATTCTTTTAAGAAAAAAACGTGTACATATTTCCCGCTCTCCTTTCTAAGTTGCCTCATTGCAAATTCAGCTCACATAGTTTTCACTTTAAACTTTTTGGCTGGGGAAAAACTTTTTCCGCACTGCAATCGCAGCTGGCCAGGAGGCAAAAAAATATATATATAAAGATGCAGAAGGGATGCTGCAGGGAGAGATGTTTGACTTTTGACCTAAGCTAAAAATTCACAGATCAGCCGCTCAACTATGTTGCCAGAGATAAAATCCTGGCTGAAATAGTTGCATTACAGTTTCTCTGCTGAAACGTGTATTAAAATGTAACCAAGTTAATAGAGCATTTGAAAGTCAGTCGAGTGATTTCACATGAATAACATATCCTCCCTCTCAATTTGTTGAGAGTGTGTGTGTTTTTGTTTGCTTGCTCAAAAGTTAGCGTACAAATTTCCCTCAATTTTATCATTTTTATTTTCTGTACATTCTATTTAGCCCATGGCATATGCTTTACATAGTTTTTATTTTATTTTGTCCTGAAGGTCGGCGGGATATTCGTCGTCTGTATTTGAGTGCAGGATGCAGGATGTGCGCCATAGACACGCACACACACTCACACACACACACACACACACACACACACACAGTTACAGTCACAGGGCCATGCCAACAGTCAAACGCTTTGTAAACCTTTCATCTTTTCTACCTTGCTTCGGTTTGCTCTTTGTCTTTCCTTCTTTCCCTTCCTTCCTTCCTTTACCCTGCCTTTCCCTCGTTGGTCCTTTTCAATTATGCTGCTCGAATGAAGCGAAGGAACAGCAACAGCAAATAAAAAAAAAAAGAAATGGAAACAAGGACGAAGGTCGCATGAGATGCTCGCAAAAGTATGCTACATATTTAATGGCTGGCTTAAAATCCCTTAGTTCGTCAGAAAACATCAAATTTCAGTTGGCTTAGCATTGCAAACAAGAATTATTTGCAAAAAGTCAAAGAAAAATATACGAGCTTAGTTAAATTAATTCAATAAATAAGTCTAAAGGGGTTTTATTTGAAGTTATGAGTGTCTAAAGGAATTTTTTGAGCAGTTTTTAAGGTATATAAACTTGTTTTATGATAAAAACTACGACATTTCCCGATAAAAATACGGTTAACAATATTTTAAAAATTATTTCCCTCATTTAAATTATATTTAAACAAAGGAAAGACAGAAGATTAAATCAAATTTGTACTATAAATAATCTTGAAATCTTTTATAACCATCCCTCCATTTACTATTCCCAACCAAGTATACCATAATCATTTAATAAATTACAATTAAAACCCCTAAATAAATTTCCTGTAGCTTCTCCTGACATCCTAAATTAATAAAACTCGCAGCCCATGACCAAGGACATACAAATTAAGTCCTCATTCGCGGTGATGTCATCACCTAAATCGCTTCCAACTCCACACAGAGTTGACTAACCTCGAACTGTGCTACATGTATATTTTTCTTTTCTGCTATTCATACCTCCCATACATTCTTATATAATTTGCAGGTAAAGTCTATTAAATGCACCCAAGTTGTGTCAGCAGCACCTCAGGTGTGTTGAGCACACACACTCCCACATACTCATATACATTTTATAAACATTTGTTGTCGCGTCTAACGGTTCGTATGAAATGTGATGTTGCACCAACCCCCAGAAAAAGCAAAAAGGGAGGCACACACTATGCTCGACGCCACCTAGCGTGCAAGTCATTAAGTGAGCTTGTTTTTGTGCTGATTTTTCTCGTGTTGTTTTCAGGCAAGAGGCCATAAAAGCGCTGGGGCCACGCACACCGGTGCACATAATTATAATGGGCATTAAAACGGACGCCTGTGGCCTAACCCATGAGTTTGTCTTTCGCTCCGACATGCTCCCTTAATACCAAACCACGGAAAACACATCTTACTACCTTGCCACCTCCTTTTCTGTCATTTTCATTTCCCATTTTCCTCGGCACTGAGTGCTTTATGGCGCAACTGGTGAGAAGTTTTCGCCGAGCATAATATTTAACTCGGAATTCCATGGCTAAAACTCAACTCACAAAATGTCTGCCAGAGACAATCTCGACTCCCAGTGGCAAAATTTCATTTACTTGTCGGTTACAAGACATTTAAAACAATGTTTTGCCCCGGCACCCTGAAGTGTGATTAAGAAAAAGGTGGAAAATAAAGGAAAATATATAGTCTTGCTAGAGAAAATTTATAGTAAAAGTATGCAAATTATTTTCTTTTTAAATTAAATAAATCTTTGAAGAAAGATGTTATTTCCAAGAAATTAATTTAACTTCTTTGAATGGAATTCATTAAAGAATCTAATACATATATATATTTTATGACAAATTAATATAGTATAAATAAATATATACATATTTATATCCTTTTTTTCTCCTGAAAACTAAAAGCCTTTAGTATTTTGAATGTAACTCTTCCAGCTCCTTTAATTTACTCCCCATACTTTTATATTTTCCCCTAATTATAAACACAAACTGATATAATTAAGGCTTAGTACCCCACATCAAAATATAATCCTTTTGTGTTTTTTTAGGGGTGAAAGCCCCCGTCAAAGTTTCAGTACAGTTAAGCTGGACGTACGGTAGAGGATTTTCATTTATTTTTTGAGGAAAAACATTGTTCGCAACCTCGGCAAAAGGGAAAATGAATACCGCACAACAGCCGCATTTAAATGTGTGTGTGTGCCTGCCATTGTGGTGACTTGGAGGCGCTTTTCCTCGTTTTTTTCTATAGTTTTCCTGGCCGGGTATTTCCGTAATTTTAGACGCTTTCGTCTTTTATTTGCGCCTTTTGCTCGCTCATATTTTATGTTGGCATCGCGTGCTTCGTTGGTACTAGGTGTTATTGTTGTAGTGCCAGCCACTATTATTGTTAATATTGTTGTTGTATTTGTTGTTGTAGTTGTTGTTGTAATTGTTGTTTTTACTATTGTGGTTTCACCACCACAACTCGTTGTTTAGAACGCTTGTTGCTATTGTCAGAGCTCAACGGTCGTTATACATATAGAAGAGGGAGTTAAATTGGGTTAGTAAGTTCTGTTTCTATTGTTTTCCCTTTAGAGAACGACTCTTGTTTTCCCCTATTACTCGCTTTTCCTTTTTTTTAGCCTTTCTTTCGTACGTTCGAGGAAAAACAATTGGCTTTCAGCAAGTGCAAATTTTCTGCATACTTTGGGGGTGAGTTTGCTGGGGATTTCCATTCGGGAGTATTATGATTTATGAACATTTCACTTACGGAAGCTTTCAATTTGCATGAATTGGAAAAGAATGGATTATGAAAGGATTTCGGTGCATTGAAAACCATATCTTAATAGTAGGGGCAATTAAAAGGGGTTTTATATTAAGCTTTTAGGATTTTAACACAAGGTTTTATTGAAACCCAAATTACTCTACATTAATTTCAACCATTAACCAACCTTTATTGATTCAATTTAACTCACACACACCTTTAAATCACTCCAGTTGACAGATCATGTCGCAAGTTAATTGGTTTATATCCCCCAACTGTCAGCCAAGGCAAGCCCACGGAAAGCGGACAAATTATTTACCCACAGTATGGTGAGGACACCATTTTGCACCTCCTTCCTTCTTGGGAAAAGCTGATTTGAAACAAATTAACCGCACATGGCTGGAACCGCAGGACTGGACAGGATATACATAGACACAACGAGGGATTTAGGTGCATCGCCTGGTTAGTTGGCAATTTTCCAGTGCAGGCGGTGGCAAATCGAAATGCGATTCACCTATTCCGGGTAAAAGGATCTGTATCTGTATCTGTGTCTGTGTCTCTATCTGTATCTGTAAAAGTATCTGTATCTGTATCTATCTATGTATCTGTATCTCAGAGCCCGCAAGACACGCTCTACCTTCGCCTGTTTCACTCCAACAACCTCTCTTTCCCGCAGTTTAGTAGCTCATTCTAGCACAAATGCACTGAAAAATAATATTTATTGTTGTTTCCAATAATATTTTTATACCATTCAAAGTTCCGGTTTTTATATAAGCTCTTAATTCTCCACAAAATTTAAATCGAGAAATATCTATTTAAAGTCCCAAAAAACTGGGCACACTTAATATTTTTTTGGCCATAATTAAATAAATCCAAAAAACTGCATTATGTAGTAAGAAAGAAATCCATTATGTATCACTTTGAAAGAACAAATATTTTGTTTTTACGTGGCAAGTACTTAATTTTACCAAAACCTAAAGCTTACACATAAATTTCTCTCAGTGCCTCTGTACATTCCTGACCACTTTCCGCCTTGGCCCCGATGACAGGCGCTTAATTTTCAATTACAAACACATAAAGTGCGAGAAGCGGACTAAACCGACAAACCATCCAATCCAAAACCACCCAGACTTGGAATGAGGATCCACCCAAGAGTCCAAGTACTATAATGCCATCATGTGGTCAAATGCACCACCGACATAGACACACCCGTGGGCACACACATGTGGATAGTTACACGAGCTTTACACCTATCAGCACATATGCTTCTTTTTTATTTAATTTGTCAGCCATCAAATGTACACGGATGTGTATAGGTTGGAAAAAAAGTGGACAACTTCAATGTATAGAACGTGGCAAGAGTTTGGAATAAATTGCAGAATGTACACCAAAAATTAAAGACTACTTTTTGGGGTCTTTTTACAGATAGTAACTTAGCTTAGTCAAGTTTTATTTATAAACTATATCTGATTTATGTTAAGAACTATAATTTCAAAGCCTCAATCACTTATCAAAAGTCATGTATATTATCAAGTTCCATTATCTTTTCTATAAGGCTTACAAACCTGCCCAACCTCTATATTATATGACACCATGTTGCCTCCTCTAATCTCTTTTCAACTGTGCCATACCTTTCCGGAAAATTTCTGCACCACTCCCTTTCATTTTCAATATAAACAAGAAAGGAAGCTAACTTCGGCACGCCGAAGTTTATATACCCTTGCAGATAGAACTTCTATAAATAGGAATCCATACAATATAAATTATATATATTTGTGTTAAAAAACAATGAAGTAATACCTGCTTTCATTTCATTCACCTATACATATTATATTTGCAGTTTTACATTCACTGATTTGCATTTTTCCTCCACATCAAACGATAGTTTGTATGGCACCTATATGATATAGTCGTCCGATTTTCATGAAATTTGCCACAAAATTTAAGACTTATATAAAATGGCTATACCTCAAATTTGATGAAAATCAGCTGAAAACTAAAAAAGTTATAAATTTAATTGTATTAATTTCTCGATCGTTCCTATGGGAGCTATATGATATAGTAGTCCGATTTTTATAAAATTTCGTACAAAATTGAAGAGTATAGTAAAATGGCTATATCTCAAATTTGATTCAATTCTATTGAAAACTGAAAAAGTTAAAATTTTTTTTGTAAAAATTTTCCGGTCATTCCTATGGCAGCTATATGATATAGTCGTCCGATCCGGCCCGTTCCGACATATATACGAGTGAGAGTATATACAAGGCTAACTACAAAGTTTCATTCAGATAGCTTCAAAACTGAGAGACTAGTTTGCGTAGAAACGGACAGACGGACAGACGGACAGACGGACAGACGGACGGACGGACAGACGGACAGACGGACAGACGGACAGACGGACATGGCTAGATCGACTCGGCTGTTGATCCTGATCAAGAATATATATACTTTATATAGTCGGAGGTGCCTCCTTCACTGCGTTGCAAACTTCTGACTGAAATTATAATACCCTGCAAGGGTATAAAAATTCAATTATCTGCTTCTTTCATGTTCAGCGCACACATGCAGTTAAAAAATAAAACCAAAAAAGAACACAATATTTTTTATCAATATTCTCCCCACACAAGCGAATGTCCAGACATTGAGAGTATATTTTCTATATTCCATCTACAGCGTTATGGTTTACCTTTTGCGTCGGTTTCCATTTCGTTTTATTGAATTATTTTTCTTTTTTTTTTTTGTGATTGTGTTTTCACACGTTCTATGCTGATTGCGCTCTTAGTGTCGTAGAAACTACAATTAATTCAAATTGCTGCCATAAAATATGTGTGTGCGTGTCTATATTTCATTAGACCCAAAATTATTTGATCATTTAACATGATTGCAGCATAATGTTTGTGCAATTAAATTGCTTAATAAATTTGCATAGCACAAAGTGGAGAAGTAAAAAGGGTTGGTTGACTGCAAAATTTATAATGGTTATATACCGGTATCTTTCATCTACTTTTATCCATTTGCCATTCCTTAAACTGTCCAAAGAAATTTGCCAAGTGGCAAGTCAAGCAACACAAAAACACAGAGGAACTTGGCAGGAAATCGCAACTCTGCACAAGAAATTCCCCCAATAAGGGGAAAGAAATTGTAAATTCTAAAAAAAGAAACAAAGGGCTCGACAAATTTATGGACCCTAAACAGAGAAATGGAAATTTAAAAAGGGCGTTCTCAAGTGGACATAAAATTACTCTGTAATTGAAATAAATAATAGCATATATTACGGGTTTTAAAGAGTTTGATATAATATTTGTTATAAAAGATACAAATATAAATACACGAATTTTAATATATACTAGAATTTATTAGTATTACATTTTATAATACTGAAAACTATGACAAAATAATCGTTGAGCTATGCTTTAGGTTTAAAGGAACCTTCTTATAAAGAAACTTTCCATTTATAATAATGATATAAGTGTTATATAGTGTTATATAGTGTTTACTAGAATTCCTGGTTTCAAAACAATATTTTAAATGAATAAACCCCTAACTTTAATTGCAAATCTCTGCTGCCTTAGGGTATTCCACAAACTAACTAAAGCAGTCCTTTTCCCAGGCTAGATTTGCCCAATGCTAATATACCATTTGTCAGGCCATTTAATGGTCTCCGGATTGCAAAAGGACACGACACTCTGTCTGGGGTCAGCCCCAATGTTGTTCCAAAACGTTTTTATCTGCGCCCCCCTTTTATTTATGCAGAATGTTGCAAGTCCCCCCTAGGACATGCTACAAAAAAGGAGACTATGGTCTCTGCTTTTTTGTGCAACTTAATTAAATTAGTGGCAAAGCAGAGGAAGAGTTGAAGGAAAAACCACTTGGTGGGCAAGTGCCGCATTAGACAATTGGCTGCCATTCATAATAGAGTACAGAAACATTTATCAAATGTGTTTAGATTTTTTTCTAGTTCTTTAAGTTCTCTATCTAGCTATCATCTATCAAAATGTAATCAAATTACCTTAAAGCCTTGAGGCCGGCGAAATGATTAAATGAAAAATTGTCAGGAGCAGCTGCTGTCACAAAATACCCTTCCTCCCTGAGCAAACACACTATTAATTTCGGAACAACAATGGAACGGATGTGAGGGAAATATCCTTCGCCTGCCTCTCAAAGTCCTGCCATTTTCGCTTTATCGACTGAGCGGCGCACATGTGCGGCTTAAAAAAAGGAAAAACTTTTTGCCAGCCACGTTAAAACCTAAGGCAGTTTGACATTTTTGACAAACAGTTACAGAGCTAAAAAAAGTTGGTTTCAATTTAAAACTTTGTGGTTGGTTTTTGTTCAATTTTTCACCTTAAATCGGATTAAGGAAAATGGAAATACTTAATGTATTTATGACTTTTAGAGTTAAAGTTACCCTTTATTTTAAGATGTTTTTAGATTTTTTTCCAAAGTGTATATGAATAGCCTTCTAGAGGGAGAAACTGCAGCCCTGTCTGTACCTACATATATGTATCTATGACTAAATGTGTGTGCAGTTTGTGTGCATTGTCGTGCCATGGCCATGAATATTTAATGAAATTAGCTTAAGAATCTTACAACACCGCCGCGTTTTCTCTCTGCCACACGTTTTTCCTCTGGAATTCCAAATGGTGGACACAAAAAAAAGGCAAGCTAAGGGGAAAATGAAGAAGGAAATTCACGGTGCATGTGACGCCCACAAATATGCAAGGAAAATGATGATGACTTGAGAAAATAAGGTTAAGGATTTTTAAGGCAAGGAATCACATATTTAAGACACACTTTACTAAAGTTAACTCATATGTATTCTATACAGATTTTTTTTTAGATATTTGCCTAAAAAATTAACAGCTTTTCAAGATGTAAATCTTCGCATTTACTTGCCTTTGAAATTGTGAAACAAATAACATATTTAAGGACTTAATCTATTATAAAGTTTAAAACCTAGTAATTATGAATTCGTTTAGTTTGCAGTTTTTATAATATGGTTTAATAATTTTTCTAATTTTTATAATGTCAATTAAAATTTTTCCACATAAATATGACTTTAATTATAATGAGCAAATTTTCCAATTAAGTATATTCAGCATAAATAACCATATTTTTTCTATATTCATGCTATTTTTGTGCCTTTTTCTGCTTTAAATAATTATGAAAACTTTAATAATTAACAAGTTTCACAGCAAACCAAACCAATACCGATTATATTGCAAAATTAGCATAGATAAATATCGACCTGGTTTTCCTGTTTATTTAATATCCACAATGACAGCCAATACATGCAGATGCATTTCAATATGCAAACGGAAAGGAAAACACGATATCAATAAATTATCATGCACCAAAATGCAGCACAAATACAGATTCCTGCACAGCGGAATATCGAAGGGGAGGCAGATGCATCTCTCGATGCCTTTCTGGGGGCTCTTCATGCAACGCATTTTGCGTTAAGTCAATACAGAAAATACCACCGCTTGCAGCATAAATCATAAATGGCAAACGTGTAGTGGATCAGCCATTGGGGGATTTGGGGCTTCAGCAGGAAAAAAGGGGCAAAGGAGGGTTTAAGCTCTCCATATTGAAACAGATGCTGCAGACTAAAAGTGTCGAATGGCAAAACGATGACTCCCCATAGTGAAAGCGATACTGAAAGTTATTGCAATATAAACTATATTGTAAAATAGAGAAAATTTACTCTTTATATGACTTTTATTTCTAGTCCCTTAAGGACAAGTAAAGTCTAACAAGAAAGGAAACTAACTTCGGAAAGTTGAAGCTTATATTCCCCTGAAAATTGGAATTGAAGTATAGGATCAAATCGGAAATCGATCTTAACAAAGTTTAAAATATTCGCATTCTTCGAAATAATATTTATCAATATTTTTGACAAATCAAACTTTAAATAACGCCTAACTTTGCCAAAAATTCATTAGTTTTCGGAAAGCTTTCCTATGTAAGTTTTTGTTAGCTTGAAAAATGTGCATACTCAATTTAAAATATAACAAAATCCGATATTTTCCGAATTTTAAAAAAATTGTTAAAGATGTAAAAATTTATTTTTCTACCGCAAATATCTAGTTCGTCTCGGCTGTTTATGTTGATCAAGAATATATATGCTTTTTTCACTGCGTTTCTAGCTTCTGACTAATATAATAATACCATTCTTTGAGTCGCTATTTATCTATATTTTGGTATGACATTTTGTATATAAATTACATTTTAAAATCTCATAACTAAGCCAAAAAGGTATTGATTTCAATTCGCTGTCTTATGTTATGTTTTATTAGGTTAATAATTCTGGATACTCAAATTAAAATTTAAAAAAAATTAAAATTTTGTGAAAATTTTTTACGATTTTTACGCCTTATAAAATGTTTATAATTTTGACAAAAATATAATTTAACCGGACATGGCTAGATCGATTCTCCTTTTGATGCTGATCAAGAATATATATGATTTATAGGGTCGAAAATGACTCCTTCACATATTACAAGCTTCTGACTTTAATTATAATACTCAGCAAAAGGGTACAAAAAATATTCTGAAATGGGACTGTTTTAGGGGATTAAAAAAAAACTTGAGTAAACAGTAAATAGATATGAAAATAAACAATTTTGAATAATAAATATATGTACAAGTACCTTAAAAGATATTTTATGACAAGCTAAATTACAATTTCTTTGAAATATTATAGAAGATACTAAAAATAATTGTAGTTATCCATAAAAACATTAAACCATTTTTTTTTTATTATACTTATCCCCCAAAAATCATATTATTTACTTCAGAAAATGATCAAACTACAAATTCGTCTTCCTTTTCCTTTGCAAAAAATCTAAAACCCATTGTATTTTTAATACCGCCCTCAATTTAATCAACCCTTGGACTCTCATTATTTTGTTCATTCAATATTTCATGCTACTTTCCTAGATCCTTGCCGGCTAAGTAGGGCCACTATATGTATACAAGAACGATGGCTTCTACTTATTGTTAGTTTCGTCCTGTTATCCTTGCACTTGCAGGCAGGCAGTCAGGCAGACTCCTGCGGTTGCGCCTGCTGCTGTTGACATGAAAAAAATGTATATAAGAGGCGACCTCATCTCTTCCCCCCAAAGTCGACAATTGTATGAAAAGGAATATAATAATACTACAGGCTGCACATAATGATATAGGGGGCTGTGTGTGGCGGGATGACAAAATGGATGAAAAGTGGGCGAAAGTGGAGAGGGACGGGACAAGACGCGAATGATTATGAGAATGTCGCGACTTGCGACAGAAAAAAAAGGACGAAAGCAACAAAATGTGGCAGAGGCATTGAAGTTGAAAAGGATCTCTATATGTTTACACGGTTATTGTTGTTTCAGAAAAAAAAGGAAAGTAATTTTGAAGTATTAAATTTGATGTTAAAATAAATAAAGATTTTTAATTGAAGATTTGATAAGTAAATAAAAATAAAAAGGAAAATAGGGACCATTTAATACAAAATTGTATTTCTAATATTTTAAAATGTTATGTGTATTAATATGGTGTATATTTTTTGAATATATATATTTTATAAAACCATTCTATATTTTTTTTTCTCTGTAATTTTTTTGCAGTTTTTTTAGGACAAGCCGCTGTCTCTATCATACTTGCTCCTGGCATCCCCTCTAAACATATTTATTCCGCTTTCGAAGGCCACTCAAGGACAAAGGACAAACTACGGCACACTGGGGAGTCTCAGTTTCCTGAGTTAGCCAGGACCCTCAGCGACTCAGTACATAATAATAATAATAATAATAATATTCTCTCTAGAAACCCGAGTGTCCCTCCAAGAATTTCAATTCTAAAAACATTTTCCAACGCTGCTGTGTAAATCTGAACTTGACTTGGGAGACATTTTTGGCCGCCATTTGATGTGAAAATCACAAAATTTTATAGGCAAAAAGGAAAATCAAGGAAAAGCGAGGGAGTGTGGCAAACTTTAAGATAGATGAAAATAATTTCAGGCTGAGCGACAAGTGGCAAGGTAATTTATCAAGAGCAAAACAAACCTGTCACGAGAGATACCCACATTCTACTTTCGAACAGACACGCGACTGTTAAGGGGGTTTTCCAGCAAATCAACCGTGGAAAAGCACCCACTCTTGAATCACACACACACGTGGTGTGCCATAAAAAATGTATTACCAAATTTGCTGAAGATACACCACACACACATATATCATTGAAATGCCGCGAGCCAAGGAACTTTACGAAAAATGTAGCTCATTTCTTGCACAGAGACTTTTCGCTTGGCCAATGAAAAATTACTCTTGGCTTCTACTTTCGGCTTTTTCCGGACCTTCAATCGGTTGATTGGGATTGCGGCGGACTGGCTTTCCTTTTGGCTTTTTACGGCCGTACATCGTAATAGCGTGCAGATTGGCCAATAAGCGGGATTTTCCCTTATTTTGCGGACGGAGAGGGAAGAAAAGTACTTGAGAAACTCACTCATTAGCCTGATGGGAAGGATTTAAAGGTGTTTGAAGGGAAAAAGCGAATTAGTTTTGGGGTTTTAGGTCCATTTAAGCCAAGTTTTGAACACGAGAAATATTTCTAATCCGTATTTTAATGATAATTTAAATTAATTAAGATGAAATAAAATAACCACGGATTATTTAGGTTTTAAATTAGAAAGTTTTGGGCTTCTGACGAACTCTTGGGTTAAAAGTAGAAATAGACTGTAATCACAAAATACTATTTAACAAACTTTTTGTGTTTGGACTGGTCTAAAACTATTTACAACATTTACAAGTAAAATGATGGGTTTAAACTCTAAATTAAAGCCCAAAGATTACCTAATACAGAAGCATAAAAACAAACCTAATCTTTTGCTCACTTAATCAAGCTTTAAATTTGTATAAACAAAATATATATAAAATAAAAAAGCACATGTCGATATTAAGCTTTGTTTGTTATTTTGCAATCTTCTCCTTGCTTTTGGTACGTATTCCCTTTTTATGCCCTATCCAAATCTGTTTTCCCCCTATACTTCTTTTCTTGAACTTCCAGTTTACCTTTTTACCGAATAACCGTATTTTTACGACTGCACAAGATTTTTGTGTTTCGTTCCGTATAATTCCCGTTCAATTTTACACATCATAAAATTTTCTGGGGAATCGATTCCTTCTTTACAAAGGAAATCAATGCGAAATCCACAAAGAAACATGCATAATTTATACAAACAAGTGAAAATCAACCCACCCGCAGAACACACACAACACACCCAACCAATAAAATAAAAACCCAATTGACAAACATTTGCCAAAGCAAAGTCTTGGGTTAAACAGAAGGAGAGAAAACAGAGAGTGAGCATCTGTTCATAAATAAATAATTTTCTAATAAAATTAAAAGCTTTTCTTACCTTTGCCATAATCGTTGCTTCTGTTTCTGCTGCTACTGCTGCTGATGCTGATAAGAATATTCCCAGTAGGAAAAAGCCGTCGGCTTTTGTGGTCTTCGATGTTTTTGCTTTTGTTTTTGTTTTCTGCTCAACGAATGAGCTTAGGAAGCGAAGCAATCAACTTTTTTGGTTGATTCTTTTTCTTTTCTTTTTTTTCTTTTGCAATTAATGAACACTAAATTGCTTGCTATGTTTTACCATTAATTATTATTGGCATATATTTGTATTATCACTAGTTTCACTTTATTTTCGGTTTTCGTAAATTGTAACGGTAAAACGACGATGCACATACACTTGAACGAACGCACAAGAAACACAGCTTTAAAATGCGCGAAAAATATTAGTTCCAAATTATTCTGTTATTTATTTTATTTGTTTATAGTTATTCACTTGTTTAGGTTTTTTTAGTCACGTTTTATTGTAGTTTTTAGCGCGTTTAGTTCAGCTTTCTGTGTTGGGATGTTAGTTTTCAATTAAAGTGTTTTTTTGCGCAGCCACATCCTACCGAATAAGCTTCTGGATTTTCTCTGCCGTCGTTGAAGTTCGCCATGTTGGAGGTAAACATCTGATTGGAAGACGCAAACATGAGTAATTCACCTTCGCGGGATTTTTAAAAGTTATGGCGACGCCTGAAATAAACACAAAAAGCTTAAATATTTATCGCAAAACGATAACGATTGCAGGGTTGGAAACTTTAATAAATAAATGTACAAAATTACTTAAATTTATATATTTATCAATACATTTTAATATTAAAACCACCAAAAATATAAAAAGCTATATTGGTAAAAAAATAAATTCAATTTGGAAGACTTTAAAAATTAATTTTTATACAAATTTATAGAAAACTTTTTCGAAGATTTAAAAATTGATTTTTATAAAAATTTATAGCAAACTTTATAGCGGGGTTTCCACCACTAAAAATATATTCTTTGTTAAAACCTGAAATCTTTAATTACAGACATGTCAAAACGTGTAACACTTTATGTAGAAAAAATGTAAATTTTTGAGCGGGAAATAAACTGTAAAATTAAAATACTGTCCCCAAATATATAAATATACTACTTCACTTGTAGCATCTTATTTTAAACTTATTTTATTTAAAAGTGATCTTTCTACGATTTTTTGCTATGCATTCTGATATAACTGATTTTCAGAACAACATATTATGACACTCTTTCTGCCTTAGAGCACTCCTGTCTTTACGACAATGTCTATTTCTTGTTGTTACTTCTTTAGTAGTTCTTCGTATTTGGGCAACGTAAATCTGAAAATTTTGTATGGCTAATAATGAAATAATGAAAAGATGTACCGTGTTTTTGATGAAGAAGTCCCCGTACAACGCGAATCCGGTTTCGAAATCCAAGCGTTAGTACAATTAAAGCTGCTTTATTAACTACTTCCATCGGTCGCTTTTACAACATGTTTATGAGCCATTTAACGAACTGGCACCCAGCTCTCTAGGACATCGCCGTACTTCTTGCGATCTGGGAATATTAATGGGGCAATAAATAAAAGCCCTAGGACAGGCCAGACGGAGGTACTACTCACCTGTAACGGGAAAATCTTCGGGGTGCAGCTCTATGTAGTGCCTGAGGACGGCATCACGTTTGGCCAGGTACTCGGATCTTTTCTGATCGAAATATGTTCCGGCACCGAATCCGATGGCGGCAAAGGCAATGTGCTTCTGAATGCCTGCAAATCGCATATTATTTAGTTAATATTATCCATTATCTGTTAGTTAATTTAGACAAAAACAATGTTACGTCACAAGGAGCGCAGCGAAAACTCACCGGAAAACACGGGTCTACGGAAGCCCCAGTTGACGAAACATGCCACGCCCACACCGGCAAGAGTGCAGGCCATCGGATTCCATATCGGGCCAAGGAAAGTGGGCGTGCGGTTGCCCTTATTCGTCAATAATTCCAGGGGATCGTTCACAGCGCTCATGTTGATGCGGAAAAAACAACAGATGGCTGCCAACTTGATTTAAGTCTACCGATAAATGGAGATGCCAACTCGTCTGATACTATCGAGCAGTTCCGCATATCGATAGGACTGTAAGTTTTTTCGCCCGAAAATAGTGTTAATAATTTAATATTAAATATTTAAAAAAGCCCCAGAGAGCGTGTATTATATAACAAAAACTTAAAATAATTATTAAATGAACATAGAAATGATTTCTTTGATAAGTAAATTTATATATACGAATTTGATCAATAATGCGTGATTAGGATAATCCCTTATTAGGGATTGTAAATAATAAATATAATAAATAGTTCAAATTTAAAGTTGCAATATATGTGTGAAAAAATTGATATATGAAACCAATATAATACTAAAATATATTAAAAAAATCAATTAATTACTTTAAAACATTTTTAATTCCTTTTAAAGTCAGAATATAAAAATATACTATAGTATTCTAAATAACAGTTAACGTAAACCGCATTTACGCATTGCGTTAGTTTTTATATTAGAAAATTAAAAAGTTATTCAAAGGTTTTTCTTTTATACACTTGCTAGGTATTATAATTTTTGACAGAAGTTTGGGACAGTAAAGGAATCATTTCCTATAAAGCATATATATTCTTGATCATCATCATTAGTCGAATCGATCTAGCTATCTCCGGCAATAAACAAATTTAACCGATTTTTCTCCCTTATTAAAACTGTAAAAAAAAATTGGCAAAAATTAAAATTTTTCTTTTTTAATTTTGATTATTCAGTTTTATTAATATTATAAAAACTAACATAAGAAAGCTTTCCGAATAAGAATTTATGCATTTTGGGCTTAGTAATAAGTTTTGAAACTTTGATTTGTCGAAAAAACTGTCATATAAAAACATCGATAACTATTAATTCAAAGAATGTAAATATATTAAGTTTAGTTATGATCGAATTCCAAATTGATTAAATAATTCAATTGTAAACTCCAAGGGTGTATAAACTTTGGAAAAGGTTTTAAAAATAAATCAATTAGTAATACCACTTAAAAATTAAGGAAATAATATGCTAAATAAAAATAGATAACACAATATTTAATGACACAAATATAATAAAAAAAATATAAATACATTTCAAAACTTAATGGGATATTACAAATTTCGGAATATATCAACTTACGTTGTTTTAAACATTTTGCCGATATATTATATTCGATATACGCCCCCATTTAGCTCTGATGCTTAGTAGACAAAACCAATTTCAGAAATACCATACCCTCTTAAGTATTGTTTTTTATTTATTTTTGTAATTTATATATATTTTGTATTATTACAAGATTACGTTAAACATTAAATGGCATGCAAGGCGTGTTGTTTAAGGCAATATATAGCATATTTTGTGTGGACTGTGGCTCAAACTTTGTAAACTTTAAGGCAAACATTATAGTTTCATCTATTTCTTTCGTTAGGCTGAGTATTTTTATATTTCTAAGGTCATTAACCCATGTCGTTGATCATACAAAAGCACAAAAGGCGCACGTAAAACATTGAATAGGCACAATTATTACATTATTTAAGGCCGTGTCTCTTTGCCCAAGCCTCTAATATACAGCTAAATTTACATTTCCATTTCTGTAGTGTTTATATATTTTATTCAAATTTGTATATATAAGATCGAACAAAAATAAAGAAAACTCATAAGTCATAAACGTTTTATTCAAAATTATTCCTCTGTTGTGGGTCTCTTTTGATTATCAACTATTGATTTTTCGGCACACGTAATGTTTAACTTTAAACAAAAAATTAAAGGGAAATTATAAGACTAAGAAAATTATAGTGTACTATGTTTATAAAAAAATTATACATGTATTTATATTTATATATAAAAAAGGAGCTTGCTTTTTTCCTGGTCCTACTTAAATTAACAAAAGATCATGGTTTGGGTAAATTATTTAATTAAGCGATACATTTTCCACTTTTACATTTTGTTTCTTCGTTTTTTTTTTTGTTTTTGTAATTTTATTTTTTTATCAACTTAAAATTAGTTAAAACATAGATTTAAATCAACTTTTTGAACATTGAATTCGTTGATCAAAGGCAAACGGGGAGAAAATGAGAAAAACATAATAATCATTTTAAGAAACATATTGCATTTTAAATTTCTGGTTGCTTAGGTATTTTAAGTAGGTAGGATTAATTAAATGTGTATTTCTTTTCGTTTAGTGTTTTTTGTAGTATATTTAAAGCAGTTTTGCCATGACACATAATTAGCACTTGAAATAGACTTCTTGGAACAACAACATTTTGCCAATGGGCATATAGATCATTATTATTATAATAGCATGTAGATCATTTGTAAATAGTTATACCATTTTGTAGTTGGTTTCTTAGCTTGCTGTTGTTGTATTTCTCATAACTTTATTTTAGCGTTAGGAATGACATTCGCATAGAAAATCATACGATATTTAAACTATAAAATATGGGCAAAGGGCGGGTGGTGGCTTTTTGAGTAGCAGCTTGCTTGCGTACATCTATTTAAATCTGCAGAACTCTTCATCATCGTAACTAAATCTAGGCTTTGCTTCCTTGCTCATTTGTCCTGTGTTTTCTACGTCTTTTACACACTTGGCTTTCATCCTCACTCAACATATACTCATTTAGCTACTGGTTTTTGTATTCTTTTGTTTTTGCTTCTGTTTTTGGGGGGATCTCTCCTTATCTTAAGCTTAGGATACCGAACTAATTGCATTATGCGGTGAGCCCATTTGCGTGAGCACTTTGTCAAGCCACTGGAGCGGCCCATGTAGATGGATCTCGATCCAGCAGGGCGTCGATGTCACATCCTGGCGATGATATTCCGCTCCCCATCCCTTCACGAACGACATTCGGATCGTGCACATCTTGGTTAGCTCGTAAACAGCCTCGAATCCACTGTTCACCGACTGTGACAGCAGCTGAGCAAATTCCTGGTTATTGAAGATCTTGAGTGAGCAGCCCGGCGGGATTTTGCATACGGTGCTCGGGTGGAATCCGTGATGGTAGTTGCAGTTCCTTGACTGCACGAAAATAGCAGAATCGGAGAGGCATTCGGCGTAGACTTCGCCAGTGACATAGTAGAGATGGACGCCTTTGCCTGAGGGAAGAGAGAAATTAAAGCAATTAAAATAAGCTTCTAAAATATTTAAAATAAAGAAAGGCTGCGCAATAACTACAAATTTCGTAAGAACTTTCATTTAATTTCTTCGTCCAAACGTGACCTACTCTCGCCTATCTTCAAGGTCTATATTTTCCTACAGATAAGACCTGAATTTAGTAATCGTATTCTAATTTAAGACCATTCAAATTACAATCTTTAAGAGGTATTGCACACTTGAGCATTGGCTGCTTATCACAAAAGCAAATGAATAGTTAAATTTGGCTCATTATGATGCAAAGAATGAAGAGGAAATACAAATTACCAATTAAAATTTGCATGTACTTTCCAAGCTGTTAAGAATTTTACCTTCTATACAGTTTAAAAACTTGAACTCAAACCTAACAAATATGATTTAAATGAACTATTTATTATCATCAATTTACGCACCTATATGCCGGCGTGTATTCTCGATGGTGCTGTTCCTGTTCACATTGCTCAGTTGGCCTAGGCAGCAGCGATCTGAGTTATTCGACGGATTCGTAAAGCCGTCCACAATCACCGAGTTATTGTTGCAGTGGAACACCTCGCCCACCCGGCAGTTGAGCTCGTAGTAAGCAATTGAAGCCCAGAAGGCGGGCTCCGCGTAGCTAACCTGGGCCACGTCACCCATCGGAGCATCTAGCAGTTGTCCCCCATCATTCGGATTGTTCGAGTTCCCATCCTCCGACGGACTGTAGGCAGGTGGCGGCGTTCCCGCCAAACTGTCGAATGGTGAATTGGGATTGGAGTTCACGGAACTTGGACTGCCCACCGATGTGTTGCTGGTGCTTAAGCTGTGCGAGTTGAAGCCACTGTTCGAGTAGCTCACATTGTGCGGCATACTCGGCTCCGGCACGTGGGGAAACTGCAGCATCGAGTGTCCGGGTGCGAATTCCGAGTGGCGTGGTACAAGAACTGGCGGTAGAACTGGACTCTCCACACGCTTATAGTGATACGGATTAATGCACACTTCCTTTTGCTTGGCGCTAAACGGATACTGGCAGAGCTCCAGGGGTTTCAGTTCGTGATGTGACTGCAGGTCAGGCCAGCGCCAAACGCGGCAGTAGATGACATGCGGTAATCCTTTGCGATGAGAGACCTAGTTGAAGGATTTCAATTAGTTTACAGGACTATAGGAACTTCTTATATGATAAACCCACCTGTAATCGTCCGTCAAGTGAGCGCGGAATGGTTACACATTTCGAGGGCTGTCCTGGACATGACAGAGCCCGCTCTAGCTCCTCGATAGCTCCCTTCCGCTTCTTCAGCTTCTTCACTAGACTGTCGACGGCCTTCTCCGCCCATTTCTCCTCCTCGTCGCCTTGCTTCCAACCCAGCAGCTTCTTTACCGCCGGCGATGTGAACGAGAAGAGTGAGCCCAACGTGGACATGGCGCTGCTGGTATTTGATTCCACATCGTCGGTGTCCATTCTGTTGCCGCTGTTGATTGCTGTCAAATTGTTGTTGCTGCTACTGCTGCTGCTGCAGATGTTGTTGATGTTGTTATTGTTGATGTGATGGCTGCTGTTGTTGTTGTTGATGTTGTGAATGTTGTTGTTGGTGTTGCTGCTGCCGTTGATTTGGGGTGGAGTTACCCGATAACCGGTATAACTATCAGCGGGCGGATAGTCTGCATAAAAAAGAGTAAGTATAAAGCACATATAAATAATAAATAAACACAAACGGAATGGCATACATTAATCATTGAGCTTAGATTGGCTTCAGCAACGCCCACAATGCTACGCATGCTAAATGGCCACGGCACTGAGGGAAATCGTTTCGGGAAAGTCTTTTGAAATCTCGGGACTATATACGTTCATATAAGATATTGCTTTTTTTCTTTGAGTGCATAGACTTGGCCAAGTGCCTGAGATCTGAACAGGCCAAAGAGGAGGTACTGTTTATCGATGGAGCTTACAAATACATCATGATTTTTGCTTGTGAATGAAGCCGTTGGGAGGTTCTTGTCATGAACGGACTCCTCCCACTTTCAATGCCGGCAGCCATTTGCATACAAATTGCCTGCAACATTTTCTCAATGAGAATTATTATTATTATTATTATTTCAGTTAGTTGAATGGGTTGGTTGACTGATTAATCAAAATTCGATTTCGTTGGAAAATTATTTTTATCTTCTCAATATTGTTGTTATTGTTGATGTTCGCCTATCGCTTCTGACGTAATCTGTGAAGACTCTATTGTTGGGGGGGACTTTTTTTTTGGTGAGGTTTGCGAATTCTTCGAAGTGAAAACTATTTACGATTCAAAAGAAACAATGATTTACCTTACAAATGATTCGAATTCTTATAAAACTGAGTTTTCTAGAACCACTTTTTTTTACCTTTAGTTAGATTGAAAGGAAATTGTTACTTTGAAGTTTACTTAGAGTCAGTTAAATGGTTTGATAAATATCATATAGACTTTTGGTAAGAAGGTCTTGAGTAACAGTAACTTTTTAATAATGACTTAAAATATATATTCTGCGGGAATAAATATATGTAGTTAGAGAAACAATCGAATATGTGGAGTACATTTTAATAGAATTTAACAATATGCTACGAATTTCACTTTCCTAAAATATTCTTAAAGCAATTTGTTAAAGTCAATATCACTATTGAAGCCAATCTAAGGAGAAACTATTTTGTGAGTCTAAAAATTCTTAATATTTTACACAACTTTTCTGTTTTCCCTTTAAGCCCATTAACAAAATATTCGTATTTAATTAAACCCACAATTATGAGATTGCTCCTGTTCTTTTACAACTTTAATTGTATGTCTATCTCGTGTCCCTTCATTAAATTGTTTTCCTGTATTCAACCCGAGTGAAGCTTCACTGTATTGAAACGAGTGACGAGAACTGCAGCTCATAATTAGCACAAATGATAACCAAATGGTTTACAACTTGTCAGCGCACCGCAAATGTGAATGTGGGTCTGTGTCTCTCTCTGGACCCCCTTTTTCCACACCGCCCCCTGGGCTTTTCCACCCTTGATACACACACACTACACACACACACGGGTCTAACGGTAAAGACTACAATTCAATTTGAATTATGACATTTCAATGTTAACAGCTTTTTGTGAAGAGAACTTCTCTCTACACACAGCATCCCGGGCCCCTGTTGCGGTTTTATCAACGAGCCGCACGTTGCAATCTCATATTTCTGCGCGCGCAAGATGTGAAAAAAATATTTTTTTAAATTAAATTTAAAAGTGACAAAGTCTAATTGAATGAAAATTTGTAGTAGCCATTAATTTGTGCAAGCTGGAGCACTAAAATTGTATGAAAACCACACAAGGCGAACCAGCACCACCGACCACCACCCCTTTTTGCACCACTTTCGGTGGGGCAGCAAGAAGGCAGGCAGGCTGGCTAGCTGGCAGGTAAATCCAATTTCAAAAGCAATTAAATGCCGACTATAAATCAACAACAAGTGCAGCAACGCTCTGGGACAACAAGAAAACACCTTTATGCCAAGAGTCCAATGGACAGACAGATAGATCGACGGACAGACCAAGTGGCGCATTTTTCTGGCCAAATTAGCCGTTGCGTGAATTAATTTCGATCAACTCGGGCCTAATACATTGGGGCGTTGCCCGAGTTTTGTTTTGTAATTCTTTATTATTATTTTTTGTGCATTGACAATTTGTTGTTTGACGCTGATGCGGGTAAACCCACTTTTTTTTTTAATTGCTCAAAGTCACCCAGAGCCTGAGGCGTTAAATGTGCATAGCCTTTGGTGTAATTTCAAAATAAATACTTCAAATAAAAATTCAAATATCTACAGTGTTATATCCAGGTTATATCAAGAATTTATAGCTTAAGATTATATATTTACATCCTTCAAGGGTATTAAATTTCAGTCAGAAGAAGTCATTTCTGACCCTATATATATTCATGATCAGTATCAACAGCCGAATCGATCTAGCTATATTTTAAAGAACAAATTTTTTTTCAATTTTTTTTTTTTCAAAAAATTTTAGGTGTTAAAATTAAAAAAAATGTCAAAAATTTTAAATTTTAAGTAAGGTATGCAAATTTATTAACCTCATACAAACTAACAGAAAACTGCTTTCCGATTTGAAATTAATGAATTTTTGACAAAACTATTATAAATTTGCCCTGCAAGGGTATAGAAATTTCGGTTTCCCTAAATAAACCTTCTTTCCTTGTTTTAAACAATGTTAAGTTCTAAGAGATGAAAACGGAATGAAGGTAAAATTTAATATAGTTGTATTATTTGATACATATTTCCAGAAAATTATTGTTTTTAAGGCATATTCTTGAGGCTTTTTAAATTAACACATTTTATTTAAAGTTCTAATACTATACCTCGAATATTTATTAATTTCTTAAACATTGTATTTAAAGAAATTGTATGGGTCATATATTATATCTCATTTAAATGGAAACCCTTGCTTTCTAATCTTCAAAATAATCCTTTCACATTTGTAATCCTTTAAATAAATATATTTATTATATGATATGATACGAAAGTAAGTAGAATAACCGAAATTGTTATGTTATTTTTAGAGTTCGAGATATAACTTAGGTGACACTTGGCTGGGCCTCCAAGTAGACTTATCTCTAGGTTTATGTTAGATAGAGAGGTATTATTAAGGAAGGGGAGTACATATATTTGTCCAGCTGACCAATGTTATGTGTGTTTTTTGGTGGCAATTGTGGTCTCTTTTTGATTGGGCCTGTCTTGTGGAATTCGATTGATTGTGGAGGCAAACATACAAATTTCTATAATGCCTTAGGCTTGTTTAAGCAAAGCTTTGACATTTCGGTCGATTGCAGGTGGGTTTAACAAGGGGTTATACGTGATCATTGAATTTGGTTTTATGTTTCTTATTCGATAATTCTTAGATTCCATATATGAAAAAATATATCAAAAAATATCCCAATAAATGCTTAATAAAATGTATTACAAAAACCATTTCTTTCATAAATAAATATTGTAGTTTGTAATTGATCCAATTCAAACTGCAAAAGAGTCAGACATCAGAAGTGTTTATCTTTTATGATTTCAATATAATATTTTAACAATTTACGATGCATTTATGATCCATTGTCAGTGAGTTTCTACACGCCTCTTGGGGACATTCCCCCAATCAATTAAAGATCAATAATCGTAATTTGCAATTACATATTACCCGAGCTCAGATCACGTATCCACCTTTCTGACGTTCCTGTTTTCTTTTTTTTTGCCTTCTTGCCCCACCCAAAACTAGCTCATTCTTTCCTTTTTTTATTCCAAGAAAAGTGCACTTGAAAAAATAATGGTCCTTGGGAGTACAATTAAGATGTATATTTAATTTATTATTTAGTCCTTTTTGATGTCTTTATCTGAAGCTATACTTCATTTCAAATAAATCTGAGAAACCTTCATGATAGTAACTTTAAACAGAGATATTTTAGAATACTTTTTATAAAAGTATCTAGGGGACATGCATCTCGTTTTAATTTAACAATTTTAGTTAAAAATTTCTGTTCAGTGCATTGACGATCCATCGAAACCAGCGATCATAACTCAGATGGAAAAAAAAAACGGAGGACCGAGGACTTTTTGAGGGACTTTTTCTTTATGGCAGGCACGCATTCGCGCATGCGTATCATATAATTCCAATCGATAATCAATCATAAATGCGCCAGTGACAATAACGCGTAAATCATTGAAGCCAGGTAAAAATAAAGGTAGGTACTTGGGAAAATATTGAATGTACATACAGAAGCACTGCCACTGGCACTTCCGCTGCCATTCAAAAGGGGGGAAAAATAAATAACCCAAAACGAAAAAAGAGTACCAGCAAAATGAAAAGAGAAATAGTAGGGACGACTTGGACCCATGTTTAAAAATAAACAAACAATGCACACACACAACACACAACAGCGAAAAGATAAAGAACGAAGCAAAAGTTTCAATTTGAGGGAAAAACTCAAAAATCGAGGCTAGAGGGAACTTAGACATAACAAAACGTACACATGTTGAGATTGCAGATATTATTTTATTTATTTTTATTAAACACACACGCACAACACTCGCGAGCGATCAAAAATCAGCATCAAAAAATACTATTCGTATGCAAATGCGACCCTCCACGACGGCGATCGTGAATCGATCGATCGATTCCCTTTTATTTGTAGCTGCTTCTGCAGTTACATTTCCAAAATTTAAATTCAATTGTTATCTTGTGCACTTCAATAATAATATAATTTAATTTATTGGCAGTATTTTTGCGGGAAATTACGCAAAATCCCCCCAAAAAGAGAGGGAAAACGAGAAAGGGTCGCGAGCGCGAAACCAACTGCACGATGCGAACGATCGAAAACGAATGCCGAACGAATTGAATAGCAAAACTGAATCCACCCAGCGATGACTGACTGACTGAATGAGTGAGTGAGTGAGTGAGTGTGTGAATGAGTGAGTGACGAACTGGCTGACTGACGAATTGAACGAAGCCCCAACTGCATTCGGTGAGTGTTTTTGTGTGTGAGTGTAACTGAGTGGGTTTCACCAGGGCTTCACCAATGGATGGAGCCTTGAGGGAAGTCTTAATTTAAAGTATACATAATCTTTGTTTATTAATTAATTATTGTTAAGTATTATTAGTTTTAAATGATTTATTAAAAAATTTAAGGTTCAGGTAGTTTTCCTAAATTCTATTCATTGAATTAATGACTCGAAAATGTTTTTTTATGTTTTAATATTTCATAGATTCAAAGATTCGAGTACTCTATCTCAACCCTGATTCCTCGCCACTGTTGAGTGACGTATTCCTTGGTTTTTGTTGTTTTTTCTTTTTTTTTTTGTGATTGAGTGCATTGTGCAGGCAGCCAAGTGCACACCACCACCACTAGGCAAAAGGCAGGCAGCAAAAATTAGTTTGTTTTAAACAAATCAAATGCCCTATCTGCAGTTGGGGGGCGCCTGCACGTGAACGTAAACGTGTTAGTGTGGTGTAGGTACACAGAAAGAAAAACCAATGTGAATATATTGAAAAGGATTAAGAATTATAGATTAAATATTCTCTTGTAAAATAAATATGTAAAAATGAATTAATATTTTCCAGTGAATATAAAACAGGGTTAACAATAATATAATTATAACTTTCTCCTGTAAGATACATATCTTAGGATATCTTAATACCTTACATTTTTATTTTTTCCCTAATTAAAATTCTTTCTGATTTAATCCACATACATCAAAAATATTAAGACAAAACACAATGTTTTTAAGTTTCGAATCCCAAAATCTCAATAGTACAAGTTAAGCGTAGCTATCAAAGTTTGTATTCATAATTTAATTAAAAAGGAGATTAGCCCTGACATAAGACTTGAGAATTTTAAGATGTCATTCCTGAAACAACTTCTCTTTGCCTACAAAGATATAGTTCTTAAAGAGTTCTATTAAGTATGTAATGAATGCTGAGGTTAAACCATTTCCTACTCAATAAACATTCACTTTTTAAAGACTTAAAATTCTTTTAAAATAATATATATTAGATTCCACCTTTTCTAGAATTCTTTAATTAATTTTTGTACAAAATTTTCAATAATTTTTTCAAGTATATCTAGTTTATTGGTAGTGGTGGCGTCAACCCACAATCACAATCAAACTGTAAACACCCCACCGTTGCAACCACAACAAGTGAACGAGGAAAATTAGAAGGAGGAAGGCGGCTTTAAGGAGGAGAAAAGCCAGCGTCAACGATATTTTTCGTGCGTGGGACAAGCCGATGAGGAATCGAATTCAGAATGCTATGGGAGCCCCCAAAAACAAATCAAATTTCCTTGCGTAAATGCCAAGCATTTCAACAACAAAAAAAGGGGCGGAAGCATCAAAAAACAGCTGTTGTTGGGGCGTGATGGAAATTGCAAGTGCAAGTTGTGAAATTGATCAGGAAATATAGGAACACTTTAGGAACAGTGGTAGTAATAATAAAGATGCAAGCCTCATTATGAGATATACAATGAAAACTATATAAAAAGCAATAGGTTTATAATTAATTACAGAAGAGAAAATTATTTTGTTTTGTAAAATGTTTTATATTTCAAATACTATTTATTACTAAAATCCCAAAAGTACAGAGATTTTTCCCAAATTTGCTAAGAATAATCAATAAATCTTCGTCACAGTTCAATAACTTTTATGTATTATAATGTTCATCTCTAATATTTCAACCTCAACTGTAAATATGCTTAGAATGCGCCCATTTTTATGTTCAAACGCTACCTCCCCCATTGTGTTTTTATTGCGTGTTTAACACTACTAAACGTGAATTTATTGCCAACATGGGTAACATTACACAGTCGTCGTAAAAAAATCGTCGAAAATAGTCATGTACCGTGCTCGCCCCTTGGAAAAAAAAAACCAGCGAAAACTAAAAACTAACAAAAAACCTTCCTTCCACATATGCTATAATTATGCTGAAACAATAAAACAAAAAAATAGAAACGCAAATTGCATAAACACACACACACGATTTTATTTTTCCCTTGCACGTGCCAAAGTGCAAACGTCAAAGGAGAAAAATGTGCCTGCACAGGAATAATCCTTCTTTCGAGTAAATTAACTCAATTCTAATTGCAAATAATTGCCGCGATAATTGCACAGGGGCACGCAGACTTTGTCATGTGAGTAATTGTAATTGAGCTGTCAACACGGAGACACCACCACCACCAAGGTAATGGGAGCAATTGGTGGGTGGTCAGAGTACTTTTAAAGGAGAGTGTTACTATTAACTATAATACTATAATACTACCTCAAAATCATATAGGACTAAGGGTAAAGGCTTTCCAGAATGGTTTTCTACTTAAATATATAATATTACTAATTTTAAAACTTTTGACTAAAACTAATAACATTAATAACATTGAAATTTTAATAATTTATAATCCTCTTCCTTACTACTATCTACTTTACAATTTTCAATAAATATCCAACTAAAACCCAAGCTTCCAACCAATAGAAGCTTGACAAATTTTGACGAGAACTCAAGAGGAAGCCAATTAAAGCATCTTACAATGTAATGGTTAAACATGTGACAAAGTAAACTGCCAGAAGCCGCAGCTCTTGACTTTGTTGTGATGTTTAGGCAGCCCAGACTCTTGTGTGCCCCAGTATTGTTGTGGTTTCGTTGTCGTCTCACCGTCATTGCCGACGCCTGTACATGCAACAATTGTTGCGTGTTCAACTGCCAATCAATGCCACTGACTGCCGGTCCACAGCAGCAGCAGCAGCAACAACAGCAGCAAGAACAAAAGCAACAACAGTAGCAACAGCAGTAGCAGCAGCAACAGCAGCAGCAACAGCAGCAGCAACAGCAGCAACAACAGCAGCAACAACAGCAGCAACAACAGCAGCAACAACAGCAGCAACAACAGCAGCAACGACAGCAACAACAGAAGCAGAAGCAACAGCAGCAACAAGAGCAACAACAGCAGCAGCAGCAACAGCAGCAGCAGCAGCAGCAACAGCAACAACAGCAGCAGCAGCAGCAACAACAGCAGCAGCAGCAGCAACAACAGCAGCAGCAGCAGCAGCAACAACAGCAGCAGCAGTAGTGACAAGTATTGTCGTTAAAATAGTGGAGATTTTAAGGAAAACTTTTAGGTTTAATACATGCCTCTGAGATTCACACAAGAAGTTTTATAATATCATTTAGTTTTGTGTATTAAATAGTAAAGTTTGTATGATTTTTAGAAGAGAGATCCTTGATTAGTTAGGTATTTCAAGAATTAACAGAATATACCTAAAAAGTTTTATAAAATTGCACAGATATTTCTAATTAAAATATTATTCCTTAAGTCTCATTCTCTGTACTCAAAGAATATAAAGTAATTTAGTTGCTATCCTACTTTTAACTACTATTTTGACCTCATCTGTGGCCGAGAGCAACACCAAGCAACAGCAGTAGCAGCAACATGCTGCATGCAGCATGCAGCAGAGCCTTGCAACAGCTCACTGGAAGCCTCGGCAGCCAAGTTCGTCATCGTCATCGGCATCCACGATTCGTTCGGTTCGCTTAAATAGCCATAAATATGTGGAGTATGCGCCACAGCTCCCCGAGATTGCCACAGCCACTGCCCCACCATCCTCAAGTCCCTTTTTCCCGGTCTCCGCTTAACCCTTGCCTGCCCATATCCTGCGGGTTAAACGTGCTGCTGCTGTGTGGCGCCTAATGCGTGCGCCAAAACAAAACGTAAAAGAAATTCTTAGAAAAGCGTCGCCGCGCAAGCAGTGGGGAAGTTTTTTCCAAAAGGCAGCAAGAACGCCACCAATCGAGTGGATTAAATGGCACAAACATGGCTAATTACATGTATTTAACACGCACTCACAAACACAGAGAGAGAGAGAGAGAATACAATGACAAGCCCAACAATTATGGTCAAATGCTGGAAAGCGATCCACCGTCACTTGAGACTAGCGCCAGAAGTTAACAAAAAGTAAGATGAGATCGATTAAAAAGGCAGAGATCCATAATATCCAATTGATTATCTGTAAAATCACTAGACAGGATATGATGGAACACTTGGCAGACTCCGTAAATAATTGAAAATGTCTCAGATATTAAAAAATAGTATTATTCCAACCTTTTAAAAGTCTTTGAAAGGTTTAAAATATTTGTTGCTATATTGTTAAGATTTTGGTAAGTTATTTTCAATCAAAAGAAAAAGCAGTGACTATTAAACGAATACTCACAGTATTCATTAAAATTAACAAGGATATTACATCCTTTTAGGTTAAGATTAATCAAGCATTGAAATAACCCTTTCTCTAGTATTATTATAAGCTTTGTTTCCTTCTTGTAAATTTAGCACAAGGCTAATAAATTTATTATCTCATATAAGTATCTCAGAAAAAAAACATTACCAAGAAGTATCCAAGTGTTGAAAGCAGATTTCCACGTAATTTTTCCAATGCCTTGTGATAGATATCTAAAACCATTAAAATAGGAGCGGCTGGGAAATGTTTTTTATACCATCTTAACCCATTCCACCCCACCACACGAACTCCATCGAACTCCGCGTTGTCAATGCAAAAATTTATTAGATTTTAAATGCAATAATTATTAGCATTATATGGGCAATGAAGCGCCGATCATTGGACAAGAGTCGCATATCCAAATAGTAGTCTTGGCCAACTTAATGTGTGTGGCTAAGACGCAGAATATTTGGTATTCAAGTCCGATCGGACGACTATAGCCAGTAGCTGGTAAACTGTAAACTCTAGTTACGGGCTAATTTCATTCAAGACGAGCTCGGTTTTTGTGTGGGTGTTGTCTATACTGCCTCTGGAGCCCCACAATTTTCCCCCCTGCAATTCCCAGTCGCCAGTTCTCACTGACAGTTCCATCGACAGAGATTTATGCGCTGTAATTTCCCACTTTATTACAGTTTAAAGTTGCGTTTTCATAAGTTTTTTTTTTATTTTTTTGGCGCAGTTTGTCTCTTTTAGCTGCCATTTGCTTCAATTTCGCACACTGAATGGTGGCATTTTAACGGGTTGAAAAGTGAATAATAATCGAATGGATTAATATTTTAAGAAAGGGTTTTAGAATGGCACGAGTCAATTAGTTGAAAACTATGGGGTTTTAAGAGGATTGTTATCTCACTTGAATATATTCTTAGCTAGCAAGTTTCCTTTACTTTCCTAAGATATGATTAAAAAAAAAAGATATGATAGATTTGAGGTTAATAAGGGTCAATAATACTTTTCTTTTAGATTAGCTTTCCCTTTCTTTAGATTTCCCTAAATTATAGAGTATCTTTCTCTTCGGTTTCAAACAAACAACGACTCCTTTTGATCTGTGATTTAAAAAGCCACAAAGTTTGGGATTTCTTTTTGTGGGGCCAAATGCCAATCGCTGATAGGAATCTGCTTCCAAGCACTTCTTAATAAAGTTGTTGCCGGTTATTATAACAATAAAAGAGGAAATCCTATTGCGACAGGGTCTAAAAATAAGTTCAAATTCGTGTTGACAATATTTTTTTTTATTTTATTTCTTGTCGTTTTATTACCATTGCGCGGAACGGATTATCGCGACAAGAAGATCAAGAGCATGAGGATTTTGAGGGGAACAAAAAATATTTATATGGATATCAGAAAAAATAACAAGAAGGGGAGCCGCCCACTGACACTGGCTAAAAAAAAATGGAGAAAAAAAATATAGTGCGGAATACTGAAAACTGAAAAGCGTAAATCACGCTTTCGATAGATTTAAAATTAGTTGACGGCGATAAGACGTTAGGAGATTTGTACAGTCCGTTTCGGAGTTGTAAGGAATTGAGAAATTTTGAGAGAAACTAATATGTTTTTGTGTAAAGCAACCTATTTTTTAAGCGTTAAATATGAGAAAAAACCTAAATTATGAGAATATAAGGTATTTTAGACTTATATTGTAGAATTATTAAATAAAAACAAGAAATGAAACAAAGTTTGGGAAGCCGTAAATTATGAACCTTTGCAGTTTGCAACTGCATTAAAGGATCGTATCGAAAATCGAGCATAACTAAGCTTAAAATATTCGGAATCTTTAAATCAATATTCATCGATATTTTATAAGACCATTTTTTCGATATATTAAAACTTAAAAATCTCATAACTAAGTCAAAAATCCATTAATTTTCAATCGGAAAGCTGTCCTATGTTAGTTTTTGTCAGGTTAACAAATCTGCATACTCAATTTAAATATTTTAAAAAATTAAATTTTTGCCAATTTTTTTAATTTGAAAAAAATGTAAATAATGTAAAAAATTTTTTTTTGTAAAATTTTGAAAAAATAAATTTTAATTTTTTTTTTTTGCTGTAAATGGCTTTTGATGCTGATCAAGAATATATATGATTTATAGGGTCAGAAATGACTCCTTCACATCCTTACAAGCTCTTTACTGACATTATATAACCCTGGAAAGGTATACAAATCAGCAGACTCTTTCACAAAGAACTACTATTTAATTAAATTTTACCACACATATTTCTTGAACGCATTTAAAATATTCTAATAAATTCATCAACTACAAAAACCTTGCTAATTATAATGACTGTACGTTATTTTTCTTATTAACAAAATTTAATTAACCAAATTTAACGCCACTCTTTAAAAACATTTATTACACTTATTTATTTATAACTATATTTTCGTTCCACAAACTATAATTGCTGACATATCAAGTTAAAAGGGGTAACCGAGGGGTTGGCGTTTATAATGACTTGATCACTTTTGATTTTGGTTTTTTATTATTTTCTTGAGTTACGGACATGAAAATTTGCATGTTGCATGTTGCACAAACTGCGCATAAATCCAATTAATAACATAATTATTTGGCAAGCTGGCAAAACGCAGCAGTTTTGTTAGACAAACCATTTGAAGCTCATTTCAAGAGGCGGCCGTCTGCATTTGCAACGTTTTTTATTTTTTCGGTGGTGCGTAGGCTGATCCAGCCAAAGCCACCAAACCGCCAGTTACTTGGAGCCACCAGAGCCACCGTCATATGCAAATTGCCCATATATGAAATGCAGTTTTTTCCTCGGTTTATGCCTAAATTGAAATATTTACTTTGCGCACTTAATTTTCGGGCTGGCAAATTTGAATTGCCAATCAATTCGCTGGGCGGTAAATGCAACTTGAAGGGGGTTTCATTTGAAGTAAAAAGGTAAATTTTGAACTAAACAATATGCAACATAAATTAGAATAGCTGTTAAGCATAAAACCTACTGTCTTTTTGTGATGTGTGGGTGTCAGAACCGAGAGAAAAAAACCTATGGATCGGGGGCGTAACTTCAGACTAGCCATTACTTTTATTGGGAACTTCTTGCGGCGATTTTAAACAAAATGATTTATGGATCTTGCCTCGGGAATTAACACCACTGAAACAGAAATCGGACTGGAAAACCCCAGAGAAAAGATAGGGTGGTCAAGTCACCAATCAGATTAGTTTTAAAATGATTCAGCTTTTTAAAAAAAGATTTAGGTTCTTATCAATATGATTCTAAAGTGATTTAGACTTGTAATTATAATCTATAAGCGATAGGATTGCAATATTAATTGTTTCTGGGAGTTAAAATATAGATATTCAATTATGAATATATTATCTTGCCTCGGGAATTAACACCACTGAAACAGAAATCGGACTGGAAAACCCCAGAGAAAAGATAGGGTGGTCAAGTCACCAATCAGATTAGTTTTAAAATGATTCAGCTTTTTTTAAAAAAAGATTTAGGTTCTTATCAATATGATTCTAAAGTGATTTAGACTTGTAATTATAATCTATAAGCGATAGGATTGCAATATTAATTGTTGCGTGGAGTTAAGATTATAGAGATAATTGGTTATACTTTAAAAGAGATTGAAAGGTTTCATTATTTCACTAATTCAATACATTGTTATAAAGATACGAATCATTTTTCTCATTTTCCTTGGTGTTCACTGTATCAAATCATAGAAAGAAACAAACCGCAAACAAAAGGGAATAAAACCAAACCAAATAGAACCCAGTTCGGAACCACTAGAAAAATCAAAACCCACCCACATGTCGAGCGGTGTTCGCCAAGTGGAATTGAGTGCACACACACAACACACACACACAACACACAACACACACACACATTTTGCAAGCAAATTTTCTCGTCTTGTGTCGCGCTTCGCTTCAGTTACCTTCGACAAAAGGAAAAAGATTTGCTAATGCAACTAACTGCAGAAGGAGCTGTCATTGTGGCGGGTTTTCCGTCAAATGTAAGAAAATTAATACATTAACTAAGAACTCTGTTTACTAAGCTTGAAGACAGGAACTAAAACCCATTGTATATTCTATAAAGCAATTGATAGTAGTGTGTACCTCTTAAAAAATTATGTTTCCTAACAAGAAAAATGCCTCTTAAGAATAAAAATGGTGTCTAAGTAGTTACGATTTTAATATTGCTAAAAAATCTTAAGACTTTCAAAAGAATAATCAACGGCTTATAAAAACGTATAGAAACTTGAAAATACAATAAAAATAAAAGTAAATAATAAAAGTAATAATAATAATAATTACTATTTCCATATACAAATAGGACATATCTTCAAAGAATCTCTCTCCAATATATCCCTTTTATTCCTATTTTCTGGCTTAATATTTTTAAAATTTTAAGCTTAAACTAAGAACACATTTTTTAAGCAAAAATCTTGACACCTCTGTTTCTCCTGCGACGCCCCTTTCAGCCATTTCAATTGCTTGCACACGGCCTCTGCTGCTGATAACAAAAATAAAATAAAATAACAATAATAAAATAGAAGCGCAGCGAAAACACCGTAGCGTAGATAAGCGCACAAATATACACACACGTGAGCAGCAAAGAACTCAACAAAAAACTCTAAGCAAATAGTTTAAACAACTTTTAATAAATGGAAAGATTTCGACAAATTGCGACTGAAAGTGAAAAGTACAAGTAAATTTTATACAAGAAGTAATAATGTAAAAGTGCAGTATATTTTCATAAATTTAATTATATTAAAATTTGATAAATATATAAATATTTATTATTCATATAAGGGAATTTAAAAAAAAAATTAAATATAAACTTTAGAAGAAACCATCTTAAAAAAAAACATTAAAAACAATCCCAAAACAAACATTTCGCAATAAAAAACAAACTATTTCCGTTTTAGTCCCCTGTTTTTTGCCCAATTGGGAACTTTGCATCCCAAAGTGGGCAGTGAAATTTCTGATAAGATTTGCCCAGCCGGGCGTGCTGTTTATTATTTACCGTTTGAAAAGAGGGGGGCCTGAGAGCGAGAAAGTCAGATATGAGGAGTGAAGAGAGCAAAGCTCCAATTATCAAACGATGCGCGTTGGCGAGACGCTGAGTCATAAAGGTGAGAAAAAGAGAGCAAAGTTCTCATCCAACTCGATTATTCACCGAAATGTGCACCGCATTTTGATTGTTATTTGTTTTCATTTCCCATTTGTATATATGTATATTTGTTTGGTTCTGCACTTGAGACCAATATAACCGCGCACCCGCACCTGTGCTGCCGGCAGCGACGCTGGCATCGGCAGAGGCTCAAGTGGAAATTGGAAGAGATTTGCGTGTGTTTGTGTGCATTTCAAGTATTTTCAAAACATAATAAAAAATATAATTTTATTGTGTGTATATTTATAAGCAATGCCACTTTTTTCCCGTTCTTTTTTTTTTGTTCAATTAATGGCGCGCACACACTTATACATACATACACAATACGCATAGGCCACCAGACACAAACATACACAAATATACTTATATATTGCAGCATAAAACTGAGTCTGAGAATAAAACTGTGATCGTCCCTGCAGGGAACAACAACAGCATTAACGTTTTTGCCCCACCGCCACAACAAAAACAACAACAATAGTGCGGCGGTCGCAACGAAGAAGCACCAGCAGCAGCGTAGCACAAATACAAGGAAACATATTTTTTCTCTTCTCTTTCACCAAACGTAATTGCACTCAAAAGTTGTCTTTTCTTCAGGGAAAAATTGGTGAAAACTCGATGCGAACTACTTACGCGTGGCGGTGAGCACTTCCTGAGGGTTTATTTTGTCATTTTGACTGTGTTTAGGCACTGCAATTGTCCATAAAATTAGTTTTTTCAAAAATGTTTATCACGAAAATGCACATACAAACTAACTAGAGATGTGAGAAATATATCGATATCACAAGAAATGTAAATATTTATATCGCGATAGATTTCCTGAAAAGAGTGGCAGCACAGGTTCAGGGAAAAGCTTTTAAAATACCTTCACTTGGCTTTTTAAGATTGTTGTGGAAGAGCTGTTGTAGACGTATCGTGTTTGAAAAGTTTTATGAGTGTAAAATGGCTGCAAACGTAAATAAAACTATTTTTCTTTACGGTCTGGCAGCGTCGTCATAGGTTTATAAGATTTAAGTGTGACCAGTTACCAAAAAATTGTAAATCCTTAAATTTAACCGCAAAGCCGACGTTCACACTGCTAAGCGCGCATTGTTTTTACCATTTGTGAAATTGTTTTGTTAATTTAATTTGTTTATCAGGCTCAACAGATTTTAGGTCAAGTAATTAAAGTTAATATTCAACATGAAGGAGTGTCCGTATGGCGAGAAATGCTACAGGAAGAACCCTATCCATTTTGGCGAGTTTTCCCATGAACACTGTAAGCAAGCAAAAACAAAAAGGAGAACAAAAAGATTAATTATATTCTGCAATTCCTATAGTGGATGCAATTTATCGCAAAGGAAATGCATCGGGGGACTATGATATACCTGCCAAGTACTCAAGTGACCTGATTGAAACCCAATTAAAGTTGCTCGAGAAGCTCTTTCCAAAAGAAGGTGCCAAAAAAGAGAAGCAGGCAAATGTTTCTGGTGCAAACCCACCAGTTGCTGCTCAATCTAGCAATGGATCCTCCAGTTCTGGTTCCTCGAGCACTTATGCTTCGGGTTCCTCAACTTCCCAGGCTGGCAGTTCATCGTCTGCTCCCAAAGACACCTCCAAATTGGCCAAGAAACAAAAGCTAAATGAGCGAAACATCAGGGATTATATTCCTGTGGTAGTGGAAAAAGGAGGAATGGCCAAGAAGCTGAAGGAGGCAGCTCCTTACAACATGTTCCTTACCGCGATTACTGACTCGAAGCCCACGCACTCGGAGTCCTTAAGTGTGACACTCCAGGAAATCCTCGACGAAAGTCTGGGCGAGATCGAGAGCAGTGTGCAAATCAACTTTATGGTGGATATTGGCTGGCTTCTTGGACACTACTACTTTGCCGGTATACTGTGAGTAATACTGCGCTTCGTATAATTATGGAGAATTAATATATGTTTTCTTTTCAGCGACAAACCCCTTTTGGTCCTCTATGGCGACGAGTCTCCTGAACTTCTGAGCATTGGCAAATTTAAACCACAAGTCACGGCCATTGGGGTAAAGATGCCCACGCCCTTTGCCACTTCACACACCAAGATGATGCTGCTAGCCTACACTGATGGATCCATGCGTGTGGTCATCTCCACAGCGAATCTGTACGAGGACGATTGGCACAATCGCACGCAGGGCGTGTGGATAAGTCCGAAGCTGCCGGCACTGCCAGAAGATGCTGATACCGGAGCAGGTGAAAGCGAAACGGGATTTAAGCAGGACTTGATGCTATATCTGGTGGAGTACAAGATAAGCCAACTGCAGCCTTGGATAGCGCGAATCCGAAAGAGTGACTTTAGCGCAATCAACGTGTTCTTTTTGGGTTCTGTGCCTGGAGGCCATCGTGAGAGTACCGTGCGTGGTCACCCTTGGGGTCATGCTCGCCTGGGAGCGCTATTGGCCAAACATGCAGCTCCGATCAATGATCGGATACCTGTAGTCTGTCAGAGTTCAAGCATTGGCAGTCTGGGTGCGAATGTACAGGCCTGGATACAGCAGGACTTTGTCAATAGCTTGAAAAGGGATTCCTCACCGTTGGGTAAATTAAGGCAAATGCCGCCATTTAAGATGATATATCCTAGCTATGGGAATGTCTCGGGCAGTCACGATGGAATGTTGGGCGGCGGATGCCTGCCCTATGGAAAGAATACCAATGACAAGCAGCCGTGGCTTAAGGAGCATCTGCAGCAATGGAAATCCAGTGATCGGTATCGTTCCAGGGCCATGCCACACATTAAAAGCTATACACGTTATAATTTAGAGGAGCAGTCTGTATATTGGTTCGTTTTGACCTCTGCGAATCTCTCGAAAGCTGCCTGGGGCTGCTTCAACAAAAACTCCAATATTCAGCCCTGTCTCAGGATAGCCAATTATGAAGCTGGTGTCCTCTTTCTACCCAGATTTGTGGTGAGTTCGTAAATATTTTTAAAATTGTATTAAATTCCAAATGGGTTTTAATTTACAGACTGGCGAAGACACATTTCCCTTGGGAAATAATCGGGATGGTGTACCCGCTTTCCCACTACCCTATGATGTTCCATTGACTCCATATTCTGCGGATGATAAACCCTTCTTGATGGATTATTTACAGGGTTAATATTTCCAAATCACGAATTTTATTTATTGGGTTTTCATTTAAAAAAAAAAAAAAAATGAACTAAAAGGTTCTTTAATAATTTTTATTACGAAATTTTGAATTAAATTTATTTGTTTTTAAACTGCTTTTAAGAATTTTGTTATTTTTAAACTATGTATTAATAATCTTTAAAGGAAAAATAAAAGTTATTGTAACATTTAAATTAAGAAATTATCCTTTATGGGCTGCTGCTTTATTTAGACAATTATAGCAATTTATTTAATTGGTTTTAATTTAAGAAAGTATTTTTTCACAACTGGCTTTAAATTTATTTAATCTTTTGTTAACATATACAACTTGTGTATTATAATTTCAGTCAGAAGTGTGCACCGCAGTGAAGGAATCACCATTGACCATATAAAGTATATTTATTCTTGATCAGGACCAACAGCCGAGTCGATCTAGCCATGTCCGTCTGTCCGTTTCTACGCAAACTAGTCTCTCAGTTTTAAATCTATCTGAATGAAACTTTGTAGTTAGTCTTCTATATACTCTCACTCGTATATATGTTTTCAGTTTTCAACAGAACTTAATCAATTTTGAGATATAGCCTTTTTATCCTATTTGGTGTAAAATTTTATGAAAATCGGACTACCATATCATATAGCTGCCATAGGAACGATCGAGAAATTAATACAACTAAAAACTATAATTTTTTCAGCTTGCAAAAGATTTTCTTCAAATTTAAAAAAAAGCTATTTTTTTATTGTTCTACAATTTGGTTTAATATTTTATGAAAATCTGACTCCTATATCATATAGCTGCCGTAGAACGATCAAGAAATTAATACAATTAAAAATTATAACATTTTGAGTTTTCAGCAGATTTTCTTCAAATTTAAAATATAGATATTTTTTATTATTCTACAATTTGGTGTAGAATTTAATGAAAATCGGACTACTTTATCATAAAGCTGTCATAGGAACGATCAAGAAATTAATACAATTAAAAATTGTTAGTTTTTCAGTTTTCAACAGGTTTTTATCAAATTAAAAATATAGCTATTTTTTATTATTCTACAATTTGGTGCATAATTTTATGAAAATCGGACTACTATATCATATAGCTGCCATAGGAACGATGCCAATGTTCATGCTAAATTCAATTAAATTTAATTTAATAAATAAATTATTCAAATTAACTGATTTGCAAAGATTTTTATCGATTTAAGTATGACCAGCTGCCATGGCATGTTTTTATAGGATTTTTCCGCTTCTGCAGTACGGTCCAATCGGACTCCAAATTAAAAAAAAAAACTCAGCTGGCGCAAGCTGTTCTGTCGCACAATTTTAAACAAAATTCGGTTTCCGTGAAGTGTTCACATATATTTGCCACACGACAAAATATAAACGAATCCAAATAAGCCCGACTAAAATCAGACAAACATAGAAACACAGCGAGAGAGGCGGAGAAAGTGAAGGATAAGTGGCGAGTGATTGATGATAAGGCAGGCCAGCTGCCGATTTCCTCGGATCCTGTATAGAAAATCGGCGAAATGTCCACCGCCTTCCTGACGCTGGTCGCCGTCATCGTCTGCATCCTTTTCCGGATACTCAACGTGCACAGCCAGCCGCTGAAGCCGAGTGTCTGGTGCCTGGATGCACAATTCCTCGACTGTCTCTACAAAATAGCGCCCGTACTGCGAGAGCCGTAAGTAAATCGGCTAAGAGTTCCTTGAACGACACACACACCCCATCCACACCCTAAAATTGTAGCATAAATATACGCCCACAGGTGTGGTCGGTCGAAATAATGGCGCACACGCATATTCGCAAAAATCTTCATCTACACAAAAGTTACTCCTACAGCTTTGATGAAAATAAAAGATATAAAGATAAATCTATTTTAAATGAATTAGTTAATATGTCGGGCTTTAGATAATCTAAGCTCAACTTTATGTAGGTAACTTTCCATAGCCTTGCCGTGTCCTTTTCCGTTTAGCTTTTTTGGGTCAGACAGAAAATCATAACATAAATATCCATCCACAGGTGCGGCCATAATAATAGCATGCTCTCGTAAATTGCCGCAAACCTTGTAATCCATTAAAATAAGATAACAATTGCGGGCAGAATTATAGATACCATCATGTTATAGCAATTATTTATTGTACATTTAAAAATGTTATAAGAAAACTCTTCACATAGTAGTCAAAATTAAGTGAGGATGATTATAAATACACCTAGCTTCATTAGAACTTTAAGCTACCTATATTTATGACCTTCATTGTTGAATTCACACACACGCCATCATCCCACATAAGCTTGGTAATAGAGCCATAGCATCACAGCCTAGCCAAAATGTTAGTTACGCCTAGCAAACATAATTATCCAGTCGGCGTGCATCCCATTGTTGTTGATAAACAAATCTGTAATTAACTCAAATTACCGCAAATATCCAATTTACTTGGCATATAGAAACAAATATTATTGTTTCGAGTGAATCATTAGCAATTAGTCAATTGAACTGATGTCCGTCGAGGTCTTAAATAATTCACAAATTCATCAACCTTTCAATTCATTATCTGTAAAGATTATCAGTAACAGTCTGGGGCAATAAAATGAAAGTGCAGTTCAAATTGATTAATTGCAATTCTATAAGTTTTTTTCTTATACGAACAGGAACAAACACATAGAACATTATATTCTAACTTATGTGACCCATAAGAAGTATTCGTCTCCGACTGAGGTTTTCGTTATCGAATAAGCTATAAAAACCAATCCCTTGACTCACAAGCGGAAATTTCTGCGATCATAGGCTAAATATATTTTTGGTGTATTTCAAAAAGGTTATCAAGGGGGAAATATATTTTAAAATTTCATTATCAGACTATCAAATAATAATTAAGTATTAATAATTTTCCAGAAGTTTAAGTTTTATATAAGTGCCATGATTTAAGAATCTTACTTATATTTAATTCCCTATCAAACTTTTTCCCTTGACTGTAGCCATACGCCTGGAAATTTTTCGTTTGTTTTTTTTTTTTTTTTTTATTGGCGAAAATCTGTGAATGCTTTCGGCATTTCTTTTTATCTTTTTTGCCGGACAACCGCAAAAGTAAATGGAATTTCGATTAATCTTTTTTTTCTTCTTTAGGTTTATTTTTCAATTTATGTACTTTTTCTGTGTGTCTGTTGGTCTGACTGGAATGGCGATAAGAAGGAACAATAAAAACTGTCCGAGCAAAGTTCGCCCCACAATTACGCAGTAGCCTAGGAAAATAAAGACAGCGACTAACGCCTAGCAACCAAGTTTAACACTTACCCCAAATTATGGCGTGGGAGTTCCCCCAAGATATATGTGCATGTATTTAAATGTTTTGGGGTTGATAATGAAAAATGCCGGTAAAATGTTTTGGCATTTCGCTTGTATTCAAATGCCGGCACCACGCCACCTGTGAATGTTTTTTTCTTATTCTCTTTTGGCGCTTTGCCCAGTCAGTTGGCGGTTTGCCGCTTTTGTTTAACAACAAAGATTGCGTAAGCGGCGACACACTCTTGGCTGTCCGAGACACCTTTCCAACCCCTCTCACCTGGTCTTTCTTCTCGCAAAAAAGAAACAAAAGAAAACCGGTTAAAAGATGTGCTCAGGTAGAAAGCTCGAATGGGTATTTATTATTTCTCAACGTTTGTGTTAAAATTCTAATTACTTAAAAATATTCCACAATGGCTTGGGTAACTATAAGTAGGCAAAACTACAATTTTCTCTACTAGTATAGAACTTGATATATTTTAACATACATATATATTTAATGGGTTTTAATGGTCATTGTATATTTTAAAGCATAAAATATTTATGGAGACCATATTTTTCATAGTTTTGTATTTTTCAGTAATTAAAACAAGTTTAATTTTCAGTTCATAGAGTATTATTCTTATATTTTAATATTCTTACTAGTTAATACAGGCCTTATATTTTATGTAAGTTCTAACGAGTCATTAAAAAAGTAATAGTATTCTCTAAGTACCCAATAAAATCAACTTTGTGGTGACTGATTTTAATGCCACAATGATATAACGCTGTACAAAAGATCAAATGACAATCGAACCCGAAAGAGTAATATAAGGCAGTGGTTTCTAATGTAAATATATCTACATATGTAAATACTATAAATATTTATACTCTTTATCTAATTGACCCCACAAATCACTCTGCCCAGAGGGGTGTGACATTGAAAATGCACTGATGACTCATTTGTTCACTTTTTAGCACTCTTGACATTTTTATAGCAGTCGCTAAATTCAGTCGTGAAATTTCGCTGGAAAAAAGCTTTAAAAACAGACAGGTGTTTCTTTAGGGATGAGAATATACCTTTAAAACGCAGAAAGCTAAACTTTCACATGTATGTCAGAACTTTCCATTATTCACGCATTAATTAAAATTTTGAGCTATTTATTATTTATGGCATATTGATTCATGTTCGAGAATTCATGTTTTGTGGGTAATGATTAAAAATGTATATGAGGTACACGCTCTAGTCAGCACTTGTATAAGTTCCCAAGCTGTTCGAGCTTTCACAATTTTATTTCTGATTGATTCTAATTGAATGGCCAGTGTTACTGGGCACACAAAATAAATACACACACAATTTTGGCACGTTTTTGCACGCCTGACATGATTTCTACACACAGAAAGAAACTAAATTAGGTAAATTTAGATACAATTGAGATTATTTGATAACAAAAAGATTGAATTAGTATGAATATTATTAGTATAAAATGAGTTTATTCAAATTTAGAAAGGCTTCTTGTACAGTTTTTTCAATAGGCTTCAAATGTTTTGTATTTAAAAATGAATAAATAACTTAATAAACTAGCTATTTGAATTAATACAATTTAATTTATTTATTTAATAATTATTATACAGCTTATTAAGTACAACTATCGTCTACATTTAATACTTTATCTTCTATTTAGTTCTCCAATTTATTTTCTCGGTGTACCTCCTAACTTTCTCTATCTAATATCGGTGTTGTTCGCCAGCTCAATTAGGTTCAATTGGTTCTAATGCGCTTCTCCGAATTGCTTTTTGTGTGTCTATTTTGCTTTAATTTTCTTTTAGCTTTTATAAAAATAACTTGAACGCAAATCAAAATTCAATTTGTACAAATTATATTTGCTAAAAATTTGGCAAATTGCCTGCTAACAAACTGGAAGCAATTGTATGCATTTCTAATTTATTATCTACCATAATTCAAAGACCAATGTCAAGGGTAAATAAACAATACAAAAAATATACAAACTAAGGAAAAAAAAAGAAGGTTGCATCGGCCGGGAATCGAACCCGGGCCGCCCGCGTGGCAGGCGAGCATTCTACCACTGAACCACCGATGCTTGTGCGATGACTGCGTCCAAATGTGAAGTTATGGTTACTATTGGTTATAAAGTAACCAAAGCGTTTGTTTATTTTGCAGACTGATAAATTATTTGTTGATAACATAAATTAAGACATGTAATGAAATATTAATTTCTTGGAAGTGTTAAGTAAAACCAGTGGTGATAAAATTCCAGGTCAAAGTTTTATTTGAATTTAATAGCGTCCATAGAGAAAAACCCTTTAAACTTGTCCTTTTAATCCTCAAATTCATTTAAAATAATTAATTTTATTTATTTCCTTACCTAATATAAACGTCTAACTGCTTAATTAACTCATTGATTTAATTGAAATCCTTGCAGTTACATTCCACCACGTCTTTGGGGCTTTAGCGGTCATGTTCAGACCGTTTTGCACAGCATTGTGGGCCGTGTGAGGTGCCCTTGGCCTCTGGGCGAGCGCGTTTACCTGTCGCTGCTTGATGGCTCCACTTTAACCTATGACTTGTACCAGCCACTCAACGAACAGGAAGGTGAGTGCTATCATTTTCCCGTAATCCATTAATATTATTAATCATTTCCAACGCTCCCACTAGATGACATCACGGTTGCTATTTGTCCGGGCATTGCCAATAGCTCTGAATCGGTGTACATTCGCACCTTTGTCCACTTGGCCCAGTGCAATGGATACCGCTGTGCGGTGCTAAATCATATTGGAGCACTGCGCAGTGTCCAAGTGACCTCGACACGTATTTTCACCTATGGACACACGGAAGACTTTGCCGCCATGGTGGAGCATTTGCATCAAAAGTATCGTCAGAGTCGCATTGTGGCGGTTGGTTTCAGTCTGGGTGGTAATTTGGTAACAAAGTACATGGGAGAGGACCAGAAGACAAAGCCCAGTAGCGTCATCGGTGGAATATCCATATGCCAAGGCTATAATGCCGTCGAGTGAGTGTCAAAGGATTACGTTTTATTTATGAAGTTAATTAATCATAAACCTTATTTAGGGGCACCAAGTGGCTGCTCAATTGGCAGAACTTCCGACGCTTCTACCTGTACATCATGACCGAGAACGTTAAGAGCATTATCCTAAGGCATCGTCATGTCCTACTGTCGGATGAAGTGAAGACTCGTCACAACCTAAACGAGCGCGAGATTATCGCCGCTGCCACACTACCAGAATTGGATGAGGCTTACACCAGGCGTGTCTATAACTTCTCCTCAACTCAGGAGCTATACAAATGGAGCTCGTCGCTATTCTATTTTGATACCATTAAGAAGCCCATGATCTTTATAAATGCCAAGGATGATCCCCTGATCCATGAGGATTTGCTGCTGCCCATTAAGGAATTTGCAAGTGAGTAAATGTGTACATATTAGGAAATCAATTCCTCTTCAATTGGTATTACTTTACTTCACAATTAACTATATATTTGTTTAAGCAAGAGTTTTCTTTTCCCGCCCAACTTTAAAATGTGTTTAGTAGTGTTGTAAAGCGACCGAATGCGCAGAAGTCTTGCCCGTGTTGGCTTAGCTTGCCTTCCAGTTGGCATTAGTTGCGACATTGACCAATCATACCAACAAGCAGTCGTGGCCGAGCGGTTAAGGCGTCTGACTAGAAATCAGATTCCCTCTGGGAGCGTAGGTTCGAATCCTACCGACTGCGAATTGGATACAATTTTTTTTCTTTTACTATTTTTACTAATACATATTTTAATGCAAATTTTCTTTTTTTTTTTACAGTCACTCGTCAAAACACAGCCTATGTGGAGGTGGCCCATGGCGGTCATCTGGGCTTCTTCGAGGGCGGTTTCTTGTATCCCAACCCTGTTACTTGGCTGGACCGTACTTTGGTGGCCATGGTTGGATCTCTTGTCATGATGCACACCGATGTGGGCAAGGTGGCTTCGTAAGCCTTCGTTTTGTTTGGAAAAAAAGAAACCACAAAATCACACGACTCGTAAATGCTTTTGTGTCAAAATTGGTTGTCGTCGACAAAAAATTAATTAATCCTCGAAGGAATGTGGGAATGGAGCCCGAATAACACCATACATATAGATTTAAACATAAAATATTGATGTGAAGCAAGTAAAAATTATCAGTCACGAATGCAGGAAACCAACAAAAATTGATGTATACTTTTGCAAAGTGCATTTAAAACGAAGACATATGTACGTAGAGTTTTCGACAATGGTTTTTATGCTTTTTTCTAAACATTTTGACCAGCCAAACATACAATGTATCCAGTTATACTTGTCATTTAGTTAGTTACGCGAATAACATGTATCCATGTACTTATGTCTAAGAAAATTCCTATTTATATGCATCTTCATTTGTGATCTAACCTCCCTTAAAATTATGTAAATTTCTTTATAAGTGAAATAATTGTACACAAGACACCGCACACAATATACGAAGTTATTATAAATTATAAGTACCCGGCCGCACTATACCATATATTATAATAGCAAACTGAAAAAAATTGCCTTATTGTAGACTTCGTTTTTGTAAGTTTGTATATGATTTTAATGATTCATTTTGTACTGCGATGCATTTCACGAAAATCAAAGAGAAACCAACAGAAATTTGCCCAACGATGGCTACGATTTTTTGTACTTTTTCTGATGTTTACCAAATTGATGGGTCACCACGACGAATACGCGATTTGTTTACAGATATATAGTGAAAGTACGGAAATATATTTATAAATGTATTTGTAAATGTATTTTAAGTGTATATTTAAACGAATAAATAAATACCAGTTGACTAAATGAGTTACTTGATTCCTTAAATGTTTTTAAATTGTAAAAATGCTAATAAGTACAGGGCTTTTTAAAATTTTCCTTTTTTCCGCAAAATATTTAGTATTTTCAGTATTCAGTATTTTTCCTATCGCTTATTATATTCGATAACATGAAACTCGAGTTATCGGCTTACATTTTTCATTTTACGTGTTCTCCACACGAAGCAAAAGACGGGATTTGGCGCTTCGTTCGTCACAAGCAGTCGTGGCCGAGCGGTTAAGGCGTCTGACTAGAAATCAGATTCCCTCTGGGAGCGTAGGTTCGAATCCTACCGACTGCGAAAATGATCAGTTTGTTTTTTTATATTCTTTTTTTTTAAATTTTTGACTATGTAATCTTATTTTTCGACCTATGTACTATCTTTTTTTTGTTTGGTCAGAAAATTTGATTAGCCCATTGGGAAATTAATACAAAATGTAATGGTGCAAGTAAAATGATTTTTTTTTTTAAATGTCTGTGGGTTAAATTAATTAAATTTAATTTATTAAAAATCTTGTTTTTTTTTAAATTATTTTTAATATATGTAGTTTTACATTTAAAAATAATTTAAAGATTTTTCACTTTTAAATATTGTTTAAATTAGTCAAATATTATTTAAATGTTCTTTGATTATTTTAAAGAATACAGAAAAATGTATGTAAGTTCTAATAATCTTATTAAATAGTCAATCTACTACACTTTCAGAAAATATAAATTATTATTTATATCAACATTAGTCATATTTTTCCCAAAAACAACTCCAATTTAATAATATTTTTAAGACAAATTAAAGAGTATTCAAATAACGGCTTGAATCATTTAAATAAATTAATTGCTTCGAAAGGGAAGTGAAATCTATATATCCCATAATCACTGCCAATATCTTTAGCTATCTTTTGTTGTTGCCTGTTGCCTTGACCGCTTTACCAAAAAGTTTTTTAAAATTAATATTATTATGCCATAAGCAGTCGTGGCCGAGCGGTTAAGGCGTCTGACTAGAAATCAGATTCCCTCTGGGAGCGTAGGTTCGAATCCTACCGGCTGCGAATAGGAACAATTTCGTTTTATTATTTTTGTGAAGTTGTTTATGTTAATCTAAGGGCCTTTCCATATATTTTATATAATATCTGATAAAGGGGAATGACAGTGTGTCACATAATTATGCTAATTTAGTTCGTAGAGTATTTTATGTTATACCTAAAATATGTATATATACATATATATATATATATATATATATATATATTCATATTCTTGGATTATACTAACAAAATTTATTAATTTTATGGGGAGGGGGATCAAAATTAATCACTTTTAAGAATAAAAAAAATGGATAGCCTGATCATTTTTGTATGCTTGGAACCCATCGGTTTTGTGAACGAAAAATTAAAAACTATAATAATTTTCATCCCGAAGAAACAAAATATATTATTCCTCTTTACTCTTAGTAAATAACTTTTATTTTATAAAATAAATGTGCAATTAATAAAAATCCTAAGTGCATAACCCTTTTTATAGGAACTATTCAAATGTTACTATTTACAAATTTAGGAAAATTCTTTAAAAGTTTTAAAGAGTATTGAAAACCGATCATAAACTACTTAAACTCATTAAGTGCTCAGAATGGGGCATCCTATCTATAAATTCTATAATCACTGCCCCTATCTTGATATCTTTTGTTGTTGTCTTGACCATTTAAGAGGTATTTTAAATAGATCTAAACGCTTTTTAAATTAATATTTGTGTAATCGACTGTTTAATCATAAGCAGTCGTGGCCGAGCGGTTAAGGCGTCTGACTAGAAATCAGATTCCCTCTGGGAGCGTAGGTTCGAATCCTACCGGCTGCGAACAGGATTAGTTTCTTTTTATTTTAACTTAAAAAATTTCAGTTTTTGCCTAAGAAAATTTTGAATATTTTTAGCCAAATATTTCATCTTCATTTTAAGATTTGTATTACTAAATTAATGAGACCTGAGATCCTAGCCATAAGAGACAATTTTTAATCAATAATAAAATTACTATCTTTTATTTAAGGACATGACGGTGAAGTTACAACTTTACAAAACTTTTGAGGACAGGTTTCACGGCAGCAGCATTTAATGCCACACTTGGTGTTCTGAGCTTCGCACGTGGCTTCGGTCCAGTCGAATGATAAGTAACCTGAATAAATAAAGATTCAGATAAATATTGTAAAAAAGTATATATGATACTCACGTGCTAATTCAGCAGCAGCTCTTGCGTCATTCATACTTTGCAGTTGGCAGTCGGTTATCTCCTTATAAATAAAGGTTATATTGCAGCTGCAATGGGGGTCCAGGAGACAACGTCCCTTTACTGTAGAATCATCACAAGGACCTGGTGGTCCATTAAGTGGTTCATAACTACAATGGGGTCCACAGCATTCGTTTATTATGGGGGGTAGATCCGGTTCCGTGTAATCTCCTTTGACACAACAATTTTCACCCGTGAAGGGAACGCAATAGCTCACACAAGAGCTTAAGACCCACAAACAGGCGAATAGATTAAATATCAATACAATCTGTATGGCCGACATATTGCTGGCAGAACACTCGGACGATCTCGTCAGATCGGCCTGCTTTTATAGTCTGGCCATCTTCCATATTTCCACTCCATTTTGTATGTGTGCACAACTGTTGGTAAATAAATACTTTGAATAAACATTAAAAATAGTCTGTTAAGTCGCCTTGTGAGGCAGGAAAGACTATAAAAGGGCTGTGTTTTCCCATCAGACTTCATCTGAGAAGTTTCCGACATGGCTGCCAAAATCCTTACGACTCTGCTGATCCTTTGCATGGTCTTCGTGGAAAACTCGCAGTGCACTTGTCCCAATAGTGTTTGCGAAGTGGTTGTCAACACGAGTCCTCAATGCGTTAACAAGGATATCAGAGGGCAGTGTGTCTGCGATTTTACCTGCACGAAATGGTCAAGGCCCTGCAATTGGGTGCTTACCTGTCCCGAGGAGATCCAGAACATTAACCAGAATTATCGCAAGGACAAGAATAAGCTATGTACGAAGACTAAACTTTAAAAGAAAGCCCCTCTAACCCCAAGCATACCATTTTTCTTATAGTTATTTTCAGATTGCCCAATCGAAGCCACAGGGAGTGCATGGAGATCAATCATAGATCAAGAAATGGAGACAACTGCTGCGAGCAGTTCTGTCGTGGTGATATCACTGTTGATGCTTGCTTTTAAATAAATACACAATTATGATTTTTAAATAGGAAAATGTTTGATTTTTCAATGGGGCTGGATTTTTGTTATCTTTTTCTTGGTAGATTCCACGATGATCAGCTATGATTTACATTTATACCTATCAAGGCTTCAATATAATAATGGCATAATGACCTTTGAAGGGTTAGTGACCTTTTTAAAGTTTTTTAAATATTTGTTTTTGACATTAATAGGTTTTTAAAGAGAGATAAGGCGAAATTTAAATTCGTTTCTTAAGACATAAATTTCTAGGTATCAGTAAATCGATTAATTAAGTAAGTAATTATTTTGTGTTTTCAATTTAACATATTATATTCAGTGGACAGTTCTTAGTTGCAAGACTTTCTTCTTCTGTTCTGTCTTTTAGTATTTTTTCACGATAATATAACGCATGTCATATAAGGGATTTTTAAACTCAACTGCTTGCATATATTAATAATTATACATTTTACTTGATAAGCTAAGTTGTAACAGAAATGTAAATGAATTAAAATATGAAAGTTGTATAGGAAAAGCTGAACAAATCGTTGAAAATAAAAAGTCTGATATTATAATTTAAAAGGTAAGACCTTGTCTAAATTTTCAGAATGTAACGCATAGCACTGTTTGAAATTCGGTAAATAAAGCATTGAAAATTAGAAAGGTAACTTATTTCAAACAATGCATTTGGGAAATAAATATTTTTGTAAATAATAAGTATAATGTTTGAGGTTTAATTAATTATTTTATTATAAGTTACTCTAGTGTTGCAACTTAAACAATAGTGTGGGGATAAGAATAATAATATTTAATATACTATATTGTATTGATATATTTATGCTAATATATTTATATAACAATATACCAAAGTTTGCAGGATAAGACTATTTGGTATGTGGTGTCCACATAGTTATTTAAAGAGACAAGTTATCTGAGTTATATTCAAATGCTGATCCAGAATATATATTTTCTATGTAACTTCAAATGCTGATCCAGAATATATATGTTCGATGAAATTAAAACCCCTGTAAAAATCCTCATAAGGATAATTAAACTTACATCCTGATGCAACTATTATATCCTAGTTTGACCTCTATCAATTTTTTATTTACTTTACCTGCAGTTCAAAGCTTCCATTTGTTTACTCAAGTCCAAAATTATCCAATATTGTTCACGTTCGACCACCTTTTGCACAGATGTTATGGATTAACTCCTGCTGGGCACGTGCTCATGTCTGTTGATTGGCCTTCAAAAGTATAACGAACCTAAAACTGCTGTATTTACCTTTTTAATTGTTCTACTTTTATTATCAATTTAAAAGCCATATTTTAAAGCAATGTATGCCAAACATTATCATATTTATTCAATTACTTTCCATTTACACACGTAATTAATTTAGTTTAATAGTTTATAGTTAGCTACTTATCCATTTTGCTATTTAATGTCTTCGAGTGCAATACCTACTAGTATGTATTTACAGTTTTAATTTAGTTAACATTAAATGCATTCTTAGTTAGTAAATTATTTAGTTAGTTTCTATGGTAAATAACCTAGTTTAAATCGTACATAAGCTTCTCAGCATTATTAGGTTCCTCGCAGTCGAATGAAGCCATCATTAGTTCTGAAAAGAGAAAACAAACAACTTAAGTTCCATGAAATAATCAACATACTTTGGACAACAAAAAAAATATGTATAGAAAAAAGCAATTGCTGAGAAAAACAAACGGACTCAAAATCAGAGAAGAAAAAAAATAACAAAACTGTTATTTAAGTTGCTCTGTCCACTTGATTGAAAATGACACTCAAGCGTAGACAGGACTCAAGGACTTGACCCAAAACACATTCACTCAAACCCGCATACACACAATTCAAATGGTCCGAAAAAATCTCAGTGAAGCGTGCCAAAATGTTTGATTTTCACGCTTTCGAAGGATATAGTGTCCTTGCTAAAACTTTCGCTTAAAATAATGAAAATACTTTTGAAAATACTTTTTTAATACAAGGCGGCCTTCATATATTGATTGATTATTAAGTTAGTGAAGTTTCAGGTATATTGCAAGAGGGGAACAATATTTTTTAAAGATAAATTTAATTATCTGAAAACTTAGCTCAAGATGACCAAATAAGTAAGCTTATCTTATTATGTTGATATAGTTTTTAAGTACCTTTATATATTTCTAAATATATGCTTTGAATCCTTAGGAAAATCTTTATAAAAGGGTATTTTTAGTGTCGACTTTAAGGATTCAGTATACATTTATTTTTTTGTCGTCCAGCTTGGCACGTGTTCTATGGCAGGGCCTTGAGGCTTCGTTGCTGGTATTTTTTGTTTACTTATTTTCAGCACGCACTCGGAGGAGGAGTGGCGAACCAAACTTTGAGCACTCAGTTAAAATTTATGAAGCCGGAATGTAACAATATTTAAATTTCATGTTCGCAAATGTGAAAAACAATTCCCAGAAAAAATGTTCAATCAACGCTTTAATTTATGCAAGTTTTTATGTGGATCAGAAGTTTATATTTACAAAGTTTGTTTGTGCAGAGTAAGTAGTGATAAACAATTAAAACTTAATATATTATTTATATTTTTAACATAGCTTTTCTTCTTCTCCCATTGTAATTAAAAATCCTAGACCACAACTCTTATCCTTTTCAACTTGATATGCATATGCTTGAGTACCTTACAAGGATCTCGGTTAAAATCCGTTTAAACTAGAACAGCTTGAACTGGAACTCATTTTGGCCTGGGTTAACTTCTGGTCAAGAGCTGACAAGTGCGGCGGGTTTACTTTATTTTTTTTTTTGGGGCCAGTCCACTTGCATTTTAATAGAAGGAAATTTAATAAAGTTGTAAGAAAAAAAGGCACATTTTTCTACACATGAGTGTGGAGGAGGAGGAGTCTCCTCTCCTACCGTGTCGTTGGTGTCCAATTCACACCATGGGCCCATTAAAATTTTACAATGTTTGGTGAGCAGGCTCCTCGTTTGGTCAGCGCTTTCGGCCAACAGATGTGCGCTTGACTTGCCGCAAAATGTGGCATGACCGGCATCCTCTATCTTAGTCCTCGAAAAAACCAGTAGTTCGTCCCCCTTCTTCCACTGTTGTGTGTGTGTTTATAGGATTTGTGTTCACATACTTCGTATGCTTGAGCAGCAGGAGAAAAAAAAAATATTACAAAACATTCGCATGGAATGAAAATTTTCAAAAGTGGAGGAGGAACGCCAACGCCATGAAGAAATGTTGGCTTTGGTTATGGAACATGGCGAAAACCATGGCTAGGTATCAACTTTTTTCTCGTTTTTTTTTTTTGTTCTGTCCCAGGACGAAGGACTGAGTCCTTTCTTTCCTCGCCCTTGTTTAGTTTTAATGGAGTCGTGTGTGTGTGGCGTGTAAATATTTTCCCCTGTCCTGGGCCAACTGAAGATTTGTGAGGCGACTCGGTTCGGTTTGGCTAGGCTTTTGGTTGGGTTTAGTTAGGCTTCTCTACAGCAAGAAGCTTGTTACTTTCCAGGGCGCAAATATGGTATATATATGTATATATCCTTTCACCCGCCCACATGGTGTCTAACGAGCGGTTAACAGGCCAGTTTTAGTAGAGTTAAAAAAAGGAATATCGAAAAGTATGAAGGGTTATCTGGGAGACAAGTGAGAAAACTAACCTCAAGCTGATTGCAATTCTGATTTTTTGATGAAAATTGCATGCATTGTTTTGTCAAAAAAATATGGATTAAGCTGTGTACAGTTTAAAGAGATTAAATCCAGGAAAATATTTCAATTTTCATTTATAAAGATTAAAGACCAAGAATCTAAGTCTCAAAATCCATTACATTTTTATTTATAAATATTTTAAATTGTACATTTTATTCCCCCACTTACAACGAATGATATTTTATTATGATGAATTGCTTTTACAGTCCAGGTAAATGTCTCCCTTTCATGCACTTGAATGGAAATAATAAATGCATGGCCTTCAGGGCCATCTCCTTGGTGTCCAAGAAATATTTCCCGACTCAGTGAGGCATCAATTACTTGCCTCCAGCTTTAGAGACCAAACAATAGCCAACAGCCGTAACTACTGTAAAATTGTTTTGACTCCAACCAAAGGACGAAGACAGACATGGTGGACAGGTGATAGATAACAAGGACAGTCTATGGTCATTTTTCTACGCCCAAGGGAACCCCAGAGTGATGCACGAAAGAAGATGAAATCTACCCACAACTGAATGCCAATAACGTGCTGCTGTCATTCGGCTTTGGATGTGACTTTTCCGGGTTGGAAACTGTGGGTGGGGTAGTTACTAACTGCAGTTTTTCCTTTTATCTATATGTATTTATCTGGAATGTCGGGCCTGTCAAGTTCCCGGCTGACAGTGACTAAAACAATATAAATCTAAACAATTTTCAGTGCTCAATGGCAGTGATTTAAGCTTTAGGTTTTATTTGTTGTGTTGGATAGTTCTTTTTTAAAGAGTATTTGTTTCTAAACCCCCTTATATTTAATAGATGGTTTCTGGTCATATTTAATAAAATCTTATATCTTAAGGACTTGACACATTTAGTCTTAACTATTAATTATCAGCTTTCAATTCCCTTCTGAAATTAGCATTCGACTTAAGTTCAGATAACTGAACATGGTCTGCAATTTATAATTTAATTTCTTAGACAAACAAACAGAATCTACCAACAATGATGATGACTACGATTGCCAATCCAACTGATGGGGATTTAGTGAATGACTTTACTCTGCCATCGAACCAAGGATAATTTAGTTTTGGCCAAGGATTCGGATTCGGATTCCCTTCCCTCCCCTTAATGAATGTCATGCATTGGCCCAGCCCTAATTACCATATCTAAAGCCTAATGAGCACAATTGAAATGGCATATCCGAGGACACCATGGCAAATATATGTATATATAAATTAGTTACATTCAAATTTCTTTGCAAGGATCTAGTATTTGAAATGCTTGTGGGAAATTCCTCTGAACTTGATGGCCCACTTCTGTGGCATTGAGACAATTTTCCAATGAAGTTGTCTTTGCTGATGGCAATTAACAATTAATTTAACACGAATGGAAATTCTGAGGTCTTGACTTTTGACACTAACCCTATGAGATTATTATTTATCCGGAAGAGTCTTGAATATACATTTTCTGGTTGAAAATATAGATATTTATATTCATATTGGAATTCCCTGGCTGGTAAATATTATTCTTGGCAATTTTCTTTGCACATCTAAATGCAATTTCTGTACGTTGTAGTTTGGCATTTGTGAGATGCCTTTTTCTCAGTCCCATTTTCCCATTTTCCGGGCAGACGTGCCGCATCAAATAGGCATATCTTGGATGACAATTTGCAGGGAAGGATGTGCAGGGAGTGTGCAGTCAAAGGACCTGCCAGACATTCAAGAGGATGAGGGCTGCTTTTCCTTCCTTTTTTTTTGGGTGCAACGTTTGTCCCTTGCTTCCTCTCTCCTCTCTCCCCCCTTTGTGTTATCCTGCACTCCCTTTTTCCTTTCGTTTTCTCCTTTTACCAGTCATATCACATACTGGCAGAAGGAGAATCTCGAGTGGTCCCTGACATAACAATGCTCGTGTCTCCATGGCCCTGAGAGTGTGCGTTTGTGTGTGGTTAGATTTGCAAAAGCAAAATAAATAAATATAAAAATATAAAAATGGGACTAGAGTAACGCTAGAAGGGAAAACAATTAAATGCCTTTGTGATCCTTTGATGCGATTTTGAAGGAATTCTTTGGCATAGTTTCTGCTAAATTGTTGGTTTAAATACCCATAGTTTGCCATTTTGGAATATATTAGTTTTAAATTTTAAATTTTAAAATCTCAGGCATGGTTTCCTTTTGCAAGAATCAATTAATATAAAGATAAATGTAGTAAATGTACACAAAAGGCTCTTAAATATTACATTGTGACTTTATATATCCTAACTGAACTCCCCAAAACCCAACCAAACAATGCATTCCTCTGGCATTTCAGGCGACTTAAATCCGCAATCCTTGGTCCCTCGAGGTCTTAACAGAGTAAACCCGCCGTCAGACAATTACCTCCACATTAAGGGCTTGTTATTAAAAAATTCCTGGCGTGTTCAACATATTTACCAGCAAAAGCGAGTGGGAAAACAGGAAGGGATAAGAACCGTGTATATAGTTCGCTCCTCTGGACTATAAGGGTCAGGATGTTGTTATTCGCTCTGTGTTTTTTTTTTTTTTTATGTCAGGTAAAAACTTTCAAGAATGCGGCTCTAAAGATTAAGGGCAGAAGAAAAAAAAAAGAATAAACCGAGAAAATAAGAACTTGTTTAGTGGCTGGGAGGAAATGGAAACACGAAAGGCTTAAATCAACTCAAATAGTGTACAAGTGGTCCAACGGGGCCAAAGGATAATAAAGAAAGGATAAGGGAACGGAAACAATGGGCGATTATAAAGCCAAACAAAGCTTGGAGACTCCACAAGTTGATTAAAGTCATGTAATTTGGCGGAGAGTTTATTAAAGTTGTTTTCCCATACTTGCGGGTTGATCATTTTATGATGTATTTATATATGTGTATAAAGCGTTTATCTTCCCTATGTTTATGGCTTTAATTAGGTTTTTAGAAATAGATTTAAAATTTCTATATATGTAAACCTCTTTGTCCTTGATTTAGCAACCAAAATTATTTGTTTTTGCATACTTTTCAAATGTATTAAAAACCTTTGGGGACGAACCAAAATAAACCTATATTCTTTTAACTGTAATTCAATATAGGGTATCTTAAAGTCGCTGCACTAGCATTTATCCATATATTTTGTATTTTTTATATTCTGGAAATGTCACCAATGACAGTAGCATGTTCTTCTCTTGCTGCCAGCAGGTGGCGCTACACTTCCGCTTTTCCGTATCCTTTGACAGCTTATAAACATGATTATGTTACACTGTGTGCAAGTGTGTTTCTGTACAGAAAACTTGATAAATAACTGTCCACTGTGAACAGTGGGGGTAAGCCGCGTGTATCCTTTGGCCAAAAAATTCATTTCATTAACAGGAACTTTCAAAAGGAAACAAAAAGAAAGCATTTTTCGGTCAGTATGAAAAACGCATTCAGCTTGCCCAAGTATGTGGGAATAACTAGGAAAAAAAGGATGATGGGGGGGAAACAAATATAAAGAAGCCAAACATTTATTTATACAGTTTTCGAAAGTGCATCAAACTTGGAAATAACTTTTAGTCTCCCATTTTTATTTTTTGTTCTTCCTGGGGAACTTCGTTTGCATTTTACGTTGCTGACGTCGGCTTAAAGTTTAGCTCAACTTTTCGACTTGGTGGACAGTTTTTTTTTTCGTTTGAGTTTTTCGGAAAGGAAACTGATTTAGAAGATGTTCGCTTGACTTAGCTAAACAACCAACTGAAAAAAAGAATGGAAAACCCACTGCAACTTCAGGACACAAAAAAAAAAGAGGAAAAGCAAGATGCAAAAGCCATTTGGCATTTCTTGAGCAGGACAGCATGGAAAACAAGTTAGACATCGATGCGGCATCAAAAACAAATATAACCACAATAACAAGTCCGACTTTCAACTCAAAGTTGGCCAGGAGTTGCCTAATGCTGTAAACAGACTTTACGCAAATGGATTTTAATGTCTTTTCTACTGAGATTTGCAATGCAAGTTTAAACACAAATGGTTTTTTTGGTTTGGTAATTAAAGTATTCTAAATATTGAGAGTATGGAGAAGATGAATAAGTTGTCAAGGTGCAAAATGTATAGGGTATTCAGTACTCTACAATATTATACACTTGATTATAATTAACTAATAGAGTTCCTTAAGCATTTTCCACCTCAAAAAGTTTACCCTGTTTTTGCGGAAATCTCATTTACCTTAACCTATTATGCATGACATGAAGCATTCTCCGATAAAGTTTTCCAGCTCGGAGGCTCAGGCTGTTGATTTTCCAAACACATAAAAATCCTCTCCACCATAAGTTTCCATTCCTGGCTTGGTGAGGTTCTTTTTTTTTGTTTATTATTATTATTTTTTTTTTTTGCTCAACTTCCGCTTCTGTCAAGATGCGTTTTGCCGCAACACCCAAAGACAACTTCCCTTCTGCGCTTTTGTTGGTATTTGTGTTGGTATTTGTGTTGTTGTTTTCGCCAGTGGCAAAAGCCTTCAAAAGTTGCTTTACGTTGCCTCGGTTTATAATGAGTTCTCGTGGATCCAACAATATGTGAGTGAGTGTGTGTGTTTTTTGAGTTTGTGTTGGCAACTGTGCTGCCAAAAAGGAGTGTTTTAAACTTAAATATCTACAAGTTGTATAATAATAAACATATATATAAAATAGTGTGATTTTATTTAAAGAGAAGTATTAAAATATCTTTCAAAAAAAGGTATTTACTATACCTGAATAAATAATATAGTCTTCACAAAATGTTAAAAAAAAATTCCAAAGGCTCGTTCTTGTTTATTTTAATATTAATTTGTTAAATTTGTGTTACTTTAATTTAATTCTATCTAGATAAACGTACAACTCAAAAACTGCATGTTCCCCCTAAGAAAATGCATTCAATCTTTAAAAATACATTAAAAATCCAATAAAATAAATTACTATGATACACTGGAAAATTAAATAGCTAACTTGGCAGCATCATTTGTCGCGCTTTCATTTCTGCACTTTCTTTTTGCTGTTTGATGTCTTTGCTTGCTTTCATGCAACATGGCTCAGGCCCCCCTTCCGCCAGAATAGTTTCTTTTTTTCAGGTTTATTTTTTGTCATGTGCACATTCCGTGAAAAATATATCAACTTGCCGGGCATTGCTGACAGCTCCAAGAAGGATTTACAAAAAACAAAAAAAAAAAAAAGAAAGAAGGAAAACCCTGGAGAACGCTCGAGAAAAACTTTTTACACTCTCTGACAACACGTGGTGCACCTTGTTGCGATTGCAAGTGCAGCTTGCCACGTTGTTTTGTATCCTTCTTTTGGCAGAAGCTGTTTTATATCTTTGTTGTCCTGTCTGAGGCTTGGGGATATGGGAAGTTTCTCAGTTTATATTTACTGAGCTAGCCAAAGCCTTTCTCAATCTGAAGGCGATGGAAGCGCAGATTAATTGAGGTTTTTTGTTGCTGTTTTCCACCATTATTCGTTGGGAATTTAATCAAAAATGAAGGAACCAGATGGTCTTAAATTACGTTTATAAATTATTATATTTCTATCACTTTAGGCATCTTTAGTTTGTTTTGTTGGGTATATAACTTCATTTTATCCATTTATCTCCACTTTTGTTGAGCTTTTTACCTTGTAATTTAAAGCCATACAATCAAATATGCAAAATAGTCAACTTACTAAAAAGTTTAAAAAGTTGCTGGGCAAAAAACAATTTATTTGTATATGTAAACAACTCTCCCAGCTGTTTTTCATTATTTAACCTTCTTTTAAGGTGGCAAAGACCATTAAATTCAGCATAAATTTTTCTTATTAAGCTGCCATCTCCCATAGTTTGTCATCATCAGTAATTAAAACAAAGACAAGATAACCATCAAACCGGAAAAGACTTGTTCTAAAAGCAGTGAAGGGGGGTTACTATAGTTACTTAAGGGAAATAAAGAAGGGGGCTAGTTATGCGGTTTTATTCAAGTTCATGAACAATTTGTGGCCATAAAGTGTCTGCTTATGGTTTTTTTGTTGTTATTAATTTAATCTGCTTAAGCAGAGGTTCAACTAAAAAGCATGCGAAATAATATAAAGCCTTCTTAACTGGGACCTAAACAAACATCACCAAAAATTACAATTAGACTTTGGATAATCCAAACATTGGTTGGAAGTAAATACCAACTAAATGCAAACACACACCATTTTACCAAATGTGGTTTTGGGCTTTGGTTTCATTTTCATATTTCCCTTGTTTGCATTTTAATTGTCGTTCTGCTAAAATGACTCTCACCCTGTGTTTTGTGTCACTGCAGCCGCGAATGCATTTAATTTTTCCCACAGGCATTAAAACAATTTAACTAACTCGCCACCAAAAGGGAACTTGAATATATATATATATAGAGAAATATATATGTATATAGTACTTCCGTGGAAATCTCTACTCCGTCCACTTAAAGTCGCACGCTGCAGTTAAACTTTACACAATGCAAAGAAAAACAAAAGGATAGAAGAAACCGTGAACAAACTTTGAAAAAGGCGAAGTTTTGAATACTCTTGAAAATGAAGGAAAGATAAATATATAGAAAAAATAAAAAAAAAATAAATTATCTGAATAATATTTACTTCATTGATTTGACTAAAGAGTGGGTACAGTAAAATTAATTTAAGGTAAGTATTTCCCACATCTTAAATGTTTTAAACCACTTTGATTTAATAACTTAACAAGGCTTTAACGTATATTTACTAGTTTAAAAATTCATATTAATTTAATTATATATATAAATGCACATATACATATGTACATATAGATATATATATAAATATACATTTAATTTTAAATACATAAATATATACATACATATATTATATTTGAGATCGGATTCAAGCTCTCTGAACTATATTAAATTTAGATTTTGTCGTCGAAAAATCTCGCACTTGGGAACGTATGATTCCCAACTTGTTTTAACATCCCCGGAACGAAGTGACGGTTGCCGGCCAACTTTTAGATACAAAAGTTGCAAGTCATTGTTACCTTACTTAGTGTTTACCTTGCTTAGTGTTCATATTTAGTTACTTACTTAGTGATCATAATTACTTATTTAGTGTTCATAGTTAGTTACTTACTTAGTGATCATAATTACTTATTTAGTGTTCATATTTGGTTACTTAGTTATCATAGTTACTTATGTAGAGTTCATAGTTATTTAATTACTTAGTGATAGTTATTTACATACTGTTCATAGATACTGACACCAAAATAAACTTAAGGATTAAGTTACAATTGTCTAACTTTATGTTACATATTCTTTAAACTATAATTATAATTATTAACGTAATAACTCCCTCAAAACCAATATAATATATATAACAAGTTTCCCCTCAATTTCTTTCTCTTTCAACTTTATAAAACTACATCCTTCGATCTCTGTGCACGTATATATAGTTTCCTTTATTTCAGGGTATCGAAACCCTACAAGGCCCTGCAATGCCAGTGAAAAATGTGCAAAAACGGCGATAAAATATGTGAAGTGGGCGGGGGTGTTGGAAAACAAATATACATACGCACACACACTCAGATACACTCCACACACAATCAGGCGGAAACTGGCGAAACTGTGAAAAGGGGTAAAGTTTTGGAATTTGGAGAATATTACTTACCCGCCTCGCCAAGTTTCGTCGTTTGCTGCATGTGCCAGCAGAAGTGCTCGTATTCGCCGCTAGATGGCGCCTGGGCCGCCTTCATCGCCTGCATATGCTTGGTGAATGCCCCAACAATGGCCGCCATGCGATCGAAGGCCGCCATATTGATGTGGCCATTTGCTAAGCTGCAAAAAGTGCAAAGTGAAGGCAGAGAGAGAGAAGGGAGAGACAAACATGGAGAGAAGAGAAAAAGCGAAAAGAGGGAAAATAAGTTCGACTGGCAAAACGGGAATGTAAAATAGCTAGAAAAGTCTGTTTTCCTGGCCGATAAAAAGGGATCGCTTCGTATTTGCAATGCAAAAATGGCAATGTTTGTTTTTGGAAAAATAAAAAACTCGGCAGCCAAAGAAGCTTGAAGGAAATGTTAAACATAAGAAAATAATAATATTTAGTTAAATTTGAGTGTAAAATATGGTTTCATATATTAAAATAATTTATGTTTGTATAAAATGTTGAGTTAAAACTTAAATATTGGTGGCTTAAATTCTAAAAAAAGATTTAAATTCAGACCTAATATATTAAAACTGATTTAAGTTTTGAGTCTTAAACAGATTTGAAATGTTTTCAATTGCAAATGCCACAACTGAAATACCGTACTTATTTAGTAATTTTAGTATTTTTTAAGATGATGGGGACATTTTTGTATGAAACCAAGAAAATAATATTTAAAGAAACAAAAAATACATTTTAATATTTCTTGAATAAAAATTAAAATCAGTTAAAGCAAGATAAAGGTAATTTTTGTTTGCTTCTATGCATTATTTGTCATGTTCTAACTTAAATGAGCTTTTAGTTACGGGAAATAAATAATACTAAATTTCAAGTTATTTGCATTTAATTTTCTTCAGTGTAAAGGAGGCCTTTTTTCCTTTTATTGAATTTAATCCTGCAGCGGCTCTTTTAATTAGCACATTGAAAAGTCGATTTACGCTTATACGCTTCATTTGATTGCAAAACTGGTTGTGACATTGAAAACTCAACTGCTAAACGAATGGTGGGTTTATTTCATTTTTATTTTTTCCTCCTTCTGCCATTTCTGCGTTCTGATTATATTTGAGAATAAATTACCCCGTCTGGGTGTACAGTATGAATATATGTACATATACGCACTTTCGTGCGTTTGTGTCTAATGAGGTCAATTGAGACCACCAGTGGTCACTGGTGCATACTTTATTGTTTGTTTCAGTACGTTATCGTTTGGCCCAAAGGGAGCAATGCATATGGTGGGACTTTGGGCCACAAACAGCAAAAACTACAACAAAGGGTTGTAACGAGGTCGTTTAGGGACCCTGAATTAGGCTTTATATGTTTTACGGTTCTAAATAATGCATTTAATGGAAAATTAGCTGAAGAGGGGAATAATCCGGAGTGAATAATTAAGAGAAAAATGCAACGGAAGAGAAATTAAATTTAAAATGTATAAATGGTATATTAGCTTTGTTTTGTTTATTAGGATAAAATATTTATTTTAATTTTATTAAACCCCCTTTAATAAGAAAAATTTAATGGAATTTATAAAAATTAAAATATCAATATCAATAACACTTTTCAACCATTTAAAGTTTATTAATACAAAAGAATAAAATCTAAAAGAATAAAATACTTTATTAAAATTCCCTGCCTGATGTTCTGATATCGAAAAAATAATAAATTATCCAGCTTGTCAAGTAAATTTGACAAATAAATTAATAAATACTTCTTAATAATAAAATTTAAAACAACACTTAAGCAAAGAGCTTTAACTGTTATATTTCATTTAAATATATGTTTCTCATTTCATTTCATCTTCGATGAAAGTCAATTTAAAATAAATACTCTAGAACCAGAAAATAAATTTATTTCCACTGATTTTACTCATCAACGCGTTCTGTTTCAATCGGTTTTATAAAAAAAATTTTATATATAAAATAAATGGATAAGAGAGGAAAAGCTATTTATGTTTTATATATTTTTTTTGTTATGAATTTCCGTGAAAATGATTTCCAGTTTTGCCATTCAGCCCATAATCATTTATTTTGCCACTCTGCGGTTAATTAAATTTAAAGCGCAAATAAATATAAATGAGAGTACAAATACGTTCGGGAGATAAATGAAAATGAAAATGCTGGAGTGCAAAAACCCCAATTGTTTTGTCGGATTGCGAATGAGCAATATATTAATCATACGACCCCTTGGCCAAGCGGATTTATTGTTTTGCCGGATTTGGGTTCGTCGGCGCTGTGATGATGCCACATCAATCAGGCGGAGGCCAAATTGAACTTACCGCTGCAAACAGTTCTCACGTTCGCCCAATGCCAGTTTAACAATATCCGCAAACACTGGAATAACAACCCAATCATTTGGCTTTCCCGTCGTCCCAGCTAATGGTGTGGTTGCTGTTGGTAGTGATGTTGCCGCTGTGGCATTTACTGTTGCTGCTGCAGCATCCACATTGTTGCTGCCAGTAGCCGCAGGCACTGAAGTTGTTTCCATTGTTGCAGCTGTTGCAGAGAGGGAAAAATGTATATTTAAGTTAGTTATTATTATAATAAATATGATTAAAGTATGGAAGTGAAGATCTAAAGAGTTGAACAATATAATTAAAAGGTTTCTTTAAAGTTAACTTTATAAAAATCATGCAATTTAAGTAAAAAGTATGTACAACTTTTACTTAAATAAAAGCCCAAATAGTTGGCAAGTCTGATCATTATTTTTTCCCGTGCCGGAAATATGTACATTCGTACCGGAAGTGCCTGTTGTGCCAGCCACCATCACTCGCCCACTTGTCGATGGCTTCTCATCCGTGTCGTCGGGGACTGCAATGGCCATTGATGATGTGGCAGCTGCTCCTCCGACTCCTCCTTTGCTCTTCTCCTTGGCCGCCTGCTTATCAGTCTTGAGATGGAGCCCATCCTGCTGCTCATTTAGGACGATGGCCTGCTTCTGCCATAAATGTCCATGGCCCTCGGCATGTCGCTGCATGCAGTCCAATTGTTGACACGTCACTTGCAATTTGCTCCACTGTAATCAAATCGAAATCCATAAATGAGCATCATTCGTAGTGGTAATCTTGATACGAAGGATTCCTTCCCCATACCATGATTTCATTTCCTTGGTTTTCTGTTTGTGTTTTTTTTTTTGCTTCTTTTTGTGATTTTTCTTTATTTTCCCTGCTTTTTTTGGGTTGTAAAAGTTTATGGTTTTGTTTGTTCTGTCTGTTTGTGTGAGTTTTATGCTGGTAATTTACGCCGAAAAGCTTTAGATCGAATTTTATGGGCGACATTTGGCCTTTGTCTGATAACATATTAATTAGGATTTCTAAAGGGGCATCAGGGAAATGCTTTTTGGGGGATTTTACAAGCATTAAACTGAGTGTTGGAATCGCATCGAAAAAAAGGGGAGAGCAGCAAGCATCTTAAGGGATCTTGGCAATTTATTATTTCAGGGTTTTACATTGAAAAACATTCTTTTGTTGCTGCTCCAAAAAAAAGGACACCAAGAGCCTGAGATGGCTCGTTAGGGAAGCAAATGCATAATAAGTTTTTGTGCACCTATTTTTTCTGGCGGATAATTTAAACCTTTTCAGAGTTTCGGAGTTTTTTGTGGACGTCACATTTATTGCACACTCATAAACATTTCACCACTAACTATAGAAGTATATATATTTTTATTTATATATGTATATATACACTCTCCTTGCTGATACACAATGCATTGTGACACGCCCACTCTTTGCCACCAGAACTATGCATAGTTCTGTAAATTTATGCAATTCTTTTTCATTTTTTATTCGACAAAAAATGGGGAATCCCTTTTTTCATTTTACATTCCTCGCTGCATACTTTTCAGCGCCCATTGTCCACCGAAATGTACAAAGCATTGCAGAATTTATAGCAGCTGAAGTGCAGCAAGAGTAAAAATTAAAAAGCAGCAGATGAAAGTTGAATTACACATTTAATTGCCGAGGCATATAAATTAGCATTCGAAACACTTCTCCTGTCATCACAATTTATATCATAAGAATTCTATGGCTTTAGTATGAAGTTTAATCTCGAATTGTATCCGCTTTATTTAAAAGGTTTACTTTTACTGATTAATGCAGCTTAATTTTTCTTTTGTTCGCTAATAAAAAATTGCACATTAAAAATCTGAAATTCCCGGAAAAATGGTAAAACTTTTACTCTATGATGAATAAAATATAAGCCGAAGCTTCCAAGGGTAGCGTTAAGTAACTTTTAACTTGATTTTTTCATTATGAATGGAAAAAAATAGAATGCCAAGTCTAGTGTTAAACGGAGGCGGCAGTAGAGAGAAGCCAAAAAAATAATATATATAGATAAGGAGAAAGGGAAAATTGCAGAATCCATTAACTAATTAAAAAGTTTTTTAATGAAAACTAGCTTCATTTGCTGCTGAATGCAAGGCAACACGCTGCGGTCTATTGAGGGGGCTGAAAGGGCCAAAGGTGCGGGCGATGTGCCAAATAACTGAGTAAATATATAAACTTGATGGAATTGGGCCAACTGCAGTGAAAATGTGGTTGCTTGGGCGTGGTCATTTCCCCCTTAATACAGTCTTTTTTTTCGCCCCTATTTTTCGCAGCGAGTTGGAAGCCTTTTGTGTAAACAAAAATGCTGTGGAATAACTTTCGTTGTTATGACAACGTGGCACAAAAATGATAGCACCGAATGATTATTTAAAACTTCTCTTTTGAATGGTGGCATTTTGTGATTTAAAATAGATACTCCATTGAAATATTAATATTCAATTATGTTCAGAACAAATACCATTTGCCAGAGCACTGCCATTAATGGGTTCAATATTTAACTGAGAAACCGACAGACCAAATTCGAACATGGTCCTAAATCTTTTAAGCTCCTTTACGCCGAAATGCATTAGGCTGCATAAATATCTGCTGACACGTACAAATATCCTAGGCATTGGGTCCGGCCTTGTGGCAAAAAGATTTTCCTCGAGTTCACACACAAATGAAGAGGCAAGGAAAAAGGATAAACGCAGCAGGGGAACAAGAGAGAAAGACATGGTTTCCTTGAGCAAGAATCTCTTTTAGACATGATGATGGGGAAGAAGTGTGTCTTTTTTGGGGTATTTTAAATTGGAAGAAAGGTTTGTTTCCACATAAAAAAATATATATAATAGACGAATAATAAATACATAATATTACAAAATATTTGACATGGAATTATATCAGAAAAATAGTTAAGAATCAGCTAAAAATATATTTTTATTTCCCCAAAGTAGGAAAGGACTTTCGGATTATTGTTGTAAGTATTATTTACATGTTTCCAACTACATTTTATTTTAAATTTATAGTTTGTAATCATAAAAATAACTTCTGGGATATTTTTTAAAATTACATATAGGGTATTTTCACTTCGTCTTTAGCTATACACCATTTTCCTTGTCTAAGCATGAATGAAAATGGCCTCAAGGCGCTGCTTTCTAACTTTTTACAGCGTGCAATTACAGTGCACATATACACTTGCACTCCCACACCCACACACACATAGACACACTCGAAGGCACATACTCCTTACTGGCAAAAGGAGCAATTTTATTATCCTTGCCCGTTTCGTTGTACTCTTTGAGCAAATGATTATACTGGTACTTTTGCTTACGATAACTATAGCCAAGCTTAAGTTTCAGTTCTCTCTTGGAGTTTATGGAAATTTGCTCTTTGAAATGTTTTCTTTAGTATATACATATATGAAAATGTCATTGGAATTGATGTCTGACAGTTTGGCAAATGATATTCCATTCGGTTTAGTGGCCTTTCCTCGCCGGAGACCTCCGCCAATTAAAGTTTCACAGCGCAATTTGCTGAAGGGGAATTATGAACCCAAAACCCATTTCGTTGCCTCGCCACGTAATTTGCCTATAAAATTGTTGTCTATTTAATTTTCTGCATTTATTTAACAAAATTTATGGAGTGGCACGTTCCAATGTTTGTCATTATTTTTAGAGTCTTAAGTTGAAACTGCGCGTAATTAAGTTTTACTTTCGATTTTTAGAGTGGAAAGGAAGACTGTGATTTTCACTGGATTTATATGTTATATTAAATACTTCAAAGGAAATTAATAGAAGCTTAAAGTTCGTTGAAATGATTTGAAAATCTAAACAAAAGGAAAGTAACTTCTCCGTGGATATCCCCACATTAAACTATACAAAAATCGATAGATTAATTTCCTTTAAACACATAAAAACCCCGGTGGCTGTTTAATTATAAACACCAAATTATTTTCCGCAGTAATAAATTTGTCAATGAATTAGTTTTGTTTTTGTTGAGATAAATTAAACCAAAATAAATTAGATATTTTTTCGTCTGATTTATAATGGCATATATCATCCATGTGTGTTTGGGGTCGTAATTAATTACAGCTTTATGCAAATTTAATTGCCATTATTTTGGCATAGTTTTCTGGATTTGGATAGTTAGTTTTAGTGAACTCACCGTAACTTTTAGCCTGGCTATTGCCGGCGATTCCAGGCTCTCCAAAATGGCCGTGGCACTATTGTAATTCCCCACAAGCAGGCAATATTGGGCCACACCGCTCCAGAGCTCCACAGTCCGGCTGCGTCCCTCGATGCCAACGCTCTGGAATATGGAAGACAATGACGTTACAGACGACAGTGGGAAAATGAAAGATTTATTTGATTACGGAAGTTAGTTAGACGTGGTAGAGGAGGAAGGACTCGGACCCACGTGACTTGGCCAAAGTTTTAACGAGTCGCTTACACGGCCAACTGGCAAACTGTCAATGAGACAGTTACGAACGGCATAAATTATATGCCATCTTGAGAGCGTGCCTGACTGAGACAATCATACAGTTGTGGTGGGAATAATAGGAACATCATATTATATAAAAGAAATACTGATAATAATAATACCTTTGACTAATATATAAAAGAAATACTGCAAGAAAAGAGGTTCTGAAGGATGTAAAAATAACTTTGCCATTAAGTTTGTTTCGTTTTCAGTTTCCCAATGAAATTCCTAAATATTATTTATAGATCTCTTATACTTTAAAGGCTCTATTTGGTTAACCGCTGCTGTAGGACCATCCAGGATATCGCTGGACGTGCCCTCCCTGCATATTCAACATGCATGGGAATTTTAATTCAATCCACTGGGTCTAAGGACTCGTGCGCTCCGTTTAACTTGGAAGCCGGACTTCACTGCAGCAGCAGCAGTGGAGCTGAGTGCATCGGAGTGAAGTTTGCCTGCCTGCTGACCCCCAAAATGGTTATGAGCTCGTCCTTTCCACTCACCTGCAGTATCTCATTGCAGACAAACAGACGGAGACGTGCCGACCAATCCAGATACGTTTCCAGGTTGCATGTCTTCTTTGGATCCTGGGCTCCTGGCGGTCCCCCCGATGTGGATGGTTGGTCCCATTTTTTCTGCATTAAACAGAAAAAAAATGACAGAGAGAAGAGGAAATGGCAGAGAGTTGTTGTTGTTGAAATGAGACGCATGGCTGAAGGGGGGCATTGTTAATGAAGCTGCTTGTCGTCATTTTAATTGCATGTCCTTGTAGGCGCCTGAAAGTGTGTGTCTGTGTGTGTGTGTGTATGATTGTTTGGGCCAGAGAGTGCTCTCCGTGTAATTTATGCAAAACTGCAGGATTGTTCTTATGGCAAATGTTGACTTATGCTGAGGGAAACATTTGCAATTTAGCGTGCATTTAACTTGAAGAATATAATTTCATTTAGTTGGTTACGGATAAAAATTTGTCCTGGGGTGTTCATTTGAGCATCAAGATCTGGCGGGGATCTAAATTAATTAAATGTACCTGCAATTTGCCAACAGTTTTTGCATTTATGAGAGGCTTTTCAGGATTTCTAATTAAATAATTGCTTCATTATTATTAAATGCTACGCACAAATAATATGGGAATATAAAATCTAGTCTTAGTACCCTCTTTTCCCATCTTTAAACCTATTAAAATGTATTTTTCTCTTCTTAATCCTAGAGAAAGATAGATGTTTGGTTTGTGCTATATTTTTCTCTCAGTGCTTACCTGTTTATCGAGCAGTATCATGCTGCTGCACTGAAGGAATTCCTCTCCGCCAATGTGCTTGGCCAGTTTCTTTTCCAGCCGACAAACGATTTGTGCGTATTGCGTGGCCGTTGGACAGTTGAGTGGAGTCTCTACTACAGACTACATGGAAAATCCCCAAAAAGGCAGCGGAAAATGGGCAAATGGGAAAATCGAGGTAAACAAGACATAGAAGAAGCGGGGGGACGTTAGGCACTTTTAATGCATCCCACTCAGTGTTGCTCAAATACTCACAGATTATACTAAAACTTTAATTATGGTAAAAAACAATGCTATATAAAATTTAAAATAAAATGGAAAGGTTTCCATTAAGAAATTTTTAATGTTTTTCATGTTAAGCTAAATATTTTTTAAATATAACCTTTAAACATGAAAGGCTATTTCAATTTCATTGATGTTTCTTTATAATAAAATATTATCCTATCATTTTCAAATTAAATTAAATTAAATCAATCAATCAATTAAAAGGTACATTCCCAGCTATTTTTCATTTATGTTCTATTATTATTTATATGTAAAATAACTAACTAACATTTAAAGCAAACCGTCCACGATTTTCATTCAAGCAATTACTAAAACTTCAATTGATTTAATCCCTATGGTATCTCTTTGACACATGTTTCTTGAATTTTTCCTTAAATCAATTTTCAAGACCTGTCTAAGGTACCCCTCTGAAAAACCCCCAAATTGACAACACTGATCCAGGTGCTTTGGTTCCTTCACTCACCTTGTCGTTGGTCTGGCAGGCTCGTAGGTCCGCCTCATGTCTCTCTAAATCAGTCAAACGTTTTAGTAAGGCACTCAGTGTTTGGGAGACAACGGCTTCCAAATGCGAATTGGAACATCTGGCGACGAAGAGTTGAAGAGTTCCGAGTTCAAGAGTTGATTGGGTGCAATTTGCGTTAAGCCGAAAAGGGAAATACAGAGGGTGAGAGGGATGATATAGGCAATTTGCTTGGCAAAATTCCTTCCTTTTTGGTATTTTCTCTTCTCACCTGGCAACGATATGTTTGACATGGCTCATCATCCGCTCATCCCGATAGTCATAGGGGAACTTCATCGTCCATTCGGCCAGCAAAGCGACTAAGGATTCCAGGCAACCGCCATCAGGTACCGAATGCAATAGTTTGCCCAGAAGTTCATGGGGTCGCAGGAATAAGCGTGATGATAATAAAAACGAGAATACAAATTCCTGCAATCGTGAAATAAGCAAATATAAGACTAGATTAGTGGCAAACTCAAAAGCTATTCCACCAGCATAATAAAATGAGTGTTGCTATGGCTGGCAAATGTCTGTTGAGGCACTGAGGAAATATTTTTTGGGGGAGAGTAAGTAATTTATTAGAAAATTACTATACATTTTATAATAATTTAATTCAATTATATTCTCAAGGAAATATTATAAAATAAGTATAGAAATGTCATTAAAATATTTTCTTTTTCGATATACATATTTTGTATTATTTTTTCTAATACACATATCTTTTTTAATCTTTCAAAGCTTTTATTTAATCCATAGTATTTCCCTCAGTGCAATATCTCTCGAAGCCAGCAATTAGCTTAGTTTTTGTTGTTGTTTGTCTTTGACTTTTGCAGCTTTTCCTTGGCCAAGGGCATCGCACATCAGCTCTATCAAATTAGCGCTAATCTCTGGATTTGTTTGCAACGAATTAATTATTTTTGCACTTGCTGCCTGTGGCCTCTGAATGGTCGTCGCCTCTCACACACCAGATTGTCCTTGTTTGCTTGCTTTTTGTTTTGTCCCCTGGGCTTGGGTCTTTTTTGGGTCTTGTCCTGGCCAAAGGACAGACTCTGGTTGCCTTTTGGGTTGTGGTTTTTGGCTCGTGCCAGCAACCTCAAGTTGGCAAGCGTTCAAGTCTTTAAGTGTCCTGTGACTAAGTAAGAACTGATTTGTATTCCATTTGGCATATGCAATAGGGGATTCGCATATAAATGCGATTAAAGGGTGACCAAAACAGTGATCTGACTTAAAGCAGAAGTAGAGCCACAAGTTTAATCCTAAAAATGCTTTTCTTCTAGCTTTTGATTGATAAATTACTAATCTGATGAATATTTATTTAAACACTATTTAAATGCTTTAAAATGATAAATATTAATGACTGTATATATGCATTTTTCTATTCTCAAACACCTCTACTAATATTGCTATATTTGCCAAATAGAAAAATTGCAACCGAAAATGAATTTAACATACATTTTATTACCTTTTGCCAGATGCCAAACTAAACGAAAAAACTAATTTCAATTGCAAAAATATATATGCCCATGTATTATTTATTTTCTTTTGCATCGACATTTTATTCATTTAACATAGTCTGGGCAATATTGTAAATATATTGAATATTTATACAGACGGCAACAGGAAATTCTCTGTTTGACACAAACTAAACTTAGTTAAGTTTCCTCTTTTATTGATTTAAGTTCTAGTTAAATTATGTATAAACTTACCTTATCTAAATCGATGACATTCTTGGGCAAAAGTGCTTCGACTAGGGATTCCAATGGCCCAGAAACTGCTCTACCATTTATGTACATAATGCCTCCGGAGCCCAAAACTGAACTCTGTAAAAACAGATTAAATAATGGTTTAATTTTTATACAATTTGTAACGTTTGTAGCGCAAATACCAAACCAAAAACTAAAATGAAACCACTTTACTCGGCCAAACAATATGTTGACTGGAAACAGGGCCAATAGAAAATGATTATTAAATAGGGGGAAAATAGGGAAATTGGGAAAACAGTTGCACTTAATTACCAAAGTGCTTACCTCAAAATTAATATCACATTGGCTGCGCTTATGCGGATTTTTGGGCACATCGTACTGGACAACATCGTCGTTGTTCGCTCCATTCGATTTTGTGGTGCCAAGCTGCAAAAACCAGACAAACAAAGCCATAATTAATGGAATATAAAGAGAGTTGTTCGATATGCAGGCTATTTTACGCTTAGATTTTCCAGTTAAAAGGGTGTACTAGATATACATACATATAGAATTTAGTTGGGCAGTGTAGAACGAAGCAAAAGAATTTTGTGATTTTAATCGATTTACTTTATTTAAAAAATATTTTTAAAGACTTTAATAAAAGAATATAAATCTTAACAATTAAGAAAGTTGATTTAAATGCTCTTTATTAATTTAAATTTATCTTTATAGTATATTTTTAAATTATCCTGAAGTTTTATTTATATATTCGGAATTGTGATAGATACTAATTACTATCGCCTTGAAGTGTATTATAATTTTAGTCAGAAGCTTAGAAAACTGTGAAGGAGTCATTTTCGACCCTATAAATCATATATATTTTTGATCAGCTTGAACAACCGAGTCGATTCTAGCTATCTCAGGAAGAAAAAAAATTTTTGAAATTTTTTCCCAATTTTCGTTAAAATTGTAAAAAAAAATATTGATAAAAATTTTATTTTTTTTACATTTTAAATTGAGTATACAGGTTTGTTAAGCTATTAAAAACTAGCATAGAAAAGCTTTTCGAATTGAAATTAATGCATTTTTGGCTGAGTTACGAAATTTTAAAACATTAATTTGACGAATCATTTTTAATACAAAAATATTTATAAATATCATGTATTTAAAGCATAGTTTTAATAGATTTTTAATTCGATCTTATAATTTAGTTGCAAATCTTTCTTTGTAACTGGAACTTTTTATTTTTATAAATTTTTAAACTGTTCTCTCTTACGACATCATGGCGTATACTTAATTTAAGGGGGTAACGTTAAGTATACGCCATGTATACTGGATTTATCTTAAATCAAAGACTAAATTTATACTGCGGAAGGATATTATAATTTTAGTCAGAAGCTTGTAACTCAGTGAAGGAGTCATTAAAAGTCCAATAAAGTATATATTTATCTATATTATCTTTTAATGGTTTTGCATTTTCATTTTAATTATAATTGCCACTCACCTCGATTTGCTGAAACCCCATTTCCAAGTCGTAAGCACTCAGCTGCTCGGCGCTATGTCGCCTCCGGTACCGGATCCCACCCAAAAGAGCTGTCTCCGCTGTGAGATTTCCCGGATCCAGTGAGAATATGCCACCGGATGACACTTCACCAGCTGTCGCTCCCGCTGATGCCGCTCCCGTTTCACCCATTTCCAGGCAACAGTCATCCGCAGATTCACTGTCGGAGCTACTGCCGCTGCTGAGATGACACCGCCGTCGATGATGCCGCCGGTGGTGCTGACCCTGTTGGTGGTGCTGATGATGGTTCTGATGGTGGTGCTGGTGGTGATGCCCTCCATGGCGGCATTTGTCTCGATCGCGTTGCCCGCGCGATTTTTGCAGAACGGTCTGCTTGCAGCGTGTTCCGCAGGCGATGGCTGATATTTTGCTGGCATAAAAGTACATCGCCATGTGTCACGTTCGTTTCGCCGCTCGTGACGCGGTCATGTGTGTGGGGTGTTAGTGGGTGGGTGTGTGTGTGTGTGCTGGGTGGTTTTTTGTCTTTTTTGGGAGTGAACCTCCGCCTGGGCTCCGCTGTCTACTTAATGCATGAGCACGCAACGGGCAGGTGGCAAGCTAGACTTCCCCATGGCCAGGCACGTCCAATCAAATGTCAATTACGTTGGGGATTAGAAGTTACCTGCATGGGGAGAAAATAGCAAAAATATATGACTATTAATAGTTAGGAGAAGAAAATCAGGTGTTTTTTTAAGTATATTTCTTGGAAATATTTGAAGAAGATCATGAAGGAGTATATGTGACATTTATGGAAAGGTGTTTGTCGTATTTTTACATATTTAAACTATGTTTAGAAAGGTTAGAAATGTATTTTAAGATCTATAAATACTCAATCACATATATATTTATTGCACATACATTTAAAATTAATACCTCTTCCTTCAGGCTATTTTTTACAGTGCTAAAAGACTTTAAAGTTATTTTCACAACTTCAACAACAATTCAAAAAGAAAGATACAATAATGTGGACCATTTTCTTCCTTAAATATGGTTTTCTAATTATTCTATATTTCCCAAAATAAAAACCAATATTTATTCTATATCAAATAATACTAATTACACATAATTTTCCCTTGTGTACTAACTAGTGGTCTTTCATGTCCTCAAAGCCGGATCAGTTTCAAATTCATTTTGTTTTCTACCCCGCCTTTTCCAATTTCTACACTTTATGCAGTCGGCTTATGGGCTTTTCCAAAGCAGAAAACAGAGAGAGAGAGAGAGAGAGAGAGGGACACAGAGAAAGCAAATCAAAAATCAAATCTGTGAAAAACTGCGACGTTTTATGGCTCACTTGGTTCACGCGGCGTCAACAAGTCAACGTTGCGGTCAATCGCCGCCCATTACTCATACGCCGTGTGGTCCCGGCATCCCGGCCGAGTGCTTAAATCACAGCGTGTCTGCCATTCCGCGTGTGCGTGAGTTAGGTTATGGTTAGGGTTATTATCCCTTTGGGCCCTCTTGCGACTCATCAGCCCATAGACATGTGCGTATCATCAATAATGGGCGTAACCAGGAAAAGGGAGGCGGTTGCCCATCACTCGAGTCGATGGGAGTCATTAAATCACTGCAGATGCGTTAAGGGCCAATGAACAAAGAATCGAACAACTGATGTATGAATGGATGGGTTCAAGGTTAGCAATGAATAAACATTCCTGTGAAGGGATAGGCGTCAAAATGGAAAAAGGAATAGCTTGTTTATACATAGTTGAAACGAGAGTTAATCGGTGGATTCAAGTGATGCGCAAGTATCGCAAATACTTTAAGGTTAGTATTTTCCCTAAAGTATTAAGTCTGTACAACAGAAATCTTTATGACATCATTTCAAAAGCATGAAATATATGAGACATGTAAACTCCTGAGAGAAAAAGGATTAAAAAAATCGTATAAAAGACATGAAAATTCCTTTTCCCATTACGCAACCCTTTTGGGATTACTGCGACTGTGGAAAACCTTCGAAAGAAATCTATAAAGAAACGCCGGCAGTTGGCCTTAATGGAGATTAACCACGCACAAAAGATAACGATGCCGCTTCTGAAGAAAACATATATGGATGAAATGAACAATTCGTATTAAATATGCAGACACATGAATCCGGAAGGAGCTGTGCGTGATGGCTAAAAGGAATGCCATAACACCGGAAGTATTGCCTTGTACCTGACCAAATCAATATGAAAATGAGCAGGAATATCCGATTTCTATTAATGCATGAAATTCAGCAGTTGTTTTTTGGAGCTGCCACAGAAACGAGGTATTGATGAGGGCCACAAATAAATTCCAGTTCAATGCTACTTTTTTTTCAGACATAAACCGAAATATTGCGTCACTCCCAAATTGCCAATTAAGGCAACCACATAGAGGTAGATATGTGCAATTGTTATAACAAAGATACTGCCTTTTGTACTTTCGTTCATTACACAAGTCATGCATAATAAATCATTTTTGGCTACCATTTGCATTTATATTTGGACAACAAAAAGGGATTACAGGCTTAATGTTTCAAATAAAATATATATATACATATATATATATATATATATTTATATATATATATATATATATATATATATATATATATATATAGGTTGCAAGTCAATAAATAATTCGATTGCAATACAATATTGAATCAGTCAATTTTGGCAGCTTAGCAAAGTGCAATTTGAATGGAAAGGGTATCAAGGGATAATACCATAAAGAAATACTTTTTAGTAACCACTTATGTGAGATAATGGAATATAGTTTTCCACACAAAACAGATGTTGCTTATTTGTGAATCTAAAACCGAATATTTTTTGGATATCTGCATAATCCAGTCAACAGTTGTAAAATATGAATTGTAGGGGGAAATGTGCAAAGATGAATGTGGCAAAAAGAAAGAAAAGGAGAAGGAACTGGTCAGATACAAGCGAATAAGGAAAATATATTTACATACATTTTCGGGGTAACCAGAATACATATTACCATGCTCAAGTGAGCGTAACAAAGGCGGAGCACACACACAAAACTTATGATATATGAGTGTGTATTCGGGGGGATTCCCAAACTTGTGCACACTTAACTACAAGTTATGCCTGCCACGCCCACCATGTCCGATAGACAAGAAAATAAGGAGAATAGAATGGAATAAATCTTTGTACATTTTTGCTTATTTTTTGGTTGCTTTTTGGACAGAAAGCTTATTATAATTCCAATCATGTCGCCAGACTGCAGGCCCAGAATCTATGCAAAAAGGTTGGCAAATGAAATATTTTCAATTTTAATATTGACAACCCCTCAGAATCGTTCGATATCTTTCTGGACCAAGTATCCCGGCAACAACAGATTGCGGGGGAATAATACAAGGCAAAAAATATCAATATGGTCTGACACATTTTATTTCGTTTCAATGCCCATTACCGATGTCCTTGTCTACACTTTTCCGCTCAAGAGCACAGAAATAAAGCGAAGGATATGCGCAAGGCAAAAAAAAATCAATCAATTATATTGGGCACGATAAAGTTATTCCAAGAAGTCCCCATATTGATTGTAAATTTCTCGATGCTCTTGCTACGCCGGAATGAATATTAAGTGAAGTAGAATTTTTCTGGAATTTTGCTTCATAAAATATATTTCTCCCTCAACCGCAATATATCTTGTAACAAAGGGGTAATTTTCCAACCATAATTTGCTCTCGTTGACGCTTTGCCCTGACCACAGAAATTCTTGATTGCTCCAGCTTGTCCTTTGCCCTCGATCCTTGTTGGTTTAATAATTAATAATGTAATTAGAGGAGCATGCAAGCGCTTTTGGTATCTTGCTGTTTGTGGTCTAAATGCATTCCAAGGAATTTTAATCTGTATTTACTTAGCAGGAATTTTACTCTGTCCAAGAGTTTGCCTGTTAAACATTATCGCCAATAATGTGGAATATTTTGCAACTTGATTGCAAAGACTTGAATGCTAAACTCGGGTATGGTTTGCATATATTTACGCCAATCTCAACTTTGGCTACACTCCAAATAAGTGTCGGTTTTGGTCCTGCTCCTGCTCCTGCTCCTGCTTCTGGTCTTTGTCTTCTCTGTGTACCCCAAGGAGCGGCAGCTGCTGCAAGTGTCCTCGAATCTATTAGCATAAAACTGATAAAAATAAACTGATGTCGTTGTCGTTGTCGCCGTTGTCAACAAGCGGTGGCAACAAGCTCGCTGGGCAAACAAACAACTACAATCAGCTCACAACACGCTGGCAACAAATTTTGGCTAAGCAAGTTCAGCAAAAGGGCCAAAGGAAAGCCACAGAGTCCTGTGAAATCGAGTTTTTAGAAATTTCCCGGTTTGAGCAATTTTTGTATAGAATTCTTTTACGCAAATAATTTAGAGTTTGACTTGGGTTTAGATTTTAGACAAAGCTAACAAAACCTTTAAACAAAATAAATATAATTACTTTAAAATTGTATTTGCTGTGAATAAAAGTATTTGAAATTTATGTTTAACTTGCTAAATCGGATAAAGGGAGAAGCATTGCCTTGGCAATGTATTTTATCCCTAATCTTATTTGCTATTTATATCTTTAAATATATATTACTCTCTTAAACTGTATCTCTAATTAGATAATATATTTCACATACTTTAGTGATCCAACTAAAATTCCCTAAATATTTCATTTAATTTCCCTTTTTTTAAATTGATTATATTTTTCTTCCATTTTCCATTAACGTTTGATTTGATCGGCTTGCACTTTGTTTACTTTCACTTTGCTCGTTTTGTTTTATGCTCTTTGGCTTTTGTTGTTTTACGCTTTTTATGGGATTTAAAATCAATTATGTTGTAGTTTGTTTTTTTCTTTTGCATCCAGTTATTTATTGGCAAATGCTTTTTACTTTGGCTTGAACAAAAAAAAAAAAAAAAAAAAAAAAAAATACATTGATTTCTCATATTTATCACTTTATTGCAATGCGCGAAAAGTGGATTTTTCTACATTTAATGCTGATTTTATCTATTTGCGAAAAATATTTGATTTGCACTGAGAGTTTATATAACATTGGAATGTGTGAAGCTGCGGAATTAAAATGTGTAACGAGTGTTTCTAATAGGATTATTGAATCATACGATTATAAACATTTACTCACATTTGATTATTTAGCACTTGACGTGGTTATTTGAATACTAAATTAATTAATTTTTTGCCTAGCAAAACTAACATTCCATCAATTTGTATTCCCCATTAAACAAATAAGTAAATGTTATTTGCAGTTGATCAACCAACACTTGATATGTTACATTTAACTATTTAATTTATTCCATGCACAGTACAGTTCGCGGTATTTTTTTTCCCACAGAACCACTTTTGTCTTGGCGTCAAAGTGTTTAAATTAATTACAACTTTTCTACAATTTTCTTCGCGCTTAGCAATCATTATTTTCATTAGATTTAATTAGCATTTTTCACGCTTTTGTCTGCGGACTGAAAAGCGCGGAAACGTGCGCTAATAAAAGTTCCTTTCAAATTACATTGACATTGTCTTTGGGGCTTGTTAACTTAGCGCCATTTGTAAGGTTTTAACGAAGGCAAAGTTAAAAAAGTACTCTTCACTTGATTTTCCCGGGCTCCCCCACACACATTTTCCAGCTTGACTGTCGACTTTTCTGCTTGGCCGACGATTTTCACTAGGAACAGCTTAAATGTAAAAAAAAAACGTCTAACGAAAAAAATTGAAATAAAAAAGCGACAGGAAAACTGTCAACGACATGGCCTCTCTGTGTGTCATAAAAGTGGCGCAAGAAAGAGAGAAACCGAAATTAAATTACTTTGACTTTCGATGTTGGACCATAAAAAATGCATTTGGGTCAGCCCTAAATTGTGAGAGATGCCAGATCCTCTGCTCGGTTGCCATTAAAGGCAAGCCCAAAATTAATGCAATACCGGGAGAGAGGGAGATGGAAACCTATTTAATGACTTTTGAATTGTTTTATCAGACAATTTATTACAATCACCGCATCGACCAGGCAACCGCAATAAACCTAAAGCTATGCAAATTATTCTTCCTATTTTTTTTTTTTTTTGTGTTCCCTTTGATTTTTATCTGTTCTTCACATTTTTATGGCAGCTGTAAAGTCGAGAGGAACAGAATATAAAGAAAATCGGCTCAAAGTCTGAAAGTATTTGGCCATCATCATCAATCTTTTTCGGCAAAATGTGCAAAATGTTGGCAACTGCACTGCCAAGGCGATTGACAAATTGACGATGGGATTTTTCCTTGGCTTTTCCTCTGTGATATGTTTATGCAAATGCAGCTGGGAAGGGTTTCCTTTGATAGGTGACATTTGCAGGGTTAAAAAAACGGAAGGATTTAAGTTCTAATGGCAGGGAAAGGATGAGAGTTAGAGACTCTATCCGTTGTATAGATAGTTTTGATAGTGAAGCAGTAGAGATAATTAATATTTAAATTTGTATAACTTTATTCAATCTTTTGTTAAAATATTATTTTAAGAAGATCTTCAATTATTTTCTCTGACAAATAGTTACAAACTAATAATGTTTAATAAGTTTTTTTTTAGGTAGTATTTAAGATTGTTTATTTACTTAAGTAGAAGCAAATTATTTTGAATTTTATTAAAAACTTCTTGAACGATTTAATGTGAAGTTCACTCTATTTAAATAAAGAAAATGTAATTTGGGTTGAAACTATTATCAAACAATTTCCTTAACACATCAAAAGATTATATATTTGTTCGGGATCTGCTTAATATTTCTTTATATATTCCTTATTTTATTCCAACATTTTTATATACCCTTAAAAAGTCTTGTCCTTACTTTCTTCATACATTTTGCACCGATAAATATGACAATTATAGCCTCTGAATATTTTTTAACTCCTGCGTATATATGGCTTGTAGATCGCAACTTAATTACAGGATATATCCGCTTCAGATGTGTTTCATCAATTAATGATTCTCCATTGCACAACTGCATTTGCTGTTCCCCTGACTTAACTCCCCAAAACGAATTTACGCACACAGTTCCATCTCGATGCGTTAATCGAAAATGCATTATTGTTTAACAAGCATAAGTAAATGGCAGCCGATGTCCTGTCCGAGCACGGAAATGAGAGCGTTTAAGCCAACTGCAGTGGCCAATGCGCAATGGGTTAATAAAGTCCGGAAACAGAACCGAAAAAAGAATAAAAACAGTAAACAAACTGTTTGGGGGATATAGCCGGGACAATCGGAGGCAATGCGATGCCCGACATTATCGTCATTACCGAGGGGTAACGGTTACGGGAATGCATAAATTATATATGATTTTTCGAAGGGTAATGCAGCGTTTGCCAATTTTCGGATTTTTCTGTTTTGTTTTTTTCTGATATCGCATGAATTTCAAGCGAACGAAATGCTCTCTCATTTGAGAGTGTGTGTGAGTTAATCGAATGTTGCATACTTACTGGAGCAGCATTCAGTCGCCTGGAACCATATGCGATATTACTTATTTATGCCAGCCGCCTCAACGAACACTTTTGGCAATTTAAATTCATATTTATTGATTTTTTGTTAAGAAATCGTGAGGCGCTGACAGCTGTGTTCGATATATATGGATATATTTTTTTTCGGTGGCTTCAATAAATACAAATAGCCTTGAATGGGTTTTAGCGAGGCATGTGGGTGTGGTGCAGTCTTTTTTATTTATTTCTCAGCGTGACACACTTTCCATTTTGAAAATGGAGGGAACTGATTATAGGACTCGAAAGATGTTATCATTATATTATTATTATTTTTTCAATTGATCTTCAGCTTGCACTTTGTACTTGTGTATAAAAACAGACACTATTTTGTATGGCAACTTAATATTATCGATTTTATTTTCAATATTTGCTGATCTTTAATTTCCTTGTGGTTTATTTTAAAAAACCGAATAGTATTTATTGTGTATTAAACTTGTTCACTGAACTGTTATATCCGCTTCCTGAACCGCACACTTACAGAATCCACGATGAACTGAAGAACTGGACCAATTTCGGCAGCTATGTTAAATTGTGTTCGACAAGTTTCCCTTAACAGCGCTCTGTTAAAAAAGGGAAATTTAGGAAGAACTCTGAAGGCAAGTTGATTGAGTCAAACATGTTGGAAGCCTTAACATAAGGCAGATGTGGAACTAACACAGCTTCCACAATCTATAAGGTAAGCATCTCTAATTAGGAAGAAGGAATAAAAAAATATATTCATATTATTTATAGGAAAAAAAAAAACATTTAATTTCGATGCGTATTCCTGGTATTTACTTGGGTAAAATTTATTTAAATCCTTCTGCGGGTTTTACCTTTTTCGCAGCTTACAACACCAATGGACCCCCATTTGTGGCGTTGTAACAAATCGCTTGTCATGTTACCAGGAGTCCGCTATGGCATGGCTTTAATTACCACGGACTCATATGCTGGGCGACACCTGAAAGTATGCCATACAAATGAGAGCTCATCTGCTTGATGCGTGTGTGTGGGGTGTGTGGGGGCCTTGGTAAATTACCCCCTAGTTTATCTCAGCACCCAGAGCGTCCCATGGTAACTGATATCTTTGTTTACTCAGCTGCCTTGTCAAATGTCTGGCAATGGTTTTGTTTTCTCCCCCTTTTTTTTCTAGCCCTTGTTTGTCTCCCTTTTGCAGTGTGAAAAATGGTTATGAGTGTGGGCCGCGTGCCGAGCTAGAAGTCTGGCAAATTTTCGTTACCACTACAAAAAATCGCCGAAAATAATGTCTGGGCCACACTACAAATTAGCGAAATCAATTTAATATTTTCATTGAGTTCCCAAAAAACTTTGCATTGAGCGGTCAGCAGTATTTAAGGCTCACACAAACACACCTCAGCCCTTGGCCAAACATTTCTGAGGTCACTGTTGAATTTGATGCCCGGGCTAACTTTTGATACCCAAAGGAAAAAGTTTTAAGTAGTGGCTTAAATTTTATATATTTCTATCCAAAAATTCTCTGGCTCGGTGTGTTCGTTTCGACTTTTTGCTGCCCGCTTGGCAAGTTTAAATGTTTGTCGAGAATTTTAATTCATTTATAAAATATGCCCGGCCTTTGGGTCTATGTATATTCCCAAGACCACTTTCTCGCTCTCTCTCTCGTGTGGATTAAGTGCAGTCGCTCGGTCGACTCTTAAATTAATGAAATTCTGTGTGTTTCAAGTGTAAGTTAGCCGTAAGCTTTTTGTCTCTACGCCAATTAGCAGACTGGATGGAAACAGCTGCAAAACTTGCCGAGGAACTAAGCATAGGCAAAAGTTTTCTGTTGACGAATATGTGTGCGAAATTGCTACTTGTGGGTGGGTTTTTTGGGTTTTGTTATTTAAGATCTTTTAAAGGTTTATTTTTCAAATTTATGAAAATAAATCAAGATGGGTTTTGTAAGATGTCTATTAAATAAATTGTTTAGGTTTATTAAGAGATGGTAAGATGATTTGAAGAGGCAACATTTTAATTGTTTTCAATGGTTTATTTAATTTATTTGTAGGTTACAATGTTTATACGTATGAACCTTTCTTGTATGTACTTAAACAGCATTTTTAGAGTAATTTTTTAGAAATTTTTCAATGAATAAAATTCTTTAATTTTAATTTAGAATTTATTGTATATCTTCACTTTTGTATTTCACAAAACTTACGAATGTTTAACAATTCTTTCCAACACATATTGAATATTTAATTCATTTTATGCCCTTAAAGTCATTTTTATTCCTCCAGGAAGTACTATGCAGGACCTTCCTGATCAGTTACTTCAATTACCAATCTATTGTCTAACTTAATGTTTGCTCTCCTGCGGCCATCGATACGTGAACTCCTTTGAACAATTTAGTTTCGGCAACTTCGTCTTGCAGTCTTACTCTGGTCAAAAAGTTAAATGTTTTCGTTTTGGGAACTTTTTAAATGCTTTCACGATACTTGACTGTGCGTTTTTTTTTTGTTTTTTTTTGGAGCCACCTTGGCAACTACCTTTTTGGCCAAAATCACATCGCACAACTTTTACTTGCTTCCATTACTTTTATTTCTGCGGTCGCTGTGGCAACATCTTGTTGAATGGAATTTATGCTACTCGCACTTGTTACCCATAAGAAGACAAATCGATGAGAGTTGCACATATATATTCCAGAACTTCTGTAGTGCAAGTTGAAAATGTTTCTCTGTGTACTGAAACATTCGCACGAATGCCATAATTTATTGAATTTGAACTTAAGAGGGTTGCATTAATTTATTTGCCAGCTGCTGGGGTGTTTTCCACTTACCTTAAGCAATCGCAAGTTGCAGTTGCACTTGAGAGGTGTGGGAGAGTTACTGGTGCATAATCCTGTAGAGTGACATGTCAGCGTGGTTTCACTCTGATATCGGGATTAACAGCACATGCAAATTGAAGGCTGGAGGCAAGTCGCCTTCTAATCCAATTTCAATTGCTTAATCCACCATGACTGACACTAAGAGCGAAGTTGAAAGATGGCCGACGGAGGCGGAAGTGCTCCCGTGTTACTATGTCTAGTGTGTGTGTGTGTGTGTGTGTGTGTGTGTGTGTGTTTGGAGCGAACATCTTTACGCACCAGGGCACTTCAAACACTCGAGTTGCTATTGAATTACGCACACTCACACATGTCAACATATCATGTTACACTTCACTTTGTGTGTTCGCTAAGTAAGTTGTAGTTTGGTTCGTCAAGAGCGGAAGCGGAAATGCTCATGTTGCTGCTGGTGCTGCTCCTGCTGCCATCCCACATAAAATCACAATGTTGACCCTTTTATTTCGACTGGAAGTTTTATAACCAAAAAAATAAAAATAAAAAGAATCGGGGCCACATACACGAAAATAAAGGAGCTCAAGCTGTGTGTTTGCTTAAGTTTTATGTGTGCACAGATTTTACGACCGAGCTGAACAACAGCACGTAGCTCAAGGCCCGGCTTAGTGGCCCCTGAACTTTGCCCGAGGTCAGCCAGTTATGGTATGCATTTTAAATGGGATTGCACTCCTCTTCATCGCATTATTCTGTCATGAAAAAAAAGAAGAAAAGGCCACACCCGCAATAACCAAAATCCATCTGACAAGCTGGATTGCTGAAAAAATAAGAAGGCGATTCGACTGATATTCATTAAACTTCACTTAACTGATAATTGATTTTTGATACTCTTACATATTGTATATGTGAAATTTTATTATAAAAGAGCCAAGAATTTTCAGAAGGTAATTGTGTTATTTAAAAGCTGGATTAAACGAATATAAATCCCTTTGATAAAATGATTTTTCTCTCTTTAAAGAGCTCTTGAAAAGATCTTTATCTATTTAAATATATAAATAATATCATATGATGATCAACTGCTGTTAAATATGAATAAGCTTTATTGCTAATATAATCTTTAATAAATTAATAAAAAATCATACACTTGTAGAGCATTTATGCCATGCAGCATTTTAAAATAAGATTTTCTCCCTACCTTGCTTGATTTTTGTTTTTGTATAAAAACTCGGATAAAAGGATTCGTCTGCTGACAGGAGTGCAATGCGGTTTAATTAGTGCCACAGGATGGGTGTGATAATCCAGAGACATGCACTTTTCCATCGGTCAGCAATGTGACAGCCAAAAAGCGGAAAGTGGATAAATTAACAAACAAAAGTGGCGGCAAACTTAAAGGGGGATTGGCATTGAAACACGTTTTCAATTAACGCCACTTTGCTGAGGACCGACTGCGAAGGCTAATAATGAGTTGACAAATGGCTTGTGTCAAACAAAAGCCGCGCGGAATAAACAAACAAACAACAGACAGATAGACAGAGAAACAGGAGCTCAAACCACACCGACAGACTGAACACGTCTTCATGCCAGAGTGCGTGACTTTGGGTGGATGTAGGCAATTTACCGCCCACCGCCCAGCTGTCAACTTTGGCGACACTCATACACACCTCCCTGCAACACACACACAACACACACTCTTCAACCAAACAGAATTGTCAACTTACAAGGCTTCGGTGGATAAAGTGTCGCGTAATTTATTTTCCACCTCTCGTCGACGACTGACAAATGAGCTGATAATTTCCCCCCCCCGTATCCTACACCATTGTCAAGGACATTCTAGGGGTAGTGGGTGGGTGGGTGGTGCTTAGGCTAATTCATGGCTGCCCGGAATTGCCTAGTCATTGGAGGAAGGCTTTGTCTAGTCGTTGACAGGAGAAATTAATTTGTGTTTGCTTGCCCGTTTGACACTCGTGAGTTATTGACGAGAAATGCGGAAAACGGAATATGGAAATGCGAATGGATGAGCACAAACTATGTCAAGGGATTCGATAATAATCTCAATGATGAATGAAATGAATTATTAAATAGTGAGACGAGGATGTAAAAACTTATAGATCATACCAGCGTTTGTAATAAGAATAAAAATTTAGTCAAACTAATAGAATTGTAAAGATTTATTATTTTCTTATGAATAGTATGACTAAATATATTAATTAGTAAACCATTAAATGAGTTTTCTATTTAATAACAACATTGCTTAAAAATGTGCTTATAAATAAATTAATAAATAATCATTAAAGATCGTCATACTTTTGAAGGCTAAGGGATATTTTGGGACCAGCAGAAGTTAATCAATAACATCTGTGCAAAGGTGTTCGACCATTCAAAATGTTTTATAATTTTGGAATTAAATAAACAATGACAGCTTTAAACAGCAATGGTATGATTCCATAATGATAATCGATTCAAGGTCAAAGAATAACCTAAGAAGTAAAGTAGAATGAGTAAATATTATACAATTAATGTAGTATATTTTTAATCCTCTGTTTTAAGTTGCTAATTTAATTAATCTCTTTGAATAGGTAACAATATGTTTGTATATCAATTAATTGCGAATTTTTAAAATTATTCATTATTTGATTATAAACAAGAATGTAATCAAATTATTCTGAATTGAAATTAATCATAACTAAGCCAAAAATTCATTAATTTCAATTCGGTAAGCATTTCTGTGCTAGTTTTCAATAGCTTTAAAAATGAGCATAATGAAGTTAACATTTAAAAAAAGTAAATTTTGTGTTAATTTTTTTTTGACAATTTTAAAGAAAAAAATTGTTAAATTTACTTTTTCTTTGGAACAATGCTAGATAGATTCGGCAGTTAGTGCTGATCAAGAATATATATGATTTATAGTGTCGGAAAAGACTCCTTCACCAAATATCAAGCTTCTGACTAAAATTATACGACATATTAACTACCTAATATTATTTAATTTATATTAAATTTTATATATATACATATATTATATATATATATTATATTATTATACCGAATCTACTCATAATAATGAGTTAAGCGGAAAATATGAGTCCCATGTAATTAAAGACTATATTGAATACCTAACTAATAAGCCTCGATGGAGCCTAGATTGAATATAAATTAAAATGTAAACCTCTGTTAAAAACAAAGTTCTGGTGACATTATTCCTTAGCATCATTTCCCAATAATATTCTTCAGTTTATATATTGTAGTTTAATCATGCATTTATTTATTTAGGAACAAACATCTAAAACTTTTGCTTTGCAAAATTTGTCACAACAGTTGGGGTGCTTATGCGTATTATGATTGATCTCCAGACACTCCTTGTGGTTAACACTTGGCAGTAAGAAAACAACTGTAAGAAAATATAATTGAATTGAGGTGAGAGGATGTTCAATTCTTTCAAAGTTTAATTTACGTACTTAGCTTGTTCTTAGACCGACGGACATCGTTGATAATCTTAATCTCCTCATCACAGGTGTACACCCAATTGCAGGGCTTGTCCCATTCCGAGCAGGTAAAATCGCAGGCGCATTGATGTATCAATTTTTTTCCCCGGCAACATGGATTCGTGTTCACGACCACCTCGCAGCCATTCTTAATGTTGGTGCTAGATTGGCACTGGGAGCTAAGCTCGAACGCAACGAAAAGGAGCAGCAGAGTGAACAGGATCTTGGCAGCCATGTCGGATACTTCTCAGATGAAGTGGCTAGGCACTCGGCCCTTTTATAGTCTTCTTTCCTACCCCACGGAGTGGGTTATTTTTAATTTTTTGTTAAAATGAAACAGCTCCTTTCAACAGTTGTGTACACACAGACTCGCGGGCAGGGGTATAAAAGCAAGACGTTAAGCAGGAATTGTCTGAGTGCTCTGCAAGCAAAACATGGCCGCCATACGAATTCTTCTGATATCCCAGCTTCTAGCCTGCCTCTGGGTCTCGGTTTCGTCCTGTCTACCCCCACCACCTGTGAGCAGCTGTGTGCCCTTCGTGGGTGTGAGTGGATGCGTCAATTCAAATATTAAGGAACCCAAATTGCCGCCCAGAGATAATGCTTGCTGTGGACCCCATTGCACCTATACTGCACAAAAACCACCAGGATGCTGCAATAACACTGTTACAGGACTTTGTATCCTGGATACGCACTGCGATTACAACGTGGCCTTTTACTATACCAAAATTTCAAACTGCCAATTGCGTTCCATTAATGAAGAAAGGCTAAAGAAGGGCTATGCACGTGAGTATATATATATTTAATTTTATATCCATTTGGTTGCTGTAATTATTCCTATTTTAATTATACAGGTTTGCTGGCATTCGATATGAACAAAAAAACTTGCAACCTTCAGAATAAAAAGTGTGGTATTAATTGCTGCTGCCGTGAGACATGTCCAACTCAGTTTTGTAAAGTTTGTTAATAAAAATGAAAAGTTTTGACCAAATTATAAGTGAATATAAAGTGTTTCCTTGAAAGCTAATTAAAGATATTTTCAATTTTATATTAATTAGGAAATTTAATTATATTTGATCTGCAGCTCTGCTCAGTTAAATGTTAAAATATAAAGAAGAAAGTCTTAATCTCTTCGTGTTGTAGAAGTTTTTATAACCATAAAAATAATAAAACAATATAAAATTCAATAAATTTGCCAATTAACTATTCAAGTATCTATCATAATCATGTGCGTTTCACAAGTGCTAAACTCTTAAATTTATATTAATGACTTAAATGCATACTCATTTTAAGCCTCCGGTCCTCATACTTCAGATGGGACTTTGGTAAATGGCTGTCACTCCACTCTTACAATTTACATATCCTTACATCCATGTATATCAAGAGAGTTGTAAAACCTTTTTTTTGGTGCTGGCTTAATGACATCTTGCTGGCAAATGTGTATGAAAACAGTACGTCACAAAATTAAAAGTTTACCAACTGACTTTGGAGATATCTTGCGAAATGAAATCACAGAGATATAATATATATAAATATTAAATACAAGATCTTTTATTATTTTAACTTAAGTTTAAATAAATAAAACGTTGATCAAAAACGATTAGTATATATTACTTAAATAAACAGTTTCTCTGAGTAATATCCGGCATAAAGAAAAACATATTTTATCAAATGTGACAAACCGTAACATAAGTATAAGGTTGCATTTAAAATACTCTGTCAATAACAAGTCCTCCGTTTATAGCTTAGTTTTTATAAAATTAATCTTTCTATACAAAGTTAAATTATAAAAAATAACTAAGTAGATTCAAGAGATCTCATTCTTTCAAGCATTGGATAAATAAATATAACAACTTATTTGTTATTATATTATTATTGAGTTAATATCGCGATTTATATACTGTATGTATCTTTAAAAATTATTTTTTTGCTAACTCCAATTGCTTGGTTTTATGAGAGGCTTAACATATAATTCAACACAACATTTACTGGATAGAGTATAAATAGAATCACAAAACATTATGATGAAATAAATTAAGCTTTATTGATAAGAAGGAAGTGCTTGTCGTTTCTCAGTTAAATTTTGCGAAGTTCAGTGCTATATAAACATTCGTTGTCGGCGGTTATTATGAAGTCACAAGCGGTTTTGTTCTTTGCAATTATTGCATCTTTCTTATACAAATCCCTGGCAGGACCTGATGATGTTTCATCTACGATCTGCCTTCTTCAGGATGAACCAAATCAATGTGGAAAATTCTGCTTAACCGCTCTAAAACCACTCATTGATCACATTGCCCTTCACCAGCAGCAGTGGAATACCCGTGATGCTGTCATGGTGAATGAAACTCAAACGAAATTAAACAGGATTGAAGGACAACTGGATGCACTAAAGGACTCCCTGGTTAAACTTCTTCCGAAAGATCTTGCGACGAAACTGGAGACAATGAAAACACAACAATCAGCTTTAGACAACAAATTGTTAGATCTGCAAAAGACATTTTCCAAAATCAATAGGCAGATGCTCCTAAAGAATTTCAACCAAATTGGTAACAAACACTTCTACGTGGAACAATATCTGAAGAGAAATTGGACAGGGGCTATAACTACTTGTGGTCAGATGGGCGGTCAATTGGCATCCATTGAGAATGAAAGTGAATTTGATGCGATCGTTGCGAAATTAAAATCAGATATTAGCTACAGAGTGGATATAAACGATCTGGCGGAAAAGGGAAAGTTCATCTCCAAGAATTCGGGAAAACCAGCTGTATTTTTCAAGTGGAAGCGAGGAGAACCCAGATACGATAACGAGTCTCAGCGCTGTGTGACCATCAATGGAGGAGGCATGTGGGTTGATAGTTGCAAAAATGATATGTACTTTATATGTGAGGCAAGCTACGAAGAATAATATTAAAAAAAAAATACGATATAAAAATATAAATTCATAAAATGAATTACTGAACAAATTAAAAAACTAATTCTTTAAAAATGAATTATTAAATACACACTACTTATAAAACATTTTTTTTTTTTCATACATGTATATGTTCCAAATTTAATGTTATATGTTTAATATAATTATGGAAATCTTCTGCAACTTAAAAACAAATTAAAAGATTATAGAATATATTGCTAAAAGACATACAGATTATATTTCAAAAGGCATCAATATTTAAAGAGTATATGGGCAATTCTCCAGAAACGTGCACCGCGGCCAAAAACTTAAAATTGCTTAAAAACGAGTATTTTTAACATGATTACATAAAAAATTGGTCAGGCTGATCAAGACTAAGAGAATTTTTTATTTTCTAAAATAAGTTTCAAAAAAATCTATGTCAATCACGCGCAAACGCAAATAATGTTGTTTTTATCAAAAAAAGGCATAAAAAATGGCATGTTTTGTTTTGATGCCCATCTCTTAAACCGAACCATTTTGCTTTAACTTTTGGTTTCTAATATGACATAAAAAACCCAAAGATTCAATATTAAGTGCAAAAGGACATATCCGATCACCAATATTCGTACAGTTTCAGTTTGAATTATCGCTTTCCAAACTGTCGCGTGCGACATGTCGCGTGCGACCGGGACTAAAATTAAAAATAACTCCTTAATATTTTAAAATCAAACAAAATACGTTAGTAAGATAATTCATTGCGTAATTCATTAAAATTTATTGTACTACAATTTTTCATCACGTTTCGCTGAAATCAGAGCTTAAACTGGTTTTTTTCAAATGTAACTTCTATTTTTGTCGCGTGCGAACGCAGTACATTTTAGTGAATATCTTGAAAACAAACAAGGGTTCAAAATCGACCTTTGCACCATTTATAGTGCTAACCAAGAGCTATACGTTTCAATTTTTATAAAATTAAAATAAAGTCTTGGCACATGTGTTTTTTTAGTTTGAATGCGTACGAATGTCGCATTCGACACCAGAGAATTGCCCATATATTAATCATTTAATTCACCAAAAGTTGTTCGAGTTGCTTAAATATTTGTATTTGCCATGTGCTTGCTATAAATATATACAAATAAATATTAAATATATATAAAAATATTTTGTTATTTATATTTTGCGACCTTTTTCAGTGGCCTTACATTACCGACATCCACTGTTCCTGTGGCAAATGCGAATGGGCTGCACTGCAATTTGGCTTTAATGCATTTTTAATTTGTGTATGCGTGTGCCATAGCCTGCATCAGTGTATGTATATTTATATATACATATATATGCTATATATATATATATATATATATATATATATATATATATGTGTATATGTACTTGTTTGTATGTAAATAGAAAATGAAATTACCGATGCGCTACTTTGTAGCCTCCTCCATTCTGAGAAGGCTGAGCGAATTCCGTTTATGACTATTTTATGCGAACTGCAAATTCTTTTGCACTTTATTTTCGGCGCAGCTTAACATGCAAATTATTATTTGCCCAGTTGTGTACTGGTGTGTGTGTGTGTTGGGTGTGTGTCCTGGTGTGTGTGTTGTTGCAACATTGTGAGGGAATTTTATATGGGCGCCGGAGCCCTACAAAATGCCGTGTGCAGCTTGGGGCGCCTCTCTTTTTACGGTCGACTCCTTGCTTCCGCGCCAGACTTCAATTTTTAATTTGCCACAGTTTTTGTTATTTCTCTCTCGTTTCCGCTGATAATTATGTTACCCATTTGTTTGCACTTGGCGGAGCTAATAAAAAGCAGAAAAATAGTTGAGCAAAAAACGCAGTCCGTTAAAGATTAATGTTCATGTCTGCTGTTGGGCAGGGGAAGGAAAATTGGGATGTTTCCCAACTTTGATTTTAAATTGGGAAACAAAAAAAATATTGAATGATAAAACTTTGTATTTGCCTGCTTTGCGTCTGCTTATTAAATAAATACACATTTTCCATTTAGTTTTCACTTGCAACTTTTAACATTAGGGTAAAAAAAACCATGTTGGCTTTTCTTGATTCATTTCGTTTTTAATTTCCTGTTGCCATCGCCTGAGATGGTTAAGTGACTGCCGGTGATTTATTGGTAGGAAAATCACAGGAAATTGATATAAAATCATAGAAAATTATTTCTATAATAAGAGTTCGATTTTTACTCAGGCTCGAAATGGAAATTTATGACATTTTGTAATGGTAAAATAACCATTTTCTTGCTAGAAAACGAAAAAAAGGGGTAATTTTTAAAACCGGAAATGAGAAAATCGTCCCTTTTGCCTTTGCTGTGGCCCGTAGCAAAGTAATTAATTTTTAATTGATTGGTGGAAAAGCCGGCAAGCACTCCAATTTCTCACTGCCAGGATTATTCTGCAAATTTGCAAATAGCAAAGAGTAAAGTAAAACCCTTCTTGCCATTCTCTAGGTCTAGACACAACATTTCAGGGGCCATGTAACAGGGGACCAAGGGGCTAAGGGCCAAGTTAATGTCACGCACGGCAGTCAGCCCATTGCTGTAGCACTTTTAATGTCCTCATCGCTTTTACAAGTCAGCTAGCTGTATTTCACATCCATGTATGTATGTATATATTCTGTGTGTGCTCAAGTGTAAAATGGAAAATGAGTTCGCACTTTAGATTAAAATCTGTAAACACGAGCAAGCACGGCACACGGTGTTGCTCTTTGCCCAGATTTGTTGGTTGCATCGCGCTTAAGGCTTATCGCATGGCATTCAATTAATCAGGGAAAAACTTCTTGAGGTGACGGCATCTTGATCACTTTTGCATACTAAATAGAGTGGTTTACGTTAAGTATACGACATGTGTGGGTGGAGCTCATTCAGGATTATGTAATTATAATGTTAAATGAAAATGTTAAGTCATTAAAGCTAGTCTTTAAACATTTGTATTTGGTTTAAATGATATTTAGAAGCCCTTTCTCTTCGTATTCTCAATTATTATGCTCATATTTGTTCCCAGTTAGGTGCTTGCTGATTTTAAATTATTTAAAATTCAATCAATTTATTAAATACATTATTTTGCAATATACTCTTATAGCCTTAGGTGATTATTGTGGCAGCTTAGCTTAATCCATGATAAATCCATTAAAATAAACAATTTGTATTAGGTATACTATATTACGCATACGCAGTGTGTGCTCTATGCATTGTTCTTATTCCGCGTGACAAAGTGTATCGTGTTGGCCTAATGGATATAGAATGTCAATTAAGTGACGCAGCACAAAACGGAAACGGAAATGAACCCCCCCCCCCCAATGAACCTTTTTGCTTTTGACCAAAATGACAAATGCTTGTCATAAAGCGCTTAGCTTAAAGCACACCCGGAAACATATAATAAGGAAGTGCAGAGAAAATGCCAGAAACAGCGGGACGAGCAATGTAGTGGCAAGTGCGAACATATTTCAATTGTACTGAGAGCTGGCAACATAGTTTTATAAATTAATAACAATAATTTATGCAGCAGCAACTACAGCGCAGCAGCACTCATAATAAATTCAGTGAAACTTTTGTACATATACTCAGGAGGGGCAGCAGGAAAATAACAACAAACAACGGCATCATCTCTATGCGGGAGCAAGTTGCATTTGAAGCCTTACAGGCAGCTTGGCAATTCTCATCAGCTGTGCCACTGCCACGGCCTCGGGCCGGGTGGAAAGAACTATAACTATGCATGTAAATTTATAACCCAGACCATTCCCTTCACAGTTGACCCCCTGAACCCCAAAGCCAGCTTCAATGGGCGACAAAACCCAACAGAAAAGAGGGAGAAAAAAATGAAAACCAAACCGAACAGAACTTGTTTATGAAACAAGTCCAGGCGAGAAGTTGAGTGTATATGTGTGGAGGAGGGTGGTGACATTGTCACACTTGCCAAAAATATATGAATTTTGAATTTCTAGGCCAGGAATTAGATGTAGAAACAAGAACCCTCCGACTTTATCTATTAAACTTTAAATAAAGGTGCTTTAAAGGGATGTAATAAGCATCATAGTTTCATTTAAGCTATAAAAATCTCTTTTTAATTTGTATTATTAATAACAATTAACCATTTTCTTTTAGTGAGGCAGTAGTACATATTTTTTTCCTTGGTGCTGCTGGCACAATAACAACACGTAAATCTGGCAGCAGCTGACAAGTACAGAATTTGAGCTTGTTACGCTACCCAAAAACGCCATCACATAGCTCAAAAATGGTTGTGCTCAGCTTCTGGATTGGCAAAAGCAAGAAAGGAGGAGCTTGAAGGGGATCGAAGGACATTACCCGAAGGCATTGAAATATTAATGCTAATGGCTAGAAGGAAACCCATTTCCTTGGCGTCGGGCAATCGCCTGATTGTATTGCTCGCCGAACTTTGGGTGTTTGGACGAAAAACTCGAAAGGACGAACTGGCAGCAGGCGATGAGTTTTTCCCCCAATAAATTAATGAAAATGCAAAAAGCCCTTGCAACAAGCAATTTTTGCTTGGCAACAGGAAGAAGATGGGAGAAAAAATCCAACAAAAATGCGCTATAAGCTTTGGGTGTTATTTTTTTGGAATTTTATACTTATGCAGTCGATATTGCCAAAGTATGAGAAGCCATTGAGATGTTAAGGTTTAGCCGGAAAATAGAGAAATAGAGTTCCTACGCTAGAGTTTTAGTTTAATCCTCTTTTCAAGAAAAAAACAAATGTTTTAAACCATAAAATCCCGTAGCATATTGACAGCTTTAAGGCTTAGTTGCACTTCAGTCTGGCTGGACTTACACTGACCGACCGCACTGTCACGTTCGAGGAACACGTTCCGCATCTTACGCGCTAAAAGGCACAGAGAGTGTCAGTACATACAAGAGGACTTACTTACCAAGGAAGAGTGGCCAAAAAAATACAAATAAAAATAAAAATAAAATACCTTCTCTTGCCCAACAGGATGTTGCATAATTTCGGCATTTTTTTCGGGTTGAAGGTGTAGGTAATTGAATCGTAATGCAGCCATGAAATTTTTATTATTTTGTTGTTATAAAATTCAAACTCTGCAAGCGGCTGCTGCTGCTGCTTCTGTGGAAATTAGCATAATTTTACAACTGCCTTGAGAATTTGTCAGCCCAGGGAACTGCCACAAGATTGTAAAAGAGCATCTGTGAGGATATCTGCCCTCAGATGTCTCAAGAACAGTGCTGAGAAATCGAAGCTGTAGCTTAAATAAATATTAAAACATATACCAAACCGATTTTGGATTAGTTTGGCTTGCACATAAAGAATTAAATTTTTATCAGTTTATGAAGACTATTGAATATTTCCTGTTTTTCTGCCAAAATAAGCTTAACTTCATCTATATTGTATTCCATTCTTTGGCCAGAAAATATCCAAGTTGGCAACGCAACTGGCAAAGACATCAAACTGCGTTCGAAACTTTTTGCCCTTCGCAACAGAAACTTGCACAGCTGCGACTTGCATCTTTTCCCCGGCCTTAGTCATGTGAAAATGTCCTCCCTTTTTTTGTCTTTTACTCCTGCTGTCGTCCAGGTTTTTTGTTGCCTTATCCTTGAGCTGTCCTGGCATCTCTGCCACGTCACAAGGTGTGTGAAAGTTTGGCACAAAAAGTTTGCCAACGTTGGAGGGCAAAGACAAAAAAAAGGTCCGCTTAATGCAAGTCCTGGATGATTTTAATGAGCTTTTCCCCTTGGCAGAGAGTCAAAGTTTTGGCAATAATTAGCGCAAGGAAAAAAAAAAGAAATCCAAATTGCCTGTTTCGAGTAGCAAGCCAAGGTAAATATTAGTGCATTGCTCAGGTAAATATTTGTGCAAATTTCCGTAAATATTGTCCCACTCCTGGTGGCTTCAGCCACGGTTTGGTCATGCATGAATAGGTCATGTCTTGGAGAGCTTTATTAAACATTTTATTAACATCGTTTAGATAATCTCCCTTCTGGCCCAAAAGGAACTTTTCGCAAGTTGCCAACAGAAATTAACAAGTGCCGTCGCGATGTCGACGGTGATTATGATTATGAATGGGAGCAGAGTCTTTTCCATGGCAGACAATCTTTGTCTAATACTGGCGTAGCTTGGCCAAGTTTCCACTGGTGGAACGTGGCCCAAAGTTTGGTTTATTTACCCAACGAACGTTGGCGGAAAGTTTCACATTTTTGCTAATTAGCTTCGTTTATCTGCACTGCACTTGCACTTGTTTTTGACAGCGGCTCGAACTGCACCCGAAGCAGCTGAAAATGAAGCTCTTGTTCGAATATATTACATATATATTTAATTATTTCCTGTCGACCAACTTTATTGTACCGCTGCTGAAATTGTTGAACTCAATTTAAGTTCGCCTCTATTTTAAAATTCAATTTATTTTGCATTTATGGTGTCACGTAGTTCGGACACGTGACAGAATATTAAATATGGTAATTCTTGCATCAACGTCAAAGTCATCTCCGATGTCATTAAAGAAATATCCATGTATTTTTGATAAACCAATGGATTTCCTTACACTCTCTCTTTAAGTGCCGAGAATATGAATATTAAAAACTTTATTGACACATTTCGAATATGAAATGCAAGCAGCAGCAGTCAGAGACATCAAACAGTGTCCGGGGAAAATGTAAATTAAATTTCTTGAAGGAAAGCCACTGCAGAGATTCAGGTTAAGCTTTTCCACTGCATCATAAATAAGTCAAAGGCCAGAAGATTGAAGGGTAGCTAGCAAATCCTTAGAAAGATGAAAGAGACGGAGACCAAAGGACCACATAATTTCCGCTCCAAATGCAATTTACATTCTTGAACGGAGACTAGAGGGACTTTGGCCTTCAATCAGTTTTGTGATTTACCTTGATCGATTTTCGGTTATTCCCACCTCAATTGTTATGGCTTAAAGGCAATGGCCTGGACTCGGATGCATAAATTTTCCAGCTAGCAAAACAATGAATAATATCAAAATCGGCTTTAAACTACTGCTTCGGGGGAGTTACACCCGTGGCCATCTCGTTAGTGCTTCTGGAGCGAGTGGGAGGTGGGAAATGTGCAATTTTCTTTTCCTTATCCGCTTCCACTTGTGTTGTATTTTTATTCAATTTGTGCGGCACATCCAGTCGGGCAAAAAACCAATAAATTTGCATGTAAGAGACAGGGAAAGAGTGGGCAAAACCGAGGGAAGCATTTAAAAATTAATTAATTCAATTGCAATGCGACTCTTTCTCGTTGCAATGTTCGCCGGGCACACCATTTTGGACCTCGGATGCTGTATAATTTGGTTCTGTTCTTTAAGTCCTTTTTACCTTTATTTTTATTTCTTATTTTTTGTTTTGTTCAGCTCTTCCTTTGTGCGACACAGTGTGAGTGTGTGTGTGTGTTCGGAGGTGCGTGTCCTGGGCTCTGTCATTGTCCTTGCGAGGAATTAAATTGCATTTTAAATAGGCGGCGTTAATTTTATAAATAATTTATACGAACTGGCAATTTACAATTGCAAACTGCATCGAAACAGGTGCAAATGGTGGCAATAAAGGAATATTGATTGTAATTTTATGTCAATTATTATTCAGTCAGGGAATTGCTTACGACTTAGGCATTTGAAAGCAATTAATTAATGACTAAAACAATTTATTTGCTTACATCTATAATTATAATAATTAATTATACGGTTGGAGGTAACTGCTGCATTATCTTGTTTAGCATTCCGTATTAAAAATTATATAATTAGAGCTCTAAATACAATTTGATTCTTTACCAAATGTTTATACATTTAAAGTTTTATTTATTTTCTTAGTTAATGTCATCACAGAATTGTATTAAGTCCCACGTTATTTATGCCATCTCATTAATGGAATTATTTATGCAGAAGCCAGGGCAAAGCTGTAAATTATATTGACACTATTGCGTATGAATGGATTTATAATTGAGTGTCTGCCTCGTAATTGCAGTCATTATTTCAAAATGCGAACATTGAAAGCTTTAATTCAAACCCATTAAATTTAAGTTTGATTTTCCCTTTTTTTGTTGTGAAGAAAAAAGTAATGGTGAAAAGGTCAACCAATCAGGCGGAGATAATTTGCAGTCACAAGTCATCAATTCCCATCCGAATCAAATCAATCATAAAGATTTTTTGGGGGGAATGACACATTTTTTATGAATCGTTCGAACAGTTAAATTGAGCAGTTAATGTGCTGGGTGAAAGAGCGATGTGAAGTCATTTGAGTGCATGCCGAGGTTGAGGGTTAAGGGTCAAATGATTTAAGGACCAACTGTTTGGCATGTGACAAGCGGTGAGTTTGATACATTCGCAATCAAGCGAATTTAACTGGCTTAATTAGACAGCTAATTAGGACAGCCCAAGAGCCAAAGCACCAAAATGACACATTATTACAGACAAAATGTGTAAACTGAACGAAATGTAGTTATATATTATCTATAAGGTTTTTAAATATATGTTAAAAATTGCTTTAGTACATTTCTTATGATGAATATTTCGAGCAGAGGCTTAGTAATTGGTATAGTTTTTGTTATATCCAATTTCCCCTGTTAACTCTTATATTATCCAGTGTAATTGTGATGTCTCAGTGGCTTTCTCCAAGCCCAATATGTTTATGGATGGCATTATAATGGCGCTCAACACATTTGCATAATGCATTCGATAAGCTCAGCTAGGCCATTGACAGGTGAAGCAATGCCCGGGAATCGCTTCAGGTACACAAACAAGCCAGACTTACGCGGCTCTGTGATATATTTACTCGCATCAGCAGCAAGTTAATTAACAAAATCATCCATTTACGCAACAAATATTGATTTAAAGTTCAGCCAACACAGAGGAAAACATCAACAAGATTTATCTCATCATCTCGGAGGCTTGCTGGGTTGAACAAAAAACTTTTTACATTCAACTTCAAATGCAAACGAGCACACACGCGTTAAAAAAAGGACGAACATGCGCCAACTTGGAGGGTAAAATGGCAGAAAATTGCAGTTGTTTGTGTTTATTTTCTTTGGCTATTGAAAAGTCGGCGGGATATATATATATATATATATATATATATATATATATAAAAAAATATTGGCTTATATGCAAATATATGTATGTGCCTGGGCTGACATTCATAAACCGCACATGTCGCCGGCGTCTGACAATCATGAAGAGGCAACGATGAAATTGCACTGCTGGCCATTTTAAAAAATTGTACAAAATATATATATATATAAATATAAGCAAACATATATGAATATACACATGCGTGTATGTAACATATAAATAAATTACATGTGTTTGCTGTCGTTGTTTGATATTTACAGCAATTTATTCCCAATTTTTTTTTGGGCTTTATAATTTTATGTCGATAAAGGGTTTAACCCTCATCATCATTGGCCCTGACAGGAGCCGGGACTTGGTTGAAAGCTGGCTATTTGGAGCTGTTAATGTCCTGGCAGCCCTTGGGCTATTTAAATGCACTTTAATTTGACAGGATGCTTCTTCAATGGGAAAATCAAGAGCAGAAGGAGGTCACCGGGGGCAACCTTTGTGGCCGGCCAAGTCAAGCGTTAAAAGTGCTTCCAATTAAGCACTGATTTTCCAGAGGCAAATGGAGGGCAAACAAAGTTTTCATTTCTAATTAAAATCGTATTAAAGGGAATGAAACGAAAAACGTTGCTAAGCCGCAAAGTTTAGCTTTCGATGGATTCGCCTTTATATTTCACAGGCTGAAGGCGCTGGCAATACAATTGATTTTGATTATATGGTATTTTTTTGTTGTTCTCCTTTTCCGTTCCTAGTAAATTGGTTTCTAATGCCTTCGGGCTGTGTGTGGACCACTTGTGCCTTTGGTCCCTTTCTTTTTTCTTAGCCATTTCTACTCAATAATGTTATTAGTCAGGCCAATTTCGGAGAGTGTTCTGTGTGGTCTTATTGTTGCCTTTTTTTTTTGTTGGGTTGTCGGGGTTGGTAGCCGAGGAAAACACTTTCCTTTACTTAGGCTGATTTCATTGTGATGGATTCCGTGAGCTGATGGCTTACCCTTGGGCTCATTTCAACGGAAAAGGAGGGATTTTCCAGATTGAAAAGCATTTTTCAGCCGCAATTAGAGGGTAAAAGACATTAAGGTTTTCACAGCTGCAGGGCAGAACAATAAATTATATATATTTTATTAGATTTAAGACATTTTTGTTCCTATTAAAAACGAAAGTTTTTAATATATACTCCATTAACAAACTGCTAAAAGATTTTCTAGATTAAGAACTTCTTTTCAGATGCAATTATCCGGCCATAAATATTAGACTTCAGTCTCCTTTTAGTCATAAAGTTGGGCTGCATTGAAAAAAAGTGGTAGAAGAACTATTATTTCACGCTAAATTGCATTCAGCAGCAAAACAGTTTCGTTCAACGACTTCACACAGACTGATAAATGGGCTTTCCGACAAAACGGCAGATATTCGTAGGCCCCGCAGGGAAAAGTTTTCCATTCTGCTGTTTTTTTTCTTTTGTTGCATTTTCACGGGATATATTTGTGGGGGGTTCATCAGGCGAAGCGAGGCCTACGCCTCATTTGAGCCAAAGTATTGGCACACAATGCGACCTCGTCGGCGGCAATAACAATGACAGTTATGAGTTTTTGTCAGCTGGACGCTGGGAAAAAAAACTAAAAAAACTAAAAAAAAATACGGAAAAACCACGTTGCATGGAAATGAGAGTTTGCAATGCGATCCACGGACAAGCAACAATCGAAATCAATTAAACGACGAGCTGAAATCGTGGTGGCAAAAGGCTGCGGGGATGTGGTTTAGTTTTTAAACAAGGCAAATAGTCAATGCTCTTATTTTAAAGGTAAATATATTAGATAAAGTAATCTTAGGCATTTTAAATAGTTAACTAAATAATAAGGCCTGGACTACTTTTAAATTCTTTAATTAAAAGTGGTTGAAATAATGTAAGACGTTACTATAGTTTTGCCCAAATTAGAATAACTGAGGAATAATTGTATTTCATGAATTTCATCAAATCAAATTATTTTTTTATTTCCTTCGATGCACTTAAATCCATGAAAGACTACGGAAAAAAAAGTAAGAATCATAGAAAAAGTGCATGAAAGCAATCTTTTTTACGCTAAATTGCCTGCAACGAGGAAAGCCATCGAAGTGACAGATAAATGATTGGACGGAATGGACAAAACCGGATGGATGCGGATAGCAGGACAGTTTGTCAAGGTTTTTATTCAAGGGAAAAACCAATCCGACAACGGATATTTGTGTGCAGTTCATCGGGCGAGAAGTCTACGGCTCATTGAAGTTGAAACAATACGATGGCAGTTATGAGATCCACTTTTTTTATTCCCAGCTCTCTACCACTTAATGAACTATTGATATCACATAGAAAGCAATGGTGAAAAAAACTCAAGTCATACCTAAATATAAGTAATAAATGCTACATAGATACTAAAAGAAGTATAGTTCTATAACGAACTTTAATAATTCAAATGTATCGATACAAAATATTTTTGAATAATATCGCAGTTTCAATATGTTTATTCTCCCTTGTATTCCCTCTCCATTTCTATTACCAAATTTATCTCTGATGTTTGAGTTCACAGACGGTCTTCATTGAATTAAATTTTGGCACTGTCATGCCTCTGGATACAAATGACATAATACTGGCTGCTGGCCTTTTCCTGCCATCCGGCCATTAAGTTGGCCACTAATGAAAGGCGTTGCCTATAAACAAACATCAACGGGACCCGGCATTGGCAGTGCAGACAGTGCCGACGGACTTGTTTTTGGCCAAATGCACATCGTGTTGGCCACAAAATTGCATTTGCGTGGAACTCGAAAATGTACGCTGCCCGACGAACGGTTTACTATATGCCACCACCCTCGAAAATCCCCAAGCCATCTAAATTCCAGAACCAAAAGGGGATGGGTGTTGTGCTTTTCGTTTTAATTAAAATCGTGTCGAATTATTGTCGCTACCCTCGTCATCGAAGGGGATTAGATTTGTTTAACAATCCGCTGTTAAGTAAATCAATGTGGAGTACACAGCCTCGTTTTGTGGTCACAATTAATTAAAGACAATAGTTGCCAGATATTTATATATATATACATATCTGGTCTCATCTCGTTTGCCTTTGATATTAATGTGCAATTAAGTCTTGAGTTTATTCCATTTTCGGTGCCTTGGCCTGACAAGTCGAAAGTTTCCTGACTACGAAATTGTCTTGTAAATTACTTTTGCATACATTTTATGCGGTTAGCAAAGAAGTGCATGGACAATTTACACAATTGCTTGGATAAAGTTGGCTCCAAGCTCTGGAAAAATTTGTTTAGCTATGGTAATATTTATTTTGAAGTTTCGTCCAGGAACTTGGTGAAATTCGGATGCAAATTGGATGGGATAATTATTTATTATACCCTTGCAGGTTATGATAACTTTAGTCAGATGCTTACAACGCAGTGAAAAAGCCATTTTCGACTATATAAAGAATAGAATATATTCCTGATCAGCAACAACAACAACAAAAGAGTCGATCGATCCGCGATAAAGCCACCAAATAGAGGAGAACAACAGATGAGTGCGAGCAAGAGCGGGAGTGGGAGCGGGCTTATCAGTTGAGGCGCCTCTTACTCCCTAGCGCTCTCGCTCGCACTTTCTCTAACATTCTCTTCGCTCGGAGAGTATAAATAGAGGCACTAGGGTCACGCGCGAATCAGTCAGTCCCGGGAGGCCGCGGAGGTAACATCGACAGTGATAGTGCATTTTGTGATAGTGATTAGCGAGCTTCGACCCAATAAAGATGACGTGGCCTATGGAATAAATCTGGACAAACAGGAAGAGGATCACTTTGCTACACTGGAAGGAAGTAAACAATGACGACAACAAATAAATATGTGTCCTCTACTGCGGTAAGTCTTAAGCATGACAATTATTTATATCGTATACATATATGGATGCGATATTAGTGATTAGGCCTAGGTCTATAATCAGCTGTGCTAACTATTCGTTTATTTTCCAGCTAACTTCCTTATTGCCATGTATCGCATTTTTTTTAATTAGAGTTTAAAGTGATACGCCAATTTGTATTAAGATTTACCAACGTATATTCAAAGTTGACAGCCTACCTTAATTATGAATTATCCACGAATATTGATTTCTTACCTTATGATACTTTAAAAACAAAACCTTTTTAAAGCATTTAATTTTGCTACATTCTTATTACCTTTGCGCGGTATAATAATCTCAGTCAGAAGCTTGATTTGGCATTTTTGGCTTAGGTATGAGCAAGTACTATTTACACCAGTGCGTATACGTAATTTTTTTTTGGAACTGTTAGTTCAATTTCTGATTTTAGCTTTAAATATTGCAATATGGCAATTTAATTTCTCATTTAAGTTTCAAATAAATTTATATATTGCAATATTTAAAGTTTAAATTAAGAATTTAATGAAAGCATTTTCAGCAGTCTCAAAAAAATTACGTATACGCAATGTTATCATTATTTATGTGTTTGTTATGATCGATTTCACATTTGAAACCCTGATTCTATGGATAACGGAAAGGGAATTCAAACTTCGACTTCTCGGAGTTATTTTTTATTTTATTTAAAATCAACCAGTAGTCCAGGGTCATCTGTGCGGCTTAAGAAAATTATAACCCATCAGCTTAAGCCCAAGTTGAGAGCCAAGCCAAGAAAACCGAAATGAAACTGGAAAACAATTGCAAGTTCCTAAACTAGAGAACCAAAAAGCGAAAGGAATTGCTTGTATAAAAAATCTTTTTCCTCAGAGACTCTTGTGAATAGTTTTTCAAGAGCTTATTTTGTTGCTAGCTGAAGACGTAGACTTTTCTAACAAAAAAAGTAAAATCTTGGTAAAGTTTCACTAAAAAATATATATATATTCGTTTTAAAATAGTTACAATATATATGAGACGAATTTGGGTTTATATGCTTATGGTTATTCCACAGGATAAAATGCAAAATATCCTCAAACTGAAAACAAACCTGTTAAATAAATTTAAATTTATTGCTTTAACTTGCGGCTTACCAAGTTATTCACTCCCTCCTGTAAGTCAGAAGCAAAACTTTTCGACCGGAAACAAATAGACCAAATGAAAATTTAATTTCTGCAAGACATACTCGTATTTTACTCAATGTTAAAAACTTAAATTCTCACTTCGATGGTGGGAAAACACTCAAGAATGCCCCTTGGCGAAAGTCCGCTGACAGCTCTGACATGCATTTCGCGCCCAAAGAATGAGACAGGCGGACAAGAAGCTGGCCTTTGTACATTCTTAAAATGTGTATATGAATAAGTGAGCGGCAGAAAACAGCGGAAAACTTTTCATGGAATTTTCTCGGGGTATTCTGGCGGCTGTCAGAGTCGAGTGCCGAGTGCCCAAGGACGAAGGGAACGCCACAAAATGGCGCCAATGATGAAGGCGATAATGATGGGCTCGAGAAGTTTGAAATTTTCTTTCTTTTTTGGTGTGAGCAATTGAGTGGCTAAACTGATTTCAGGCATTCTGTTTGCTGTTGGGAATTATATATAGTACACAGAGTTCATTGCACTCGACTTGGATTATGAAATGTCTGAGTCCAATTCCATAATTACCATTATTCATGATGAGTTCAAGTCACACTGGCTGGCGACTTCGACTCCGTTTCGCCGGCTGCAAAGAAAAACAATGGAGCACAATCGAGACGGGGACTAGGGAACGGCGAACTTTTCACCGAACTTGAAGACTTTTTAATGTCTTCGAGGAAAGCATTTAAAAGAACCATAAAAAAGCGTTTTATTGTCTCGACTTCCACTCGGCATTTTCCACCAACATTTTCCCCCAGAGCATTCGGTGCAGCTTTTGTTTGGTTTTTGCCTTTGTGTTCCTGGCTGTTCATTTCTCTACTGGTCGAAGCAAGTCAAAGGAGGAAAGGACGATGGCCGTTGGAAGGAAACAAAAAGGCGTGTTAATTAAATTAAGGGGAATTCACCTTGGGGCCAGCACGGTGGAATATTATCGACAAAATCTAATCACTGAAAAGGCTGCTGGCCGGAGTTCCCGGGGGATAATGTGGTTTGCCCCTCAAAAAATGTGGGCCAATAAATATTGGGGCCCACGCAATGGAATCTTATTTGTGGTTTCCTTGTCCAACGGTCACGAATGTCATTTACACCTTTTTTTCATCAAATACCTGAATATACTTCCTGCTTTAATTTGGCCTTTAATGTTTATATATTGTAATTTACTGGAATTATTTATAATATAATTCTTTAGAGGGCTTCCCTGACACTTGAATATCCTTAAGCTCATAATGATTACAGCTTTTAATTTAAATTCTAGAGTATCTTACTGAACCCATTAAAGGGCGTCAAAAATAATCAAAAGCCATTTTCTTTGAGCAATTTGTGTTACTCAATTTTAATTCCCTAATCCTCGCACGCCTACAAGACATACTCTTATGCGTGTCGGTTGGCTAAAATTAAGATTTAAATAATTTATTTTTGGGCACATTTAATTTGCTGGTAACACACAAACCTTAACCCAGGCCATTTCTCTAGGCCCATTTATGTGCACAATAAGTCCGGGGGCGGGGCTGGGCAAAAGGTTGACCCATTCCGGGATAAATGTGCACTTAAACTCGAGGCCCGAGATTGCTCGACTCGGCTCGGCTTCGCTGTCATTTGTCCTGCCTAATTCGGCATGTGACCAAAGTCATTAGGCATTGACTTGGCCACGGGTAATGCCAATGGCATTGGGATCAATCCGTCTAAAGGACCCGGCTCCTTTCCGTACTCCAGAGGCTTAAGGAAATGCCGGGGCCGAGGCAATCTCACACATGTTTACATTTAATCCACTTTTATTGCAGCCCTTGGGTGGTGGCTGGTGGCGACCCTCAGTTATTATGCTGATTGTGTTGACACACTCGCCATCCCTTGTTTGTACCCACACACAACACACACACCATCTCGAATATACACTTATTTCCACACACAATGTTTGGCGGAGGCCTTTGGCAACTTTTATGTTTGTGCTGAGCTTGTCACTAAATATTTTATAAGCGCTTACCTTTCCCCCTGCTCTGGGTCCAAAATAAATAAAAATTCAATTTCATTTTTACGCCCAACGAATCAAGTTTGGCCACGTGCTCAAAGCCGAGTCTTGGTCAGTTGGGCCAACAGTCTTGACGTCTTATGACAAATTGATTACCTTGTGGCCAAGTTGGCCAAAAGCTGAAAGTCGAAAGTCGAAAACTTTCCAAACTCTTGACCCGGACAGCTGTCAAGTGTTTTGGATCGCCAGAAATTATCCTACGAGCCATTTACAGAGACTGACCCCCCTGACTTTTAGTTAAACTTGTTCTTTTTTTCTTTTAATTTAATCAATGGCGATCGCATCGTCACACACCAATAACAGTTTAAATCTCCCTTGACTGTGACGGTGCGAAAAAAAAAAGTTTTCCATAGCGAAATGAACCCTTTGGCAACATTGTGTTTCATTGTGGATCCAAAAATAAAAAAAAAGGGTAAGTCAAGCATATTTCAGGGGACACACTCTGGGCTTTAGTGTTTTTGGCTTTCGGCTTATCCTTTCAGATGAATGTCCTTGAATTGGGGTTGTGAAGGCCTTTGTATGTGCTAAAATAAAATTAAGAGTCACTAAATGAAAGGATTTCCTTTTTCTCATTAGAAAAGTTTGCTTGAATGGCGATTTTCAATGTGTTTTAATTTTAAGAGAACAGTTTTTTATATTTTCCAAAACTAACCATTTAAATTTGGTACTTTTTCCTTTCTTAAATACCTTCAATTAAAACCCAGCATTAGCCCTTTATGAATTCTGAAAGCTGAAAATGTCCCTTTTTCTCTTAGGTTTATTTATATATCCTTTGAGCATTTTCAATTTTGGATTTTAGTCCTTGATTTAACTGAAGAATATCTAAGCGAAGGCAAAGAGAAATATTTTCGTACTTATGCTCGATAATAATCTGCATTTCCGCTTCCCTTTTAGTCGAGTGGAATCAAAATTTCTGTTGTCTGGCAACAAATATGAACAATCAATCTGTCTGTCGCAGTAAGTATTCAGTATATATATATATATATATAAATATACATTTGTATATATGAGTATGCAGTAAGAGAAACAATTTTCTCTGATTTATTCCGAGAATTTTCTGCTTTTGTTTTATTCCTTTTCCACTTGTTAGCTTCCGTTTCCGTTTCTATTGCATATTTTTTGGGGCGATTTGTTTGTGCAACGTTGCAACGCGCTGCACAGTTGCCAATGGCAGTTGGCATATGAGTCTCTGTGTTCATATGTATGTAAATGGTTATTTAACAAGCTGCTAAAGTTACATCGTCTTTGTTTCAGTTAACAAGTCACGGAAATTACAGAGACATTATAGTAGGGCTTCGTATGCTAAGGCTTTAGCTAGGAATTGCACTTAAAGATTTTTAAAGGGATTTTTGGATGGGTAAATAAAATAAAAGAGTATTTATTTATTAAAAACATTGTTGGAAATAAAATGAGCTTTATTGAGCTGAAATTGTTGCTTGTTGTTGTGATAACAATTTTACATTGTTTGGGCATATACAGACATTATTGTATGCCAGTGTTCTGATAAATATATATTTTTGTTTATTACAATTATTTTATTATGCAGCATGCTTTTATTATTTTTTTGTTTACAAATATTGTTTTTTATATATTCAAATGGAAAAACGGAAATTTTCTGTTTCCTCAATGCGAATTAATTGAATTAAATGACAACGCATATTGCTTATCAATTTGCACTTGTATGATAAGCAAAATGAAATCTTTCTGTCGATAAATCCCACGTACATATTAGGTTAATTAACAGTCCGTGTATGGGATTACTTTACAATAATGTGAACAGACTTATAATGAGTTGGCAGAACAAGAAACATGACATTTTGCATGCAAGCCAACATGCATTAAATTAAAGAATTCGGAGTGCTCATGACATTTAAGGCCGACAATGTGTGTTTATGAAATGCATCCATGTTATTTTCTACTTAAAATATATTCTGAAAATCCATTGAAAGCATTTGCCAAACAAAATTATTTATATACTTGTTTTAAATACTCTTTTTAACAATTTCCATTGACACTAATATATTTTCAATGCGCGCCGCAAACCAAATAAATAAGAAATAAAACCTTTTGACATTTCAAGTTGGTGAAAATTTTAGAAATTCAACAAAAGCAAAATATGCTTCAAAAGATTTTTATTGTATTTTTAACCAAAATCTGCAACAGATGTTTACATTTTTATATACATATATTGCTCGAATTTTGCGGTTAGCTTTGGAATGTGGTAAAACTATTTTATGCTTTTATAAAAAATGTATTGTTTATTTCAATTGATGCACTTTTTGTTTCTCTTTGACATATTTATGATTTACAAGTTTTGTAAGGGAAAACCTTGTTGAAATAATTATTTTGTAATTAAAATTCAATTATGTTTTTAATAATTTACTCTTGTGGTTTATTAATGAAGCAAATCATAAAAACAACAAGTTGCATATGAGAAACAGACCGTAATTAAGTATTTATTTGGTCAAAGCCAAAACCAAACTCAGCTGGAATAATGCTTTAATGCATGGGCTCCCTGCCCTGATTTACAACAGACCCAGACCATGGCAAACAATATATCAAAAGTTTTTGTCAGCTGCGACAGGGGGGAAAAAAAGTGCCATTTACTAATTGCAACTTTTAATTAAATATCGACCTTTAATGCCGGCCAGGGCACAAGAACGGACGCAAGGACGCAGCATACAGAAGAAGACGACTCACCGCATTTGAGGGCAAACCACATTGAATTTTGGCATCGAAGCAAAGATACATCCATGGAGACACTCGTCGGGGACGATCTAGCAGATGCAATGGCTATATATGTGCACATATACATATAGATGGCCCTTCCGGTCAGTTTCTGGTCGAGGCAAGTAAACAAACATTTCCGCTTTTGAAAAATTGCTCCCATTTTTTGGCTCAATGGATAAGCGGCCAGTCCTGACCCAATGGAAGTCACAGACATCACGGATGAAAAAAAAACCGTTTCCTGCTGTTGTTGTTTGTTATTACACCCACAGCCGACCACCGACTGCAGATAAGTCAAAAAAAAAAAAAAAAAAAAAAAAAAAAAAAAAACAGTCAGGCCAAAAGTCTGCCACGCCCTCAGACATTTTGTTGAACTATGAATAATACAGTCGAGTCCCGATAATTCGTACCCCGCTAAATCGAAAATCGCGATAATTCGTAAAAAATTCTGTCCCCTTTAAAAAACTCGTTAATTCATAAAAATTCCATACATTTTGGTCCCCTCGTTAATTCGTATTATTTGGCGCAACGCAAAGTATATTGAATCTCTTATAAATCGTAATTTTGTTTCGTAACCACTTATAAATCGTAATGCAATGAAAAATTTTTTGTAGTTAAAGTACCGTTAGATTTTGCAGACAGCTATTATTTTAAGGCTTGAATTTTTATTTTTTATAATTTAATGTTCCTGCTTAATTGTTTAATTTTTTGTTATTTTAATTTTATGTTATTGTTTAATTTTCCTTTAATTTGAAAAACGTACAAATGAATGTACATACTTATAATGTTTGTTTAATTTTAATAAAGTTAAATACATATGCAAACATGGTGTGAAATGTAAAAACCCTGGTTATTCGACTCTTTCATTTTTGAGCCCTGTTAAATAGAAATCTCGATAAATCGAATTCCCGTCTAATTCGTAAAAAAAATGATCCCCTTGCCATTTCGATTAATCGGGACTCGACTGTAGTTACACATTTTTTGCCCCGGTCTTTTTTTGGGCATGTTTTGCCACAAGACCAACAGAGTTAAAGTGAAAATGTTTCCATATGCAAGCGCCAACGCAACAACACATTTTCGAAAAGAAAAAAATGAAGTTCTGAAATTGAAAACAACAATTTTTGAAGTTGAACATGAAAGCGAAACAATGGAAGCCAAAAAAAACTGTCCATTGTTTGTAGAGTTTCTGCATGAAAGTAATATATAAGAAATATGTTTTGTATATCATTTATTTATATGAACATTATTTACTAATGTGTTCATATTTGAACTTTTTTATATATTATTGTTTAAATTTCCTTGACTTTCAAATGTAAATATAAATATTTATTCAGTTGAAGTAATTTATGTGATTTATAAAAGAATATTCCTTTGAGATATTTTCAGTTCTTTTGCTGATTATATTTTCTGACAAAAACGATAAACATTTGCTTTTGAATTTTCTTTTGTGGTAAATGTTTAATAAACTCTAAAAATATACATTTTAAACCCACAAACTTACACTCTTTGCACAGTTTTTCAATTATTTAAAATATAATAAAAGTAATAAGCATTGCAAAATATTTTTTATGCTTATTATTACAAAATTCCCATTATCCTACATTTCAGTAAATTTTCTTTATGGTTTCCTGTTCCTGGCGTTTTAAAATATATACATCTCATTATATGACCATACAAATTTATTGAATGTAATGCAATAAAAAATGTGTCACCCTTACATTGATGTAATTAAAAAACATTTGCGGCCATTAAAATGCCATTTAGTGTGCTTCGAATCGTTACGCCACAGGGCCATTAAACTCATTAAAATTTTGACTTTGGCCAGGAGGCGGAGGAGGGAGAGGAGCAGTGTCGCGTGATGTAAGTAACCGATGTAACTGAATTTTCCTGCATTGTGTGAATTGTACACCACAAGATTTCATGTTAAGGCTCGGGCCTTCAATTTATCTGAGTAGGTTTTGGGTTTCGGGTTGCCACTGTGATTAACGGTTGCCCTTTGCCCTTTTGTCTCTATCTGCAACTGGAGCGGCGGAGGAGGGGTTGGCTGAGCTATGCATTAATCAAATGTCAATTACGCTGCGGATTTCGAAATGGATGGCTGAAACAACGGGGCAGTGCTGTTAACTTGGCTATTTTCGCGGTGTACATTCTAGAGATAAAATGTTAAAGGGTTTTTAATTCAAAGTTGTGATTTTAGTTGTGGATAAAGTTATTGGAATTCATTTACAATTTTTATTAAACGAAATTTAATATATATAAAACTAAGGAATAAAATAAACAAACATTTTATTGAGCAATGTTTTATGAACTTTAAATTATAATAAAACATTTAAAAAGAAGAAAAAAAGAAGCTAAATCCTCATAACTTAGTCAAAAATCTATTAATTTCAATTTGGAATGTTCTGTACTATTTAGCTGTAAGGTTAACAAATCTGCATATTGAGTTTTAAAATTTAGTACATTTAATTTTTTGTCAAATTTTCACAATTTTAAAGATGTAAAAACCCCTTCTAAAATTTAAAAAAATTTTGAAAAAATCAATTTATGCCGAACATAGCTAGATTGATTCGGCTGTTCAAGCTAATCAATAATATATATGGTTTATAGGGTCAGAAATGGCTCTTTCCTTGAGTTTTAAGCTTCTAACTGAAGAGACTAATTGTTCTAAAAAAAGTATTGAGATATAGTTTAGAATTCCTATCCATTTTGGCAGTTTTACCTATAATTTAAATCATATTATTTCTTAGTGACTTTTTTCTTTTATAATATAAGAAACGTTCAACACTGACAAGAGGAGGAACTCCGGAACCTGGCTTACTGACGACACACACCAATTGCACAATGGGCGGCCGCTAAATCTTGGCGCTCGTTGGTTGTACGTTTTCAGCGTTTTTGCCTCTTCTGTCGGCAATTCACACAGATACTCATGCACGAACACACCGTGCCAATCATCATACTGGTATGGAGGGAAAGGCATCCCCTTTGCTGCAGTTTGTTCCCCGGCTCCATGGTCCTGGCTCCTTGCTCCTTGCTCCTGTCTTCTTGCACCCATTCGCCGCTCTTATCCTTTATGCAATTTGTCTTTATGCGCCACCCTTTTTGCTCACTTTGCTCCGTGAGCTCGCAACTCAGAGCGGTTGGCGGTCATAAGATATGCCCGACTTTACTCACGTTGCCAGCATTTTAAGTTGCCACTTCCTCTGCACTCGGCCCCCATCACTTACTTTCATCTTCGTTTTGATGGTCTTTAAATATCCCCGAAACAGACAGCTTCATGCATATTAAGACTCACATGCACCACGAACAAAAAATGGGCATGCTATCATAAATAATTCAATTCATTTTTTTTAGGAAGGAGGAGATTTTAAGAAGAGGATAAATATGTTAATTTTGACATGAAGTTCAAGAACACTTCTAGTATTTCAGTTGAAACCATCTTGAGAATATTTTCTTTTTGTTTATTGTTATAATTTTTCAAGTGTAAGCAATCACTCTCTGTCCAAATATATCCTACATATACAGCTTTTGAATATTGATCACACATCTCTGATAATTTGATGATTATGTATCCCAACACAATATGATGCTTAAGTCTATGGGATTATAATGCCTCAAGGTGCATGTGCATATGAGCACTAATTACCTCCTAAGGATACTCAAAGGCCTTAAGGGATTTTATCTGGCATTCAGAAGGAATTTGCTTCCATTGTTTATAAGCTAAAGTAGTAATGCACTGGATGCCCTAAAGATTGGTGGGAAGATTTTAAAAGATAAACAATTTGATAATTTAATTTTAAAGAGGTTTCCAGTTGTATTTCTTTACTAAATAAAATTGTATAAAAACTACACTAATATCATTAACTTTGTGCTTCTGAGCTTCCATCAACTTAAAGCTAATTCCTTACCATATCACATATACCATTTACTTGGGCCAAATAACAAATGTTATGTTGAGCTTCTTATCCGAATTACTTTACTGTCCAACATTAAAAAGCTTACCCAGAAAATTTTACTCCAGTCACTCAGTTTTCCTTAGTCATTGTTTATCCAATGGATAACAATTTTTTCGTTACGGTTTTCCTTCTCATTTTTTTTTTGAATGGCAAACTTTTGTTTGCTATTTGTATATGAAGACAAATCGAAAATGGCAAAAAGATGATTTATTACCCACGAAGTAAATGAAAAAACAATAAAATAGAAGAAGAAAAACTGTGATTTATACAAAGGCACGTACGCTTTGAGGAAACAATATCGGGAGTGTATTAAATATGACTCTAGTAGCTATAATGCTTTAATTTCATAGAACATTAATGTAGACTAAATATTTGCTCAAAATTTACTGCCATTTAAGCCATGGCTAAGTTGCCTTCAATTCCACGAAAGAAAAAGTTTACGAAAGTCAATTGCCGGGGGGTGTTCAGCAACCCAAGAACATAAAAAAAAAAACCAGTCGAGGAAAGATAAATATTTTTAATGTAGTACTTGTTGAACTTCCCCTTGGCATTTTCAAATACTGGAGGTTTTTTTATACAAAAGAGTCAAATAAATAATCTAAATGTAGAATAAAAGCAGCATTAAATGTATTCCATTAGGCCACTCTGTTTTAAGTACATCTAATTTGCAACAATTTGAACGCCATCTAATGTTATACATCGGGGCGGGGAAAAAAAGGGGCAAAGTCATAAAAATGTTTATGCTCTTTTTATGAGCACACAAGCTGCGGCATATCACACAGTTAAACAATTGTTCCCGACTAGCCAGGACACTGCCTTGCTATGTTTTGTTTTGTTTTGGTTTTTTCCTTCCTATTCCTTGCCGTTCCCCAGGACATTTACTTTTATTGTGCGACTGGTTCAAGGTTCGGGCACTTTGATTATGACGTTAGTTCTACCAACACTAGTGGCTGCTGCAGGGCAGGGCCACGAAATATAGGCGGGTCGAGAGTCCTTTGCCGCAGGATGCGACATTAGTGTTGTCCACAGAATATCCCGAAAAGGAAGACAAAACCAAAGGTAACAATTAAGTTAAAAAAAATGTTGCTGAGCCACAAATATAGTTTGCGATATTTATAATTAAATATCAAGCAAAGTAAATCATAACAAGAAAGGAAGCTAACGTCGGCACGCCGAAGTTTATATACCCTTGCAGATAGAACTTCTATGCATAGGAATCCATACAATATAAATTATATATATTTGTGTTAAAAAACAATGAAGTAATACCTGCTTTCATTTCATTCACCTATACATATTATATTTGCAGTTTTACATTCACAGATTTGCATTTTTCCTCTACATCAAACGATCGTTTGTATGGCACCTATATGATATAGACGTCCGATTTTTATGAAATTTGCCACAAAATTTAAGACTTATATAAAATGGCTATACCTCAAATTTGATGAAAATCAGCTGAAAACTAAAAAAGTTATAAATTTAATTGTATTAATTTCTCGATCGTTCCTATGGGAGCTATATGATATAGTCGTCCTATTTTCATAAAATTTTACACAACATTTTAGAATAATATGAAATGGCTATATTTCAAATTTGATTAAATTCTGTTGAAAACTAAAAATGTTATCGCCACCGCGATTGTCAGTCTTCCGACAACAGCCACCGCCATTCTCATTCCTCTCAAATGTCTCGATCGTTCCTATGGTAGCTATATGATATATTAGTCCGATTTTCATCAAATTTTACACAAAATTGTAGAATAATATGAAACGGCTATATCTCAAATTTGATGAAAATCTGTTGAAAACTGAAAATGTTATACTTTTTAATTGAATTAATTTCTCGATCGTTCCTATGGGAGCTATATGATATAGTCGTCCGATTTTCATCAAATTTTACACAAAATTGTAGAATAATATGAAATGGCTATATCTCAAATTTGATTAAATTCTGTTGAAAACTAAAAATGTTATCGCCACCGCGATTGTCAGTCTTCCGACAACAGCCACCGCCATTCTCATTCCTCTCAAATTTCTCGATCGTTCCTATGGTAGCTATATGATATATTAGTCCGATTTTCATCAAATTTTACACAAAATTGTAGAATAATATGAAATGGCTATATCTCAAATTTGATTAAATTCTGTTGAAAACTAAAAATGTTATCGCCACCGCGATTGTCAGTCTTCCGACAACAGCCACCGCCATTCTCATTCCTCTCAAATGTCTCGATCGTTCCTATGGTAGCTATATGATATATTAGTCCGATTTTCATCAAATTTTACACAAAATTTCAGAATAATATGAAACGGCTATATCTCAAATTTGATGAAAATCTGTTGAAAACTGAAAATGTTATACTTTTTAATTGAATTAATTTCTCGATCGTTCCTATGGGAGCTATATGATATAGCCGTCCGATTTTCATAAAATTTTACACAAAATTGTAGAATAATATGAAATGGCTATATCTCAAATTTGATCAAATTCTGTTGAAAACTAAAAATTTTATAATTTTTTTTGTAAAACTTTTCCGATCATTCCTATGACAGCTATATGATATAGTCGTCCGATCCGGCCCGTTCCGACATATATACGAGTGAGAGTATATAGAAGACTAACTGCAAAGTTTCATTCAGATAGCTTCAAAACTGAGAGACTAGTTTGCGTAGAAACGGACAGACGGACAGACGGACAGACGGACAGACGGACAGACGGACATGGTTAGATCGACTCGGCTGTTGATCCTGATCAAGAATATATATACTTTATATAGTCGGAGGTGCCTCCTTCACTGCGTTGCAAACTTCTGACTGAAATTATAATACCCTGCAAGGGTATAAAAATATAATTATATATATATTTCCTCAGTGTAGAAAATGTACTCCCATGTTCGTTTTTCAAGTCAGAACTATTTATTTACTAATTCTTTTGAGGTTTTTGTACATCTTAAGTTCTTCTTTAAAACTCTAACCAAAGCTAGCTTCCTTATACAACCCAATATGACCCAAAACTAGCCAAGTTGGTACCCCTGTTTGTTACATTTATGGCCAACAGAATCTGGCAATGGCGTTCGCCTGTGTGCTGGCAATTGCAGCCCAAAGAAAGGAAATGTTAGGAGCGGCCCAAGGATGCACAAAAGATACTCGTGCTCGCACACTTAGTCGTTGTTATGTTATCTTTATGCGGAAGCTGCCTGCTCGGAAGTGCTACAAAGAACTTTGAAGATGAAGTTCCCGGACTTAGTCGGAGTATTAATTCTTGGTTTTATTTGCATGCTTTAAACGCTTTATGTGTCTCACTTGGCACTGAATGGAGGAAAAGTATTCCCAAACTTTATTGGGATGAGGAGAAAGCGTTTCTTCTTCGTCAGCTGTCAACGGTCGCAGTTGCTTTTACCGCCCCACCTTCAGCTTCTATCTCCTCCCTTCTTCCGTTTGTCGGAAAAGCCGGAAAAGCGGAATTCTTCAGTTGTCTCCGGCATTAGCGGACCGGAAGTCAGCTGTTGTCCTGTGTGAGCTGTGCCATAAACTAAACAAAGGCCCCGCCTTCCCGCATTCGTGCTGGAATTACGACGAATTTTTGGACAAGACCTCCAAACAAATTGTTTATGTTAAGGAAGTCACGTAAAGTGTCGTGTCCTTAGGAAAGAGCTCTCACTCTCTCTCTCTCTCCCAGGAGGACGTAACAGAAGTCAGCTGGGCCACTGAGGACAGCCAGTCTGGCCCCAAACTTAATCATCATCACCATCATCCGGTGTTTTTACTTCAAGATACAATTTCCTGCTGGTCTGCCACCGATTCTCAAATCTCAATTTAAAATTTAAGCTTGGATTTGATCGTAAAACCCGGTGCGTACCCTTTCTGGGGAATTTCTAATTGTGTTTTTTCCCTAATTAAAGTGGCGGTCTTTCGGCCTTTGGCCTTGGCCCAACTCGTTTGGTAACCGCAAAATATGCCGCCACCACAAGACCAAGACTATTATGAGCCGGAAAAGATTCCTGCTACAGCTGGGCATTGTTCCGCAGGTTATTAATCAAATGAGAAAAGTAATTTTTCAGGGCCTGGCATTAATTTGATTGGCATGCCTCAGGCCGCAGGGCAATGAACTGTTAAATAAAATATATCCTAGGATTTTGCACGAAAGCTGGAAAATACATTTTCTGGGATGATTCTCAAAGGATTTTGGGTGGCTTTAATCAAAGTGATAAGTGGTTTTCATTATTATTTACAGTTTGGATTAGGTAATTACTTTTGGGGTATTAGAGAAAATATGAAACTTAAATTTATGTTTTATGAGAGTTAAAAGTATAATTTTTGCAGGGTTTTCTTTTTTTTGTCAGAAGCTTGTTATTCTGGTAAGGAGACATTTCCGACCCGAATTGAACTAGCCATGTCCGGTGAAAAAATAATTTTTTTTTTTATTTTTAAAAAAGAGATAAGGGGTTACATCGTTAAAATTTTTAAAAATGGCAAAAATTAGACTATTTAAAATTGTAAATTGAGTATGCAAATTTATTAAGCTGGAAATACTAACATCGGACAGCTTTCCGAAAAATGAACGCTTTTTTGACTAAGTTACAAGGTTCTTAAACTTTGGTTTTTCGGAAAAAGTTTCATATAAAAATGTCGATTATTTTAAGTTTAATTACCGTTTCGATTCTATAATTCAATTACAAACTGGAAAGGTTGTAAACTTGTAAAGTTCCTTCTTGTTGTTAATTTATATTCGAAATCATTAAGGGTTTTGTTGTATAACTCTCACATAAATAAATAAATTTCATGAGTTCTATATTTTAGTTTATTTTTGTTTTATAATGTATACAATTTCCCATAACATTGTCTTAAAATTTAACAGTGGCCGCAGCCTCGAACATGTTGCCAGCTCCACGCCAATCTCAGTGGCTCTGTAAATAGTTGGATCCCCAAGACAAACCATTAGTTCGGACCCTCCGAGTAAACATAAAATGTGAAATATGCATAATGACAAATCTGGTAGTCATTAGGGTAAATGGCTTAAGGCGCGGATTTGGGCTCTTAAAGTCTTGACATTAATTGCAAAGAGCAAACTTGTTTGTCACTGGCTCAGGCGGGATGTAACCCCTATTTTTTCTTAAGTCAATATATAATAAGTATTTAGTTTATGTTCTAAGGGTATATAATAGATTAATATATATTTATATGTATATTTTAAAACTGCAGAAAATAAAATATAATATTTTCTTAAGACAGCTACAAAAATATATAGTTTTTTGTTAGGTCTCTATAAAAACGCTAAGAAATATTACAGGATTGTTACATTGTACATTGTCTCATAATAATCTTAGGAGCTTATTTTTAATTAAAATTCTTTTTTTCAAGGATAATTCTAAAGCTCTTGACTACAAATGATAGTGTATTATACATCTCCCTGTTAGGATATTCGATTTTCCCCATGTTGTTTTTAACCCGGACACGTGTCGCCCTTGTTTTAGGATAGCCCATTAACGCATCGCCCGGCTGCTCGGTTTTGCATAATTAGAAATACCTTACAACGCACACATGCATAAGCAGCGTGTGTCCTTTTACAGCCCAAAATGGGCCCTTAAGGTAATACGAATTACACATACCATTGTGCGGAAAGAAAACCCACTATTCCATCACTCCGTAAAATCCTCAAGCCCCCACCGAACCGGCGTAACTGATATCTCTGTTTACTCAGATGCCGCAGACACCTTTCTCTCCTGTCCGGTGTTTATCCGAGGGACTGCGCAAACAAGTGGCTAAGTGGCAGTATCCTTGAATCAGGTGTTAAGAGCTATGACTGTCGCCCGGTGGAATGGTATGGGAATGCGAATCGGAGTCCTGTTGAGAGGTGGCCAACTGTTTGGGGAATTTAGTTACAGTTTGGCTAACGTGTAATTAAAGCCAGTTACAGGGATTAGAAAGTGAGGCTATCTGCAGCTGTAATTTAAAAGTAAAATTTGAATTTGGGAGAACTTTTAGCTAAAAGGTTTTTAAATAAACTTATGTTACTACTCCATTTGCTCAGTTAGTTTAAATGTCTTATAAAACTTATTGTATTGTTTATAACTATGATTACTAAAGACTTTAAAACCAACTTTACATATTTCAAATTATTTATGTATTTTATATTGTTAAACTATTTTGAAATTGATACACATTTGCTTAAATTCCCAAGCTAACAATAAAATATACCTCAAATGAAACTGCTAATTAAAATAAAGCATACATTTTGTAGCCAGCATTTGGTCTCATTAAAATCGCTTAACCTTCTAATCCAATATCGATTTGGTAAGTATTTAAATTTACCGCATTTTTAGATAGAATTTTATGGCTATGCTTTTTTCGATTCACAAAATTAGCGCAATCAATTTGTAAATTCGTTTCGTTTTTATTTCATTGTTCATCGGTTTAGCCTTGGGGCAAGTTGATTTTTTCCCCATTATTACGAGAATTATTGTGGCCGTAATTTGTTTGCCATTTGTTTGGCAAAATTTATTTGTTTTAATTTGCATTTGTTGGCGTGTTTGCACTGGGATCTTTTTATTACATAAATCGAATTAAATGGAGGCCTGTCTGGCCGGTCCAATGTCTGTCTGAGCCTTCTGTGTGTGCGTGTGCAAGCCAATATTTATGGAGTGTGTATTTTTGGGAGCCCAAAAAAATATTGATGGCGTCTGCTTCGATTGTCTTTGGTGGAATCTAATCATAATATTTGTCTCAGACGATGTCTGGCTCGGTGTTTTTATATAGATTTCTCGGATTTGCTAGCAAATTCCTGCTTATTTGCATTAGTAATCGCTGTTAAGAAATATATATTTTATATCAAATGCGATAACCGTAATCTTGTCTTCATAATTGTAATCAAAATGTACATTTTATGTAAATTACTCTCCGCCCAATCCACTTTCATTTTGGAAAACCAAGACCGTGGCTGGGATTTTAATTAAAATTTATGTTTTAATCCTGATTACGTATCCTCACCCAATGTTCATATTAGAGCACATGTACCCATCTGCCTGTGAGTGTGTGAGTTTTTGGGTTTGTTTTTTTTTTGTGTGCGGAAAAGTTGACAACTTTGCTGCTGGTTTCATTTCGTGTGTCATGCCTTTTTTCTATTTTGGGTCACTATTTTTTAGAGCCACTTTTTTGTGCGACTGTCATTTTCATAACAATTTTCGGTTGATAATGACAGAGGTGGGTTACCTAAATATTTCCTGGCTGGGATTTTTGTCAGAGATTTGTTCCTGTTCTGATTTAAAAAGTTGTTTTTTTTCCCTGGTGTGTATCTAAGATTATAATTGTGCTGGAGTTTTTTGTTCGGGTTACCTAAGGCCAGTCTTTGACTCTGATCTGCCTGTTAATTTTCCAGAGAATTTTCCTGTCTATTAGCTTCTGCGTTGCTTTCTAGTTTCAAAGGATTGGTTTTTACTCTGGTTTACTGACCCCATTTTTTTAGGATGCTATTCAAAGGAGCCATAAGAAATTTAATTTGCCCACGTTTGTTGCCAGTTTCTAATTATTTTCTGAAGACCTCAGAACTCTTTACTCACAACGTTCCATTACACTCACGTTATATGCATTTATTTCTAGCACAAGTAAATGAAGAATAAAATGACTTGAGAGGCTTATGTATGACATTATAATGTGACAATAAGAGAACACATAAAGCTCTTGAAGAAATCTCTTCAAATTGCCAGCTGAGTGTCAATTAAATCTGACAGCTGTTGTGGCACCAACTGTTTGGACTTATGTTGTGTTTTGTTTACAAAACATGGGGTAGGTTTCTCTTGATAAACATAAAATAAATAAAACCATTTCACTGCGTCCCCGTAATTAGGTTTAAGCTAATGAAAAGCTTGTCAAAGGAGAGAAGTTTAAGGCATTAAAGTAAGTCACTTGAGATATTCCGAACACGTCAGTCGTTTCAGTATAAAATTGTGCAAAAACCTTTTTCACCATCACTTTGGGGCCCTTCCAAGAGCCTCCCAAGGGATCCTTGTAAGAGTTTTCTTGATTGATTTCCTTTGTGCCTTTAAAGTTGTAACTGTGCCCCTTAGTTAACATTGCTGTTAAGTGCAGGTTACTTTAATTTCTTCTTTATTTTCTTATTTTTTTTTCAGCTGCAGGTGCTGTGAAGTGAAGTGCATCAATAATTTGCCACTTTTATGACAGCACTTATCCTTTAGTGACCGGGGTTCGCCTGTCGTTTGGCTCATCGTCATCATCGCTCACTCAGTGACTTTATTGATGGACAGCCAGGGCGCCTCAATTATGATTTGATGGCCTTTTCCTCGACTGTGTCGCACGTTGCGTATGCGTAATACTTGACACATGGGGCACCCGGCCGCCATCTAACGTTTCGGCCTCAATCCTCGTCATTGCAGTCTACTAAAAGCTTTTCCATTTCCCCCATCCACCCCTCGAATCGTCTTCTATGTGCAGTGATGAGAGTGGAGCATTGTGAGTTTGAAAATGTGATGGCAAAAGTGAGTATTGAATATTTACTTTGAATGAAATGCAACGATATGAATACTTATCTAAAAATGTTATCTAGTGTGTTTTATTTTTCTTAAGTAAGAAAAATAACAATAGATTATAGACTATATTTTACACTTATCAGGATACAATTAAATAATTTTAAAGACATGAATATTATTAAACTTTAATATTACATTTATATATGTATCTTGCAATATAACAAGATTTAGTTGGCATACACGAACTCACCTGTCAGTCGAATGGTTGGCGGAAAAGTTAAAGAAAACTCTGTTGCAATCAAGAGCATTGAAGGGCAGTCATCACGTAAATTGAAAAAAAAAATTGTGGTGCAGCTGCAGGTGGAAGCTGCAGCTGAAGCCGAAACTGAAGCTGAAGCTAAAGCTGATGTAAACGTGCCTGTTGCGGCCGTCGTCCTTGTGGCATCCTGACCACGTAGCGAACTCCCGGCCACACATGGCCAACAATTTCGAAGTCATTAAGACAAGCCGGCAAAAGTTTTTCGAAGGCAAGAAAACCCGAAAACGCCATCGAATTGGCCGTCAAAGTTAAAGTTTTTTATTGCCTTGCAGTTGCATCAAAAATGCCACAAAATCATCATTCACTTGGAGCTGACTTTAATGCGATTTCGTTCCATTTCCCCCAGGTGGAATCGAAGTAATTGAAATACGAATGCAACGGCTGGGGCGCCGGTCGTCATGTGTCATGGCAAAAGTTCATTTGCATTTTAATGAACATTTTCGACTGTCGCTGACCGAAGCAGAGTTCAAGGGCACACTCGAGTTTCGAGGAGAAATAAATAAAAGCTAGAATGTCACTAACTTTGCCTGCCTGGAAGGTCTCCTGCCAACTATCCTGCAGTTGGTATCGAGATGGCAAACAAATGCACTTCGGGCTAAACAAGTGTCTATGCTGTTGTTAGGCCTTCTGTGTGTGCATGGGGTTTTCCTTGTTCTTTCCCAACGCCATTTTTTCCCTGTGACTTTTGCTGTGGAAATGGCAGAAATCCATTTTAGAATGAAAGGAAAATTTGTGTGTGCATCCTTATGGCCGGAGTCAGGATTTTCCATTATTCCGAAATGCCATTCAGGCAATCAATTTGTATCAAAACCAATAAACACAATTTAAGCAAGAAAATGTCAATGAAAGGTTGAAAGACTTTGGCCCACAGGCGAAATTAGTTCTTTCACTCTGATCAAATATCCTCTCCTCCTGTATCTCTCTTTTTGGTGAGGAACTAGTCATACAATTTTCACACAGCTGGGCAAAAACTATTGGTCACATGAATATTTATGAGAGGGTAGCCAAAAGGGGTTTCCTAGACTATAAGGTGGATATTAAAGAGTTAAGTTAAGGATAAAATAAAATTACAATTATTTACAAGTAAATTGATTCATTCTAAAATATATTTAATCTTAATTAATAATTTATTTTATTATTATTTTGCTAACACTTAACCTTTAGTTTACTTAAATGATTTGTTTATCGTGAGCTAAGCAAACTTTATAAGTTCTCCAGTTAAAGTGAGAATGTAAGAGTGGTAATTGAATTTTAATTGCTCGTATGCAAATCTCCCACAGAAACCACTGAAAATTTTGAAAATATATTTCCATAACAATCAGGTTTACATTTTAAAAGGGAGTTTTAAAGGCAGTTAACGTTTATTTACTGACAACAAATAATAAATAAAATAACCTATTGTCCCTGGGCACTGTTAGTATTTGCTAATGTGGTTAATTATTTTTGATAAAATTTATTAAAATTTCTAGGGAATTCAATGAACTGAAACATAACGGCGAGACTAATTTATAATTATGAAAACCCATACCAAATCGATTATTGATTCTGATACGCTTGAGGCAACTGAAATTAACTCAAATTGCTATCATTGCTGTTTGATTGAATGCAGATTTTTTGTTTTTCCTTTGATTTGTTTGAAAAATGTTTGTTTTTGCATGCATGCACTGGCGGAGAAAGGTGTCAAATGAGTGAATGGAGGTGGCTGCATATCGATACTCATTGGCTTTTTATGCTGGCTGTTGTTGATTGCTGCTAAAATCGGTTCAAAATTCCACACATACTCTCATTTATGTGCACCTCCCCTTTAATTTTCCGGCCCAGCTGAGCTATTCAGTGCATTTGAAATGCCATTTGACGAGCATACAGTCTTAATTATATGCATCACTCAAATATTGAATTTGCATTTTTAAGTTCTATGTGTTTGGTAAAATGTTGATGAAATTTTCTACCTCTAGCTCACAGGAAATGGAAGGATGTGTGGACCACTTTAGCGTTCTCAGACAGCTTGACATATTGTGATAAATTATATAGTACTAATACATGAATATGTCAAGGAACTTTTCTTAGTTTCTTAAAGACTTCTAAAGGAAAAGGATAATGAGACTTAAATAGAATATTTTAAACAATTTAAAGTCTACTTGGATAAAGGAACTATACATATATTGACAATGTAAAAACTAAGCAATTCATTGGTGAACTAATTAAAGTAGTTTCAAAACTTTTTGGAAATCTAAAAATAGAAGAAATTCTCAAAATTAAACAATGAAAATTTGTTTGTTTTCCAGCAATGACATTTCCCACAATAATCAGCAATAAAAGAAACATTTTTTTACGATTTCCACATGACACATTTTCTTTTTTTTGTTTTCTAATCTGCTTGTTGTTTTTTATGACCGCGTTTTATGCCGTGCTCCAATTATGAGTGTTATTCCCGAATGTTAATCGAGCGTGTGAATTGTGCGCATTGTCTGACACAACGTGGGCGGTTGCGAAAGAAAAGCGTAGCTCACAAAAAAATCAAACAGAGGGAAAGTCTCCTTCTCCTGCGAAGAACAAACAACAAATCGCAGCATATCGATATGTGAGTTCTGCGGAGTGCGAGAACTCTGAATATAAATTTATACAGGGTGCGGCACGAAACTTGCTGATTTGTTTTTGGTGCCATTCGGTGGGGAGTGGTCGGGTAAGGGTGGGGAGTGTCTCATGTTTTAGGGGACTTCCTGAAGTTTCGTCTACACCGCAGTCAGTGGACATCATGCATTGGACGAAAGAGCAGCGCGCATTTGCCTGCGAGGCTTACTTTTCCAACGGTCGTTCCGTAATTGCCACTCAACTCAACATTCATCCTGCAGATCGCGTTCCTGACCGGCAGTCGATTGTTTCGTGGGTGAAAACATTCAGGAAGAGCGGGAATGTGACAAAATCCCATCCAGCTCATCGGAGAATAACATTCGGTAAGCCATCGCAAAGATACCCGTCGATATACTTGAGAGAGTTCAGCTGAGCTTCGAAAATCGGGTATCTCAGTGCATTGAAAACGACGGCCAGCACTTGTCCGATGTAATCTTCAAAACTGTGTAATAAAAACTTCAGAAGGTGTGTTACAAGAACAAAAAAAATTTGGAATGGTATATAAACTACTTTTTTTTATAACCTTCTAAAATCAGCAAGTTTTCGTGCCGCACCCTGTATGTATATTCTGGGTCTGCATCTGTGCTTTCATAACCATCTTATTTGTCTAGTTGCTCACGTTTCCACCGCCAATGTCTATATGGATCTTATATATATATTCGTTCCATATTTATGAGTGCCTGCTTGAGGAAATGTGTCAGACCAAATTGAAGCGTGTCTCAGGTTATTTTTCTGTGATTCAATTCGGTTTCCAATAATAATTTGGTTGCATAGCAATTGGCAAACAAATTTTTGTGCAATCTATTGGTAAATTATATGGAATTTATATTTGGTGTCATTAGCATGAAAGTGCTGTATGTTTATTGAAAGGTTTATTTTGTAGAACTCACTTGTATATTTTACATTTTAAAGAGATCTCGAGAGACTTTCCTCCTGATCTGACTCCAAAAAATATTAACCTCAATTCCTTTGAATTGTTCAGGCTTATCTTTAGTTACAGACAGCATTAACTGGGGAAAGTCACTGCTCCCTCGGCTGTCTGTCAGTCAAAGTTGACTGGCCTGTCACTGGCAAAGCGGTGTACATTTATTTTTTATTTTTTAAGGGGAAATCCCTGCGCCACCCAGACAGCTAAAAAGGATGAGTTGAGAGCTCGTGCCCGTGCATTGTCAGCAAAGTAAACATTTATATGGTTAAAATACGCATACGCCGCGTGTGGCAGTTGAACAATACGCACCCCAGGCTTTTGTATTGTGTCAACTTAATTTAATTTCCCAGCTCCAGTGGCTCCTGCCAGCTGACAATGCCAAAGATATACAAATGCGTCCTTATTGGAATAAATGCGTGAAAGCCTATGGGACTTGGTCGTTATGATATGATATGTACCTTATGCGGCCTGCGGTGTACACAAAAAGGAAAAAATGGCAGGTTTTTCTTTTGAAAGGATGCCAGAAATGTATGCTACATTTTACTTAAAGATAGTTTAAAAAGGAATTAAACATGTCAGCAGTAAAATCAGCTAGTATTAATAAATAAAACTACCTCTATTAAGCACTCAAGTAAATACAACTCCCTAAATTGTTTCTTTTCACATTTTTTTGAAAACAACATATATTTGTTTTTCAAATCTTTCTTCTCTGCATAAAGCGTGGGGCACGTGGCGCTTGCAACCTGTCAAGGGACACTTATTAAAACGTCAATTACTCATTCAGATTTTGTTTTCCCGTCTCGAGAGTGTGTGCGTGTGTGCTTGTGTGCCTCAGAGGTTGACAATGAGCGTGTGTATGAGCGTGCGTGCGTGTGTAAACAGACGTTAACAGGTCTGTTAATTGCGTGGGCATAAACAGCGCTAATTGGCAATGCAGCGGCAGGTGTAGCAATAGTTCCATTCCCTAATTGCCACCCAACAGGCAGCACTTATGAACGGTTGTCTAGGTTGTTTGACCATTCAAAAAACAAAAACTAAAAACTAAAAAAAAAATCCATGAAGACTGCAGGAGAGGAAGAAAAGTTCGGAAAACTGGCTAAAGTGAGAAGTGAAAAGCTCGCCGCAAAAGGCAATTCACGGATGCATTCAAATTGCATGCGTAGTCGTAGTTAATGGCGACAAATAGAAGCCATGACAGCTGCCCACTTCCGCTGACTATGCAAATATGCACCAATACATGGACACTCTCAGTCACAATGGTGTTTAAACTAATAGTGTCAACTTTGAAGAATATTTTTTACAATATATGAAAAAGATTAGTAATTTTATATGAGGAAAATCTTATTACTATGCATGCTTTAAAGTAATTTTGGTAAAATCTGAAATGATATCAAAAGTTACAAAAATTGTTAGCTAATAACTAATTGCAATATCAAAAGAAACTACAATTTTCAAATATGCTTAAGTTTAAAGTAATTAATTCATAAACTATTTTTTTTATAGTTAAAGTAAGGTGGTCGGTATAAAGTGTAAAACGAAAATGGAACAAAAATGCAGAAAGTACAGTCGTCAGGGGACAATTCCGGTGACAAACATTAGCATTAATTTTCTTGAAAATTTTGGGTATGCATCTTAAAGATACATGGACATAAAATGGGAAAACCGGGAATTCATTCCCATCGGGACTGTTTGAGCTACCTATGGCATGATTGCCTACCTACGAAAACCCCGACCAATTAAAATGTATTAGGCGTTTTTATTATTCGTCTGGAATGAATATGAAATATAGCAATGGAATTTAATTTGATAATTTTTCTCTTTTATAAAATTAAATGGTGGTCCTGAAAAGGACCGATTGTTGAGTAGACTACTGATTTTTTAACCGCCGAAACCGTACAGGGTGCGGCCTTGCCTCTTCAGGGCGTACACGACGTCCATGGCTGTGACTGTCTTCCTCTTGGCGTGTTCACGTGTTCATTTTTCACTCTTTTATTTTAACACTTCGAAAGTCACCACTGAACTAATGTAGGAGCATCGCAGCGTGACCGCGCCGGACCAAACGAGAAATACCAATTTGGTCTCAGAAATATACTATAAAATACTATTTCATATTTTACAAAATACCCCTATAAATACCATAAATAAATCGCGTAGAAATTCAAATTATAATATGTAATATGTAAAAATAATAACTGACTATTCAATTTCATATTCCAATATATATTTAGTCTTAAAATTAATTAAATGCTTTCAATTCATTTTATAACATTTTCTTAAAATAAATTAATAGTCTTAAAATAAAATAATAAAGGAACTTCTTTGCCCTATCTTGTAAGTTTCTTTTAAAATAATAACTGACTATTCAATTTCATATTCCAATATATATTTAGTCTTAAAATTAATTAAATGCTTTCAATTCATTTTATAACATAATAACTGACTATTCAATTTCATATTCCAATATATATTTAGTCTTAAAATTAATTAAATTCTTTCAATTCATTTTATAACATTTTCGTAAAATAAATAAATAGTCTTAAAATAAAATAATAAAGGAACTTCTTTGCCCAGTCTTGTAAGTTTCTTTTAAGATCAGAAATATTACATTTAATTAAATTTACTAGTCTTCTTCGTCAGAGCTGCTTAAATTTAATTGGTTGAGATCTTTGGACAACATTTCTTCATTGGGCTTAAAATTATTGCACCCATTTTCGCGCAATGATTGTTTCATATGTAATATATGTGATACATTTACATTTTTAAAGCGATTTCGATTTTTCGTTTTGATTAAATTGATCTGAGAGAATATACGTTCGAACGACGCATTAGAAACGGGCAAAATTAACATGGATTGAGCAAATTTGGAAATTTTTGAATATTTATAGCAATTATTAATATCTTTTATCTGACTCAATTCGTACAAGAATGTATCGAAATTGAGATTTTTAGTCAAAAGCATTTTAACCATATCGTCAGTTTTCATTGCTCGATTGCTCATTATCAATTATTTGTGGATCATTGATAAAATCGGGAAAGCGTTCATAAAGCTTTAACAACGATTGACAATTTTGATTATTAAAATCATTTGGATCCAAAAAACTTAACATTTTTAAAAAGTTATCTTGTAACGGCAATCTTTTTTTTAGTTGTACGCATAATTCAATTAAAAATAACTGGCTACGTTTCAAAAAAGCCAATTTATGTTCTTTTTCCAAGCTATTTGTCGAAAGTTCAGTTGCCATTTTATTCCGAGATACATGTCTTTTATATGTAAAAAATAAAATGTGTTTGTTGGCTCTATTTCATTTAAATTTGTATTATTTATATACGTCTCCTGCATATAACAAGCCAATACACTTTTGTAAAATTCGGACATACTTTTATAGAAATAGTGTACAACAGATCGACTAGACTGGAAAATAATATTGAATTTGTTTACTATAGCAAGTATATAATCCAAAAATAAAAGATAAAGTTTAACAGTTGGATTTTTCAAATTCGATTAAATATACTCAGCTGATAAGTTGTTATCAGTTTCATATTCTTCTTGGAAGAATGCAATGAGGGCATCCCACTTTTCTAGTATGCGTGCCACACAGGAATGAAACGAATCTTAAAAAGTTTGAAACTCTTTAAATTTTCGTCGACGCTTGGAACTTTTTGAAAAGTAGTTATATAGCTCTTTAATGGTTTGCTCTAAGTTTCGAGGCAGTTGCTTGCACGCATAGCTTGAAGCAAGAGCAGACGAATGGCAAACACATTTTACAACAAGAAAGGAAGCTAACTTCGGCACGCCGAAGTTTATATACCCTTGCAGATATAACTTCTATGACTTGGAATCTCAACAATATAAATTATATTTATTTGTGTTAAAAAACAATGAAGTAATACCTGCTTTCATTTCATTCACCTATACATATTATAGTTGCAGTTTTACATTCGCAGATTTGCATTTTTCCTCTACATCTAACGATCGTTTGTATGGCACCTATATGATATAGTCGTCCGATTTTCATGAAATTTGACACAAAATTTAAGACTAATATAAAATGGCTATACCTTGAATTTGATGAAAATCAGCTGAATACAGAAAAAGTTATAAATTTAATTGTATTAATTTCTCGATCGTTCCTATGGGAGCTATATGATATAGTAGTCCGATTTTCACAAAATTTTATGCAAAATTGTAGAGTATAGAAAAAAGGCTATATCTCAAATTTGATCAAATTCTATTGAAAACTGAAAAAGTTAAAAATTTTTTTTTTAACATTTTCCGATCATTCCTATGGCAGCTATATGATATAGTCGTCCGATCCGGCCCGTTCCGACATATATACGAGTGAGAGTATATAGAAGGCTAACTACAAAGTTTCGTTCAGATAGCTTCAAAACTGAGAGACTAGTTTGCGTAGAAACGGACAGACGGACAGACGGACAGACGGACAGACGGACATGGCTAGATCGACTCGGCTGTTGATCCTGATCAAGAATACATATACTTTATATAGTCGGAGGTGCCTCCTTCACTGCGTTGCAAACTTCTGACTGAAATTATAATACCCTGCAAGGGTATAAAAAAGCATGATTTATTTACATCTCGTATCTTCGTCATAATGCTATTGTGCTCACCATACATCACATTGGTTGTGTCTGCAGCAAATCCAATTATGTTATTGATGTCAAAGCCATTAAGTTTGAGTCCATCGCTGAGTGCTGCAAAAAGGTCGACTGCTTTTTCACCCTCTTAGTCAATGGTGAACAAGAATTTTGTTTGCGCTGCATTGTCGAAATACATAACAGCGCCAAGACCTTTGTACATGAAACATCAGTCGATTCATCAATGATGACGGAGAACACAGGCCTTCCCGCTGCAGAAACGCACCGTTTCATGCTAGATATTAGTTGCTCCTTCATCACAGGTGCCAGTACATTGTACGTTAGCGAAGCTGTTTTGGTACGTTTGCTGTTAAACCCTTGCGCAATGGCACTATCGGGAAACGCATGCTTAATCACATCGCTAATATGGTCCATTGTGCTCAGCAATCACTGCAGCAAACATAATTTCTGACTTTTTGATAGAGGCAGCTAGAGTGTGGTCCGATTCTTTAAAAAACGATTGAATCTGAAAAAAATAATAGTTATTATTTACATATAATTTAAAAGCATATAAAGAACTCACCTTTGATTTTCCACAGAAGTACTTCATGTTGTCTTTATGTTTCTTAAGTGACGCCAGCCTACATAAGATGTCCGTCTGGCACGCTTTGCACCGCGCATCCATCATATTTGCGCTCCTGCCCAGCCATTTTTGGTTCTCCGGCATAGTCTCCCACTCAACTCTATATTTTTGTTTGTTGCTCATGATTACTTTAGACTTGTTTGGATTCAAGAAAAAGAGAGAGTGTGACCAAACCGAAAATACCATATAATACCATAAAATCTAAGAAAAATGCTACGAAATACCTATATACCATTAAAATACTTTTGGGCAAAATCCGAGCTGATAAAATACCAAAAAGTATTTAAAATACCATATTCGGTCACGCTGGAGCATC